>NC_060124.1:302178591-302806805 GCF_021461395.2 Schistocerca americana | reverse complement strand
AGAGGCATTTCGTTGTTTAGCAATCTGAGTTGTCGGTATTCAGTGACGTCTTTTTCAGTGTTTTATTGTACATGCTTGCCTTTTGTTTCTTCTCTTTTTACTGGAGATAGAGACTTAATTTATGTCTATTTCCTGAGAAATGAAGAGGGAAATTAACTCATTAGGTGAAAGCAGATTGTATTTTCTCATTTATGAGGATAGCTGGAGAGCTGTTTCTTCAAAGAAGAAATTCAGAATCTACATCTACATCTACATCTATACTCCGCGAGCCACCTTACGGTGTGTGGCGGAGGGTACTTATTGTACCACTATCTGATCCCCCCTTCCCTGTTCCATTCACGAATTGTGCGTGGGAAGAACGACTGCTTGTAAGTCTCCGTATTTGCTCTAATTTCTCGGATCTTTTCGTTGTGATCATTACGCGAGACATATGTGGGCGGTAGTGATATGTTGCCCATCTCTTCCCGGAATGTGCTCTCTCGTAATTTCGATAATAAACCTCTCCGTATTGCGTAACGCCTTTCTTGAAGTGTCCGGCACTGGAGCTTGTTCAGCATCTCCGTAACGCTCTCGCGCTGACTAAATGTCCCCATGACGAATCGCGCTGCTTTTCGCTGGATCATGTCTATCTCTTCTATTAATCCAACCTGGTAAGGGTCCCATACTGATGAGCAATACTCAAGAATCGGACGAACAAGCGTTTTGTAAGCTACTTCTTTCGTCGATGAGTCACATTTTCTTAGAATTCTTCCTATGAATCTCAACCTGGCGCCTGCTTTTCCCACTATTTGTTTTATGTGATCATTCCACTTCAGATCGCTCCGGATAGTAACTCCTAAGTATTTTACGGTCGTTACCGCTTCCAATGATTTACCACCTATGGCATAATCGTACTGGAATGGATTTCTGCCCCTATGTATGCGCATTATATTACATTTATCTACGTTTAGGGAAAGCTGCCAGCTGTCGCACCATGCATTAATCCTCTGCAGGTCCTCCTGGAGTACGTACGAGTCTTCTGATGTTGCTACTTTCTTGTAGACAACCGTGTCATCTGCAAATAGCCTCACGGAGCTACCGATGTTGTCAACTAAGTCATTTATGTATATTGTAAACAATAAAGGTCCTATCACGCTTCCCTGCGGTACTCCCGAAATTACCTCTACATCTGCAGATTTTGAACCGTTAAGAATGACATGTTGTGTTCTTTCTTCTAGGAAATCCTGAATCCAATCACAAACCTGGTCCGATATTCCGTAAGCTCGTATTTTTTTCACTAAACGTAAGTGCGGAACCGTATCAAATGCCTTCCTGAAGTCCAGGAATACGGCATCAATCTGCTCGCCAGTGTCTACGGCACTGTGAATTTCTTGGGCAAATAGGGCGAGCTGAGTTTCACATGATCTCTGTTTGCGGAATCCATGTTGGTTATGATGAAGGAGATTTGTATTATCTAAGAACGTCATAATACGAGAACACAAAACATGTTCCATTATTCTACAACAGATTGACGTAAGCGAAATAGGCCTATAATTATTCGCATCTGATTTATGACCCTTCTTGAAAATGGGAACGACCTGCGCTTTCTTCCAGTCGCTAGGTACTTTACGTTCTTCCAGCGATCTACGATAAATTGCTGGTAGAAATGGGGCAAGTTCTTTAGCATAATCACTGTAGAATCTTAAGGGTATCTCGTCTGGTCCGGATGCTTTTCCGCTACTAAGTGATAGCAGTTGTTTTTCAATTCCGATATCGTTTATTTCAATATTTTCCATTTTGGCGTCCGTGCGACGGCTGAAGTCAGGGACCGTGTTACGATTTTCCGCAGTGAAATCCTGTAATGTTTAATGCATCGAGCGCAGTAATATGTGCTTTATGTCCTTTGCAAACCCATTATTTGTTTTGTATGCACGGTGAATTGGTCATAGATGCACATTTTTCTATTGGTGTCTGAGTGGAGCGTAGTAAACAGTATTACATCAGCATTTACGTCATTTGCTGTTAATTCTAGCTATTACGAGTAGCGTGTTTTTAGGTTGGTTAGTACCCCCTCGACAAGACTAACCCTTCCCCCTTGGCAGCGGGTAAGGTGTTGAAATTTGGAAGCGTGGACCCAAAACGGCTAGTCTACACTGCCAGGCGTTGTTCACTTCATTGTCCAGGTGCTGTATGGTTATGCAGGAAATATGTGCTCGCAAAGTTCATGATGAGTTTATGGGAAGACTGTTCGTCCAGAGGTAAAACAATCAACACTCTCATGTGTGAGACAAATTAACGTACCTCATACAATAATATTTGCGATTATACCCATTACACCCTGTATATACTTTAATCGAAGGCTTATCCGACAGTGACTGGTCTCTACTGCTGTTTCTAGTGCCAAGGCACTTATTGGTTGATGCATTAATGCATGAAGTTGACGTTTTTCACATACCGTATTTTATACCCCGCCGATTATGCCGAGAACACCCTCATTTTTTACTCTGATAGTCTATTTAAGTTTCAGCATACTTTTGTGTTACTGCTTTTCAACTCCTTCGGTTCTCTCCTTTTCCGGTTTTCCCACAATCCATGATTCTGTTCCATAAATGCTGAAATCCACACAAAAATAACAGAAGCAAAAAAGCAAAGAAATTTCATTCTTAAATTACGGCAGTTCCCGTCAAACTGCGGCCTAAGTATTCCTGCAACCCATGATACTCAGCCGTATTTCATAATAATATGCATCCGCCAACTAACAGATGAATCTAAAAAACCGTAAACTAACTTTAAGAGCGTCTTAGTAGTGCATTTTTCTACTCAGTAACAAACAAAATCACTTACAGGAACAGCAATATTTTAAGACGTACTTAATTTTAACTGATGTTGTTGGGTTCTGTGGTTATTTTTTGACTCTTATCTCAGGGACAGAGGGGTAAGTAGAGCGGCCACAGCGGGGTTAGGGTACGTGAAAAAAAGGAAAGTTTCAATGTCTTCCAGTACTGACAACTCACGGACGTACCCTACTCGTACCGATAAGTGGCTACAATATTAATTTTGACACGGAAGTAATATGTTTTCGTGAAAGTGCATTACAGAGACGGTCATCTTCAAATGCGACACATTTTTGTAACAAGTAATGTAAAATTAAATTAAGGCTATTGTAATGCGAAGTAATGAATAGGAGAAGAATAACATTCAAAATATATAGTAACCAGTTGTAATAGTGTCTCAAACTGCACAATTCATTTAATTATGAATTCATTTATTGTTTTTAATCAAGTAACCATCCGCTCACAAAGACAACATAACAAAACTTCATCAGGTAATTGCAGTGTCACAACTTTGGGAACGTTGAGGTTGGTGGTAATCTGAAACAGAGAAAAGTCGACACGAAGTGTGCCGAATGGTGGCGACTTTTAACAATCAGTACTTGGAGGCTGGCGGCAGACCTAACGCGCTCTTACTACAACTTGTCTATTGGGGGCTCACAACACACTAATTTATGTAGGTTACCAGTTAATAATGAGACAGGTACAATGGGCCCGATTTGCCGCGTCACAATGTCAGTGTTGCCTCTTCAGCAAAAATGTTATTCAAGGCCTATGTTTGATACTGGTGAACCTCTTTTGGCCAGGAATTTCCTCTTTGCCTGTGCCAGCCTGCTTCTTACGTCGTCCTTGCTTGAAATACTAAAAATAGCGAACGTAGTCGTTAACTGCTAAAATATGTTAAGTTACTGACTACGTGTCATCTGTTTAGCTGCCTTATAAGATCTGATGGTGTCTAAGAAGTCGGAGACGCTTGTCTCTTCAGATAAAACAATTTTGTGAATTCCACAGTTTAATTAGTTATCAAAGTCACTGGCCTCCTTCAAAGGCCAAAGCGCCCTCATTTTTGCTTTAGGCTATTTCTAAGAAATCAAAATTCGTTCACTAATCTACGCTGTGTCCGTAATTTTATATTAACTTTGTTGTTATTCTCAATTTTACTGCTTCTCAATACTTCCGTCCTTCGATTTACTCTCAAATTCATATTCTGTGCTCAATAGATTCTCCATTCTATTCAACGGGTCCTGTAATTCTTCTTTTGCAGATAACAGTTATATCATCAGTAGATCTTGTCATTGATACATCTCCACCCTGAATGTTAATCCTACTTATGGGTGCTTCTTGTATCTCCTTTTTTTTATTCCTTGTAGCTCGACCAAGGCACTCAGAGAAAAGCACCTTGCTTTTTGTTCTTTCTGTTTAAAATGCTACTTGGTTTGGTAGTGTGTTCTGTAAGGATGGGCAGTAGTTATTCAACTTCCTGTTGGACAGCCATTTTACAATACACCTTTGTTGCTGTATTTCCCACCTCCCTCCCCCCCCCCCCCCCCCCCCCCGCCCCACCAAGCCACTTCGTAGCCAATTTAACGCTACCTCTATGCAACCAAACTTGCAAGAGAGCGATGCGGGTAGCGGACTGCGCACCGGACAGGGGCATCAGTCTACAACGATATCGTGTATTAACTTCGTCGCTATGTGTAATCCTACTGCTCCTCAATTCTTTCGTTCTCCTTTGATCTATTCTCAAATTCAGATCGTCCATTCTATTGAATGGATCCTATAATTCTTCCATACTGTCACAGGTAGTGGGAATCCCATCAGCAAGTCTTAACCCTGAATTTTAATGCCACTTCTGAGTGTTTGTTTTAATTTATTTCTTTCATTCATATGGCATACTATAAAAAATTATTTTCTCTGCAAAGATAAAATTCTATAATACCACTACAATTTTTACAGCCATTTTTGGCGTTATTTTTTATGTTCATCCTGCAGAATAAGACAGGCACAAATCACCTCCTACAGTAGCTGCCGTCTGTCTTCTTTTGCTTGTTCGTAGTATGTTTCAAATAATAAATTGAAATTCTGATTATTTCGTTTATCAGAAATGATACTACTACCTTTCAGTAAAGACGTGTTGAGTTTCGTTTTGATTCAGTGTTAATTAGGTTGGAAGGAGATGAGATTGGTGTGTCCATTTGCACGCTAATAAGTGCAGATTTGCTAGATATAGAAAAAGTCGAACATTGCAGTCTAAATTTCTTTAAGGAACTCCAATTCACGTTTTCTAGTGTGACGCAAATTACTTTGTTGTATTACACTTCATAGAATCACGGTCCGCAGCCACCAAACTTATCTGCTTGCCAGCAAAGAATCTGAACCTGACGACTGTTAACGCAGGTAACCAAATTAACTTAAATTGGCCACTCGCACTAATGTAACCGAACATTGATATCATTACTTATTAATTATGCTTTCCATCTTCTGTTACTGCTGTGGTCATGGTGATGTGCCCCGACTTCTGAACAATTAGACTTCGGAAGAATGTAACATTCGCATTTCAATATAAACTCCAAAAAATGGTTCAAATGGCTCTGAGCACTATGGGACTTAACTACTGTGGTCATCAGTCCCCTAGAACTTAGAACTACTTAAACCTAACTAACCTAAGGACATCACACACATCCAAGCCCGAGGCAGGATTCGAACCTGCGACCGTAGCAGTCGCGCGGTTCCGGACTGCGCGCCTAGAACCGCTAGACCACCGCGGCCGGCTATAAACTCCAAAATATTTCCTTTCTGGTAGGGATATATTACAATGTCCAAGTCTGAGCTGTCCAGAGAAAAATCAAGTTCTTTTTTGATAAAAACGACATCTCGCTTATGGTGACGGTGACTGACTTGTTGTGAAGTCTTTATTATTGTCGCAATCACTTTTTCTGATTTTATCACAACCGCCTCGTCCTATAATGTCCATCTTCAGATGATATGGACGGCATTTGGTGAAAAAATATTCAAGCGTTGACGAAGCATGAGCATCTGTTCACCACATGCTCCCTGTACCATCTGAAGACGTCCACCGTGGGCCATAACAGGTTATGATTGTGTGAAAAAAAGTGAGTGTGTCAGGAATAAACAAAACTTTTTATGTTCCGTTTTGTTTTTGCTCTTAAAATGCAACTGAGTTTGGTAACGGAGATTCAACTGCCTATTGGACAACAATTTTGCCACACACCATCCTGCCACCGATTTCCCCCGCACTTCGTAGCGCCTTCACCACTACAGTTACGCAATCACACTTTAAGGAGAGCTATGCGGGTAGCGGAGTGCACGCCTCACAGGAGCATCAGTCTACAGCAGTGGACGTGAATCTGCGGGCCGAGAGCTGCATGCGACCCGGCTCAAAGACTGTGCGGCTCGCGGTCCATGGCCATATTTCATGGTAATATAGATTACATCAGGCAGCTGGCAGTCGAATCCAAAAACGTCTACTAACGTTACGAGCGTTTTACGTTTGTAGATTTCCTGCTCAGTAACAAACAAAAATACTTACTTATTTTAAGAAGTGCTTAACTTTAATTGAGGTTGGTGAGTTATGCCGCTCACCACAGGAGCATAGGGAAACTATTGCGACCACTGCGGGGTTTGAACTTATGAAAGGGGGAATATTTTATTGTTTGTGTTCTTGTGCTCCACACTCGTACTGATCAGCCACGATAGTATAAACTTCAAACGGAAGTAACACAGATTTGTGAATACACATTATAAAGACGGTAATTTTCAAGTGAGGTACATACAGGGTGCCTGTGTAACGGTGTTAGATACTTCTAGGGATGATGGAGAAGGGTAAATGTATCAATCTGAGGTGAGAGCCCGAGGTCCAGAGGCGAACGAATCGAAGATTATAAACGAAAATCGTTCTCATATCTCTGACAGTGGACTGCACGTACCAGTACTATTGTTGTTAAGATTTTATGGCTGGCAGCTTTCAGAGGTTGTGTGGTATTGACCAGAAAAGAGAGTTAATGGGCTCAAAAATGCGTACCTGACAAGTTATGAGCACTTCTTCGTCTTCGATACTGCAAAACAAATCTCTTCTACTGCTAGCTCTTTGATTTCTATATTCTGGGTGGAGGTACTACGGACCAGAGCAAGAACAAAGTCCAGTAAACATGGATTCTAAAATTGAGACCTTACGAGCTATGAGCACTAGTTCAGTAGACGAGATACCTTTCCAGTAGCGAAGCTGAACAAATCCTCTTAGCTCTTAAGGTGTGCACTTTTAAGACCATCTTTATTAGACATTTTTTCTGGTTTTGGTCCATACTACCACCTCTAATGGTGGCCAACCCTACAGTCATAGTAACAATAGTATTTGCACAAGTATTCTAGTGTCAGAGGTAACAGAATAATTTTGGCTTTAACCTTCCACTCGGTCTTATCCGGGCCAGTGTCTGTTACTTCAGATTGATACACTTACCCTTCTCCATTATCCCTGAAAGTCCGTAATATAGTCACGGAATCACCCTGTATTTGCAGCGAGAAATCTAAAATTGCATTAAGGCTATTTTAACCCGACACAATGAGAAGAGGAAAAATGGCATTCAGAACGTTGATTTTGGTAGATAATTGTAATCGTGCCTCATATTGCATTATGCATTTAAATATAATTATTGTCATTAATTAGTTAATCATCCATTCACACAGAGGACACAAAAATACTTCTTCAGGCCTTTACGGTGTAACATCTTTGATGCTGCTGAGGCGGTGTAACATCTTTGATGCTGCTGAGGTTCGTAGAAATCTGAAACGGAGCAGTCGACAAGAAGTATTCCGAATGGTGCCGAATTTTAACGATCAGTACTTGGTAGCTGGCGACTAACGTATCACTCGCTTAGTGGAGCTAATCTGTTGGGGCTCACAACATACTAATTTATGTACGTTATCAATTAATCCCAAGATCCGTGCACATGAGGCCCGAGGTGTTGCCACAGAACGTCAGCATTAGCTTTTGCACAAAAACATTTGACGACCACTTGTCTAAAGTCGTATCGTATGGGAGATAAACACACTAGGAGAGACCTGTGATAGGATCGCTCCAGTTCCCCACGTACAGTAACTGCTTGTCGGATGGGGTGGGCAGCAATTTGAGAAAGAGACGGTACAGACTGGTCTTCTTCTATTTCCTTCGCACTTATACGATTTGACATTGACACCAGTACGACGCAACTTGTAAAAAAAATTACCTTTGAAGATATTAGAGTACAAAATATTTCGTGCTCTTTGAAGTAGCAGCCGATAGCTGAAAGCAACCATATACGGGAAGCATTCAACGAAATCGAAATTAATTTCTGTCCACCGATACGGTATAAAATCCAAAAAAAAGGTTATGGTCTTTGCACCAAACAGATCGAAGCCTCCTGTCAAAACACTCAATGACTGTAATATCTTCGAAACGCAGGATGAGAGAGAGAGAGAATACGGAATAATTAAGTTCCTTTTCACAAAAGTGATTGACTGACAGAGATCGTACTAGACTTCTCTAACTTGTCGCACGAACGCTAAGATGAGAGGAATCGAAATAAGTGATGGCAGGCCATGAAAACATCTAAAATCACTTAACGGTGGGAAGACCACCGATCCTGATGCGACACCTATACGATTCTGCGTAATCCGTGCGAAAGAACTTGTACTTCTGGTATAAACCGTCTACCGTAGGTGGTTGGAGCAAGGAAGCGATCCCGGTGATTAGGAAAATGTGGGTTCATTCCCGTTTTCAAGAAAGGCCGTCGAAGAGACGATTAATACCATATGCCTTTATCGCTGCAGAATTTTGGAAGTAGTTTTATGGTCGCGTATTATGATCTTCCTGGAGAACGAAAATTTCTTCTGTAGGAGTCAACACGGACTCCGCAATCAACGATTGTATGAAGCTCAGTTCGCTCTGTTTGTTCACGAGACCCAGAGGGCGGTTGATACAAGCGCCGAGATAGATGCTGTATTCCTTCACTACCGGAAGATCGTCGATAGAGTTCCACATTGTCACCTAGTGAACAAAGTACGAGCGTACGGAATAACATGCCAGATTTGTGATTGGTTCGAAGAGCTCCTTACAGACACGAGGACTATTCGATTACTTAAGGCCGATTGGTCGCGAAGTGGAAACCACAGCGAAAATCAAAAATGCTTTATTTGCAACAATTAGCTACACCTTCCAGCTACTTCTCTACATAGTAAATGCTCCAATTGAGACACTTGTCATAGCGTTGTACTAACTTTCCAATACCTTCGTCATAGAAATCAGCCGCCTGTGCTTTCTGCCAAACGTGCTGGTTTCCAGCGCGTTGTCTGTGCCAAAATGTTGTCTTCATAGCAAGTGGTTCTTGTGAGCAGAAATGAACCTGAGGGGGAGCCAAGTTCGGGCTGTATGGTACGTGATCAAATACGTCCCATCGGAAACGCTGCAGGAGCGTCTTCATTGCCCCTATAGTTTGTGGCCAAGAATTGTCATGAAGAAGGAATGGCATGACAGATACGTTGTGTGGGCTGCATGAAATCGGTCGCAATGTCTCAGCAGGCAGTCATGCATGGCGACAGACACGGTTTTCGAGGCATCTTTACATGCTCACTGTGCGCTCAGAACTGATGAGGACAACGTGACGTAATCGATGAACATATTAGAGACACTGCCCAACATATCTGTACAAAACTTCATCGGATTTTCAGTGAGGTTTCCATTTCGCGGCCGATCAGACATTAATGAACGAATATCCCTCGTAGAATGCAGCATGTCATTCTTAACGGAGATGAATCCTCAAAAATAAAAGGAACTCTGGTTGTACCCCATTTGAGTGTTGTAGCACCATCATTGTTTGCAGTATATAGCATATAAATGACCAAGTGGATAATGTAGGTAGCTTCGTAAGGAAGGTCGCGGTTGATGCTGTTGAACATAGAGAAGTTTCAACGCTATGAAGTACACGGAAATGATGAAAGAACTGCAAACAATCGATAACTGGTGCAGGGATTAACGTGGTTAACAGCTGAAAATCAACGAACGAAACGTACTGTGCATACATCGGCTGATGATTGTCGAACAGTCATTGGAAGCAGTCATGCCGATTAAATATCTGGGAGTATGCTTAGGGAGAGATATGAAGTGGAATAACCACATAAAATCAATTGCAGGAAGGGTAGATGGGGATTTGTTCTGGCGTAAACACAAGCGCCGGCACGAAGACGAAGAACGGAAAACCAGAGAAGTCGGTGAGGAAACGTGAGCCAACAGCTGCTGACAACGACCGAGCCGCGCCAGGGGCGCCCCCTGCAAGAAGTGAATATAAGCCCCGCTCCTGCGAGCTTCGGCGTCTCAGTCGGCTCAATACGGACAATAGTGCGGATTCGAGCATTATTAGTGACGTGTGTCAACTTCCAGGAACACTACATATAGCCAAGGACTCTAAATTATATTGCATGTCGCCCCTCGTTTGCGACTACTATTTGTAAATCTCAAACTTAAGTATTGTCAACTGTTTTATAGAAATGTTATTTTTTTCGACTGTTGTATAGCATTCCGTGAACGCAGCACCCTTTAGGCACCCTGTAAGCGACGAGTGGGCAAGATCCAAAAAGATTCATTGGAAGAACCCTCATGAATCTCAAAAAGACCTGCAGAGGACTGAAACTTGGTGTAAGGAGTAACAGTTGACCCTCAACATTAACAAATGTAACGTTTTGAATGTACACAGAAAGATCCTTTATTTTATGATTGCAGAATTGCAGAACAATAATTCTAAGCAATTACTTCTGTAACATATGTAGGAATATGCATTCGCAGCGATTTGAAATGGGACGAACGCATAAAACTAATCGCGAGGAAGCCACATGCCAGACTGAGAAGCATGGGAAGACCCCTCAAGAAATGTAGTCCATCACCAAAGGAGGTAGCCTGCAACACACTCGTTCCACCAGTAGTTGAATATTGCTGGTCAGTGTCGAATACCTAGCAGGTAGGTCTGATAGAGGAAAAGCAGATGATCCAAAGAAGAACAGCGCGTTTTGTTACAGGTTCACATGGTAATCACGGAAGCGTCGCACTGATGATCAACGAACTCCAGTGTCAAACGCTGCAAGGGATGCGTCCCTTATCGCTGTGTGGTTTATTGTTAAAGTTCCGAGAACGTACATTCCTACAAGAGTCAACAAATATATCGCTTCCTTCTGCTTGTATGTAGCGCAAAGACCACGACGAGATTAGATCCCACACAGGGGCTTACCGGCAATCGCTCTTCCCGCGAAGTACTCGCTACTGGGCGGAAGTGACAGTGGTACCCAAAGTACCCTCCACCATACACCGCAAGGTGGCTTGCGGAATATAGATGTAGATGTAGTCCAAAGAAAGTAGCATACAAAACCCTCGTTTGACCGATACTTAACTATTGTTCGGCAATTTGGAACCCTTACCAGAAGAAATTGATGGATTAAATAGAGAAGATAAGAAGAGGAGCAGCGCGTTTTGTTACAAGTTCATGTATGAAGCGTGAATGCGCCATGTAGATGCTCACCAAATTCTCGTGACAGACACTACAAGAGAGGCACTGTGCATCAAGATGTAGATTTTCGTTTTAATTCCGAGAGCGCACATTTCTAGAAGAACCAACCAACACATTAGGTGTAAAGCCTGTGAAGTAAAATTACAGAAATTCGAGCTCATACAGAGGCTTGCCAATAACCGTTTCTCCCAAGCACCATTCGCAACTAGAACAGGGAAGGGGGCATGTGAGAGAGGGACATAGAGATCCCTCCACCACATACTTTAAGGTGGCTTGGCGAATACATGATAAAGGCACTTCCATTTTCCATTTCGCCAGTATTATGATCATAATATTTTATTTCACACGATCATCTGAATTCGGTGCTGTGCCATTTTCATGCATTTACCCATATCTTCGTAATTTGATGAAGTCACCCTCTGTGGGAGTATATTATGTACGATTGTTAATTAAGTACACACGGTAATTCAAAACTGGGTAGTTTCAGTTCGCTATATTTACCCAGCCATGCAGGGCGATTCAGCTGTCCCCACCTGCAAGCTTTATGCAACCCGTAACACCTTAAAAAACCACGCACGAGATTTTCAGATTCTCTCGGTCGCTAAGCGTAAACCATTAGCCCAACAGAAAAATTGAACTGGATCTTTTTGTAGGAAATTTTACGTAGTTAAATTTTGTACTGGATTACGTTTCTGCTGGAGTTAAATTTTGTACTGGATTCCGTTTCCGCTGGAGGCCACAGTTTTCGAGACATTCAAGAAAAACGCGTTTGAATTTCAGTTTAGTACGTTTCTCTTGAATAATTCGAAACCTACAGACTCTACAGGAATCGTCTCCCAGAACAAAATTTACTTACATTAAATTTCCTACATCTCATATGTGTTGGTAGCCGCTTGGTTCACCTGGTCAGTCAGTTGCTCAACAGCTGTACTTCTATTCGCCCGTACACATCTCTGTAAGCCATCATTCACACCTGTCATCGACACAGCTGCCTCGGCGACGCTTTTGGACACAGTCATTTTGCTATGCACAGTATACCGTGTGATCAAAAAGTCAGTATAAATTTGAAAACTTAATAAACCACGGAATAATGTAGATAGAGAGGTAAAAATTCACACACATGCTTGAAATGACATGGGGTTTTATTAGAACCACCCCATATTGCTAGACGCATAAAAGATCTCTTGCGCGCGTCGTTTGGTGATGGTCGTGTGCTCAGCCGCCACTTTCGTCATGCTTGGCCTCGCAGGTCTCTAGACCTCAGTCCGTGCGATTATTGGCTTTGGGGTTACCTGAAGTCGCAGGTGTATCGTGATCGACCGACATCTCTAGGGATGCTGAAAGACAACATTCGACGCCAATGCCTCACCATAATTCCGGACATGCTTTACAGTGCTGTTCACAACATTATCCCTCGACTACAGCTATTGTTGAGGAATGATGGTGGACATATTGAGCATTTCCTGTAAAGAACTTCATCTTTGTTTTGTCTTACTTTGTTATGCTAATTATTGCTATTCTGATCAGATGAAGCGCCATCTGTCGGACATTTTTTGAACTTTTGTATTTTTTTGGTTCTAATAAAACCCCATGTCATTCCATGCATGTTTGTCAATTTGTACCTCTCTATCTACATTATTCCGTAATTTATTCAGTTTTCAATTTTATACTGACTTTTTGATCACCCGGTACTTCAACCATGGCGACACGCGAACAGTTTACGAGCTTAACCGTTTTGGAAATGCTTCCACCATTGGTGCGAAAGCCAATGATCATGCGCTTTTGGACGTCAGATGAACACCTGTGTTTCCGCATTACGACAAGTACTGCACTGTTTTCGGCGTCCATTCCCCCCTCCCCCCCCCAATACTCTTTCTTTATCCTACACTGCTAGAGCTAACCTTCCTTTTGTGAGGGGGTACAGCACGTTGACGTCGAACATAGGTGGTGGCACATTAATGTGACTGGGTCGTGTATTTCATTGATATAGTGAGTACAAAATTTTGCCACTTAAAAGAGATAAATCGCGTTGTTTCGCCCGACCTCCGCTCATCATTGCAGTGCAGAGAAGGAAGTACCACTCTGGCGACGGAGAGCCCACCTGCAGTGAATGCACGCACGTGGCGCTGCAGGCCGCCCACCGCGACGCGTGACGCTGTGCACGGCCGGCGCGCAGCCGTTGGCGTCAGGCGCGGTCGTTGACACGGGGGGCAATGCGCAGCCCTCCACGTGCCTCAGGGCTTCCCCCGCTTGGCGGCGGTGTCGCGCACGCTACAAGACACCGCCGTTGCAGTTCAACTGGCCTTCTTATTGTTGTCTGCAAGGGTAACCTGGAATATTGCTTGTCTATCTCTACCGTGTCAGACTTACCCGTCAGGAGGAAGGACGGGGTGGCGGTGGGGGGTGGGCAGTACAGTCCTACATTTATCAAAATTCGTTGAATTTTTCACCACACGACTAACAGTAAATGATTAAAATTTCGACTCACATCTGATGCCCGTTATCTGCATAGGTATCATGTATGAACTTATAACATCTCATCTTTCCAGACAAGCTACATTTATCGTAACTTCTTTGTCAGGTTTTAGCGTCATTTACAGCTCTTTAAGCTCATCATCACATTGAATGGAAAGTGAGAGTTACAACAATAGCGGATCATAATACTTTTCTTCGGTGTTTCCAGCTCGAAGTTCATTTACAGGTTCAACCACGATGTGGACATCTAGTGTTTCCTGAGCTTTTAATTGTGCTAAATCAAAAACTAACTGCCTTTAATTCCGTAATTTATTCTTCATGTGTTCACATCTCGTAGATGACACACTTCAGTGATTACGCGTTTTTTTTACAAATAACGCAGCAAAGATACTTCTTACGCGTCACATAAGAAAAAACATACAGTTTATGCATCTAAACTTGCAGGCCTTGTGGTTAGGGACGCCGAGTTATGAAATCGAAGCATGAATGTTTGCATCTTGCTGTACACTATTTTTCTGTCCATCTTTGCGTTTGTAACAGATTCAGGGACCAGCAATGACATTTGTATTCCTACTTGTCAGAAATATATGGACTTCTTTTTTCGAATATGCCGCGATTTCCGATGGTGTGGTTAGGCAGGAACCTAACAGGTAAGCTTCAATTGCTGCAAGTGAAACGAGCGCCAATGATAATTACATTCTTTCTTGTGACAAATATTAAGCTGTTTATTTCAGACTATGTTGCGATTTCCGAGGCTTCACACACACACACGCACGCACGCACGCGCGCGCGCCCACACACACACACACACACACACACACACACACACACACACACACACACTTGCACGCAAGCACGAGAGAACCTGGTGTCAGTGTCACGCTTGGCTCACTCTAAATATGCTGCTGGACACGTTCACGTCATTTTGACGTCACTTCCGAGTAAGCCACGTGTGTCACGGTCGCGCCCCCGCACTCTCATTGGCCCGCACTGGTCGCAGTTCCTGAACTGACTAAGATATGACGCTTGAAACGGTGCAGAGATATCTATCACTGACCTATCTACTCGCAAGGGACGCTGTTAGAGACGAGCTCTACCAAAACTGCTGTTCGATAGTTTTGGTACAGAACATAAATTGCGCAGTAAATGATGGGATTACCGGTACTTTTGGTAGCATACGTAGGGAAAGAAACATAAACGAATGTGTACGAGGGAAACTGGGAGCCGACGACTTCTCTTTGTTTGTTTGTTTGTTGGTTGGTTTTGCACATAATTAGCACCGCACAACGTTCAGTGGTAGTTCATTATGTATTTTATAGCCTTAAAAAATAAATTGCATTCTACAAGTAATGAAAATTAATTCATCGCTTAACTTCAACGCTTTTTGTAACAAAAAGCAATCACTTCTGATCTAAGTAAAAGGTGACAATTATTGAACTATACTGAAGGGCCAGAGAAACTGATATAAGCACCCGTATTCAAATACAGTGATACGTAAACAGGCAGAATACGGCGGTGCAGTGAGCAACGTCTATATAAACGATTGTCTGGGACTGTTGTTAGAGTGGCTGCTACTAGTACAACGGCAGGTTATCAAGATTTAAGTGAATTTGAACATGGTGCTATACTCGGTGCACGAGTAATGGAACACAGCATCTCCGAGGTTGCAATGAAGTGGGTATTTTCATGTACGACCATTTCACGAATATATCGTGAATATCAGGAATCGGGTAAAACATCAAATCTCCGACATCGCCGCGGCCGGAAAAAGATCCTACAAAACCGAGACCAACGTCGACTGAAGAGAATCGTTCAACGAGACAGAAGTACAAAGCTTCCGCAAATTGCTACTGATTTCAATGCGGCCGGCAACAGCGTGAGAACCATTCAACGAAACATCATCGATATTGGCTTTCGGAGCCGAAGGGCCACTCGTGTACCCTTGATGACTGCATGACACAAAGGTTTACGCCTCCCCTGGGTCCGTCAACACCGACATTGGACTATTGGTGACTGTTGCCTGGTCGGACGAGTCACGTTTCAAATTGTTTCGAGCGGATGGACGTGTACTGATATGGGGACAACCTCAAGAATCCATGGACCCTGCATGTCAGCAGGGGACTGTACAAGCTGGTGGAGGGTCTGTAATGTTGTGGGTCGTGTGCAGTTGGAGTGATATATGACCCCTGACACGTCTAGATACGACTCTGACAAGTGACACGTACATAAGCATCCTATCTGATCACCTGCATCCATTCATGTCCATTGCACATTACTCCTGACTTGGGCAGTTCCAGCAGAATAATTCGACACACCATACGTCCACAATTGATACAGAGTGGCTCCAGAAACACTTCCACTGGCCACCAAATTCCCCAGACATGAACATTATTGAGCATATCTGGGATGCCTTGTAACGTGCAGTTCAGAAGAGACCTCCAACCCCTCGTACTCTTATGGATTTATTGAAATCCCTGCAGGATTCACGGTGTCAATTCTCTCCAGCACTACTTCAGACATTAGTCGAGTTCATGCCACGTTCTGTTGCAGCACTTATGCATGCTCGCAGGGGACTTACACGATATTAGGCAGGCGTACCAGTTTGCTTGGCTCTTCAGTGTATATGATATAAAATCGTCATTATTACTGAACGGTTTCCGTTATGACGTTCAAACTGCATGGTAGGCCGCGGGGCCTGATGGGAATTAGTATGCGCAGCATCGTTTGGTTTAGCGACGAAGACCACTTTCATCTGGATGAGTTCGGCGATAAGGTAAATTGGCCCATTTAGGGTACTGATAATCAGCATTTCGCGGTCGTGAAGTCTCTTCACGCTCAGTTGTGAGGCGCGCAACGTCCAATCACGGAATAATCGGTCCTATATGCTTTGATGGCACGTTGACTGCCGAACAGTACGTGAAGGTTTTGAAAGATGATTTCATCCCCATCCCTTGATTTCGACAAGGTGAGGTTCGTACTGGACGGAGCTCAATCTCATAGAAGCAGGAGAGTGTTTGATGTCCTGGAGGAGCACTTTGGGGACCCAATTCTAGGTCTGAGGTAACCAGAAACCACTGCCATGGGCCTCGATTGGCCGCCATATTCTCCGGATCTGAACACATGTGACTCCTTTTTGTGGGGCTGTATCAAAGACAACCAATAACCCCAAGATCATTGCTGAGCGGAAAACAGTCATCCACGAGGTCACTGGCAGCATCGATGTTCCGACACTATTCGTCTGCGCCACATCATCACTAATTATGGCAGGCATATCGAACATGTCATAACCTAAACCCGAATATCTGTAGTGACGTTTATATGTTGAATAAAGAGTGTGAACGCTGTTGTTTGTAACTAATTTACGTTTTTTTCATATAGTTCAACAATTGTGAACCTGTACATTTTACATACATAAACATAAAAAATCTGTATAATTATTGTTAATCGATTGGCCGCCATATTCTCCGGATCTGAACACATGTGACTCCTTTTTGTGGGGCTATATCAAAGACAAGCAATAACCCCAAGATCATTGCTGAGCGGAAAACAGTCATCCACGAGGTCACCGGCAGCATCGATGTTCCGACACTATTCGTCTGCGCCACATCATCACTAATTATGGCAGGCATATCGAACATGTCATAACCTAAACCCGAATATCTGTAGTGACGTTTATATGTTGAATAAAGGGTGTGAACGCTGTTGTTTGTAACTAATTTACGTTTTTTTTCATATAGTTCAACAATTGTGACCCTGTACATTTTACATACATAAACATAAAAAATCTGTATAATTATTGTTATTATTTTCTACTCAGTACAACGTTCCGCGCCATGACTAAAGGCAAGCTTTTGCTGTTATTTTTTATAAACGCTAACGTTCTTTAAGAATAACAGAAATATATTTTAACAAGTTCGATGAAGTATTGAAGCGATGTTTCATATATTTTTCTGTGACAGTTGTTTTTTAATTTTACCTTCTATTGAGGGAATGTGCATTTTCTAATGATATATGAGAAGTGTGCTGCACTATCCATTTTATTTTTGCTACATTGTTCATCTGTTTTACGTTACAAATCAAACATTTTCGAATAAACCTGAATTAAACATTTACAATTTGAATTTTGCCGTACATACTGCCTGTTTTTAAGTAACAGACAGGAGGGCAACTATCTTGAACAAAAATGTTCCATAGGTTGTGTGACTCTTTACGTGACCTCTCTCAGTGTCTAAATAATTCACCACTTCTGGTTTCTAGGGTAGTCGAACAAGAGAATCGAAATGAGCAACGACCAATAGGCATCCACAAAAACACCTAACATACAGGTAATGTGGGTAGTATCTTAACTGACCAAGGCTTCTAGGAAACGTACTGTAGTCAACATTTACAAAAAAGTCTGTGGTAATTTAGGGTAGTTTCCAACTTTACACCCTATGCTTTGTGTTGTATATGACTTCATACACAACAGTAACGAGATGTGGGTAATGAATGCTTTGGTAACTGTTGTCGTAGGAAATCTGGACAGGAGCAGGAATGATTAGAGAACAAGTTGACACAGTGAACATGAGATTTACTTAATGCATTTCTTCAAGTGTGCGAAGACCTGTTACAAATAATGCAGAAAGATAAGGCTCACTGTACTAAGCACGAATGGTGGTTCCATAGCAAAGAGACTGCAAATGAAAGTGGATTGAGTGGCTACCTACCGGGCGGCGTGGCCGAGCGGTTCTAGGCGCTACAGTCTGGAGCCGCGGGACCGCTCCGGTCGCAGGTTCGAATCCTGCCTCGGGCATGAATGTGTGTGATGCCCGTAGGTTAGTCAGGTTTAAGTAGTTCTAAGTTCTAGGGGGACTGATGACCTGAGAAGTTGAGTTCCATAGTGCTTTTTTTTTTTTTTTTTTTTTTTTTTTTTTTTTTTTTTTTTTTTTTAGTGGCTACCACCGGCCATCCTACACTGTGGCAGCAGAGGGCGCTCATGATACCAAGCCACTGGAGGCGTGGCTCAGCAGGCGCGCACCAATGGGTCCACCAGATCCGTCGCGACCGCTATCGGCGCCTAAGAGCAACTTCCAGTTCCGTTGTCAGCGTCGCGACGCCCGTGGGGTGGTATCAGTATGAGATACTCTTTGCAAACGCGTGACCCGAGTTGGGCGCGCTTGCACAGAGTACACGAAAACATGAAACAGTTCGGAGGATACGGCGTCCATCACTAGCTCCAGGCGACGTGAGATTTCCTGAGGAAGACCCTGTTAGTCGGTCGGTACCCGTCAGTGATCCGCTCGAGCTGAGTAACGTGCGCAAGGCAGCCAGAATTGATGGCGGGGTCGGCAGCAGGTCGGGCGTTCGCGTTACAGAGCGAGCGGCGGACCAGCGAGTGGCGAGGCGGCTGGACGACTAATGAGCCCTGGTCGCGGCCTGCCAGTAATTAGTCGGGCCCTTGTCTGCAGCCCGCCCGCCCTCTGTCACTGGCGGCGCGCCCCGCTACCGTCGCACTGCGGCCGGCTCAGCTTAGTTACTGCGCCAGGGCGGAGCCCGGGTCGCTCGCAATGGCGGGAGGTTCGCTGCAGCTCAAATTGGATTACTTACTCTGTCGTCCAACTTCTTCCCCGTCTCAGCTCCTCTTACTGTTACAAGTGTTCCTTCACTCGCATCCATACGACCTATTCTTGAATACTGCGTTTGACTCGGTGCCCCACTGCAGACTCCTACCTAAGGTACGAGCATATGGGATTGGTTCCCAAATATGTGAGTGGCTCGAAGACTTCTTAAGTAATACAACCCTGTACGTTGTCCTCGATGGTGAGTGTTCATCGGAGGTGAGGGTATCATCTGGAGTGCCCCAGGGAAGTGTGGTAGGTCCGCTGTTGTTTCCTGTCAAAATAAATGATCTTCTGGATAGGGTGGATAGCAATGTGCGGCTGTTTGCTGATGATGCTGTGGTGTACGGGAAGGTGTCGTCGTTGAGTGAATGTAGCAGGATACAAGATGACTTGGACAGGATTTGTGATTGGTGTAAAGAATGGCAGCTAACTCTAAATTTAGATAAATGTAAATTAATGCAGATGAATAGAAAAAAGATCCCGTAATGTTTGAATACTCCATTAGTAGTGTAGCGCTTGACACAGTCACGTCGATTAAATATTAGGGCGTAACATTGCAGAGCGATATGAAGTGGGACAAGCATGTAATGGCAGTCGTGGGGAAGGCGGATAGTCGTCTTCGGTTCATTGGTAGAATTTTGTGAAGATATGGTTCATCTGTAAAGGAGACCGCTAATAAAACACTAATACGACCTATTCTTGAGTACTACTCGAGCGTTTGGGATCCCTATCAGGTCGGATTGCGGGAGGACATAGAAGCAATTCAGAGGCGGGCTGCTAGATTTGTTACTGGTAGGTTTGATCATCACACGAGTGTTACGGAAATGCTTCAGAACCTCGGGTGGGAGTCTCTGGAGGAAAGGAGGCGTTCTTTTCGTGAATCGCTACTGAGGAAATTTAGAGAACCGGCATTTGAGGCTGACTGAAGTACAATTTTACTGCCGCCAACTTATATTTCGCGGAAAGACCACAATGATAAGAGAGATTAGGGCTCGTATAGAGGCATATAGGCAGTCATTTTTTCCCTCGTTCTGTTTGGGAATGGAACAGGGAGAGAAGATGCTAGTTGTGGTACGAGGTACCCTCTACCACACACCGTATGGTGGATTGCGGAGTATGTATGTAGATATAGATGTAGATGTAGATTTGAGTCCACCTAATGCATTTGGCGTCGAATATACAGTGTCCAGTCACATTAACATGATCACCTGTCAGAAGCCCAAATAACCACCTGTTGACGTGCTTGAAGAGACGCAGTGATATCAAAAAGAACCGACAAGGATGTGGAGCCATGCCAACTCCAGTGCCTTGACTAGCTTTGACAGATTTCTCGGTTGAGGATCCATGGCACGAACAGCCCGATCGAGTTGGTCCCACAGATACGCGACTAAGTTTAAATTCTCTGAGTTTCGTGGCCATCAGAGTACAGTAAACTTATCTAAGTGCTCTTAGAATCGTGCACATCCACTGCGAGCTGTGTGACACGTTGCTTTGTTGCGCTGGTAGATGCCGTGGTGCTGAGGAAAAGCAAAATACTTGTATGGTCCCCGAGGATAGATATGCACCTGTGGTGATCCATTGTGCCTTCCAGAGTAACGATATCACAAAGGGAATGCCACGAACACATTCCTAAGACCACTATGCTCCTTCCTCCAGTCTGGAACCTTCTGGTGCTTACTGCATGGTGTTTGTTTCCAGATGTTTCGCTCTGTACACGCCAACGGCCATGTTTCCTATGGAGCATAAAACGTGATTCATCTGAAAAGACCACCTGTCGCCACTCATTAGACGTAAAGTTGCAGTATCAGGGTGCAAATTTCAGCTTTCAACTCCTACGAACAGCAGTTAGCATGGATGCATGAATGAGATACCAGCTGCGGAGGCCAATATGCAGCAGCGTTCGCTGAATGATCGTTGAGGAGACACTATTGGTAGCCGCTTGGCTCATCTAGGTGGTCAGATATTGACATCTCTGCGGCCTGTATTTACCCCTGTTATCTATGGCCCGCTCCCTCCTCCAGTCTGGACCCCTCTGCTGATTATTGCAGGTGTTCGCTTGCAGTTGCCTCAGTCATGGACTGTGTGGTTGGTCCCGGCGGAGGTTCGAGTCCTCCCTCGGGCATGGATGTGTGTAAGCTTAGGGACTGATGACCTTAGCAGTTAAGTCCCATAAGATTTCACACACATTTGAATATTATTTTTTCACTTGCCTCAGCACCGGTTTTGGACAGCGCTATTTTACCATGCACGGTATACTTCCATCACTGCACAACGTGAACAGTATACAAACCTGGCCGTTTCGGAAATGCTTCTACCCTGAAAGTGAATGATAATAGCTGTTTGGACGTCAAATTAATCACTCCATTTCCGCATTATGACAACGACTGCACTATTTTCCGTGTCCCCCGACAACTTTTATCCATCCCCCACTGCTACTACTGCTACCTGCCATCTGTGAGTGGTTACTGCACATTGACGTCGAACATAGGAGGTGGCCACATTAATGTTACTGGATCGTGTATAAATGATACACTAAAATACCTTCGTGCTAATACTCGACTGGCATCTAAGAGGTAAACCTAATGATGGTCCAACAAAAAGTCAACAATAAACTAAAACTACTAACAGCCCCACCCATCCACTACCTTTCATAAATGTAAAATCTCCTATACAAAATGCTGCATGGATATCCACCCCACCAAAATTCTGTAAGTCCCTCCAAGTGCTGCCTTGTTTTCTGCATCCGTTTACCTTTCCTCATATGAATCCTCTAATATTTCATCAAATTTGCAACCCTCCACAGCCACAATTAAGACCTTCGCATATCCGATTCTAATAACCTGGATTCTAATAACCCTATTATTTTCCCTCTGATACCGAACATAGGAGTGCTTCGGTACCCTTTATAAACACATCCCGCTGTCCCTACACCTACATACACTCCATATCCTATTATAATGCAACTTCCACTGAGTACATCTGCCGGACAACGACATCCTCCCCAATATTCACCTGTCATACCTGTCCTACTCCCCCTCTCCTTATTCCTCGACATCCCTACCCAACCCTTTCCTCTAGAGAGTATTGCACCACACACACACAAGATTCCCCACTTTCAGATTTGAAATTATCCACTCCAGCAACTGCCCCCATCTCCGTAGTATCGTACCTCATAGACCATTACACTTTGCTACCCACAGCTCTCAACCCCTTAGAAGCTAGCTTCTCCCCAAATCTTTCTGTTCCAGGGCACGTTCTTCAGCTTTAAAATGAAAGTGAAGAGCTGTTTCTTAGAAGATGTCATCTGTCCGACAAAGTATGGAAGTTCTTTTATGTAAACGCCAATAAAATTCATACTTTTTATAATCCTTAAACCATCTGTGAACTTTTCACCCTTTTGTAATATTTGTTTTCGTCTATCTTATAGTTTTCAACTCTTGACTGAAGAGGGGGGTTGGGTTGTTTGGGGGAGGAGACCAGACAGCGAGGTCATCGGTCTCATAGTGGTAGGGAAGGACAGAGAAGGAAGTCGGCCGTACCCTATCAAAGGATGTATGTGATGTCCTTAGGTTAGTTAGGTTTACTTAGTTCTAAGTATAGGGGACTGTTAAGTCTCATAGTGCTTAGAGCCATTTGAACCATTTTTTTGTCAAAAACAACAGCATTTATAGAGGAACTGCTATAAGGGGCGATCAAAAACCTTCCTTTTGAGGCCGTTGCAACAGCGTATACAACCCAGCGCGACTCTGATGCAGATATACAAGCACAGACATGTAGACAAGACGTTAGTGCGGCCTTCGAATGCAAAATTTTTATCGCCCCATATATCTCAGTTAACACTTATGACCTACGAACAGTAACGAAACTCACACATGTGGCTTAAAGTGAAAACGGTTGTCTCTCCCAAGTTTTGCTCCTACTATCCAGAAGGGCAGTATTGATTTACCTTTTCCTTTGTTCCACTGAGTAATTTAGGCAAACATCAGAATAAGTCCCAAATAATACCTCGGTTCATTCTCCTCCGAGTCATTGCCCAAAGATATCTAGCGGTCCATCTCCAGCAACCACGACGTCGACGCGACGTTAAACACCAGTGTGCTAGCCATCGAGTTCGGTTGGACTTTGCATGTGGATGTGATGACGCATAATCGCATTCGTGACGCAGTAAGCTTCCACTGGGCAACACCTCGTGCTATCCGATCCGTCAGGACGGAGTGCCTGCTATGGTTCTCCCGAAATGACACGACAGACGATCGATGTGGTAAATACGCGCTGGTAGCGCGTTCGGCAGAACGTCCACTCCACTGCGTCATTCTCAGTGCGTCAGCTATAGAACTTTTTATAGCCAATATGAAAATAGCCGGTGGCCTTTGATTAAAGAAATTTTCACACGCCTTTGAAATGTGTCACACGTTGGCGAGGCAGAGCAGCGTTACTGCCAACTGTTTCGCTAACTCGTGATTCTTGCTCCACAGAAGAGTGCATAGAGGCAGAGTGTTCATCTTTAGTTCTGCAAGTGTTCATCTTTACTTCTGCAATTGCTGACTATTATTTTCCAACCATATCAAGTTTACATCTGTACCGTTACTGAAGCGCAGCCATGTTTACAATTTTAATATATACACACAAAGATGCATACTCCGCAAGCTACCGTGTGGTGCATGACGGAGCGTGCCTTGTACCATTGCTATATACTCCTTTTCCTGTTCCAGTCGCACATACAGCGAGGTAAAACTACTTTCTATACGCTTCTGTACGAGCCCTTATTTCTCTGTCTTATCTTAGTGGACCTTACGTGAAATATACGTTGGCGGTAGTAGACTCGTTCTGCAGTCAGGTTCAAATGCCGGTTCTTTAAATTTTTTCAACAGTGTTCCGCGAAAAGAACGTCATCTTCCCTCCAGACATTCCCATTTCAATTCGCGAAGCGTGTCAATAATACTGTGTGTTGATCGAACCAACCGATAAGAAATCCGCAACCTTGCTCTGAATTGCTGCTATGTCTTCCTTCAATGCGACCTAGTGGGGATCTCAAACACTCGAGCAGTATTAAAGATTGGATTGCACTAGTGTTATGTGTTCGAACCCCTCTACAGATGAACCACACTTTCGTAAAATTATTCCCCTAAACCGAAGTCGACCATTCCCCTTCCCTATATCGTCGTTACGTGGTCGTTCCAGTTCGTATCGCTTTGCAATGTTATACCTACATACAAGGTACGGGAAAATAATTTGACCAAAAGTGTAGGGCAGAAAGACAACATAAAACGAAATAATTTGAGTATAGGAACTATGGGCTGCGGTTGCATGTTTACGGCGCTACGTGAACGTAATTGAAATATTACATATGGATGTCTTTGCTCAAAATGAAAACTTGTTCACAGAAAATGTGTACGTAAACAAAATGGCTGGACTAACTGATAGTCACGATGGGAACAAAAAAAATTAAAGCACTACGTACATGTCTATCGTACTTAGCTGACGGACCATACAGTAATTCTGTAGAAATGAAAACAATTACGTAGTCAGTTTTCATATAACATGTTTCAACAAATGAAAAATATATATTCTCTTGTACACAGACTAGCTGCCACTTAATTACTATGACTGCTTCGTAGCAAAAGTTTAAATTGACCATAGTTTTCATGATGGCATATAACATAGCGGCGATGCAGGGATTGGCTTGTGCTCTGAAGAACAGCAGGAGTAGTCTCAATTACTTCTGCTGCAGCGATAACGCGAGCCATCAAGCCCTGTTCATCTCAACTTGTGTAGCGTATGCGTTGTCTTTCAGGGATGCCCCAGATGAAAAAAATCTGGCTGTGTCAAGTGTGGCGAACGTGGAGGCCACCGCGCTGATCAACCGCGTCCGAGCCATGTGTCAGCAAAAGTCCTGTCTAGGTGATCTCGGATAGCACGTGCAAAATATGGAGTTGTGCCGTCATGTTAGAACCAAAGGCCCTGCCTAACTCAAGCGGTTCATCCCCCAGGAGTGCATGTTGCAAAAACACAAGGTACACGTGGGCATTCAACCTTTGCAGTAACATGTACGATCCGATGAAAGAGTGACTTACAATTGCCGCCCACATCTTTACAGCGAATCGCCCTCGATGTCCATCGACGTACGTTGCCTCAGAATTCTGTAGTGCCCGAACGCGGCTGTTGTGTGAAGTGAAAATGCCTTCTCGGATAAAGCAAGCATCGTCCGTAAAGAATACACGTTCGGAGAAATGGGGTTGTCTTGATACTCGTTGTGGGAACCAGTCAACAAATTCAAGACGCCTAGTGAAATCGTCCGGACGTGTCGCCGTTCCACGCCAACGAACGCCAATGAACGATTCGTATAGTATTTGTTATTGGATTTTGCTATACGCGATGGAACACAGTGTCGTCAAACTAAACTGTTTGAACAGTGTGTCTCTGCCTGTATCATGCTTATTTACCCACATAAGTTTTCCAACTGAAACAAAAGTATTTTTCTGTGGCCGCCTGCGATGTGGATTACGTACCTACCAAATCCTACGAGGTATGAGCACGTTCTGCACTGCACATCATTGGCACCTAGCGACAGTGTCCTGAGTGTAGTTTATTTACATCCAGAAAACACAAAAAAGTTTCAGACCTAAAGACCGTCACACAGCCCGAGTTGATGTTGATGCATATAGCGCCATAAATATGCAACCGTGACCCCTAGCTCCTATTTTCCAATTCCTTCGTTTGATGCAGCCTTTCTGCGCTACAGTTTTGATCAAATTGTTGTTCCTGCCCTATATTTAACTGAAGTGACTGTGCCAAGCAGCACGCTACTAATGCTGTATTCGAATACAACGGGACTGTTTTTTTAATCATCAGCATTAACGTAAATTTGTCTACATTTACAAAAAGCTGTCAAACATCATAATTATCCAAAAATTGTGTGTAAGCCATCTTGCATCCTCCTACACTGTTGACGACAACATCCTGTACACCATGGCATCATCAGCAATCGGCCATAGATTGGTACTCTTCTTGCACGTCATATCATGTATGTATACACACAATAACAGCCGTACTATCACACATTCCTGGGGCACCCCTGACGATGGCCTTGCTATGCTGTCTGGCTGTCTGTGGGAACAAAGAGGAGGGAAAGAATATGCAGGGCACATGTTGCACTAGACACTGGCTGTAGTCACTTTTATTGCTACAAGTGTTGATTCATTCACTGTCACGCGTACTTTATTTTATCGTCGTTGGGTGTCGAGTTCTTAGAGGGAAAATAGGGTCAGTTCCACTTAAACTGGGATACATAGCAAACCTGCCCTCAACAAACAGGATGGGAGGCGCTCCACTTAAGAAATTATTCCCCCCCTGTCTCGGTCTCCTATACCGAAATTCAGAGATTTCTGATAATAGAACAGAAGTGTCCCAAGGGCAGAGCTTATCACTTCAGTATTCACACACGTGCCGATACGAATGGCATCCTATCGCGCATGAAATTGACCTTTTCTCGCACAGATATTTCGACAGTAACCTGATAACTGGACAGCTGTGACCCAAATCTGTGTTATGACGGCGAAAACGTCATTGAAACCTTGACGCTGTGTGTGCTTCTACCAAAGTGTGACAACTCTTCGGGCAATTGAAACTAAGGAGTTGTGTATGAATGGTGTATTGGTAGCGCGTGACAAAGTTACGTAAGAATGGGTCATACACATTCTAAGGCATAAAATAAAAAAAAAGACGCACTGCAAAGGAATTATCCGAATGGGACGGAAATCAGTTGATGTGATACACATTTACAGACAAAAAAATCACAATTTCAGAAAAATTGGATGATTTATCCAAGAGAAAGAGTTTCACAAATCGAGCAACCTAGTGACTCGTCGGTTTACATCTCGTCCTTACGAAAGCAGTTATTCGGATTGGCACTGATTGATAGAGTTGTTGGATGCCCTCCAGAGCTATATCGTGCTAAATTATGTCCAACTGGAGCCTGAAATCTTCAAAATCCCGAGGTAGTTGGAAGGTCCCTCTCCATAAAACTCTACTCTGGCGACCTCAGGCCGAGGTAGAGTTTGGCAAGGACGAAGACAAGCAGTGGAAACTGTCGCCATGTGCGCATTATCTTGCTGAAATGCAACCCCAGAATGGTAATAAAACAAGGCGAACAATATCGTCAACGTGCCGCTGCACTGTAACGGTACTGCGGATGACTACCAAAGTAGGCACCCCAGAGCATCACTCCTGGTTGTGGGGCCGCACGGTGGGCTGCTGACATGTTGATATGCCACCGATCTCATCGGAGCAGATCACTAAAGACAGTTATAGTCCAGTCAATGAGATTCCAGGGCGAAGACGTGTCTGGAGACGCTCCAGACATCTTTTAGTTACCAACCTGATTGTTGCCCGCCATACGTCCCAACAACTAGGAGTGATGGTCTGGAGTGTAGTTTCTTGGCACTGCAGGATCCCTTTGGTATGACCCACGGCACCCTTAAAGCGCAGTGGTACGTCGGCGATATTCAACGACCCGTTTTGCTGCCCTTCACGGCAATCCATCCCGGAGTTACATTGCAGCAAGATAATGCCTGCCCGCATACAACGAACGTTTTTACTGCTTGTCTTCATGGTTTCAAAACACTATCTTGGTCAGCGAGGTCGCCGAATCTCTCGCCAATTGAGAACGTTTGAAGCTTCCTGGGCAGGACCCTCCAAGATGCTCGAGAGTTTGTTGATCTAACGCGCCAGTTGGACAGAACTTGGCCCGATACCCCTCAGGAGGACATTCAACAACTCTGTCAATGAGTGCCAAGCCAAATAAGTACTTGCATATGGGGCCAGAGGTGGACCAACGTATTATTGACTTGTTCAGTTCGTGAAGTTCTTTCTCTTGAATAAACCATCCTATTTTTCTGAAGTTGTAATCATTTAAGTGTCTGTAGGTCACGTCTACTTATTTCCGTCCTATTTGGGTAATTCCTTCATAGTGTGTTGCTTTGTTTTAGAGTGTATTTCTCTTTTCAAGCTTTTACCACATTGTACAGGATCCATTGTTTTTCATGATTTCGCATATTTTATTTCGGTTTCTCTTTGCGGCCGGATGCCCCTACTGTTCCCATAGTCATTAGGAAGAAAGACGTGTGGGCTATGTGTGTGTGTGTGTGTGTGTGTGTGTGTGTGTGTGTGTGTGTGTGTGTGTGTGTGTGAATACTGTAAACATTTTTATGTGTGTCATATTTTATAAGGCGGAGATTGGAGACCAGCCCAGTATTTATCTAAACGAGCGTGGAAAACTGCTGGCCAACGCACCAGCCCAGTCATCAGGCCGCGGCGTGGAGTGGGTCGGAGTCTGGATCACCTCACTCGGAGAATACACCAACCTCGATTAAAAGTTAACCGTGGTAATAGCGGCATGAAAGCCTGTTCAACCCAAAGTTTGGTGCACCGACCTCTACCGAAGTTAAATGAGGAAGTTGACCACTGTTAAATTTGACATTAGCTCACGCCCAGATTTCCCGAGACGACCAGGATTTTATAAGCGGACGGTAGTGATATGGCTGCCCATTTAATGGTACTGAAACTGATTCAAGGTATTGTATACGAGTACTTACCATGAACGCAGGAAGTTTATTATGTTTATTATTTTATGAATCAGACTTACCAGGAGTAGAATTAAATTGTATCTCCACATGTGACTACACTGCCTGTTTCTCTCTAAAAAGAGACCACACGACAATCGGATTTCAGTAATTTATTTGTAGTACGTCAAGTTGAAAATTCAAATATTGCTCCCCCAAAGTAGTTGAAAGGAACTATCAAAAATTCTCCAGAAAATCGACTTCTAAGTTTTCTGACCATTTTCAGTATGCTAAAACAAAGCAGTATGGCTCTCTGGTAGGGTGCTTGCTTGCTGCGTGGGGGTTATGTGTTCGATTACAGATGGATTCTTTAACAAAGGTGCATATTCTATAACACTTTACGTAAAGCGTAAAATACAAAACGAAAGAAAAAATTTAATTCGTAGTTTTTTTTTTCAAATATGCAATCATGATTAACAGACGTTTATAAAAGATTAGCAATTAAGAATTTTTGTATTGCAATCTTCTCTTGAAAACTACACTCCTGGAAATGGAAAAAAGAACACATTGACACCGGTGTGTCAGACCCACCATACTTGCTCCGGACACTGCGAGAGGGCTGTACAAGCAATGATTACACGCACGGCACAGCGGACACACCAGGAACCGCCGTGTTGGCCGTCGAATGGCGCTAGCTGCGCAGCATTTGTGCACCGCCGCCGTCAGTGTCAGCCAGTTTGCCGTGGCATACGGAGCTCCATCGCAGTCTTTAACACTGGTAGCATGCCGCGACAGCGTGGACGTGAACCGTATGTGCAGTTGACGGACTTTGAGCGAGGGCGTATAGTGGGCATGCGGGAGGCCGGGTGGACGTACCGCCGAATTGCTCAACACGTGGGGCGTGAGGTCTCCACAGTACATCGATGTTGTCGCCAGTGGTCGGCGGAAGGTGCACGTGCCCGTCGACCTGGGACCGGACCGCAGCGGCGCACGGATGCACGCCAAGACCGTAGGATCCTACGCAGTGCCGTAGGGGACCGCACCGCCACTTCCCAGCAAATTAGGGACACTGTTGCTCCTGGGGTATCGGCGAGGACCATTCGCAACCGTCTCCATGAAGTTGGGCTACGGTCCCGCACACCGTTAGGCCGTCTTCCGCTCACGTCCCAACATCGTGCAGCCCGCCTCCAGTGGTGTCGCGACAGGCGTGAATGGAGGGACGAATGGAGACGTGTCGTCTTCAGCGATGAGAGTCGCTTCTGCCTTGGTGCCAATGATGGTCGTATGCGTGTTTGGCGCCGTGCAGGTGAGCGCCACAATCAGGACTGCATACGACCGAGGCACACAGGGCCAACACCCGGCATCATGGTGTGGGGAGCGATCTCCTACACTGGCCGTACACCACTGGTGATCGTCTAGGGGACACTGAATAGTGCACGGTACATCCAAACCGTCATCGAACCCATCGTTCTACCATTCCTAGACCGGCAAGGGAACTTGCTGTTCCAACAGGACAATGCACGTCCGCATGTATCCCGTGCCACCCAACGTGCTCTAGAAGGTGTAAGTCAACTACCCTGGCCAGCAAGATCTCCGGATCTGTCCCCCATTGAGCATGTTTGGGACTGGATGAAGCGTCGTCTCACGCGGTCTGCACGTCCAGCACGAACGCTGGTCCAACTGAGGCGCCAGGTGGAAATGGCATGGCAAGCCGTTCCACAGGACTACATCCAGCATCTCTACGATCGTCTCCATGGGAGAATAGCAGCATGCATTGCTGCGAAAGGTGGATATACACTGTACTAGTGCCGACATTGTGCATGCTCTGTTGCCTGTGTCTATGTGCCTATGGTTCTGTCAGTGTGATCATGTGATGTATCTGACCCCAGGAATGTGTCAATAAAGTTTCCCCTTCCTGGGACAATGAATTCACGGTGTTCTTATTTCAATTTCCAGGAGTGTAATTCACTTTCCAAGACCGCTATTTTAACACAATTACTGTATTACTAGCTCCGACAATGTCTGTTGCCATCCTCAGATCCACAAAACCAGGGAGTGGTACTTGGATCGTGAGCACTATACAATATGGATAAAAAAAAACTCCAGGTGTTAGAGTGACGTCATACACTTGTGTTACATAGCGATCTTGGCAAATGAATTTATTTTCAGAAGAACATTACCATACAAAATTGTAGATAGCGTCCTGCACTGAATGATCATGTCAGGAAATATAAGAATTTTTGTTTACAATGAAAATTGGATTTCTGCGTGCAGTATATATTTACAAATAAAAATACGTACATTTTTCATAAGAAGAAGCAATTTGATGTGTTAATTGGCGTGCATTTAATGAATTTTAAATTTAAATGAAATAGGTATTCGAACTGTACGAAAAAAGACTAAAAAAATTATGGTCGAAATGAAACTCTGTACATTTCTTTTTATACTGCAGCTGTAAGTTATTTTATTTTCGAGAACTGATGCATTCGCACCGGCCAGTTCGAGAAGTATATCCATCTCGCACTTGGAAAAATTTGGAATACTCCTTTTGATTTCCATTTCTTCAGAAATGAACGAACAGACTAGTAGTGAGGTGTACTTCTTCTTGTTGATGAAAGTGAGGGCATCTGACAGTGACGTCACTCACTAGCGAATGTCTAGAAAACTTATCTATATATATGGCCGCGTGCATATTAATGTCTCAGATAACATCCTTCCATCTCCAGGGCACCTTCCATTGCAATACACGGAATTAACCGCCATGAAATGCACATCTGGATGATGACCGTTTGCTGACAGGCGATTAACGCTGGTGCAGCGCAGAAACGTTTTAAACGCGGTTCACTTTAACCCTGATCGCGGTACGTTGGTTATGTTACCCTTTGACCGAAGTTGGTGCACTGGACCAACAGTCTCACAAGATAAGAGAGCTACGCGATATGCTGCGCAACGAGATCAGGAATGTGCACACATGAAACGGAAAAACGAAACGTAAAATAAAGATAGGAGGCTATTAACTATTTGGTGCGAAATTGTAGCGAGTCAATATTTAGAGGGATTCCATTAGGTATGTTACCATCATCTTACTTTCAAGGGTTAGGCTACTGCCTGTTCCGAGCTCACAAACAAAATCAATCTCATCTTTTCCAAGGTGTTCCAGATTTTCTTATTCCAGTCGGTTAGTAGTTCAGAATCTTGTAGGGATTTCTGTGAGCTGGCATTCTTATGTGTTTCTAACCTTAATTTTGATGATAATTTTTTTTTCATTCATGTTCAAAATATTTAATTCTGTTCCAATATTGTCGTTTCTAATAACGTATATTCTTGTACTGTCCTTCGTTCTCCTTAGGAACCTCACCTCTGCTCTCTGAATATCATTTTTTTTTTTTTTTGTGGTAACTCAGCTTTCGCTTCCATGGGATAACACTGGAACCGCCATTACTTTGTAGTATTTCAAGGTGGTCTGTTTTTGTGCTTAGTCTGTGTATTTTATTTCCAATACCAGAGTCAGAATCAGACCGTGAGATCTCAGAGAGTTGTTCTAGAACTGAAAGGGATTTGGATTAGTTCGTAATCTGGGGATAGCCATGGAAACAGTGTCAGAAAGCAAATTTCTGCTCCTCGTCGTGAATTGGCCCTTTTAAATGTACTGAACTCATTATTACAGACCGAAGGCACAGAGAATATGGATGAAAAAGATCTTGAAAACATCTTGATAGATTTACTTCAATTTTTTTTTACACGATAAAAGTCTGTACATTGTTTTTAAACAACAATGTACAGCTTTGCTGTTGAGAAATAAAATGGTGTGCTGCGAAAGTGTGCGTGTTCGTTTTCCTTATCGCTGTCGATTTCGTCCACGATGGAAAGGTATTTAAACCATTGCACAATATATATATTGTATCTGCGTGCATACCAATTTAAACAAAAATTGTATGCACAACAATACGCTGTTTTATTTGCTTCCTCGCAATCGGTTTTCACAGATAGTCTGTATATTACAAAAGGTGTAGCTCTAGCTTGTGATTAGGATACTACTACAAATATTGAATCGACCGACACTTCAGGGCGATCCCCATTTTCAGAGTAAACTTACATAAAAAATGTCACTGGCAGCTTGTGATTAGAACACTGTTACAAATTATGAGTCGACCGACATTTTATGATGCTCCCCATTTGCAAAGTAAACCTGCCCGAAAAAAAATCATTGCAGTTAACATGTCAGTTATTAATCAGTTAAGTTTAAGCTATCATAGTCAAAACTGACTGAAACAAAAAAACCAAACCGCACTTTTCACAACACAGCACAGCATTCTGTTTGTCGCATTCGGTTTTAACGGTAAAGCAATATGGTACTGTTTAAAAATTATATTGCCTATACAGGGTGGTCGGAAATTCCCGTTACAAACTTGTAGGACATGTAGAGGGTAGTGAGTACATAACTTTTTGAATAGGAACCCATGTCCGGAAACGTATCGTTTCCGTTCTACGACAGTTTCAATGCAGATGATTATCTCATCCACACCGACGTGAGGAATGTACTTAGGCGTGACCCAGTACAATTGTTGCAATCCATTTCAAAAGAATACTGACTCAATCCGTTATTATTTACGCATTTGCATTACAACTTACACCGTATGATTTACATTACTCGACAAAAGAACCCAGCAACTACGGCACCAGCCGTAACGTACCGATTCATTACAATAGCTTCTCGATGGGGCGACCACCAAAGTCGTTACACACATTGTACCTCCGCAGCATGTTCTGGTACACTCTCTCCACCCCACCTGGTGTCTCTACAATGTGTTGTGCAGCGGCCAGAACTCGTGCCAGCAGATCTTCCTCTGTCTCTACAGGTGTCTCATAAATTAGGCTCTTCATACGACCCCACAAGAAGTAGTCCATAGGGGTTAAATCCGGCGATCGTGGCGGCCTATCCATCTTTCACCATACCGTCTGTTGAGATGTCTCCAGACAGCCAGTTAAAAGTGAAGTGGTGCTCCATCATGCTGAAACCACATTTCCTGACGGACATTCAATGGCACAGCTTCCAAGAACGGGTCCATTACGTGTCATAGGAAGACTAAGTATGCGGGACCCGTGAGCCTGGATGGAAGGAGGTATGCTCCAATCACATGGCCGTCCATAATACCTGCCCACACGTTAATTCCAAACCTGTCTTGAAATCCCTGAAGATGCGTGGCATGAGAGTTTTCGTCCGCCCAGACATGGCTATTTCTAGCATTCAGAACACAATCCCTTGTGAACCTACATTCATCTGTGAAGAAAACTCGACGTGGAAGCAGGGGAGCGTCGATGCAACGGTGCAGGAACCATATGCAGAAGGCGACGCGTTGTGGGAAGTCTGCTGGACTCATAGCGTGTACCCTTTGTAAGTGGTACGTATGTAATTGTTGCTCATGCAGGATGTCCAATACGGTACTGTGACCAACAGCCATTGCACGCGCAATTGTTCGCGAACTCGCTGACGAGCTATCTTCAATGCGACGCAGTACACCTTCTTGAAATTCGGGAGTGCGGCGTCGCCGTGGAGCACCACAGTCCTGCCTCCTCACGGTGAAGGTACGCGTTTCTCGTAGCCGTTGTGTAACCTGGGCAAACAATTTGTGCGGTGGAGTGTGACGGTGTGGAAAACGTTCGTGATACAGCCGACTATCAGCTCTTCCGTTACCTCCAGCTTCGCCGTACACAAGGAGCATGTTTGTGTATTCCGCAAATGTGTATTGCACCATGTTTCCTCTACCGGTGATGCACAGGTATTGACTCGGTCTCACAGCAAAGCGGACAATAAGTCACATCTGGGGATCGTTTGACGTAGTAAACGTCATAGTGTCTACCCTGTTGCATACCAGGACAGGGAACTCTGAGACGTTTCTCTTGCCATAAGCAAACGTTGACGAGGTACACATCTGAACTGAAACTGTCGTAGAACGGAAACGTTACGCTTCCGGACATGGGTTCCTATTCAAAATGTTCTGTGCTGACTACCCTCTACATGTCCTAGACGTTTTTATCGGGAATTTCCAATCACCTTGAATACGTCTGAATGTCATCCTACTACACTAATAGAGGTTTCCAGTTCTCTCAAGATTTTGTTGTTACAGCATGGCATATGGAGTACATGAAATTATTACGTTTATAGAGCAATAGCGTAAGTGGTTCTGACGTACCAGGTATCGATGCATGCTGAAACACCCATACTGGTACGTGATGTGGCCTCTACGGGCGCCAATGCAGGCGCTGACCCTGGCATCCAGTCGATCGGACAGATGGCGAGTCCTGTCCTGAGGTACGTTATTCCACGCCTGCTCGACCTGTTCACGTAATTCTGTAAGAGTTGTCGGTTGACGAGTTGCAGAGTCACTTCTCGTTCCATCATATTCTACACGTGCTCCATTGAAGATAAGTTCGAAGATTGTGCTGGCCAGCGAAGTTGCTGCTCGTCTTGCACAGCACCTTGAGTCTCACGGGCTCTGTGTGGGCGAGTATTATCCTGTTGCAGCAACACATTTTCTTCCTGTTGCAAGACCGACAAAAGAACAGGTGTAATTACATTCTGCGCCTACCGAGCGCTGGTTAGCGCTTCCTCCAGAAACGGCACAGGTGAACGAGAGTCGTAGCTTGCCATACCCCAGGCCATAAGGCCTGTGGTGGGGTCGGTGTGTTTTGTACAAATGCTATTTACGAGACGGCGCTCACCAGATCTGTTTCGCACGCACAAATTTTGGAAATTTGTGGTAAATTCCAGTGGGAACAAACCGCTGAGGTCATCGGTCCCTAGGTTTACACACTACTTAATCTAACTTAAACTAACTTAACGAAATGATAATTAACTGGACGCCCTAGCTGCAAACAGGCGTTGACATACATCATTGGGGATATGTTGAAAATGTGTGCCCCAACCGGGACCCGATCCCGGGATCTCCTCCTTACATGGCAGACGCTCTATACATCTGAGCCACCGAGGACACAGAGGATAGCGCGCCTGCAGGGACTTATCCCTTGCACGGTCCCCGTGAGACCCACGTTCCCAACATGTCCACACCACTACATTCGTAGTGCGACTAATAGATGTTTGCCCATCACACTCATTACTCGTGGCAGATTAATCTACCAAGTCCCGTAGGAGTTGGGGCATAGAATGTGCGTTCGCACAAGAAGGTCAATGGCCGGGTAGCCATATTTTAACCATATATGTAAGTATTGAAAGTCTTTTCGGGTTTGCTGCCGGATCCTAAAATCAACTTGACTCGATATTTCGGCGATCCAACTGTTCGCCATCTTCAGGGAATGCTGCTTCTGCTGATGAGTCCCGCTGAGAACTGACGCAAGATTGCAATTCGACGTCCTATATAGGCCACCGTTCAGTACACGGCGCATGCGCCGCCCATCACGGTTTCTGACTTCCAAAACAGGGAGGTGGCGCCGCCCTTAGTGAAACACTGCTGGCAACGATATATCGCAATTAAGGCCGCACCGAAGAACGTTCAGTTTTGATGCGAGATAATACAGGATTCCACGTTTTGCTAAGAGGAAACCCATTGTCTCTGTTGATTAAATTATCAGCCAACCGACACACACAGATTGGTATCTGCATCCTAAGAGTTGTCATCCACCACACCAACGTAGTGGCGTCCTTAGGACTTTGGTACGGAGAGCATATGCCATATCCGACGCAGACAGCTTAACCCAAGAACTTGAGCATTTGATGACTGTTTTTAAGGAAAATGGATACACTGAGAATCAGATTCGTCGGGCTATGGAATTTGGACCGTCTCCGGAGGTGTCCGAAGAGGAACATAGATCTGTGGCCTTTCTTCCTTATGCTGGAGGCTTATCGTTTAAGATTGGACGACTTTTAGGGAGTTTTAACATTAAGAGTGTGTTCCGTCCACCCTCTAAGATTAGGGCTCTGCTCGGCTCTGTGAAGGATGATTTGGGACTTAGAAAACCCGGGGTGTACAAAATCCCGTGTCAATGTGGGAAAGCTTACGTTGGTCGTTCTATTCGCGCAGTGAATGACAGGTGTGTGGAACATCGCCGTCACACGAGGCTACAACAGCCGGAAAAATCGGCCGTAGCAGAACACTGTCTGAATGAGAAACACAAAATGAAATTTGAGGAAACTGTTGTAATTGCCAACATTTCCGGTTTTTGGAATAGTGTGTATAAAGAGGCGATCGAAATTAGGTTGGCTGATAATTTAATCAACAGGGACAATGGGTTTCCTCTTAGCAAAACGTGGAATCCTGTATTATCTCGTATCAAAACAGAACGTTCTTCGGTGCGGCCTTGATTGCGATATATCGTTGCCAGCAGTGTTTCACTAAGGGCGGCGCCACCTCCCTGTTTTGGAAGTCAGACACCGTGATGGGCGGCGCATGCGCCGTGTACTGAACGGTGGCCTATATAGGACGTCGAATTGCAATCTTGCGTCAGTTCTCAGCGGGACTCATCAGCAGAAGCAGCATTCCCTGAAGATGGCGAACAGTTGGATCGCCGAAATATCGAGTCAAGTTGATTTTAGGATCTGGCAGCAAACCCGAAAAGACTTTCAATACTTACATATATGGTTAAAATATGTCTACCCGGCCATTGACCTTCTTGTGCGAAAGCACATGCTATGCCCCAACTCCTACGGGACTTGGTAGATTAATCTGCCACGAGTAATGAGTGTGATGGGCAAACATCTATTAGTCGCACTACGAATGTAGTGGTGTGGACATGTTGGGAACGTGGGTCTCACGGGGAGCGCGCAAGGGAAAAGTCCCTGCAGGCGCGCTATCCTCTGTGTCCTCGGTGGCTCAGATGTATAGAGCGTCTGCCATGTAAGGAGGAGATCCCGGGGTCGTGTCCCGGTTGGGGCACACATTTTCAACATGTCCCCAATGATGTATATCAACGCCTTTTTGCAGATAGGGTGTCGAGTTAATCATCATTTCAGTCTAGAGAAGCTGCACCGTCATCAATTGTATCTGTTCATTCGGAAACAGATACTACCTTCATATAAAGTAACTTACGTTAAGAACAATACACTCACCCATGCCCGAGGGAGGACTCGAACCTCCGACGGGGGGAGCCGCGCGAACCGTGGCAAAATGCGTCAGATCGCGCAGCTACCCCGCGTGGCCGTACTCACAAACGGCCATCACTTCGTGCAGGCAGAACCTTCTTTCATCGCTGAAGACCACGGCGCGCCATTCTGTCTTCCAATGAACCTCTGACGGCAACCAGTCGAGCCGCGCACGTCGATGTTGCAGCACGAGTGGAAGACGAGCTTGAGGGTACGTGCCCACAGTCCCAGTCCTGATAACAGGTTCGCAACAGTTCGTGTTGACATGTCTGGGCTCACAAGCCCTGTTATCTGCGCGGTGGTGGCTATAATATTACTCCTTTCTGGCCTTACAATACGACGATCCTGGCAGGGGTCTGTGCTGCGTGGGCGTCTATGGGTGTGAGATTGCTCATCTGACCATCGATATCAACATGACTGCATAACTGAAGCAGCGCGTCCAACTTGGGCGAAAATTCTCCGAAAGGACCGTCCCGCCACTTGGAAGGCCATTATCTGACCCCTTTCAAACTCACTCAGTTGGCTGCAGGAAGCACGAGGGCACCTCCGTGGCGTGGTTGCCAGTTTGCTTCATACTGAGCCTCCTGGCTGTGAGCATTCCCTATTAAAGGTAAGTGGTTATTAATGGGTGAAAGTGATTTGTAAACAGAAACTGGGGAAGTTAGCCAATTTTAAATTCTCCAGTCTACTGTAAGTTTCGCGTGCCACAAAATTTTTCTGCGTCGCCACCCAGTTTAATAGAAATTGCCAAAATTCAATATAAGGACTGAATTAATCAGTGGATTGACAAGCATAACTAACGTGTTAATATTAATAAAAAGATCCCAGTGAATATATGGAATGAGCATATGGGAACAATTTAAGCACAAACGATAAACCAAATAATTCACAGCAAGCAGAAGCTTAAGAGTGAACAAAAAATAAGGTAATCAGACAAAAGTCTACAAATATAAGGCCTGCCCTTTGCGCTTCAGAAACGCAGGTGGTATGTATTAAAAAAGTCTTACAAAAGGAGTCATACAGTTTAACATAGTTCATTAAAATAAAACTTCATATTAAAAATTCGGTGTCTGGTTTTTAATTAATTAACTCATTTATATTGTTATTATACTGAGTTATGAGGTACATTGCGGTGATAAATACAAAGGAAATGTTAGGCGTGCATGAGAAAAGTTCACACTAACATACTGGATTCACATATTCAAGAATTAAGATAAAAGGTTTGTCTCGTCACAATAAGTCAAAGTCTCAGTGGTACAACCCTATCTCTACGATTGAATTATTGTGAATAAAAATACCATGGAACACTGTCCGATAAAGAAATGTATCTGCATCACCTTGCGTATCAAACTAACCAAGTTGGTGTGAAACACTGGCAAATGCCGTGAGTATTCATGAACAAAGCAAAATTATTAAGACTCGTGAAAACTTCAAGAACACAAATGTAAACCGTATAGAGACAAATATCAATAAAATATCACACGGAATTAAGAATACTTATTCAAAATGGTACTGAATTTACATACGGTCAAATTACCACCACGTGGTATGAAAAAAATACACTACCTTAAAATTTAAACGAAATCAAAAGTAGAAGAAGTAAAACACATACACAGGAGAAAAGTTCACAAATACATTTCAGTTAAAAGAGAAGTGAGACAGCTGAATTTAAAACTGTGCTGGAGTAACGAACTTCCTAAACCACGTGTTCTGCTTTCACAAAACAAGAACCGGTAAAACTCACTGCACACAGAGAAAGATGCTCCTGACCACACTCTGCTACCAAAATTTAAGAATTTGATTATCTAACTTCAAAATGAAATGGCTCTGAGCACTCTGGGACTTCTGAGGTTGCCAGTCCCCTAGAACTTAGAACTACTTAAACCTAACTAACCTAAGGACATCACACACATCCATGCCCGAGACAGGGTTCGAACCTGCGACCGTAGCGGTCACGCGGTTCCAGACTGAAGCGCCTAGAACCGCACGGCCACACCGGCCGGTTCTAACTTCAAAATGAACTATCAGATCAAACGTGTACATCAGTTGTAATAGGTACACACCATCATAAATTAACACACTCACCAGCGCCAAACCGCTCTTAAGAGTACCGTCTTCACTGAAGGAGTTCCAGCCCCGAATGCCCAGAGCAAGCTTTCCCTGCAACAAACAAACCCCAGGTAGCCGGAGAGGCCAGAGGCGTGCTTTCCGCCACCAACTACTGTCGAATGTCTACAGAAATGATACAAATCTCTTTGTCTTGACTCAGAAAGCTCCGTTGGCTACACTGTTGCTACCACAGCAGATAAGCAGATATAAGAGACAAATTCAACATACATACTCACCCATTCATTCATACAGATGGCCGGCCGATGTGGCCGAGCAGTTCTAGGCGCTTCAGTCTGGAACCGCACGATCGCAGGTTCGAATCCTGCCTCGGACATGGCTGTGTGCGATGTCCTTAGGTTAGTTAGGTTTAAGTAGTTCTAAGTTCTAGGGGACTGATGACCTCAGATGTTAAGTCCCATAGTGCTAAGAGCCATTTGAATCATCATTCATACAGATGATAAAGAGGGAAAGGAAATTTGGGAGCACGACAGGTAGGTAATATACAAGGATTAGATGCTTACTGGAAAAATTGATACTTTAATGTGATTGCGTACCACTGAATGGGGACGAACACGAAGTACAGAACTAAATTATAAATAATTGAGCATGATAGCACGAAACACAAGTTAAACAGTATTCAACGAATTTAACAGAGACGTTTCAAGAAGTGATGGGCGCTACGCTAGTTATCCCTCTACACTATCCGTTGGTGGATGACACTGAAACTATTACCAGTGTATCTATTATCGCCCAGGTGGCATATGCCGTCATCGGATCAAATTCGACGTCCTTTTTCCTGGTGTGTTTTTTTTCCGGTAGTGTAACTCGGTCTCGTTTTTTTTCTAATTTATTGCGAACAACGTTTCCACTTTATAATAAATGTATTTACATGTTATTTACATTAATAAATGACATACTATATACATTAAATAATATCTATAGCCTATGTCCGTCAATACCGATTCCCCTTTATGGAGTGTAGATTCACTGCGATCGCTGTTTCTCCACAATGATACCACGAATTACCCGTGCCCTTTCGAAGGTACCATCCTGGCATTCGCTCTAAACGACTTAGGGAAACCGAATGGCTGGACGAGTATTTGAACCAACCAACTTCCAAACACACATCCAGTGATTCACTAGTGCGTCAACTTGGCTGGACGAGAGATTGCCGGAAAATGTACGAAAGTGGCTAATTCCGCAACGTAAGTGATGCCAAATTTAATAGAAATTCCTTCATTGTCTGGAGCCTGAAATTCCTTGAGTAGGGTTAGTTGTTTTTTCCGGTAGCCCGGTTGCTTATTTCGTTGTGTGCGCCGTTCAGATATCCATATGATATTACCGTTCTCATACATTGATGATCAAACGGTAGCTGCTACAGACTTCACGTACATGTGTGGCCGAGATAGTATCCTGAAGCCAGTACTACAGAGGATCAGATCAGATGGTATCAGTTCGATCTAGAATACTGAAATGTACCTTCAATTAATTTGAATTGCATCAAAAGAAAAATCCTCCAGTTATACGACATTTGAAGATGCGAGTAATTCGGAAGTTTTGGGTACACATTATGTCCCGTCATGAAAGCACATTCCAACAGTGATGAGACTGATTCTCATTATAATTATTAATATATTAAATAGCTTGAATCCATTTATCCCATCGCTGGCTGTTCCAGCCAATACGTAATGGATGGCTTCCGTCATTGCTCATTGACTCTTTTCACTGTGAAATTTCGACATAGTTCCCACGCCGTAAACATGTAAGAAAACGAAGACAAATTATTGGACTTCGCCTCTACGGGGATAGGTTCTTTCTTTGACGAAAAATCTTTAACGAAAGAGCTAAGATGAAGTTGAATTCATTTAGCCATTGAACAATCACGCCCGCAGTCCCTGTTGATATGGGCCTCCTGAGACCCGCAGCTCGTGGTCGTGCGGTAGTGTTCTCGCTTCCCGCGCCCGGGTTCCCGGGTTCGATTCCCGGCGGGGGGAGGGATTTTCTCTGCCTCGTGATGGCTGGGTGTTGTGTGATGTCCTTAGGTTAGTTAGGTTTAAGTAGTTCTAAGTTCTAGGGGACTGATGACCTCAGATGTTAAGTCCCATAGTGCTCAGAGCCATTTGAACCATTTTAGCCTCCTGAGAAATGATAACTTCAGGTTTTGATTAGCTGACGATGTACAAAAATGTGTGCTGTAAATATGCTTACAAATGAAACAGCCCTACACAATTAGTTAACTACGATATTGCAGTGCCTGCGTTATTCTGAATTACGATGCAAAGTCCCTTTGGACATGAGTACATGTTTTAGACGCATGGCTAACATAGCAATGAAGTACATTGCTTTATTCGCTTTAGGAGATTAAAGATTTATCTTTCATGTCTATGAAATAATAAAAGAGGAAGGAAATCACCGTAACACTAATAAATTAAAAACTTAACGACAGTTCATTCATAGCATACAATAAAAATAGAAAGTAGTTGATCTGCCGCCTGTGTCTACATAATATAATTTTATTTGATTGTATCCATAGACAATGGTCAACACAACACGAAAAATAGAATTCTTTAGTTTAGTGGTCACCCTTTAGCTTAAAATGGTTCAAATGGCTCCAAGCACCATGGGACTTAACATATGAGGTCATCAGTCCCCTAGACCTAGAACTACTTCAACCTAACCTAAGGACACTACACACATCCATGCCCGAGGCAGGATTCGAACCTGCGACCGGAGCAACAGTGCGGTTCCGGACTGAAGCGTCTAGAACCGCTCGGTCACACAGGCCGGCCACCCTTTAGCACTGGCTATTCGTAATGCCCGCTTTCCCCTGCTTCTTGAAGAACTGAGCAACAATTCTGGCTCATCACAATGGCAACAGCAATCCCTCGTCGTAGAGTATTTAGAGAGCAGAGAGGAGAGGACAGTGAACTTGTAGTCTGAGCGCTTTGTTCCACGCCGTCGTGGGGAAAGCGTCATCTCTGAGTGCCGTTTGCTGGTGCTCGGCGCACACTACCTGTTTAAGGGAATGTAAGTAGCGAAACTGCGATAGCGCGATCTATATTCTGTGCATTTCTTTACTTCTACCTGCCTCGAAACTTCGGTTGCTTGTTTAGGTTTTATAAGGAGTGTTCAAATGAAAAGGTAACAAACGCCATGACAACCAAACCAGTTGAAATTTGCATATGCCACTTTGGGATAACGTGGTGCGACATGCAGGGACGCGAATGTAGTGTCCGGCGTGGTTGTGTGGATTTGTCACCTCCCCCTAAAATATTCAGAGCTGTACCCTCATCTGGCAAAGTGGTGCTGACCATCTTTCTCGACGTCCAAGATCCGATAATCATCGTATTCCCCAAGCACGGGAAAACCATTAACAGTGACGTCCACTGCGGGACACTCCGAATCCTACCCAAGTCCTTCAAGAGCAAACGGCCAAGGTTTCTGAGGGAGTGATTCTGCTCCGTTATGACGTGTGTCCGCAAGTCTCCAAGGTCACAAGAAGTGTAATGGCCAAGTTCAAGTGGGAGTAGCAGCCCGGTCATGCCACCTTCCGACTTCCTTGTGTCTGGTCAGCTAAAAACAAGAATCTCAAATGGAAGCGATTCAACTGGGACAACAATATGAAGGACACAGTTAATGACTTGTTCCTGTTACAGTCACAAAAATTCTGGTAACAGGTAACCCTTTGGCTCGTGAAACGGTGGGATAGTTGTGCTAAGGTCTCAAGTGACTGCTCAAGTGCTCATTTTGTAATTTAATTTTGACTATAAAGAACCTTGCCTCTGTTAATATCTTTGCGATTTCGTTAGACCAAGTAAATAACTGATGAACCCAGAATTGGCTTACATTTCACAACCTTTTAACTTCACCACAAGTTGTCTTTGTTAGGCAGCCCTTTAAAAACGGTTATAACCGGTTGTAATCTCAATTGTTTCACTTCACTGTTTCGGCGTTGCTCTTGTGCACAGTGGTCTATTACGAGGATAACTTACTTATTACGTTGTCAAAGCAATGAGCATTGAACACACTCGTCCTGCACCAGAACTCTTTTCCCTTTGAGTCTCAACAATATAAAAAAATAATTTTATAATTTTTCAGAGCAACGAAGACAAGAAAAAATGGCAAAATATAAACGATCAATAATGTTAAGGAAGTCGTTCCACTTTGGAATACAATTTCAAGATCTAAAAATGGTTTAAATGGCTCTGAGCACTATGGGACTTAACTGCTGTGGTCATCAGTCCCCTAGAACTTAGAACTACTTAAACCTAACTAACCTAAGGACATCACACACATTCATGCCCGAGGCAGGATTCGAAACCTGCGACCGTAGTGGTCACGCGGCTCCAGCATGTAGCGCCTAGAACCGCACGGCCACTCCGGCCGGCAATTTCAAGATCTCTGAGAGACTTAAACATTGTATCTTAGTAAGTAACGACTGCAAAAAAAGTTTTAAAGTTATGGTTTCAATTTGAAACCACTAGGACACAGAGTTTTCAGCCACCCATTATTTCATGAAATATATTTGAAAACAATTCCGCATTTTTCATACACACAGTCACACATTTCACAACTTCCATGTACTCATAATTCATGAAATAAATCATAGTCATTATATATAAGTAAAAATGGGGCTAAAATTTAATAAATTTAGATCAAACGTACACTCTGCTACTGTGGTTTCATTTGGAAACACTCATAAATGCAGTAGTACAGACTCAAATTTATGTCACAACAACTTTATACTTACGCTCATTGCAGTGATTTCCTCAATATGATCGTCCGCAGCTCGTGGTCTACTGGCTGGCGCTGCTGCCTCTGGATCACGGGGTCCCGGGTTCGATTCCCGGCCGGGTTGAGAATTTTCTCTGCCCGGGGACTGGGTGTTTGTGTTGTCCTCATCATTTCATCATCATCATCAGCGGCAGCAGCATAATCATAATTCGTGACAGTGACTCGACTGGACTGTGTAAAAATGGGACTTTGTACGGGCGCTGATGACCGCGCAGTTGAGCGCCCCGCAAAACCAAACGTCATCATCATGAATATGATCACTCTAAAAAAAAAAAAAAAACACATGTCACAACTCCTACTATCACGCAGCTCAATCGCCGCGGCGACTGTTGCTTTGAACTCTCTTAGTGATTGATACAGCGCGCTGCATTAGTAGAAGTACCTCAGTGTATCACTGGATGTCTGTGTCTTGCAGTAGCATCAGTCGGTTCAAGCGAAAGGCATTGGTACTTAAAAGAAAAGAAAAGAATGGGGAAGAAACCGTTGGTACTCAAAGGGTTAAGAGTTGTGTAAAAGCAACAAGCATTGCACGAGCACAACTTGCATCACTAGACACACAGGGATGACGTTTCACAACTCATACCTAGGGATTACAGTTACTAACAACTAAATTTTGAACGTAGAAAATATAGTGGGGAAGGCAAACCAAAGATAACGTTTTATTGGCAAAACAGAAGATGAAACAACTTTATTATAATGACTACTTACTCTACGCTTGTCCATTCTCTTGTGGAGTATTGATGCGCAGTATGGGATCCTTAAGAGACAGGATAGGCGGAGGACATCTAAAAATTCAAAGAATGGCGCTCGCTTGATATTGTCGCGAAATAATGGAGAGATGTGATAAGCGATTTAGTTGGCAATGAGTAAAATAAAGCCTTTTCCCTCAGCCTAGATCTGTATTCGAAACATGAATCAACAACGTTCTCCTCCGAATGGGAAAATATTTCGCTGAGTTCCACCTGCGTAGGGAGAAATGAAATAAGAAAACTCTAAACTAACATGGAAAGAGTTAAGTGTTCATTTTCCCCCATGCTATTACAGAGTGTAACGGTCGCGAAATAGTCTGACAGTGGTTCGTTGAACTTTCTGCCAAATACTTAAATCTGAACTGCAGAATACTCATGTATATGTAGGTGGCCAGTTGGCTAAAGCTGTTTCCTCGTCGTTTCATGCGACACAATAGCCACTGTCCGTGCTTGCTGACAACGATGGATAGCTGACAGCGTGCATTTCCCTCTCCTCGTCACAGCGACGCGACGCAACGCAACGCGTGGCTGGCGGTCCCACACATTATTGAGCGCCCGCTCAGACCGCATACTCGGTGCTGCGGCTGACAGCTGTACGCTGTATTCGCGTGGTGCTTGTATAGCGTGAGCTCGCGGCAAAAACCGAAACCCATTTAGTGCACCGGCGGCCGCGCGATACTACACCAGCGCTGCCTGGGGGCGCATTTGCATAAACACGGCCACCACAGCCGTTCCCTTGTCTAACTTAAATTCTTTGTTTAGAACACCAAAGGACTACAAGGAAACGAAGGTGTAGCACAGTGCGGCTTATTTCTATTGCAGAGCTCGCCTTATTTCGCTGTTGAACGTAGTGGAAATATAGGCTACGTATTTAATTTAGCGCAGTTCATCTCTCTCTTCTCCAGATTGTTCATAACGTCCAGCTTCGAGCAATCACACTTGCTGAATTAGCTAATATTTCGAGTTCACCTTCCTGAAGCTCCAACAAAACTATTTTGCGATTAATTCAGGCCTGTGACAAAGGGTAGTGTTACCAGTTAGTATACCAGTTCAACCTTTTAATAAATAAATATAAAGTAAAACAAAATAAAAAATCGCTTTATTGTTTCTCAGAATATTTGCTTTCCAAATTTATACACCTCTACATACGTTCGAATCAATTCTGGAAACATTTTGTTCCTCACTTTTGTTGGTACGCTAAAAACATAGCTTATTGAGATGATGCAGTCGATTCTTGTTTGCCATTTTTGTGTCATTTCTTTTCTGGTTGGTTTTTTGCGTCCCACTACGAATCCCTCTCTGTGTCCAGATCTTCATCTCAGACTACCACTTGCTCTTGACTTCTTCAACTATTTGTTGCGCGTATTGCAGTTTCTGTCTTCTCCTATACATTTTACCCTCTACAGCTCCATCAAGTACCATGGAAGCTATTTCTTGAAATCTTAAAACATATCCTACCATCCTGTCCTTCTTGTCAATGCGTTCCGTGCTTTCCTCTCCACGCCGATTCTGTCGAGCAGTTCCTACATTATCTTATCAGTCACCTAATTTTCAACTTCTATAGCGACACTCTCCCTCAAACGCTTCGATTCTCTTCTTTTGCAGTTTTTTCCAGGCCCATGAGTATTACATCTATGCCAGTCCTGGCCCACTATTTACTTAAATTTTCTATTCAACCTTGTGATACCATTGATTTGATGCACAAAGTTATTGTGCCTCTATCCTTGGGAAGCATTTCAGCCCCTAAAGCACTTTGTTTTTCCTCGGCACGGTGGCCACTAAGAGTAGGAAATGCAAGTTGTCACACATCTCGCAGTGTAGGTGCGTGGTTCGAAAAGCCCCAGGATGAGTTTCCCGCACTTTCTTGGCCACCAGGCTCTCCGGATTTAAGCCAGTCGAGAATTTGTGGGACTAATTTCTATTGGGCTATTTGCGCCATCGACCCTCAACCGAAAGGCCTAGTGCAGCAGGCCACGGCTCTGGAGTCAGCATGTCTCCACATACCTGTCAATATCTTCAAGAAACTCATAAACTCTCTTCCGGGGTGTCTAGCAGCGGTCCGCGCTCCAAAAGTTGATTATTCAGGCTTTTGACAGTAGGCGCTCACATTAAAGTGACTGGTCAGTGTATGTGTCACGAATCCTTTCCATTTCAAGATTACGAGTTGCATCCATGATGGTGGTTTCCAAAATGGCAGCCATGTTGGCAACAAAGCACACAGGTAATAATTTTTTCATACGGAGCCACGGTCATAATATAATATTTCTTCAAAGTCAGTCCGGCCATTAGACTGTTGTTTATTTACAGTGCTACATTTACACTTACACAATCTTGATTTCGGCTTGAAAGTGCCATTCTCAAGTGTTTTAAGTGTTATAAATTACCTAAGATGGGACACTGCCGTATTAAAATACACTATTAGACACATTGTCTAAGAGTCGATATTTCTGTTCTCATGTTTTAATCTGTCTGCCAGTATCTATCCTTCCTTTTCGTTTAGAGTTCTTTATCTGACATGGTAGCCCTTCTGGATTCATTCATTGCAGATGTTCATTCCATTTCTTTTTGTTTTCATTCCACTTTTAATTTCATTCCAAATTTGCAGTCCTCCTGGAAACCTTCATTTCGTATTTTATCTAATCCTATACATTTCTTCACGGCTCTATTAAATCTCATTTCTACTCCTTGTGTTCGTTTTTCTTTACGTGTATTCAACACCCAGCATTCACTTCCATACACTAATCTTGGCAGTGAGACTGTGCTGTAAAATTTCAGCTGAATTTCTTTCCGTATTTATGCGTTAAAGTTCTATTAGTTGTTCCACAGATACTTCCAAATCTTAATCCGTCACAACTTTTTCGTATTTTACATCCATAAATAAAAAATAAAAACAAAAATAAGTAAATAATGAAATAAAAAGTAAAAAGAGTGCACAAACCCACACACAAACACAAACACAATCAAAACTTACTTCAAATTACATATAGTCAAACAAAAAACAACTGAAAGCAGAAAATGTGAAATTTGGTAACACTTACAGAAACGAATGACACAATACACACACATAGAGAGAGATAGAGTGAGATTTCGTGTGACGAGGGCCTCCCGTCAGGTAGAGCGCTCGCCTGGTGCAAGTCTTTCGATTTGACGCCACTTCGGCGACTTGCGCGTCGATGCGAATGAAATGATGATGATTAGGACAACACAACACCCAGTCCCTGAGCGGAGAAAATCTCCGACCCAGCCGGGAATCGAACCCGGGCCCTTTGGATTGACATTCCGTCGCGCTGACCACTTTTTTTTTTTTTTTTTTTTTTTTTTTTTTTTTTTTTTTTTTTTTTTTTGTTCGTTATTGATCGTTATGATTGGTCGTTGCGGACGTCGCAAGACATCCTGTTCAAGTTCGGTGGTTGATCCTTCCACTCAGTTTTTTATTACAGAGGCCAACCGGCTCTCTGACCGAACACGCTGAGCTACCGTGCCGGCGACCACTCAGCTACCGGAGGTGAACAACACACACATAAAATGTCAGATACAATGCTATATTCGAAAACAGAGTGACCACAAGGGAAACTCAGGCTTTCAATCAGTTTTCCCCATCAGAGGAAGCTGTTTGGCCTACAAAAAAGAATAAATCTGACGCTGATCATTAATTGCTTTTACATTTTATTGCAAAAATTTCAATGAACTGCTTTAGGTCTATAAACCAGATATGCTAACGTTAACCTATATGTGCAAATGAAAAAATTACGTAATATTTCAGGGTACCCACTGAAGATTCCATGTAAATAGGTGAAACGCATCTGGGTGCAAGAGTTAAATAAATAAAACAAATGTGCAGCAGACAAAAAGACGCTTCTCGTTGAATCTACAGCAATTTCAGGAATAAAGTTTATATTCTGTTTCAAGTAGTCTATGCTTATCTGTATGTAGTTTCCAAATAAATTTTTTCTTCTTTATACGGCGATATTACTTTCCTCTTTCTGCCGATTTCGTGGTACATCTTTTTGCTTCTATCGCATGTTAAACAGATTTAACAATTTAAGGTATGGGGCTATTCCTCCATATTTATACATAAAATAAGTAATGCAACCTATTTTTCTCTCAGCCAGTTTCGGTAGAAAAAATGCGAAATTTGTTGTGGGATCGGAGGTGTTTATAGGTATCAGAGGTATTTATAGGTGCTTGCAGAATGTCTACGGATACCTGGTGGTGAGCAAAAACTCGGGCGAGATGTCTATCATAATCGCTAATGGATTGCGCGCACCTATCACATATCCCGCGTGGGATCCGGCTGTACACAGCTCCGACTCCTGCAATGCTGAAACGTGCGGGCACTCTCTTTCCAGGCTATCGACGGATCACAATGAAACACGTCGCTGCTCAGCTGTACGTCTCACGCAAGTCTGCGCAGTCGAGAGGAGCTTACAAAACTTCATTGGACTGTTCTCGTTCCTCCACCTTACAGCACGGATCCCGCAACGTCCGACTTCCATCATTTTGGCTACATGAAGGACGCACTCGGCGGGAAGCGGTACGTGGATGATGGGGAGGTTATTAATGCAGCGAGACGTTGGCTGCGACATTGACCAGCCGAGTGATACCGTACGGGCATACAGGCTCTCCCAGTAATGTGACGTAGGGCTGCGAAGTATTGAACGAAGACTATGTTGTAAAATACGCTTTTGTAACTAACACAGTGAGGTCTAATCTGGTGTATTGGAACTCTGAATTAAACCAACGTCCTTTCAGGAAAATTTTGTTGTATTACTTATTGAATGCCCCTTCCAATTATCTCAGCATTAGTTGTATCTAAAACTGTCGCTTTTCAGTTTTTTGTGATTTTCAAAGCTGATATGAAATTTTTATTGTAAAATCATAAATCAAACTGCAGCCAAACTAATTAATATCGTTGCCAGCCTCAAGAAGTCCTTAATCTCGAAATCTTTTAATTCTGACGTGGCGTAGTTTGTCCCCACTGTAGAGTATGATATCACACCATCTCACACGTATGTCGTCTAATCAGGATGCCTGGACAGTGGCTTTAGTTGCTTTTCTATTCCACTATCAGCTACCTCAGTATCTGCCAATTCGGAATTAGGAATGGCAGTTATCGCTGAAGCAATCGCTTTTCAGTTGCATCAGTTTTTTTTTCCACGCCAGTTTACTCTGACTATGGAAACAGCTCAAAATAACAGGATTCTGAAGTAACCAATTTGCGGTTTTTTATTCTTGTTATTTTCTGTAATAGACGTAGAAATCCAGCAAAGACTGAAAAATTTTGACTCTCTTATATTCAAGACACAAAGAATCAAAATATTAAATGAATCAGGGAAATAAAAGGATACTTAGTCCTCCCACCGTTCACTGATATTCTGAAAAAGCAATCAGTGGTTGAATGCTACAATAGTAACCAATATTCCAGAATTTCAATAACGAATATTCTCCAGCTCTGCTCAACAATTATTTTATAATCCATCGAATACCACTATTTGAGTTTTACAAATAATTAACGCTAAAGGGTGAAAACTGAGGTTGATGAACTCTGCTTTTCCTGTTATTTCACCGTTTTGAAGGGCTACAAGCTAATAGACATGTTATGCATACACAGGCTCCAGACCAGCTACTTTCTATTTTTTTACATACTGCGAATGAATTATTGGTAACTTTTTAATTTATTACTGTTACGATAATTTTCTTCCTCTTTTATTATTTCATGGAAATGCAGAACAATTCTTTAATCTTTTAAAGCAAACGGAGCGTTGTACTTCGTTGCTACGTCACTTCGTATAAATATTTCCCGACATTGTTGGTGCCATTCTGTTGTACAACGGATGTCCGTCCACGACAGCGAGAGACTACCGTACAGACCAGGTGGAGGCAAGTCTTACACTCTCCACGTATCCGCGTACCTCCAGTTACTCGCGACACACTGTAACAGGAACATTATTGTCTCAGAAAAGCTGTACCACTTCTTATGTCATGTGTTTTACGCTCCTTTCTGTCGTCATTGTTAATAAAATAGCACTGACAGCTTTTCCCGTTTTCTATGATAAAGTAATATTTCAAATCAATGCAATTTTACGAATAAAAATTACTCATTTTACAAATTTTTAGTAGAGCTGCTTTGGCTAATTGATATTTCGGTTTTTTACTCAGTTATTTTTACAAAATAAATACCACCTTTTATAACCGGACCAAACAAATACATAAAAATACTAGTTATTCAGATCCAAACTACCGCTATCGGTTTTCAACCGGTCGGTTTTTCCCATCCTCATTCTGCATTCGTGCGACGACTGGAAGGAGGAACAGTACCGCGGTTTTTCGCGGTTTCGTGGACTCGTAACTTGTGCCTTGGGACTGCCGGTGGCGGTTGCGCCCCTTGAAACGTGTGCGCAGTCCAGCAGAGCAGCGCAGTGCATTGGCGCCGCCTCATTAGTTGGGTGCCGTGCTAAGTGCTGCGTGTACATTACGCCGTTGGCCGAGGGCCTTTGTCTCTGTCCTCACATTACGTGCAGCTTGCGGCTAAGCCAGCCGAGCTGCCGCATAGCGTCTTGCCCAAATTACGCGGATTTCACGGCTGCTGTAGTGGAACTGCGCACCGGCTACCGTTATTTTAAACTTAGGAGACGTGTCTCTACAGAGATTTTTGCTGGACGGAATGGTAAGTCATTTCTATTTTGGTGGGACGCTTTACTTTTCTGAGTAGTCTGGAATTTTTTACAGTGTGTGACACATAAAACCGTTAATTCTCATGTATCGATTAATCATCTCTAGTAGAATTGATTGTGAAGTGGCAACACTGTCTCGAAAATTGGCTGCACTGCAGTTTATCGTAAAGTTGAGCGCAACTTTGTGTTCGTGCGTCAGTTGTGAGAAGCTCATATTGTTCAGATGTTACAGAATTGGGGCAGTGTGCGTTAAAACAGCGAATTGATATTGTGAGCCGGCCGCTGGTGGCCGATCGGTTTTAGGTGCTTCAGTCCGGAACCGTGCGACTGCTACGGTCGCAGGTTCGAATCCTGCCTTGGGCATTGATGTGTGTGATGTCCTTAGGTTAGTTAGGTTTAAGTAATTCTAAGTCCTAGGGGACTGATGACCTCAGAAGTCCCATAGTGCTCAGAGCCATTTGAACCATTTTTTTGATATTGTGGAGTGTTACATAATGACAGGGTGCGCCAAGGAATATAAAGATATGTTTCAAGCGAAGTCTCCTGATAGGAAACTCCTCACGACCAGCACTAATCGAAATCAGTAAAAGAAATAAAGGGCTGTCGGATCCGTTCAGAATGTGGAGAGGAATAGACGACCGATAGTGAGGACCCCTGAGACTGTATACAGTATTCACATGGACTTTACGAGAAATCACTGAAAGTCAGTAAGGATATTACTGCAGCAGGTTGCTCTATCTCGTAAATCGTGTCGTCGTGCACTAAAATACATGAAATTAATGGCCAGTTGTGTGAGTGTGGTCTAACAGTTGAAATTTGAGTATCAAGAGAAAAGAGTTCATTATTGCAACTGACCGTAACATCAGCTGCTAACCGTTACTTGGACCCCTTGCATACTTCATATTAGTTGAGGACTGGTTCCATTTATCAGATTATGTAAATTCCGGAATTGCAGTTACTGATCTCAGGACACCACACATACTCTGCGTGAAGAACCTCTCCACTCAGAGAAGATAGATGTCTGGTGTGCGTTGTCGGGCATGAGCATTATTGGCCCCAAATTTTTCAATTACACCTTAAACGGTGCCAGATATATAGAGATCTGAAACTTCTTGAGAGATTAAAACTGTGTGCCGGACCGAGACTCGAACTCTGGACCTTGAGCTACCCACGCACGACTCATGACCCCTCCTCACAGCTTCAATTCTGGAAGATAGGAGAAGAGGTAGTGACAGAATTGAAGCTGTGAGGACGGGTCGTGAGTCGTGCGTGTGTAGCTCAGTCGGGAGAGCTCTCGATCCCGAAAGGCGAAGGTCCAGATTTCGAGTCTCGGTCCGGCACACAGTTTTAATCTGCCAGGAAATTTCATATCAGCGCATACTCCGCTGCAGAGTGAAAATCACAAACTAGAGATCATTTATTCTTTCTGTGCACAATTAATAGAGGCATAGAAGCTTTATACAGTATTACTGTAAGATGGAGTAACTGGTCACACATCCGACCAAAGCATGGAAGTCTGGAAATTTGTCGTAAGTTCCTATGGAACCAAACTGCTGAGGTCATCGGTCGCTAGGCTTACACACTACTTAAACTAACTTACGCTAAGGACAACACACACATCCATGCCCGAGGGAGGACTCGAACCACCGACGGGGGGACCAAAGTATGACCAACATCATCCGTGTTCCCTGAAGACAGATTTGTCAGTAGAGGCCTTTAGCTCCCAGATCCCCGGACTTAACATCGTGTGATTTTTATTTATCGAGCACACTAAAAATAAAAGTGAATGCTGACAATCCTCGCGCAATAGATGATCTTAAACGGAACATTCATAGAGAAATTAACAACATCACGACTGCAGAATTGCAGCGTGTTGCCGGTAACGTCACCACACGAAGTCAGCGATGCCTGGATTCCCATGGCTACCATTCCAGCACCTGTTATAAACAGGTAACTATACATTTTTAACGTCACTATTATCCACTCTTTTTTAGTTAGTTCATTGTTGCTTGAATCTAGGACAACGAGCTAACGGGTTTTATGTGGGACACCCTGCACTAACATTTCGCGTCATTATTCACTGACAAGAACTGTTAATATCGTAATTTGCAGTACATACAAAGGGCGTTTCAGGAGGAATACTAAATGCTTGAGGAGGTGGTATTGAAACTTACTTCCAATAAAACATTCATACACGTACGCTGCCTGACCCGGATGGGGAGGAGAAACTAAATTTGTTGCTGGATCACAGTCTCGTAGAATATTTTAAATGGCGAAATTTGTCATCGTCAGCGCTGTAATACCAAAGGATTAACTAATTAAGTTGTAACTGCTTGATAATGACCTGGGTCGAAATTTCAATACTGGATGTTGCAATAAGGGATACAGTCGATGACGAGTATGAAGGTACTGAAAAAATTCTACGAGACGGTGAACCCAGAACAAATACAGTTGCCTAATTATGGATATATCGTCCATCTGTTATGCAAAACACTATGTTTTGCAGAAGTAAAAAGTAATTATTAGCGGCACAACAAAATTCTGCAAAGTATGTCTAGCATTTGTGTGTGCTTCTCAATAACCCATGGGGACGCAAACTAAAATCGATCTGCGAAGGCAAAGCGTGAGCATGATAATGTACAAATGGTCCTGAAGAAGTGTATAATGTAAAATTAAGATTTTAATAAAGAAAAACCATTAATGATGGCACAGAGGGGCTGAAACATGTTTGTGTCTCCCGGAAAAACAATGTTTTGCTTAATTTTAAATGAACACACGGCAAATACAAGAGCAGCAAGTCCACATGATGAACCAATGTCTACACTTTATTGTTAGGCAGCTGTAGAGTCATCTGGACGAAATCACCTGATGGTGCATTGAATGGAAGGCGAAAATAAACATTACCAACGGCCGATACCTTCTTCACAACCAAACCTAATGTGTTCAAAGAATGGTTCAAATTTGTCTAAGCACTATGGGACTTAACATCCGAGGTTACCATTCCCCTAGACTTACAACTACTTAAATCTAACTAACCTAAGGACATTACACACATCCATGCGCCAGGCAGGATTCGAACCTGAGACTGTAGCAGTTGCGCGGTTACGGACCGAAGCTCCTAGAACCGCTCGGCCACAGCGGCCGTCAAACCTAATGTTTGTGTTGGGTTTTTGCTTGTGCCGTATTCCAATCTCTGGTCAGCGTAGCGGCTCCTGACGAGGCTTTCAATTTCCTCGCACAGCACTCTCTCTATTGTACCACACCCGTAAGATATTTCTGTTCTAAATAAAATGTGGTGTCTCTAAAAAGCGTTTCACAATTTATTCCATACGCTTCCAGCGTCTGAAGAGAAATAAGTTGATAGAGTTTCACGAGGCAAGACTTGTCCGTTAGCGACTGCTGTTGTGGATTAGCGGCGTCGAGTCTATTACACGTGACCTAACTTGGGGTGATGATGATGATGATTAGTGTTTTAGGGCGCACAACAGCCTAACTTGGGAGTTAACACTGATGAGCTTTCCATCCTTTCCTCTGCAAGGCCATCTCGTACTGGGAGCTCTTGTCCGTCTACGTGATGTTCCCAGTGGACGTGACCCCAAAATACATGGGGAAGAAGCGGCGAGGATTTAACGTGCGACCCCAAGCTAAAGTCCACTTGGCACTGCAGCAATGGTCGCCGGCCCTGTCCGCATGTAAACAGCCCGCTCTCTCACCGCATGTTAACTTGAGTACAGCGGAGAATTTACGTTGAGAGCGAAGCTGCCCCGTACGCCGGAATCCATACCAGGCATTAGCATTTCACGGAGACACGAGAGGTGCGACGCAGGTCCTCCAGTGTATTATTACTGGGGCCGCGAATTGCATAATTGGTACTCCCACAAAAACTTAAAAAGAGAAAGCAGGTTTAGGCGTACCGTAACAACAAAAAGAAATGGAATTTCTTACTTACGTAAAAAACGCTCCCAAAATGTTTAGTAACAGACGCAACAGAAAATGTTAAAATGTTGAACCACTGGGTGGTCATAATTAACCTATCTGTGTTCCGACTGCTGCAGTGCGCACTGTTTACAACGTAGGATGCTGAAACGCTGTGTGTACATTAATTAATCGGTGCGCTCGCGGAGTATGCTGAAATAAAATAATACACTACTGACCATTAAAATTGCTACACCATAAAGATGACGTGCTACAGACGCGAAATTTAACCGACAGGTAGAAGATGCTGTGGTATGCAAATGATTAGCTTTTCAGAGCATTCACACAAGGTTGGCGCCGGTGGCGACACCTACAACGTGCTGACATGAGGTAAGTTTCCAACCGATTTCTCATACACAAACAGCAGTTGACGGGCGTTGCCTGGTGAAACGTTGTTGTGATGCCTCGTGTAAGGAGGAGAATGCGTACCATCACGTTTCCGACTTTGATAATGGTCGGATTGTAGCCTATCACGATTGCGGTTTATCATATCGCGACATTCCAGCTCGCGTTGGTCAAGATCCAACAACTGTTAGCAGAATACGGTATCGGTGGGTTCAGGAGGGTAATAGGGAACGCCGTGCTGGATCCCAACGGCCTCATATCGCTAGCAGTCGAGATGACAGGCATCTTATCCGCATCGCTGTAACTGGTCGTGCAGCCACATCTCGATTCCTGAGTCAACAGATTGGGACGTTTGCAAGACAACAACCATCTGCACGAACATTTCGACGACGTTTGCAGCAGCTTGGACTATCAGCTCGAAGACCATGGCTGCGGTTACCCTTGACGCTGGAGCGCCTGCGATGGTGTACTCAACGACGAACCTGGGTGCACGAGTGGCAAAACGTCATTTTTTCGAATGAATCCAGGTTCTGTTTGCAGCATCATGATGGTCGCATCCGTGTTTGGCGGTATCGCGGTGAACGCACATTGGAAGCGTGTATTCGTCATCGCCATACTGGCGCTTCACCCGGCGTGATGGTATGGGGTGCCATTGCTTACACGTCTCGGTCACCTCTTGTTCGCATTGACGGCACTTTGAACAGTGGACGTTACATTTCAGATGTGCTACGACCCGTGGCTCTACCCTTCATTCGATCCCTGCGAAACCCTACATTTCAGCATGATAATGCACGACCGCATGCTGCAGGTCCTGTGCGGGCCTTTCTGGATGCAGAAAATTTTCTGCTGCTGCCCTGACCAGAACATTCTCCAGATCTCTCACCAACTGAAAACGTCTGGTCAATGGTGGCCGAGCAACTTGCTCGTCACAATACGCCAGTCACTACACGCCATCCAAGCTCTGTTTGACTCAATGCTCAGGCGTATCAAGGCCGTTATTACGGCCAGAGGTGGTTGTTCTGGGTACTGATTTCTCAGGATCTATGCACCCAAATTGCGTGAAAATGTAATCACATGTCAGTTCTAGTATAATATATTTGTCCAATGAATGCCCGTAAATCATCTGCTCTTCGTCTTGGTGTAGCAATTTTAGTGGCCAGTAATGTAGTTACATCTTCTTCCACCAGGTGAAAATATGGCGCTTTAGAGAGGTACAATGCGAAATGTTTCTTGTTTTGACATGAGTAACCTTTTTTGTCGCTTGGCGATGCGTGTTGATTTCTTTTAGCGAAGGGTTAAAAAAAGTTGAAGTTTTCCGTAACGAAATGGCTACCGAGATGGAAGTTCGTGCACTGCAGGTACAGCACTGTTTTATCAGAACGGCAGCAACAGGAGCGCTGCATTGCGAGAATATCGCAAACAGGAACAGCTACGAAGAGGCCATACGTCAGTAAATGGACTAAGGATTGTGATCAAGAAATCTGAAGAGACAGGTGAATTAGGCGGTACAGCAGGGAGAGGGAGACGGCCCATTCCCATGGCAGTTGTTGAAGTTCCTGTAGCAATAGCCGACCGTGCAGCACACGCCTCAAAATCAGCAGAAAATGCTCGAGTTGTGTCACGGTAATTGTCAATCGCTTGGTCAACAGTTCAAAATATTTTGCGACACGTTTTTACATTGTTATATGTATAAGATTCAGAATGTGCACGAAGTGAAGCCCCAAGATAGGCTACAATGCCGTGACATTGCTCTTCTTTTTTGGCACGCATGGAATTGGATGACATATGTTGTTGTTGTTGTGGCCTTCAGTCCTGAGACTGGTTTGATGCAGCTCTCCATGCTACTCTATCCTGTGCAAGCTTCTTCATCTCCCAGTACCTACTGCAGCCTACATCCTTCTGAATTTGCTTAGTGTATTCATCTCTTGGTCTCCCTCTACGATTTTTACCCTCCACGCTGCCCTCCAGTACTAAATTGGTGATCCCTTGATGCCTCAGAACATGCCCTACCAACCGATCCCTTCTTCTTGTCAAGTTGTGCCACAAACTCTTCTTCTCCCCAATTCTATTCAATACCTCCTCGTTAGTTATGTGATCTACCCACCTAATCTTCAGCATTCTTCTGTAGCACCACATTTCAAAAGCTTCTATTCTCTTCTTGTCTAAACTATTTATCGTCCATGTTTCACTTCCATACATGGCTACAATCCATACAAATACTTTCATAAACGACTTCCTGACACTTAAATCAATACTAGATGTTAACAAATTTCTCTTCTTCAGAAACTCTTTCCTTGCCATTGCCAGTCTACATTTTATATCCTCTCTACTTCGACCATCATCAGTTATTGTGCTCCCCAAACAGCAAAACTCCTTTACTACTTTAAGTGTCTCAACTCCTAATCTAATTCCCTCAGCATCACCCGACTTAATTTGACTACATTCCTGCCATCTGATTTCTGTACAAATTGTAAATAGCCTTTCGCTCCCTGTATTTTACCCATGCCATCTTCAGAATTTGAAAGAGAGTATTCCAGTCAACATTGTCAAAAGCTTTCTCTAAGTCTACAAACGCTAGAAATGTAGGTTTGCCTTTCCTTAATCTTCCCTTTAAGATAAGTCGTAGGGTCAGTATTGCCTCACGTGTTCCAACATTTCTGCGGAATCCAAACTGATCTTCCCCGAGGTCGGCGTCTACCAGTTCTTACATTCATCTGTAAAAAATTCGCGTTAGTATTTTGCAGCTGTGACTTATTAAACTGATAGTTCGGTAATTTTCACATCTGCCAACACCTGCTTTCTTTGGGTTTGGAATTATTATATTCTTCATGAAGTCTGAGGGAATTTCGCCTGTCTCGTACATCTTGCTCACCAGATGGTAGAGTTTTGTCAGGACTGGCTCCCCCAGGGCTGTCAGTAGTTCTAATGGAATGTTGTCTACTCCCGGGGCCTTGTTTCGACTTAGGTCTTTCAGTGCTCTGTCAAACTCTTCACGCAGTATCATATCTCCCATTTCACCTTCGTCTACATCCTCTTCCATTTCCATAATATTGTCCTCAAGAACATCGCCGCTGTTCGCCTTAGAACTGGGTTTCCATCTGAGTTCTTGATATTCATGCAAGTGGTTCTCTTTTCTCCAAAGGTCTCTTTAATTTTCCTGTAGGCAGTATCTATCTTACCCCTCGTGAGATAAGCCTCTACATCCTTACATTTGTCCTCTAGCCATCCCTGGTCAACCATATGACATATAGCTGGAAAATACTGTTTGAACGGACGAGGCACTTTCTGCTCTGTACGGTGCCGTGAATATACAAAATGTTGTGCAGGAACATCTACTGAAGTCAGATTATGTGACTGTACGGTCTGGTTTCACAAACTCCTTCATTCTCGGTCCGTTTTTCTTCGAGAAGACACGTCGTGGGTCTGTTAGGTGCACGGTGACATCTGCACGCTGTAAGGATCTGTTTATGCAAGACATGATTCCAACTTTGCAAGAACGTAATCGCGTCCATATCACTATTTTCATGCATGACGGAGCGACACCACTCGTCGCTATCCAGGTGAAAAATCTGCTTCGAGAAACTTTTGGTAACCATCGCATTATTTCTAGGCAATTTCAAGGTTTGTGGCCTTCCAGATTCCCCGACCTAGATCCGCGCGACTTCTGGTACTGGAGATATCCGAAAGTTAGCGTCTACCAGGAATATATCCTGATCTGAAGGACACCGTACGACGATACATCACTCTGACCTGGATGTGTTGCGAGCAACTGTCGACCAGGCTGTGGTACAAATACAGCAAGGTTGCTGAGTCGGGAGACCGCGTTGAACACGTGACGTAACTTGTGGCTGCATATAAATACACGTGACAGAACCACTGTTATCATGTGTTTGGTCGTTTCTCCCGGTTTCCTGCACCCGCACCACATTATGAATGCTTACAGCGCCATATTTTTACTTGGTGGCACGATGTGAAATTATTATTTTCCAGCATACTCTGCGAACGCACCGATTAACGAACATACCTACTATATCTCAGCGTCCTGCGATGTACAGCAGCGCTTTGTACACAGTGATTTTAATTATAGCCACCCGGTATCTAAGAAAGGCAGTTCAAGAAAACCGGCTGTTGTGCCGAAGATGAACACACGTAATGGGAACATCGGATAACCAATGCGTTCATCATGAGAGAACTTCGCAGTTTCTTAAAAATGGAGACAACTCCTAGAAGCCGCTGAAAATTTTAACGATTCCTCTTTTTCAAAGAGGTGCCTTGATACAGAAAACGCCCGCCTTCGCGTCGGTTGGCGCTAGGCAGAGTGGGAAACCTCCGAGTAGCAAAAGGATTATCTCTTTTCTGCGCCAGGATACCTCTTTCTTTATGTTGAAAGCTTACTGACGACAGGTCACTCCTGCACTATGAAACTCCAAAACACGACCGTCGCGGCTCCATTTCTTGTTAGGACGTCGGTGGTTGCACGTTTGGAAATGACCACGGTTATCGCTTTCAGATCCAGGCATTTGGCGCCTAGGGTCTGTTATACATTACCTTGGACCTTGGGCGTCCGCAGAGATTTTGCCAAGGGGGGGGGGCAATATCTTAAAATTGTTAGTCTTGATATAACTTATTATGTGAGTTTTGTGCGGGAAAAAATAAATTTGATAAGTTGAACACAAAAATGATTATATCTTAAACGACAGATATTCCTTTAGCATTTTTAATGTAGTAGACTTGGCCGTCCGCAGAAATGACTGTGCATGACTGCAAAACTTTTATTTCTTTGATACAATCAATTAGCTGAGTTTGAGAATAGGTCATGCCTAAAGAAACTAATTTGACGTGCATATACAAAACACAAGAAAAATTCGGAATAGGTATTAAAATCCATGAAGAAGAAACAAAAACTTTGAGGTTCGCCGATGACATTGTAATTTTGTCAGAGAGAGCAAAGGACCTGGAAGAGCAGTTGAACGGAATGGAGAGTGTCTTGAAAGGTGGATATAAGATGAACATCAACAAAAGCAAAACGAGGATAATGGAATGTAGTCGAATTAAGTCGGGTGATGCTGTGGGAATTAGATTAGGAAATGAGACACTTAAAGTAGTAAAGGAGTTTTTCTATTTGGGGAGCAAATTAACTGATGATGGTGGAAGTAGAGTTGATACAAAATGTAGACTGGCAATGGCAAGGAAAGCATTTCTGAAGACGAGAAATTTGTTAACATCGAGTATAGAATTAAGTGTCAGGAAGTCGTTTCTGAAAGTATTTGTATGGAGTGTAGCCACATATGGAAGTGAAACATGAAGGATAAATAGTTTGGACGAGAAGAGAATAGAAGCTTTCGAAATGTGGTGCTACAGAAGAATGCTGAAGATTAGATGGGTAAATCACATAACTAATGAGGAGTTATTGAATAGAATTGGGGAGAAGAGGAGTTTGTGGCACAACTTGACTAGGAGAAGGGATCGGTTGGTAGGGAATGTTCTGAGGCATCAAGGGATCACCAATTTAGTATTGGAGTGCAGCGTTAGTGTATTCATCTCTTGGTCTCCCTCTATGATTTTTGATTCAGAAGGATGTAGGTTGCAGTGGGTACTGGGAGATGAAGAAGCTTGTAGAGGATAGAGTAACATGGAGAGCTGCATCAAACCAGTCTCTGGACTGATGACCACAACAACAACTTACAAAACTTATTGTAGGTTCGATGCTTATGCAGCCACTACTTCTTTTGAAGGTAGATAAATCTTTTTCTATTATTAGAACGAATACGAATGTAAGAAACCATCGTCAGCAACCATCAACGGACGTTCAGAGGACGTTGTTGGGTACAGTTCTCGGCAGCAGGCGTCTGGTTCGTGTACCCAGGCTGGCTGCCGTTCATCAGCAACGAAGGCTGAAATTTGCACTCCAGCACTTCAACCAGACGTCCACTGAGTGGCAACAGGTGGCCCTTTCAGGCGACTCACGTTTTATGCTCCATTCGACTAAAAGCAAAAGCACTGCGGCAATCACCGGAAGGGTCCTGCCCAGAAGAGGGAGCCTTATGGTCTGGGGATTGTTTTCGTGGCATCCCCTCGGAGATCTCGTCATTCTGGAAGGTACAGTGGACCAACAATAGCATGCATCTATCCTTTGGGATCATGCCCACCCCTACATCCAGTTTGTGTTTCCTCTGTAAAATGGCACTTACTAGCAAGATATGTAACGTGTCACACAGCTCTCAGTGCACGTGCGTGGTTCGTAGAGCAGCAGAACTACCCTGGCCACGAAACTCCCCGCGCGTAAACTCAATGGAGCATATACCTATCTCGGGCTGTCCGTCCCATGGATCCTCAGCCGAGAAACCCAGCGCAGCTGACCAAAGCACTGCAGTCGGCATGGCCACACATCCATGTCGGTGGCGTCCAGAATCTCACTGATTCCCTTCCTTCATGTCTCGCAGCGGTCCGCGCTGCAAAACGTGGTTATAGAGCTTTTAACAGGTGTTCACATTAATGTCACCGGACAGTATAACTCCACGACCCACCTCGCCTTAAACTGCTGGTATTTCCAGCAGTCGAGCCGTTCCACGACGTGGAGGCTTGGCGGAGGTACAACGCATCCATTCAGTAGCTCCCGGTTAAAAGTATTCACGCGATAAATAAAGATGCACAACCTAATGAACTTTAATGTTTGGATTACAGCGCATTTCGGAGCTTTGCTTCGTCGTCATGCGACAGTTTCGATTTTGATCTTACCAGCATTGCTCGCAGAATAGCGTCGAAATTTCCGGAAATGTTTTAAATTTATATCTTTGAGCAATTAGTAAGGCAAAACATCTGTCGAACTGGTGTTTCTACAGTCCTGTGCACGCGCGTTGCGTATTTCCTGCGATACTTTTACATTTGAGATTCGCATTCTTTCACTATTTACAAACAGTGTAAAGGTGTAGCTGGTCAATTGAAACTGCAGCGTGTGACAGATCATTTACGTTGGCCATCTTAACTTACAATACCCACAGATCGCGCGGCATAGGCTCGTCATGATGGGAAGCTACATAGACAACTGAGAGGAGAAATAACTGTCAAGACAAGTGGAATTTTCAGTGTTTTAATAAAAACTAATAATTTTTGCATAAAGTATAGCTTAAGTTATGGGGCGCCGCTGCTAGTAAAACGATCGGGGAACCGCGCAACTGGTCGATAGCACCGGGCAGCCGACAGCCGGGCGAGAACGAAACAGCCGCTAAGGAGTCCATAACCTGGGCGGCGAAGGTTGAAATTATGAGAAATGATAGAAAGACATTGCTGTTCCAGCTTGTAAGTGACTTTGCGATTAAGTGTGTCGCTCCTAGCAGGATACTGCATTTATTCTTGAATCCTGTGATTGACTTCAAAGGCTAGTTAGAGATTCTAAGCTACGCCTGACTGCTTATATTACTAGAAAATACAGCGGCCTCGATTTTAATTTCTGTTGAAAGTGATTTGTAGTTTGGCTCTTTAGTGTTTTACTCGGCTGAGCTGTAATGGCGTCCTACGATTAGGTTTAAAATTTGGTTTAATTAGAGTGAGTCTGGATAGAGATTTGAATGCATTTTTCATTTTTTTTTTTTTTTTTTTTTTTTTTTTTTTGCAGATAACAGTTCATTTATTCAATGTAAATGAACTGTTTTAAGAAAGTTGTGATTTTTACTCAGGAATCGTAAGAGGTTCGCTTTCAGCAAATTCTGAGCAATCAGACTAAGTTATTAATCCAGGGCTGGATTACTATCGTCAGATAGTAAATATTATGGGGATAATTTTAAAGGCCCCATATTCGTGTGGTACGTCCCTAGGTCGATAACTTGCACCTGGTGCGCCCAGGTTCCTGCTGACCAACTAGTCAACGAAATAAGTCCTCCCAAGAGTAGTAAGCGCCTGAAGGATATGCTCGTACGAGGGCCGCCAAAGACTTAGTGTAACCAGTAACCACTGACTTACAGAAATATCATACCTTCTTTGTTTCATCTGGCGTTCTGAGATTATTACAAATGTATAATTCAGTCGAGTATGTTTTTACATATAATATCAAACAGTATTTCTAAACGAATAAGATATGTACTTAAAGTGATGGTCAGAACATTATGACCCTTAGTTACTAGGCTATTGGGCCACCATTGCAACGAAACACAACAGTGATTCAGTGTGGCGTGGATTCGACAAGCAGTGGCCGGTTTCAGACGGTGCGGGACACTCGGTGTTCATGCACAGGTCACGCAGTTCTTATGAACTACGGACGTCACCCGTGGGGGCGGAGCTGGCGCCCGACAGTGTCCGAGATGTGTTCCAAGACAATTACTTCATTATCATGCTTCTCAAACCATTGTACCATGATCCTAGCTTTGTGACAGTCACGGTTATGCTACTGAAAGCCGTCGGAGAATACATCAAGCGCGAAGGAATGCTTATGGGCAGGCTTTCCCGGTGATCTAGAGGTGTCGGTTGTTCGTCCGGGTATCAGTATCATGGATACAGAATATTTCAACGGGTCACGTGATTCTTAATTGAAATATTGTGAATGGAAGACACTGATAATCGGCAGAACACCCGACACCTCAAGATGTCAACAAAAAATTGATTTTTTGGCGTTTCATATCATTACTAATCAAATGCAAACGTTTAAAATGTTCTTATGTAATCTAATGTTACAGGTTTAACACAGTAAGTCAAGTAAAAAAATTACAAATTGTGTACACGCCTTTAGGCAACATAGCCCTCGGCGCACAAATTACGTAGACTATACTCGTCCATTTTGCCAAAAAGGTCTTACATGAACATATTAAACGCATTATCACTTTCTTGGTTTACAGGTTTTGGCTTTGACCATTTTTTTTTTTTTTTTGTCTATGGGTAAATAAGACGAAAGTAATAAAAGTAACGTAATTAGAGGTTTGCGTCTTGCACCGTAAAGGCATTACTTGCATAACGTCAAATATTTAAGATGTTAACTGATGTATAAAGTGATCGGACATCTGTAGTTGTTTTAAACAAAGGAGTTCGTTTCTTTAAAGAACTGCGCGTTGGGGGCGGGGTTTTAGTGGTGTGTGCTAAACAGCGTGCCGCCAAACACTTGTGCCTCTAGCACCATTGTACGCTGCCGTCAGATCTGTCACAGACCGCTTAACCTGATTTACAGGGCGGGGAGTTCTCCACGTTCTGTGATAAGACGTGGGCGACCAAATCCTTGTCGCCTATCCGTCGTTTCACCGTCCTTCAACCATTTTCCGCAGATGCTCACGAAAGCAACACGTGAGGGAATGTTTCAAATGGCTCTGAGCACTATGGGACTTAACAGCTGAGGTCATCAGTCCCCTAGAACTTAGAACAACTTAAACCTAACTAACCTGAGGACATCACACACACCCATGCGCGAGGCAGGATTTGAACCTGCGACCGTAGCGGTCGCGCGGTTACAGACTGAAACGCCTAGAACCGCTCGGCCACTTCGGCCGGCTATCACGTGAACGGCAAACCTGCTTCGTCGTCTCCGAACTGCTCGTTCACAGGCACCGGGACATTGCAATCTGCCCTTTGTCAAAGTCGCTTCCGCTGTTGATTCTCCCATTTTACGGTCCGTATCTTCGCCAGAATGATCCCCATTCGTCTCTGTTCGCAGCCTTAGAGTCGCGGTAACTGCTCTGAAGTTACGAACTCGGTTGCTTCCGTTTAACCTAATGGTACGAAAATAGCCACAATTTTGGCACTGTGCAGGACGCATGTTGAACAATAGCGGCACTCGTCCCCGAGTCAAAGACAAACGGTCAGAGGTTAACTGCATCGTGAGCAGGGTTAATCATTTCCAATAGCGGCGGGATCTGCGGCGTGTTATGTAACGTCTGTCAAGGCGGTTCGGTCACTGACTGCGGTATTTATAGAATTCAGGAATACAGTCTTGCAACGTGTTAGACAATACCCTCAGCTTAACTCTCCTTCCATGGTGAAAATCTCATACCTACCCATCCTTAAAACGCAAAATCTCTTACCGTATTTACCCTTTATAATCATTGTCCAGCAGTAAAATACTTGGTACAGTCATCCCATTCCTGCTATTGTCATCAAAATCAAAAATATGTACGACAGACACGATGTATCACGTCAGGTTATGATTATTATGTTGGCGTTAGGCGAAACGCCTTAATTGTATAAGGCGAAAATATACCCTATCGGAATGAATCTGTCATGGACACCATGATCCAATGCAGTGTATTTTAAAACATAATAATCATTTCGTTTCGTACATATTTCGTCATATTAAATGATGCTTTCGACAGTACCACTACCCTGTCCAGCAAACAATTTTCCTGTAACAGCTGCATCTGATGATGATGAGGTTCTGTGCACTATGGGATTTAACTTCTGTGGTCATCAGTCCATTAGAACTTAGAACTGCTTAAACCTAACTAACCTAAGGACATCACACACATCCATGCCCGAGGCAGGATTCGAACCTGCGACCGTAGCGGTCGCGCGGTTCCAGACTGAAGAACCTAGAACCTCTCGGCCACACGGGCCGGCACTGATGATGAGCCTGCAGTGGCTCGAGAACTAGTTAATGGTACAATAAATCGTACCGAGCACAAGAAGTCACAGTTTTCATATCACAAATACATAAACTGTCAATTAAAATCATCGTTGTAGTTTGTCTCTCGCTGTGGATACAATGAAAGTCCTGTAATCAGTTTATAAAATATTCAAATGTGTGTGAAATCTTATGGGACGTAACTGCTAAGGTCATCAGTCCCTAAGCTTACACACTACTTAACCTAAATTATCTTAAGGACAAACACATACACCTATGCCAGAGGGAGGACTCACACCTCCCCCGGGACCAGCCGCACAGCCCATGACTGCAGCGCCTGAAACCGCTCGGCTAATCCCGCGCGGCTAATTAGTTTATAACTTTCATAAAAGAGTTCACCTTAATTCATATCCAAAGGCACCTACTCCTTTATTTTCATGCATAGCCTGGCCACAGAAAGCAACTGGGCTGATCCTGGCAGGTGACTGGCAATCAAGTTCTTGCGGCAGCCTCTGGCTAAGTACACGGGAGACTGTTGGTTAACTGCAGCTCTCCCTGGTGCACTAGTTTACACAGCGTACATCGTATGGTATGTTGCATGAACGAAAGCTGTTATTCCCATATCATGTCCTAAGGACATACATTGTTTCCCTGAAATGGCAAAGTTTAGAGTTACTCATTTCGTTATGATAAACCTGTAATACCGGCAGTTAGTGAAAAAATATTTATATATGGTGTAACAGGTATGAGTGCAGATATTTCTATGGGTGATTGAGAATGGTATACTGAACAACATTATATCAGTTTTTACGCCATTTCCAAACTAATAATTGCAGTTGTTATCAATTGCATGTTTTTAGGTTGGATAACACCACCCAAGAACGTGTGGCAAGAACAAGCTATTAATGCTAATTTTCCTCTGCGCAGCAGACCAGGTGGTGAAATGTGACACGTGGATGCAAAACAGTCATTCTATATTGACAGGCGTAGTCCACTTAGTGGTGCAGTTACGACCATGTAGAAAATAACAGATCGTAAATTTTGTGACGACGTGTTTGTGGAAGACTGTTCGACACAGAGAACATGTGTACATATGTATTAAGGTACCACATATAGAAATATCAGCACTTTTCTTCGTTATACCCTGTATCAACTTCGCTTATTTTCCTGATCGTTGACTAGATGTCTTTCTTAATTATAAACAGTTATTTCAACTTCCGTGCTTATTATCTTCAACTCTGTTCGTTGCTACTTACCCTGAAACGGATTTTACAGATTGTGGTTATTAATCTATGTTCCAGGTAAGGAGACGAGTGACACTGACATTCATCTAAACATCAGAAGTTGTGAGTACTAATGTCACTTTTACCTTATTCATTATATTTGTCATTCGCTGTTGCAGAATACCACTTTGCTACAGTTAGGCTTTTGTTTTCTTGGGTACGCGGATATGCTACCAGTTAAGAGTAAGCTGCAGTTTTGGATACCATTCTATACAGCACTCTTCTTTCCTCACAATAACTAGTGCGTCAAAATGCTGTTATATACCGCATCTAATTGCACGCCACGCGGTTGAACGGATTCAGTCTGACAAACTTGCTAACACTTTGTATGCTCCCAAGAGTTGAAGAGCAAAGTAATATTCATGATGGGTAGGAAAGCTGTGGTAATGCTGTTTCTGCAGCGTGCAAAGCTCTTAAACTATCTCGTTAATGACTTTTCTAGTTTATTTTAGCGACTGTTGAACTATCTGACTCAAATATGGGAACTTCACATAGAAATCACGCTTCATTACGAAAAAGCCCGACCATGTGCCTAATATGAATACATGTATCTTATACTTTTCACATATTAAAGTTATTCATCTAAAGACTGAGAAATGTCACGCTAAAATGATAATACAAGTCAAATTACCTTCGTTTACTATCCCTGTTGCACGTAACACACTTCCCTAACAAGGCCTACGCTCGTCCAGTCTCGCTTAACAGTTATGTTTGTTTCACATTCTCACTGAAGTAACAACTGCCACATTGCGTTTCCACATCCATGGAACAGGTAACGACTGATCACGACAGCCTTTTCATCTATGTTCTAAATATCAATATGTTTATTCACGACAACTACTGATTCTCGAACCGGAGACTGTTGATACCGACCGGTTAAAACCTATACCGGTATTTTAGTTCTGAATAATCGGTATTTTTCGATACTGGCTTCGTCTCGGTTATAAAAGGCGTTTTTATATTTTTTTCTAATAACCTGAATATCAATTGGCCACAGCAGCAGCGCTAGGTTTTTTCGTTTTTAAATGATGGAGTAATTTTTGCTCGTAAAATTTGCATTGGTTTGAAATATTACGTTATTATAGAAAATGAGAAAAGCGATCAGCGCTACTTTAATAACAATGCCGACAGAAACACAAACACTTGGAATAAGAATTGACACGACAATGTGCAGTGTGTAGTGTACAGCGTGCAAGACTTGCCCCTACCTGGTCTATGCGGCTGTTTCTCGCCGTTACCTTCGAACATCCGTTGTATTGCAGAATGGCACCAACCCTAGCCTGGAAACATTTTTGCGAAGTGTTATAGCAGTGACATACAAAGCTAAGACGAAATGGCTGCAGGAAAAATTTGAAGACGTCGAAAATTAAATGATTGTCGGATGGACAAACTCAGCATACAGGAAAGTCAATACAACCTTCGGTGACAGTAAAAGCAAAGGTGATAACATTAAAGAGTGCAACGGGAATTCCACTGTTAAACGCAGAGGAGAGAGCGGATAGGTGCAAAGAATACACTGAAAGCCTCTATGAGGGGAAGATCTGTATAATGTGATAGAAGAAGAAACAAGAATCAATTTAGAAGATACTGGCAATCCAGCACTAGAATCAGAATTTAAAAGAGCTTTGGAGGACTTCAGGTCAAATAAGGCAGAATGGATGGATGACATTCCATCAGAATTTCTAAAATGGTTGGAAGAAGTAGCAACAAAACGACTATTCACGTTGGTGTGTAGAATGTGTGACTCTGGCGACATACCATCTGACTTTCGGAAAAGCATCATCCACACAATTCCGAATACGGCAAGAGCTGACAAGTCCGATAATTATCGCACAATCAGCTTGACAGCTCATGCATCCAAGCTACTTACAATAATAATATACAGAAGAAAGGAAAAGAAAATTAAGGATGCGCTAGATGACGGTCAGTTTGGCTTTAGGAAAGGTAAAGGCACGAGAGAGGCAATTCCGACGTTGCGGTTAATAATGGAAGCAAGGCTAAAGAAAAATCAAGACTCGTTCACAGGATTTGTCGACCTGGAAAAAGCGTTCGACAATGTAAAATGGTGCAATATGTTCGAAATTCTGAAAAAGTAGGGGTAAGCTATAGGGAGAGGTGGGTAATATACAATATGTACAACAGCCTAGAGGGAGTAAGAAGAGTGAACGACCAAGAACGAAGTGCTTGTATTAAAAAGGGTGTAAGACAAGGGTGTAGCCTTTCGCCCTTACTGTTCAGTCTGTACATCGAGGAAGCAGTAATGGAAATAAAAGAAAGGTTAAGGATTGGAATTAAAATTCAAGGCCGGCCGGAGTGGCCGAGCGGTTAAAGGCGCTACAGTCTGGAACCGCACGACCGCTACGGTCGCAGGTTCGAATCCTGCCTCGGGCATGGATGTGTGTGACGTCCTTAGGTTAGTTAGGTTTAAGTAGTTCTAAGTTCTAGGGGACTTATGACCACAGCAGTTGAGTCCCATAGTGCTCAGAGCCATTTCTTTTTTTAATTCAAAGTGAAAGGATGTCAGTGATATGATTCGCTGATGACATTGCTATACAGAGTGAAAGTGAAGAATAATTACATGATCTGCTGAACGGAATGAACAGTCTAACGAGTACAGAGTATGGATTGAGATCAAATCGAAAAAAGACGAAGGTAATGAGAAGTAGTAGGAACGAGAACAGCGAGGAACTTAACATCAGGATTGATGGTCATGAGGTAGATGAAGTTAAGGAATTTGCTACCTAGGCAGTAAAATAACCGATGACGGACGGAGCAAGGAGGACATCAAAAGCAGACTCGCTATGGCAAAAAAGGCATTTCTGGCCAAGAGAAGTCTACTAATATCAAATACCGGCCTTAATTTGAGGAATAAATTTCTGAGAATGTACGTCTGGAGTAGAGCTTTGTATGGTAGAGAAACATTGACAGTGGGAAAACCGGAATAGAAGAGAATCGAAGCGTTTGAGATTTGGTGCTACAGAAGAATGTTGAAAAATAGGTACACTGATAGGAAAAGGAATGAGGAGGTTCTCCCCAGAATCAGACAGGAAAGGAATATGTGGAAAACACTGATAAGGAGAAGGGCAGGATGACAGGACATCTGTTAAGACATCAGGGGATGATTTCCACGGTACTAGAGGGAGCTGTAGTGGACAAAAAACTGTAGAAGAAGACAGAGATTGGAATTCATCCAGCAAATAATTCAGGACATAGTTTACAAATGCTTCTCTGAGATGAAGAGGTTAGCACAGGAGAGGTATTCGTGGCGGGCCGCATCAAAACAGTCAGAAGACTGATGACCAAAAAATAAATAAGTAAATAAATAAGTTAAAAAATGCAAGAAATAACAGGAATAAAAAACCGACAATCAGTTGTTTCAGAAACCGGTTATTTTCGGTCGTTTTAACATTCATGTTTACTGGCGTGGAAAGGAACCGATAAAACAGAAAACCGGTTGTTTCAACGATGACCGTCATCCCTACACTATATCCACCATAAATTCCGTAATTAATGCCAAGCACCTTTCCGCAAAATAACTGATATACTTTTCTTCTACTGTTAATTCCAATTCGTACAAAATTCTGGACGCTACTTATTCGCGGCGCGGCAGTACACAACAGACTCAACACCGAGCCTTCTTCTCACACCAGTGTTTCCAGATTGAGTTTTTTAGATTCCCCCATAAAGATGAAAAATTGTCCAAGATGATATCATTTCGGCAAATTTTCCCCAAACATTTGAAAGCTATGTGTTCTTTTAACATACTGTTCGTTATCAGTGTAGGCAGGTGAAATTTTGTGTTCAGGGCTGTAAAATTCACCTCGGTAAACGTCTACCTTTAAGAAACATGTTACCAACGGTGCGAACAAAGCACATAGTGTAGTAGTAATAGTAGTAGTAGAAGCAGCCACGTATCCCTTAACAGACAGACATTCATCTGTAAAGCAGAAAAACAGTCTCCTGCTTTATTAATCGCTAATACGGCCAGTCATATGGGGACATGCCACGTCTACACATCTCCAAAAACGGCATGTTGTTCAAAGTAAGGCATTGCTCATTATAACAAATGCTCCATGATTCATTAGGAAGACCACGATTCACAATTACTTAAAAATAACACTGTTCCAGAGGATATCTGATACATATCTGAAAGCTTTTAGACCAAACTTCCTTCCCCCACCAATACACTCATTCAACTATTCAGATATGATCTCAATGACCAGCACAAGTATAAACGTCCTAATCCGGTACTGTTGCCGCGTCTGTAATCCAAACTAACATCTATCACGCAATGTCCTCACTATTGCTCTCACATATTTATGTATGTTGCCAGTCACACATCATTGTACATAATGTTTTGTAATATTGTAAACCGCATTGCTGTAAATGTAATATTGTACATCGTAAATAATGTCTTGCCCTTTTTTTATTTCACATTGTATGTTGTCCAGTACTTATGTATAAGATACCTGTAAATTTTACTTTATCTGTACTTACTGAATTACCTAGCCCTAAACACAAAATCTGAATCCACGTTCTCTTCTAATCTGTACCTCGTCAGGCTGCGGGATGTTAATTGGTTCCAAGGCAAACGTTTATATTCTGGTGGATATACGAAAAATTATGTAGTTTTGTCTAAGGACCTTCGGGTGGGAAACCTACAAAAAATAAAAATAAAATAAGAAAAAGCAGTAAACTGAGACTCGTTAGAAATTGGAGCGTGCATGCGCTTTAAATATTACCGAGCGAGGCGGCGCTGTGATTAGCACACTGCACTCGCATCGTCTGGCCATCAAGATTTAGGTATTCCATGATTTCCCTAAAATCGGTTCCTTTGAAAGGGCACAGCCGATTTTCTTCTCCATCCTTGACACAATACTAGCTTTTTCTCCGCCTTTAATGACTATATCTCGACGGGACGTTAAACGTAATCTTCCTTACTTCCGCTTTAAATATCTTGTGAGCTATATTTAAGTCTTAATTGTATTTGTGGGTTTTCAACTGGATTGTTACTGGTCAGAGACCAATTAGAGCTATTGCTTTTCCACGCAACATGTTGCTGTCACCAGCGGGTTGCGAGTGCCGGTTTCTTGACTGGCTTTTCAAAGTTAGTCTCCTGGCAGTCTGTTGACCCAGAATCCCAGCGGCGGCCGAGCAGAAAGGGCGGAGAGCTATAGGGCGGGGACCTATAGGGCGGTCCGCAGAACGCCACAGACTGCTGCGCCAAAAACAGCCGGCAGGCAGCAGCACGCGATTTATTCCTGGTCGCACGCGAGCCGCCCCCACATCGATCCGCTCCCGGCTTCCTTACCGGCCGCCGTCTTTTCCCGTCACATTTATCTCCTGCCTCTTCCCAGCCCCCTCCCATATTCCCTGCTTCCTCAACCCCCCTTTCTGTTTTCGAGATTTCCTTCCACAATTCAATGCCGCTGTTAGAGTGTTCTCCTTACAGAACGTTTCCACTCACCTTCCTTTGATTTCTTCTTCTGCAGTGCAGTCCTGTCCGTACGTCTGCCCTGTTAGAAAACAAATAATGTTTCTGTACTACATAAACTGTAGAAGAACCAGTAAGGCTACATGTATCTAAACGATAAAACTTTTTCTATATTCTGGTCCAGTTAGCTATTGAGTAAAAGGAAAGTCTTACAATGAAAATTCTGCCGTATCCTCATTTCTTTGTAACAAACCAATCGCAAAGTGCGTCTAAAGTTACAGTTTCGTGATACACACGCAGTCACAGTCACTCGTAACAGTCAGCTATGGTATTTAACCGAGCCTGTTACCAGAAAGATAGCAAAACGGACGGTCTGTAACGGAATGCTCCCTCTAACATTATCCGAATCAGTCTCTTCGGCCGATGAGTTCTCGACCACGACTTGCCTTTTTTAGTTAATTCAGAAGTCACACCTTACACAAAAAATCCTGAATTTCGTAGTTCGTCTTTCTCACTCTTTCGCGATTACTTTGCGGGACTCCACCGTCAAGTTTGACTTATCATTCCGCAAAATTATTACTTGTAGCCAGAGCTCCTAATGTGTACTTCCTACCGCCCGGGTGGCTGATCTCCGAATTTAATCTAGTGTCCCCGAAGCAATTCTTTACCTCATAAAATACACTCGAGCATACTCTTTTCGCACTGGCTGTGAAACATTATAGCCAATCCGGTATATGTGTTAAATCACGCAATCCCGCATCTTTTACATTGGACCAGCTACAACTTAATAGCATTTCCGAGCAATTTATTAAATAAACAATTTTATAAATCCCACAAATAACAAAATAACTACTCCTTGAAATGATTGAACTATTGTGAAATGTTTCTTATTGCCCTAGTACCATAAATTGGCGAATTACACATTACAGATTTCCCCGCAGAGTATGATTCATTCTCTTTGTACAGACGTTATTCCCATGCAATTAACAGACATAACAATATTCATTTACTATGTTACTTCGCATTCACAGCTTTATTCCCACCAATATCGAAATACACTCCTGGAAATGGAAAAAAGAACACATTGACACCGGTGTGTCAGACCCACCATACTTGCTCCGGACACTGCGAGAGGGCTGTACAAGCAATGATCACACGCACGGCACAGCGGACACACCAGGAACCGCGGTGTTGGCCGTCGAATGGCGCTAGCTGCGCAGCATTTGTGCACCGCCGCCGTCAGTGTCAGCCAGTTTGCCGTGGCATACGGAGCTCCATCGCAGTCTTTAACACTGGTAGCACGCCGCGACGGCGTGGACGTGAACCGTATGTGCAGTTGACGGACTTTGAGCGAGGGCGTATAGTGGGCATGCGGGAGGCTGGGTGGACGTACCGCCGAATTGCTCAACACGTGGGCCGTGAGGTCTCCACAGTACATCGATGTTGTCGCCAGTGATCGGCGGAAGGTGCACGTGCCCGTCGACCTGGGACCGGACCGCAGCGACGCACGGATGCACGCCAAGACCGTAGGATCCTACGCAGTGCCGTAGGGGACCGCACCGCCACTTCCCAGCAAATTAGGGACACTGTTGCTCCTGGGGTATCGGCGAGGACCATTCGCAACCGTCTCCATGAAGCTGGGCTACGGTCCCGGACACCGTTAGGCCGTCTTCCGCTCACGCCCCAACATCGTGCAGCCCGCCTCCAGTGGTGTCGCGACAGGCGTGAATGGAGGGACGAATGGAGACGTGTCGTCTTCAGCGATGAGAGTCGCTTCTGCCTTGGTGCCAATGATGGTCGTATGCGTGTTTGGCGCCGTGCAGATGAGCGCCACAATCAGGACTGCATACGACCGAGGCACACAGGGCCAACACCCGGCATCATGGTGTGGGGAGCGATCTCCTACACTGGCCGTACACCACTGGTGATCGTCGAGGGGACACTGAATAGTGCACGGTACATACAAACCGTCATCAAACCCATCGTTCTACCATTCCTAGACCGGCAAGGGAACTTGCTGTTCCAACAGGACAATGCACGTCCGCATGTATCCCGTGCCACCCAACGTGCTCTAGAAGGTGTAAGTCAACTATCCTGGCCAGCAAGATCTCCGGATCTGTCCCCCATTGAGCATGTTTGGGACTGGATGAAGCGTCGTCTCACGCGGTCTGCACGTCCAGCACGAACGCTGGTCCAACTGAGGCGCCAGGTGGAAATGGCATGGCAAGCCGTTCCACAGGACTACATCCAGCATCTCTACGATCGTCTCCATGGGAGAATAGCAGCCTGCATTGCTGCGAAAGGTGGATATACACTGTACTAGTGCCGACATTGTGCATGCTCTGTTGCCTGTGTCTATGTGCCTGTGGTTCTGTCAGTGTGATCATGTGATGTATCCGACCCCAGGAATGTGTCAATAAAGTTTCCCCTTCCTGGGACAATGAATTCACGGTGTTCTTATTTCAATTTCCAGGAGTGTATATTAAAACAGCGAAAATTAACAAAACACATAATATTCACAGAAGATAAAGTTTCATTTCCAAATTATGTTGTTTTTACTTCTTAGGATTTCATAGTCTGTAGTCCTACCCACATTTATTGAGAATTTTAAAAATGTGTCTTTAAAGAAGTAACCTTCGAAGCAGCGCTAGGCAACTGCAGGAAGGCAACTGGTACTGGTGTGTGACGTGGTTGCCTACCTACAGGCATGTAGCACTACTTCGAAAGTCTTCTCCGTAAAGTCACATTTTTAAAATTTTCTATGAATCTGAGAGGGTGTCACTGAGATTATTGCCAAACTGAGGCGAGAGAGGAAGGGGGACTAGAGGGATTCTTTGCCGTTCTGTTCACGAATGTGTCAACATAGCGTCCCATCAAGATCGCGCCACAGAAGGGCATGAAACAGGAGCACTGGAAAAGTATAGGAAACTTTTGGTGCTTCGGATTACGTTCAGATTTCGTCGAATGGTTTTGAACTGTTCCTAGTGGTTCCATCCTGTACACCAGAGGAAATATTGCGGTAGCATTGAACTCCAAAGGGGTGAGCTCACGTTCATTGTGTTTTCTAGCCCACTTTGTCTTAGAGAAGAGTTGAAGCGTCAGGGAGATGCTGCCAGTATTAAAGATTGCGAAGAGCGTATTCGTGTTGCTCACCGCACTGCAAACTGTCGTTTTCAGCCGCGAGATATGTGGGAATCGACGTCCCAAGGAAAGGGATGATCTCACTGACGTCCTTTATGCCAACCTCGGAGGGAATTTCCTGGCGATTCTGTGCGGCGATGTGTCTGAAATGTTTACTTCGGCCACTCATAAGAAAACCGCGTGATTTCAGTGCTGAAGGCCGCGGTTCTGACCTCCATCGCAGATGTGTCAGAGGAGGGGTGAGATGTGGGTAAGAGGGGCTGTGACGACCTTCCTATCGTGTGACAGGCCCACGGTGGGGTTGGGCAGATTATGGTGAAATTTGTGCAAATGTGGCATTATTAACCCACCATACGGCTCAGATGAACTTTTGAGCTGTGGCCTTTTTTTCGCATACGTCGACACGTTACTGTTTGAAGCGTCGATGAGCCGGCGTGTGACATCGCAGGACGCCAAGCTTTTGCACCGTGATGGAGGAAAGTTGTACGCACCTTTGAGCTAAATCTCAAACTTATGGGTCGCAATGGGAGACAATTACGGGTGATCCTTTAACTCTGTTTGCGCAGTGTACTTGTATCTGTTCCACCGTAAGCGTATATCTACCGCGCTAGAGCCGTGACGTATCGTCATAAGAAGCTCTCTCCTCTCGTCTGACATCCACAGGCGCGATGCAACGGCGCTATGCCTCAACATCACTCGCTAACATGTAGGCACAAAATCCCTCTACTCGCAGTAAGACTGGACATTAAAAAAGTACATTACTGTTTTTTCGATACAACATTTCGCATGGCTATATCGATTCATTCAAAAATATCTCCAGTACATCGATTGTTTTGTACAATTGAAATAGTTTCGAAACAAATTGACTCCATTCATCTTTTCGTTAACGTTTAACTCCATGTAGGACGGGCTCCTATGTACTTAAGTATTGGAAAATTCATTTTTTATTCAATTGAGCTGCCGTACGCCATTACTGACTCCAAAATCATCAAGGTAACGTTAGGTAGGGAAGTTTTGTGCCCTATCTGTCAGTCATGTAAACTTTTTTAAATAAATAAATAACTTCAGTCGTGAAAGACTTATTCATCTCCTGTTGGTTCACAACTAATTTCGTGACTATTGACTATGAAGTCACAACCTCAGGTGCCAAACAATTGACCTAAAGAAGATGCGAAACAACCTGTTGCTAACCTACATGGGGTAAACTACGTGACAAAAGTTTTAATTACATTATAAATAACAGAGGAAAGACTACGGCCCTTTTTAGGCACGAAAGCCATCCCTCATCGAAACATGGCGTAAAAACGCAACCGTCAAAAAACTTGACAGTGGACTACAGTATTTCACAATTCCTTCCAGAGGCTATAGCGATGAAACCATGTCCGGAAACGTACTGTTTGGATGCAAAATAAGTTTGAAGGTCGATTCATTTTCAAATTTTGCGTTTCACAGTAGCACACACATCGGAGGCAACAAGCTTTGGTCTGTGTGCTCTACAGCAACTCATGACATGGACAAAGCTTCGCGTACTCGTCGTCGGCTACGTGGCGAAGCAAGTCATCTTTAAAATCGAGAATACGGCGCCCCAGTGGAGATCTGCGGTCGACCCTCCTAACTGTGAACGTTTCAGTTTCTCGTAGCCGTTGTTGTAGTGGAACGAAAATTGTAGGTGATGTCGTAATCGCAACAGGGATTGTCGACGGCTCCCTCATATTTATTTATTTAACCTTATGTGATTAGGGCCATCAGGCCCTCCCTTATATCGCCTCAGAGTTTCACACATACAGTACCTTTTTTACATCACTGTTACCCAAGAAATAATTTTAAAATGACAAATAGTATTAAAATGATATGTGTGTCTGTAGACATAGTGGGAGTAAATAATACTCACTACGAACTTACAAAGTTAACGCTGGCAGTTCTTCTACCAGTGATGCTGCAGCTGCTGCCACCAACGGCAGTACTAATAATAATAATCGTTGTGGCAGACATAATAAGAAGTTATCAGTGTACAAAAATATATGTTTTCTGTTATAGAGAGTTTTGTGGAAAGGAAATTTAAGGAGACTGCAAGAACTACGAATACTTGAAAATGAGGATGGTCTCATTGGAAAAAAGGATGTACAAGGGTTTGAATGCGTACAGGGACAATGGTAGTCATTATTGTTGCTTCAGTAGACGTGTCATTAGCTGTTTTCTGAAGCTGGAGATGTTATTCATTTCTCTAATATAACGCGGGAGGTTATTCCATAATCGGATTCCTGCTACTGAGAAGGACTTCGAGAAAGGGGCTGAACGATGGAGTGGGACAGAAAGGACTTTGCTTTCATGTGAACGGGTTATTCTACTACGTTGTTCATAAAAGAGAGTTAAAGTCGAGGGGAGATGTGAGGGGCAGTGTGCGTTGATAGACAGTAGAGAAGATGGTATGAAATCCCCTGCACTTATTTGCACGCGGCCAAGATAACTGTGCATGCGATGGTGGAACGTGATCAGAGAGTCAAACATCACAGATATAGCGAACACAGGCATTCATAATCAGTTCCAATCACCGTGAGCTTTCCTAAGAAAGACCTTGCAGGATAACATCATTGTAATCAATAATTGGAAGTATAAGTCTTTGTACAAATTTTTATGGGGACCAAGAGGGAACCAGCTTTTTATATTTTTGTAAGGCATGAAAGGATGCTAATGCCTTCTTAATCATTACCGTTACGTGCCCAGTCCAATTTAGATTTTCATCTATTACTGTTCTTAGACTCTTTGCTGAAGGAGAGAAGTTGATATTTGTCGCATTCAGGATTAACGATGGTAGGGATTCCCTGGCTTCGATTGCTCACATTCCCAGGGGCTTCTCCTTCGTACGAAGACTGGAACCGGATGCGCTCAGGCTCGTTAAAGAGCTGCTAGACCGAGTACTTGCAGCTCCACTTTTGTAACCTGACAGTGGCCGGGAGTGTGGTGGGCTGTGCCGACAGTGCCCTCCTCCACACCGCATCCATATTACCCCGTAGGCTAATGGCTGACACGGCAGTTTGTCGGCCCGTATTGACCCATCAATGGCCACAACGGCTGCACTTATTTCATCTCATTATACAATCTAAAACAAAAAAAGAAAAAAACGACGCTCCACGAAGGGATTATCCGTGTGGGACGAAAATTGGTAGAGGTAATGCACTGGTACAGAAAAAAAATGACTACAATTTCAGAAAAATTGGATGATTCATACAAGAGTAGCAGCTTCACGAAGAAGTAATTAAGTTAATAACGCGTTGCCCCCCCCCCCCCTCTGGTCCTTATGCAAGAAGTTATTCGCCTTGGCGTTGGTTGATTCTACGAGTATTTTTGGATAGCTACTGAGAGATTTCGTGCAAAATTCTGTCCAATTTGCGCGTTAGTTCGTCCAGATCCCGATCTGGTTTGAAGTCCCAACCCACAATGCTCCAAATGTTCTCAAATGGCGAGTGACCCGGCATCTTGCTGGCAAAGATACGGTTTGCCGCGTCCAGGAGGACATAACATTGCTTAAACGTAAACCCAGGATGACTTGCCATGAAGGGCAACAAAACGGGGCATAGAATATCATTGACGTATAGCCGTGCTGTATAACTGTTGCAAATGACAAGCAAAGGGGTCCTACTACGAAAAGAAATGGCATCCCGGACCATCAGTTCTGGTTGTCGTGTCCTGTGAACCCTGCGGGGAAGCGCAATGCTTAGCACACTGGACTCGCATTGTAGAGGATGACGGTTCAAACCCGATCATGATTTTGGTTTTCCGTGATTTGCTTAAATCGCTTAAGGCAAATGCGGGATGGTTCCTTCGAAAGGGTACGGCCGCTTTCCTTCCTCGTCCTTTCCTGATCGAGCTGTGTTCCGTCTCTAATGACCTCGCTGTCGTCGGGACGTTAAACACACATATTCTCCTCCTCGGGCCGAATGGCTGGCAACAGTCTGGTTGATAATCCAGCGCTGTCCGAAGCATCTCCAGACACGTTTTTGGTCTGCAATCTCATTGGCTGGAACAGAATTGTCTTCAGTGATGAGTCCAGCTTCGTGGCACCCTCACAGCACAGCGGTACGTCGGCAATAGTCTCCGCCCCATTTTGTAGTCTTTCAGGGCAAGTCATCCTGGCTTACATTTCAGCAAGATAATGCCCACCCGCACACGGCGACGTTTCGACTGCTTGTCTTCGTGATTACTAAGCCCCATCTTGGTCAACAAGCTCGGTGGATCTCTCTCCACCTGAGAACGTTCGGTGCCTTATAGACAGCGCCCTGAAACTGTCTGACGCGCCCTTGGACAGCATTTTTCATAATATCGCTTAGGAGGAGACCCAAACACTCTGTCAAGCCGAATACCTGCTTACATGATGGCCAGAAGTGGACAAAAGCGTTATTGACTTAATCAACTTCTGAAGCTCATTCTCTCGAATAAATCATCCACTTTTTCTGAAACTTCTAATCATTTGTTTGCACAAGTACATCACGTTTACTGATTTCCGTTCAGTTAGGTTTTTTCTTGGAGCGTATGTGCTTTGCTTTTTTGTCGGTAAGTGAGCATTACGTTTAAGACAGGTCTTTTTCGGAGCGAGAGGAAGAGGAAGTAAAGCCCAAATACACGTCATGATTCAGTTGAGGTGAATACACTGCAAATTTGTCAGCACGTATGATTGCACAACATTCCGCACAGAAGCTTTCGTGCAGACTTACTCCTCGGCCTATCCAGTAACGGTTCACTTTAGCAAATTCGTATACTCCTAACACACCTCGAGTACTCCGTTCGAAATGATGATGGACAAGTTAGATTGTCCGACAAATATTAACTTGCTGCGGGGAGCGTGTAAGGTCAATAAGCAGCTATAGCCCTCGCTAAGCATTCCATGAATTGATGGTACCGCCGCTACACAAACATTTTGTCAAGTTTCTCCGAACCTGATAATCTGCTGGGCTGTAGATAGCGCCACTGGTCTTCAAACGTTGTTCTTCATATCCGACTAGGCAGCTCGGGGTGGCCGCCCGGTCTGAGGCGTCTTGTCACGGTCCGTGCGGCTTCCTCGGTCGGAGGTTCGAGTCCTTCCTCGGGCATGGGTGTGTCTGTCGTCCTTAGCGTAAGTTAGATTAAGTTAGGTTAAGAAGTGTGTAAGCTTAGGGACCGAATTCAGCAGTTTGGTCCCATAAGACCTTACCACAGCGGCTGCTCCCGTCGGAGGTTCAAGTCCTCCCTCGGGCATGGGTGTGTGTGTTGTCCTCAGTGTAAGTTAGTTTAAGCTAGATTAAGTAGTGTGTGAGCTTAGGGACCGATGACGTCAGCAGTTTGGTCCCATAAGATCTTACCACAAATTTCCATTTTACCTTACCACAGATTCAAATTCATGTCTGACTAGGGCAAAATAGAACTACGCATCTGGTATGTGGTAGCAATATCAAATACGCTGGTAAACGTCCGAAGTCGTCGATAATGAATGCAAACGGCGCTCTAGTCACTACTCACATACGTGTCTAACATCGAAGAAGTAGTGAGGAAAACAATAAATGTTCACAAGGGGGAGTAAAATTCAGGGTGGAAGGATACCAGAAGATAAGATTCTCTGTTGACAAGGGAGGAAGAACTACAGAATCTGTTGAGTGTTATAAACAGCTTGCTGAGTGCGATATGTGGAATTTGAGGAACCGAAAGATAGACGAAAGTATGTGCGCAGACTGAAGCGAAGAACGAAAATTTGTACCAAGGCCGTTATTCGAACATGGCTCACCTCCTCACTGGGCAGATGCGCTCAATTCAAATTCCCATTCATGCCCTGGTACAAATTTCCACTCTTCTCCCGTCTGCATATATACAGCATAGATGTCTGAGGCTTGAAAAGGTCTCTGGAACCATATAGTTTCTTTTTGCTGAAGCACCTATGTCTAGGATTCCCCGTTTCGTTCGATACTGAGGTGTTATTCCAGTGCAGTTTGAGAGCCTCTGCAATGCTGTTCGAATTTAGGGAGAATATCAAGTGGGTTGAGATGTGAATGGGAGCCCGCATCTCGTGGTCGTGCGGTAGCGTTCTCGCTTCACACGCCCGGGTTCCCGGGTTCGATTCCCGGCGGGCTCAGGGATTTTCTCTGCCTCGTGATGGCTGGGTGTTGTGTGCTGTCCTTAGGTTAGTTAGGTTTAAGTAGTTCTAAGTTATAGGGGACTGATGACCATAGATGTTAAGTCCCATAGTGCTCAGAGCCATTTGAACCATTTTTATGAATGGGAATTTGGATTGAAGAGTGAAGCGTGCTAGGGTAATTCATGCGGTTATGCGGAGGAATTGTGCCAGGGTGGCGCAGTGGTTAACGCACCTGCCTAGTGATTAGGAGACGTGGGTTTTATTCCTAACCTTGATATAAATTTTCCTTCTTCGCTTCAGTTTGCATACATACATCTGAGGCTTGAAAAGGCCTCTGGAACCGCATAGTTTCATTTGAGAGACGAAAGTATTGAAGAGCAGCAGAAATGAAATTATCGACGAAGTTGACATCAAAAGTAGGAACCACGTATCAAACGGAGTAAGGAACGATACTCTTCGTAAACAAAATACCTCAGTAGGTATTGGAAGTGGAGGCTGGCAAAGCTTATAGGTGACAATGTAGTGGGTGGTGGTGGGATCACTCATGCAAAAATTCCTGTAGTAGTTGGTGTTAGAGATGCACCTCTTTCAGATTGATGTCAGCTGATAGGTGTGCCTGCTTAAAGGAAGTCCCTCTAACTAAGGGCTCACCTTCAGAGGACGTGATGTTTCCAAGTAGAGAAGTAATTAGCATATTTCATCAAAATATAAGAGGTATTAGAGATAAAGTTAGTGAACTCCTTATAGATGTTGATTCTGAAATTATTGGTATATCGGAGCATTACTTAAATAATTTTACTATTCAGAGGCTTCCTTTACCAGGATACATACTATCTCGCTGTTTGTCAAGGAGTTCCTTGCGGGGTGGGGGAGTGGCTATGTACGTAAAAAGCAATATTCCATTTGAGTCTATAGACGTATCACGGCACTGCACTGAACAGACATTTGAATGTTGTGCAGGGGCAGTTGAGTTTAGTGAAACTAAACTTCTAATTGTTGTAGTTTATAGGTCCCATAACTCTGACTTCAGAGCATTTCTGCGCAAGCTAGAGAGGGTTTTTGATTCACTTTGTAGGAAATACCAGAAATTAGTTACGTGTGGTGACTTCAGTATAAATTTTCTATGAGATGGTGCAAGAAAAACGATGTTGGTAGATCTCCTAAATTTATATGATCTGATGCAGACTGTGCTTTTTTTTTCAACTCAGGTACAGGGGAACAGTAGCACAGCCATAGACAATATTTTTATTCATTCTTCATTACTACATGGGAATTCTATTACTAAAAGGGTGGATGGCCTTTCATACCATAATGCACAAATTTTAACACTAAAGGCTTTTGTACTCAATGTCACATATAATTACAAACTATCTAGGAAAGCTAATCCAACAGCAATAGAGAGTTTTTTAAACCTTGTCAAGGAGCAAGAGTGGCAGGATGTTTATACCGCCGATAATATGGGTATAAATATAATACTTTCTTTAACACATTTCTCCTGCTCTTTGAATGTTACCTTACATTAGAACGTTCTAAACGAGGTACTACTAGTAACAGGCAGCCCTGGTGACTGACTAATGGGATAAGGATATCATGTAGAACAAAGCGGGAATTATATCACAATGTTAGAAGTAGTCACAATCAAGCTACAGTAGCCCATTACGAACAGTACTGTAAGGTGCTTAAAAATTTTATTACGAAGGCAAAGTGTATGTGGTATGCAAATAGAATAGCTAATTCACAGAATAAAATTAAAACCATATGGTCAGTTGTGAAGGAAGTGTCTGGTCAGCAGCACAAGGTCGATGATATAAAGTCAGTTCGTAGTAAAAATATTTCTGTTACTGATAAATCGGGTATATGTACAGTATTTAACAATCATTTTCTGAGCATTACTGGTGGATTAAATAAAAATTTATTTACAGGGTATCATATAACTTTCTTGGCAAATGCCTTTCCGAGATTGATGTCTGAAATGCTCCTCTGTGATACGGACAAGGGGGACATTGAGCCAATAATTAAATCATGGATATGATGGAGTGCCTAGCAGAATATTAAAGTACTGTTCTGCACATGTTGGCGCTGTATTTAGTTGTATTTGTAATTTTTCCTTTAGGAATGGTCAGTTTCCTGAACGATTAAAGCACCCAGTAGTAAAGCCGCTTTATAAAAAGGGGGACAAGGATAATGTAGACAGTTTTAGGCTTATTTCTATGCCATCAGTGTTAGCTAAAGTTATTGGAAAGGCTGTGTATGTAAGGATAATTGATCATTTTAAAATCACATGATTTGCTATCAAATGTACAGTTTGGCTTTAGTAGTCGTTTAAGAACTGAAAATGCTATATTCTCTTTTCTCTGTGAGCTTTTCTAACGCTAGGCATATTTTTTTAATTTAACGTTTGATTGTGGTGATCACAAAATATTGCTCCCGAGGTTGGACCATTATGGAATACGGGGAGTAGCTCACAGTTGGTTCATCTCTTACTTTAGCAACAGACAGAAAAAGGTCATTATTTAAAATGTTGAGAGTGGCTGTGATGTGGGGTCTGAGTGAGGTACAACCAATTGTGGGGTGCCCCAGGGAACAGTGTTGGGGCCCCTCCTGTTCATTATTTATATAAATGATATGTTGTCTAGTATTACAGGTAACTCTAAAATAGTTATGGTTGCTGATGACACTAGTTTGGTAGTAAATGATGTTGTGTGCAACATTGGCCCGGTTTCAATAGTCCAGTTCATGACCTAAGTTCATGGGTTGCAGAAAATAAAATAACACTACATCACAGTAAGACCCAGTTTCTGCAGTTCCTAACACACAATTCAACAAAACCTGACGTTTTAATTTCTCAGAATGGGCATACGATTAGTGAAACAGGACAGTTCAAATTTCTAGGTGTCCAGATAGATAGTAAACTGTCGTGGAAGCCCACGTTCAGGATCTTGTTCAAAGACTTAATGCTGCCATTTTTACTATTCGAACGGTATCTGAAGTGAGTGATCGTTCGACAAGAAAATTAATCTATTTTGCTTATTTACATTCGCTTATGTCGTATGGTATTATATTTTGGGGTATTTCTTCCCATTCTGAAAGGATATTTTTGGCTCAGAAACGGGCGGTTCGGGCAGTAAGTGGTGTAAGTTCGCGAACCTCTTGTCGACCCCTGTTGACGAGTCTGTGTATTTTGACATTGGCCTCTCAACATATACCTTCCTTGTTATCATTTCTTGTTAACAATATCAGCTTATTTCCAAGAATAAGCAGCTTTCATTCAGTGAATACTCGGCAGAAATCAAACCTACATTTGGATCGGACTTCCTTAACTCTTGTGCGAAAGGTGTGCGGTATACTGCTGGATCCATTTTCAATAAGCTACCACTCGAATTCAAAAATCTTAGAAGTAATCCACGCCCTTTCAAATAGAAAATGAAGAGCTTTCTCGTGGGTCACTCCCATTCTATCGAGGAGTTCCTTGAAAAATTAAGCTGATTCTTGTTGCATTGTTGATTGCATTTACTTAAACTTATGGATTGGCTTTTTTCGGGTTCATAAACATTTTATTTTCATCTGTTATTCCTTTTTTATTGTAATTTCGTGTTCCATGACCTTGGAGATTTGTTCCTCAATTTGTTGCTACGGATCTTGATGTGTAAATAAAAAATAAAATAAAAAAGCAAGGACATACGATATCACAGACAAAGCAAGAAATCCTCGCCCAACGCCGTCCATTAGTTTCAAACACAAGCCATAGTTTGAGAAACGAATTTCTGGGACTGTACGTCTTGAACAAAGCATTGTATGGACGTTAGCGGCCTGGCTGTTCGTACTTCGCGGGGTGGGGGCTTACGTTTTATGACCGTGCCCCATCCCAATATACCTGCCAAATACAGGAAGAGACTGTTCCTTCCTCCGTAACTCCATGATTACAATAATGATGAAACGCTCACTTAGTACAGGGTTCAATAAGGAGGGAATTAGTCGATGCTATACTACCAAATAAATGGACACAGCTAGAACGAAATAATCATTATCCTCGCAAACAAGCTCGTCAGAAGTACGCACTTTCACGCGCTGCTTTTTACACATTGATGTGAATCACTCTCGCCACAAGCCATTCCAATTTACTGATACAGTGTTCGTGAGCATTTCGTGAGCATAGTGGTTATCTCACTGGTTCTGTCCTCGTGGCACGGCAGATGTACACGGCTTTGAAACTATATCGCGCACGATTCAATTTAAGCTTTTACATTTCACGAACTATCGGCGCTACTACGCGACCTACGCGCATGAAATGCACACCAATAAGTACTTTACACACAAATTTCAGCCTCTGGGTGTCGCACTCCGCTCCGTTGGCTCCGGCGATCGACCCAGTCAGCAGCATTCCATAGGGGAAAGACCTAACTCTTTCTACATGGAGCGATCGAAAAGTTTCCGTTTCAGTCCGTTGCTGCAACGTATATGCAACCCAGCGCTGCGCCGTGGTGGGTCTACAAGCACCGACTAGGAGGCAAGAGGTTAGTGTGACCTTCGAACGGAAAATTTTTGATCGTTCCTTACACTTTATGGTACACGTCAATTTCAACTGCTTGTGCACCAAAACGAAAAAAACGCTAAAGACGCTGGACGACTATCGATATCATTGATAAGATACGTAATCTTAAACCCCCCCCCCCCCACCCTTACTTACTTCATTTTATTAATGCCAGTTCACTCAAGTGACAGTCGGTTGGCCATTACATCACATACAGAGATGGCTACTGAAATTTATCGTGTGCCTAAACTAACCTACGGACTGCTTCCTATGCACCTATCCCGCGAGCTGTGTGACTCGCAGCGTACTGCTGGTAGGTGCATCTGGTTCCAAGGATAGATGGGCACTTGTGTTGGTCCACTGTGCCATCCAGACTGACGAGATCACCAAGGGAATGACAGTCAATAACGATTAGCTCCCGGGTCTGGACCGTTCCGACGATTGTTTCAGGGTGTTTTCTCTCAGACCGACGGAGCATAAAACTTGATTCATCTCAAAAGGCCACCTGTTGCCACTCAGTTACGGTACGGGCGTGTAAATTCTAGCCTTAATCACCGACGAACACCAGTCAGCATTGGTACATGAACCCGGAGCTGGCTACAGAGGCCCATAAGTAGCAACGTTTGCTGAACGGTTGTTGAGGATGCACTGTTGGTAACCTCTTGGTTCATCTGGGCAGTCAATTTCTCAGCAGTTGCAAGTCTATTCGCCCATACGTATCTCTGCTGCCGCCGTTCACCCTTGTCATCTATGGCTTGCGGTGCATCAATTGCCTTGGCGCTGGTTTTGGATAGCGCCATTTTGCAGTGCACGGTATTCTTTTACCACGTCGGCATGAAAACAGTTTACAAACTTTGCTGTGTCGGAAATGTTTCCCCTCTTGGACTGAAAGTAGATGATCGCACCCTTTTGGACGTCAGGTAAATCTCTCTGTTTCCGTATTACGACAGAGACTGCACTGTTTTCCACGTCCTCCCGATGCGGCTTATATAACCTGCATTGCTTGTGCTGCCACCTACCGTCTGTAATTGATTACTGCACGTTGCCCTCGAACATAGACTATTTGCACATTAATGTGATTGGGCCTTGAGCTTGGAAAATATACACTACTGCTCATTAAAATTGCTACACCAAGAAGAAATGCAGGTGATAAACGGGTATTGATTGACAAATATATTATACTAAAACTGACATGCGATTACATTTTCACGCAATTTGGGTGCATAGATCCTGAGAAATCAGTACCCAGAACAACCACCTCTGGCCGTAATAACGGCCTTGATACTCATGGACATTGGGTCAAACAGATCTTGGATGGCGTGTACAGGTACAGCTGCCGATGCAGCTTCAGCACGATACCACAGTTCATCAAGAGTAGTGACTGGCGTATTGTGGCGAACCAGTTGCTCGGCCACCATTGACCAGACGTTTTCAATTGGTGCTGGCCAGGGCAGCAGTCGAACATTTTCTGTATCCAGAAAGGCCCGTACAGGACCTGCAACATGCGGTCGTGCATTAACCTGCTGAAATGTAGCGTTTCGCAGGGATCGAATGAAGGGTAGAGCCACGGGTCGTAACACATCTGAAATGTAACGTCCACTGTTCAAAGTGCCGTCAATGCGAACAAGAGGTGACCGCGACGTGTAACCAGTGGTACCCTATACCATCACGCCGGGTGATACGCCAGTATGGCGATGACGAATACACGCTTCCAATGTGCATTCACCGCGATGTCGCCAAACACGGATGCGATCATCATGGTGCTGTAAACAAAATCTGGATTCACCCGAAAAAATTACGTTTTGCCATTCGTGCACCCAGGTTCGTCGTTGAGTACACCATCGCAGTCGTTCCTGTCTGTTAAGCAGCGTCAAGGGTACCCGCAGCCATGGTCTCCGAGCTGATAGTCCATGCTGCTGCAAACGTCGTCGAACTGTTCGTGCAGATGGTTGTTGTCTTGCAAACGTCCCCATCTATTGACTCAGGGATCGAGACGTGGCTGCACGATCCGTTACAGCCATGCGGATAAGATGCATGTCATCTCGACTGCTAGTGATACGAGGCCGTTGGGATCCAGCACGGCGTTCCGTATTACCCTCCTGAACCCACCGATTCCATATTCTGCTAACAGTCGCCGGATCTCGACCAGCGCGAGCAGCAATGTCGCGATACGATAAACCGCAATCGCGATAGGCTACAATCCGACCTGTATCAAAGTCGGAAACGTGATGGGACGCAATTCTCCTCCTTACACGAGGCGTGACAACAACGTTTCACCAGGCAACGCCGGTCAACTTGTTTGTGTATGAGAAATCGGTTGGAAACTTTCCTCATGTCAGCACGTTGTAGGTGTCGCCACCGGCGCCAACCTTGTGTGAATGCTCTGAAAAGCTAATCATTTGCATATCGCAGCATCTTCCTCCTGTCGGTTAAATTTCGCGTCAGTAGCACGTCATCTTCGTGGTGTTGCAATTTTAATGTCCAGTAGTATATAATAGGCTAGTAGCTTTGTATGAACTTAAATTCAGGGCTGTGGTTCGAAGGCTCCTCCTGTAGTGCAGCCAAAGCTACTGGTGGAGTAGTTAGGATTGTGACCGCCCGACCTCTGACGCGTCGGTTGGTGCGTCAGGTCGTGCGCGCGCTACCGACGGTGTGACCCAGCGGGGCTGTAAATTCAGGCGGCGCCGTGTTAGGAGGGAAGCTGGCGCGATGCGGGGGCGGGCTCATTGATCGGCCGGTGGGTCCTCGAGAGACCCTCCGCTGTCAAGGCCGTATGTGCTCACCGGCCGGCAGCGCCGGCTCCAGAGGCCGAGCATAACCGTCTGGACGGCTGCCAGCGGCGCTGTGCCGCACCGCGGAGCGTAATCGATGCGCGCGAATTCGGCTAAGCGTCACGGTTGACAGCGAAAATCCGAAAAGTCTTTCACATTCGTAGACGCTTTGTAGCAGTGCCGGGACTCTTGGAAAAAAAGGAAAAATTTTGCCCCGACATATGACTTGCATCTGAATATGCTACCTCCATAACCTGTTCCCAGTCTTAAGTAGCTTATGGATGACTACGACGGACAAACTCAGAAACTAAACTGTAAAGGTTCGTACTCGGAAGTTCGCTAGCTGCTGAAGAGGATCCCTACTTACCTAATGTTTTCTAAAGATGCTCGTTGCACTCATAATTGGATCTCACTGCGACGCGTAAGTTTTAAATTTGGCTCCAAGGGGCCTACATCCTTTTTCTGTAGTGGTGCAAAAGCCTGGCACCCTGCAGCGTCGCTCTCGGGCTCGGCGAATCTTCAAGGTCTCGAAACATTCCAACGAAGTAAGGCCAGAGCTCAATAGTTCACTTGGAGTGTAAGGTGGGTTAATGGTCTTACATTGGCTCAGATTTCACCACAATTCTGCTCAAAGCCATGGTCGACGTGTCGCGCAATCGGTAGGTCGTCACAACCACTCTTACCCACATTTCACCTCTTCTATTGACGCCTCTGCGATGGACGTCAGAACACCAAAGCACAGAATTTAATCACGCTATCTTTATATACGTTACCGAGGAAAACAATTCAGAGACAACATCGTCGCTCAGAATCGACGCGAAAAGACTTTAGGAGGTGGCATAAAGAGCATCATCGATGAAATCACCAGTTTCCTTGTGGTCTAAAGCGACAATTCACAAATCGTTAAAATGGCTCTGAGCACTATGGGACTTAACTGCTGAGATAATCAGTCCCCTAGAACTTAGAACTACTTAAACCTAACGAAGGACATCACACACATCCATGCCCGAAGCAGGGTTCGAACCTGCGACCGTAGTGGTCGCGCGGTTGCAGACTGTAGCGCCTAGAACCCCTCGGCCACTCCGGCAGGCGACAATTCACAGTGTGATGAGCAACAGGATGGTGTTCTTGACAAACTTCTCCACAGCCATCAGCACCTGTGTTATTCAGTCCTTTCCCAGTCTCACTGAACATGACCTGACCGCTTTAGGGTGTAGCGCGACTGAAATTTTTGCTCCGATATAGTGGAGCAACTAGAGACCATTCAAAACCATTAGACGAAATTTGAACGTGATCCTAAGCAGAAAAGGATCTTTATGCTTCATCACCCCTCCTTTTTCGATCCTTTCTGTGACGTCACATGCGTGAATAAAATGGCATGGGGTCCCTCTAAGATCCCTCAGTTCGGCAACGCCCGCCGTGTCAACCTCACACCTTCGCTGCACACTTTAAAAATTTACTTACGCCTGACTCGACAGCTCTAAAACGTGAAGGCAGGCATTTCGTTGGAATAGGTTGCCTGCCGCAAGGAGCCAGCACAGCTGCGGGGTACCACTCAGGTGAATAGGTGTCGAAGTGTCTGTTTGCTGACAACTGCACATTGCCTTTTCTGTCTCGAGTTCTTCAGCCGATGTTTCTTTGATGAATTTTGTGACGTTTCGCCAGCAGGAGTGGCCCGCATTTTCAAAGCTTCACCCTCAAGTGCTGCTGGTGGACTGGAGTCGAGCAGATGATACATACCGGGCGCGTATGTCCACGGGCTTTTCAGTGACTATTTTTCCCCTTGCTACCTGGAACGGTCGTTGCTGCAGCACGAGAATCCCGGAACCATTCACCTTGAGGTTTTCTCCTTTCCTATTGAACCTGTTCTCATGTTTGTGTATTTCTACAGCTTGTCTGAACAAGCGGATGTGATAGCTCTTGTCTACAGCAAGAACTTCCGTGTCGGCGAATTTTACTATTTGGTTGGGCTCATGCAGCGCGTGCCCCATCACGGCCGATTTCTCCACCTGCCCCAACCCGCAGTGCCACTTATATTGAGTGTTCCTGATGTTGAGTGATCGTCCAATAATTGCATACTCTTGCGCATGTCGACGGAATGCAGTATATTCCCGACACTGCAAGTGGTTCCGTTTCCCCTTCGTCGTTCTTGAACACAGCATCACAATTAACGCACAGTGGTGCCCAATTTCCATATTTTTGGAGTACTGGAGAAACACATTCTGTTGTCGTCGATTTGCTTCGGACGACCAAGTGCAGATTTGGGTGCAATCATGGTACAGTAGGCAACCGCAAAGATTTCCCCATGATGGCGGTGACATTAGTATCTGACATTGACGTAAATGGATAAACAGCTGTGGAAATTTCTTTTGGAATAATGAATAGTTTATTTACTTTTTCCTTCTGTCTCGTTTTCATTGCAGTACGCCTTATAAAAGTGATAGAGATTTGATCTAAACTGATTTGTACCCAGTTGGTTCAAATACGTCATCCACGTGACAGTAAAAGATTTCTATTTAAGAAATTATAACTCATTGCTGTAACTCTCTGGAAAATAACTAAATAACCTATGTTCATAGCTCTGCAGAAAGAGCAACGGGAATGGAAATTTGTGAGTTCTATGGGACCAAGTTGCTGAGCTCATCATTCCCTAGGCTTACGCACTACTTAATCCAACTTAAACTAGCTTACGCTAAGGGCAACACAAACACCGATGCCGAAGGGAGGACTCGAACCTGCGACGGAGGCAGCCACGCGACGTGGCAAGGCACCTGAGACCGCACGGCTACCCCACGAGGCAAAGAGCAACGCTTTCCACGTTTGCCTACCTACATAAATATTCTTTTAACATATTATTTGGTAAGTTGCACAGAAAACCATGTTATCTGAAATAGGTTGTATATCATGAACTGCAACCACTGTGTAACAGTACCTTACAGCACACTTCAAGCTCTTTTAGGTACGTTTATGTACCAAGAAATAAAAATATCTAAATTTAATTGAAGGTTGGCAGGCACAGATCAAGATATAACAATGTTCTATCACAGTTTTTAGATTGACCCGGGCAAACGTTATGGTTAGCCAAACGCTTACGGCAATAGCCCAACTGGAGACCGAATGTCGCTTGGTGGTGTTGCGGACACGTGACGCGGTGGGGAAAGTACATAGGAGGAGCAGGGAGGAATGGGGAGTGAAATAAAAGGAAAATGAAAAAAAATTAAAGAAACAATAAAATGTAAAAATCCTATGGCTGAAAAGGATAGGTAGCGTGCCCTCAAAAATCCCACTCTTCTTCCTTAGGTTCAAATGGTTCAAATGGCTCTGAGCACTATGGGACCTAACATCTGTGGTCATCAGTCCCCTAGAACTTAGAACTACTTAAACCTAACTAACCTAAGGACATCACACACAGCCATGCCCGAGGCAGGATTCGAACCTGCGACCGCAGCAGTCACGCGGTTCCGGACTGAGCGCCTAGAAACGCACGGCCACCGCGGTCGGCTCTTCCTTAGGGAGAGCACGATATGGAAAAGAAGAGAGGAATGGGGGAGGAGGGGAGGGGGGTCATTCTGACGAATTTAGGGTGGCGAATGGGGAAAACTACTGACGTACGCGGCTATGGCGAAGGGCAGATTGCTATGGTCCGGCGCCCGCCTGTCGTAAGCATCAAATGGACAGTGGTTGAAGGCCGGTGAAACCACAAGTTCGTGACTTGGTGTTGATATCCACGCCTTATCACAGAACTTGAAGTCGTAGGCTTTCCCGCTCTGTACTTGTATAGTACCATAGGCGCCGATATGTGGTCCGTAGCTCGTGGTCGTGCGGTAGCGTTGTCGCTTCCCGCGCCCGGGTTCCCGGGTTCGATTCCCGGCGGGGTCAGGGATTTTCTCTGCCTCGTGATGACTGGGTGTTTTGTGATGTCCTTAGGTTAGTTAGGTTTAAGTAGTTCTAAGTTCTAGGGGACTGATGACCATAGATGTTAAGTCCCATAGTGCTCAGAGCCCTCATCAGCCGATTTGTGGTAGATCTGACAAACAGAGCACAATGCTTGTGTAGGCACACGTATTTCGGAGTACTCCCCTCAGCGCACATTGTTGAACGAGGGGCTACCCAAAAGGCCACTTCTAGGTGTTCCCACGGTGACCCGACGACCGAGCGGGGTGGCGCAATGGTTAGCACAGTGGACCCGCATTCGGGAGGACGACGGTTCAATACCGCGTCCGGCCATCCTGAATTAGGTTTCCCGTGATTTCCCCAAATCGCTCTAGGCAAATGTCGGGCTGGTTCCTTTGAAAGGGCACGGCCGACTTCCTTCTCCGTCTTTCCCTACTCCGATGAGACCGATGACCCCAACTCCCTGACCTGACGACATCGTCGGTTACGATTGCAGTCCCCAAAATTCGTGCTGTGATTCCGTCACGATGAGCTGATTCAAACGAACTACCTTCCGTTATACTCGTTTTACTTTTGTGAACGTTCGCCTCATAACAAGTACAAAATGAGACTGCAAAGACAGAAGGGAAAACAATGGCGCATACATACGGAAACGTTTTGCGAAGCCGCTCGTGTACTTCATTCAGATCTGTTGCGGCCGTCTAAGGACGGCGTGAGGAAAGACAGGGTCCTCAACTTTGCGCTACCGCCTCGTCGCATTTAGCGCTTCCATCTGCGCCTCCCACGCAGAGACCGCTCCGCCGCTCTCGTGGTCCCGCCCGGCGTGAAGACCGCTGCGGTATCGAACGCGGGGACGTTCACCGGATAATTAAATAGTGGCAAACGGGCGGGAACGGGGGTGGCGGCGGCGGCGGGGACGGCACAATGGGGGTGGAATAGGGGCAGGTGCCGAGGGCTTGGCAAGCGCGGGGGCGGACGCGGGCTTAAAGCCGATGGCTGGCGCCTGGCGCGTGGAACGGTCCACCAGCGTGCGGGGCGGGTCCAACTGCAACAGCCGAGCTCGCAGAGGGGGCGTACTGAGTCACGAAAACTCTCCGACACTTTCCACAAAGCGCGATCTAAAACACTGTAGTCTCGAAGGAGAGCTTCACCGATTCCACAGTTTTTAAGTCAGATTCACCTCACAGTCGACCTTGGAGGTAGAGAGTGATCTCCTGTTTCTAGATATATCGGTGTGTAAGAGGCCTCACAACACTCTACGACGCAGAGTATATACAAGGGCGTTCAATAGGAAACGTGACACTTTTTTTCTGAAAGCAGGTTGGTTTATTCACGATACCCATATACCACGTTATTCCCCGCTCTTTTCCTTTGAATGTGAAGGTTTTACGCCATCTTACTGGTAGAAGCTGTATGGCCGCATGGTACCACTCTATTGGTCGACGTTAGAGCTAACGTCGTGCTGCATCAATAACCTCCCCAGCCGGCCGCTGTGGCCGAGCGGTTCTAGGCGCTTCAGTCCGGAACCGCACTGCTGCTACGGTCGCAGGTTCGAATCCTGCCTCGGGCATGGATGGGTGTGTTGTCCTTAGGTTAGTTAGGTTTAAGTAGTTCTAAGTCTAGGGGACTGATGACCTCAGATGTTAAGTCCCATAGTGCTCAGAGGCATTTGAACCAATAACCTCCCCATCACGTACGTACTGCTTCCTGCAGAGTGCAACCTTCATTGGGCCAAACTGATGAACGTCGGAAATTGCGAAATCCTGGCTGTAGAGCGGATGAGGAAAAACAGTCCAGGGACGTTTTGTGAGCTCCTCACGGTTGCGCAGACTTGTGTGAAGCCTTGCGTAGTAATGGAGAAGTTCGTCTGCATTTTCGTGGCGACGAACATGCTTAAGTCGTTTCTTCAATTTCATGAGCATAGTACTCTACATTTCAGAGATTATCTTTGCACCATGGGGGAAGACATCAAACAGAATAACCCTTCAGTCCCAGAAGTCCGTCGCCATGATTTTACCAGCTGAGGATGCGGCTTTGAACGTTTTCTTCGGAGAAGAAGTGGTGTGACATCATTCCACGGATTACCGTTTTGTTTGCAGTTCGAAATGATGAATCCGTGTTCCGTCGCATGTGACAATGTTCGACAAAAATTATCACGATCAGCCTCTTAACACGCAAGTAATTCCGCTCAGATAGCTCATCGTTGCTCTTTATGGTCTTCTCAAAATGGTTCAAATGGTTGTAAGCACTGTGGGACTTAACATCTGAGGTCAACAGTCCCCTAGACTTAGAACTAGTTAAACCTAACTAACCTAAGTACATTACACGCATCCATGCCCGAGGCAGGATTCGAACATGTGACCGTAGCAGCAGCGCGGTTCCGGACTGAAGCGCCTAGAACTACTCGGCCACAACGGCCGGCTATAGTCTTATGTTAGGCTTCGAGTAACCCAGCGGGCATACGCCTTTGAGTACCCCAGCTGGTGGACGAGTGTGTCACCGCTACCAACAGAGACAGCCAGTTGAGCAGCGAGATATTTGATCGTGATCCGTCCATAACCTCGGCTGAGAGTTTCCGCACGTTCCAGCACTGCAGGAGGTACAGCTGTGTGCGTCCGGCCGGCACACAGGACATCAGACCGTCTTGCACGACTCTGTTGCTATGATGACAGACGCCTTGCCCAACGACTGACCGGGTTTTTGTTCACTGCCAGGTTTCCGCAGACGCTCTGCAAGCACCTACGAATACCTGCGATGCTCTTCTTTTCCTCAAAAACAAACTCAATGACAGCTCTCTACCTGAAACGCACCTCGCTTATAAAAGCCATTTTGAAGGATACGTGTTGCGCCGCCATATACCGGAATTTCATGAAAGTATAGCAGCTGAAGCGGGGATATTCCACAAGGTCCCACAACAAATTCCACATTTTCTGAAGCAAAACTGGCCGAGAGCAAAATTTACTACGTTGCTGATTGAAAGATCCTCATAAAAAGTCTGCAAACACAGGTAGGTATTTAGATGTCACTTCGCACCACCATCCACCAGTAAGCAGTGCCCAGCACTCTGTCCTTACGTACCTTCCCTAACGGCAGCAATAACAGTTTGAAATCCGAGTTCTGTTTCTTAAGGAAAAAGACTGAAGACCTGTCTGTAAACCACAGTAAGGAACAGTCGATGAGAAACTGTGTTACTGTCCCTAAAACATGGTGCGTGCTGTGCTTTATTCATATTAGTTGACAGATCGACGATAAACCGAGAAATGACAGTTCTCTCCCTAATCTCAGATTCTCTCTACCGGCAACTTTGTCTGGATGTGTCCGTGTAAACAGTGGTAAGTGTCGTAGATGTGGCTGCTAGTAGTGGTAGCTACGAGTTCGGTGTTCGTGAAAGAAACGGCTTTTCAGAGACGATTTGAACAAATCCGAAAATGATGTGGATGACTACAACTCACATAAAGATGCTGAACATGTCCGTGAACGCAAGTGCGCTTCTTAAATTTCTGCTAATCAGGTAAATAAGAATAATTATTTAAGGAAATAAACAATGATAATTTGTGTCCCTAACGATGTTTTGCCTGACGATGTGATTGGAGAAATGTTAAGTGCATTCTGTAAGGCAGTTTGTATGTAGTAGTACAGGGCCAGAAAAATTAATTTTATATTCTGCTAAATCATAGATTAACTTTTGTGGTTGTTATGCTTTATTATTGCAAAAATGGGTCATGCAAATCTTAGTACCATCAGTTGAAACAATGCAAATCTTACTACCACAAAATGAAACAGTTTGGTCCTTTTAAATTTTTATTTTTTGAACTTTCGCAGTAGTGTTTCGTTAGCTGGCCCAACAAATAAATAGTGGTATATCAGTTTTAATCAATGTTACGGGCACCCAGTTTACAAGTAAACAATGTTAAGTACCTATTCATGTACTTTTGCCGAATAAAATTCTGGATAGAACCCATGATTTAAAAAATTTGTCGTTACTCTAGAAACATTTGGAAAAAAATTACTTATCTGAATAAAAGAATCACAATGGATGTACTTGAAATGTCTTATTTATCAGATTTTATTGAAAATTTGCTGCCCAGTTTCTCAAAACAGCCATTGCGTCCCTTATCATTGTTTACAGCCGAAGACTTTAACTGAGGCAATGGATATCATGGTCTGTTTCGAACAGAACACTAATACACAGAATACTACTAAATATGCCGTTAAGAAGGACAGTGATCGGCTTCCCACTACGTTAGGCTACCGTCAACAAAATAAAGGACTTTATTCAACACAAATCCGACACACCTGATTAACTTCAAACTGCGGGAGTCTATGAAGTTGACGTGTGGTTGTGGCAAGGTCTATACAGGGTGTTCGGAAATTCCCGTTACGAACTTCTAAGACATGTAGAGGAGAGTAACCATATAATATCTTGAATAGGAACCCATGCCCGGAAACGTACCGTTTCCATTCTGCGACGGTTTCATTTCAGGTGTTTAACTCATCCACTTCTGCTTGAGGGATTGAATTATGGCTGATGCAGTATAATATCAGGTAACAATTCGAAGGGAAACATAACGAAACATCGACTTATCACTTAAGCATATTTGTTTGTATTAACACTTAAAAATTTCGTGTTTACATTACTCCAAAATAAAAAAGAACCCACCGTACTGTTCGTACAGAACAGAGCTGATGTATCACAACCGCTGGTCGATGTGGCGATCGGCAACGTTGTTGCCTACGAAGCACGTTCTGCTACGCACTCTCCATCCCACCTGGTATCTTCTCAGTTCCTAGTGCACCGGCCAGAACTTGGGCCAGGCGATCTGTATCGGAGACGCACAGGCATTGAATAGGTCTCGCAGCAAGGCAGGGGTTATATGACGTCAGGTGACCGCGTGACAATTTACACGTCATCCTGTCTACCCTATTGCATACCAGGGCAAGCAACTCTGCGACCTTTCTCTTTCCCTCAGCAAACGTGGACGCGTAACACATCTGGATTGAAAACGTCGTAGAACTGAAATGGCACATTTCAATACATTGGGTTCCTATTCAAAATATTATGTATTCACTCCCATCTACGAGTTCTAGAAGTATGTAACGGGAATTTCCGAACACCCTGTATAGGGGCAACGGGAAGAACAGTAAAAGAACATATTAAGGAGCACAATACCTTATGATGTTTAAACAACGTGTTGAAATCTGCGGTAACGCAACACCAGGAGAACCGCGTAAAGGAAATTGATTTCAGCAGCTTACGTGATCTGTCCAAGTGAACCAAAATTCATCGGAGCAAAGTCCGAGAAGCGATCGCGATTTTTTTAATTTATTGGCTTTCGGGACGTGCCAGTACAACTATCTGAAAAATGGATTTTCCGTTATGACGATAAAAATGTGAAGACAAGACCCAGTCCCGAGCGGAGAAAATCTCCGACCGGACTGAGAATCGAACCCGGGCTCATTCGGTTAGCAATCCGCCGCGCTGACCGCACAGCTACCGAGGCGGAAAATTCAAATGTCCGAAAACGAATATAAGTTCAATAGAGAGACGGTTATGGGCATCCTCTTCGGTGGCTTCCAACAATTAACAAAGTAAATACGCAGCAATGGTCCGTGAGGAACGATCAGGAGGAGACTTCTGCAGCATAACAATAATGTTTTTTTTTTATAAAAATTGTCACTCTGTTGCTCTGCCTGCTTCGCTTCTATCCAATGACGATGACCTACCAATAGCACCCAGAATAATTTCACCTAGTTCTTTCTTACCCCACTAATTCGGTATAAGCGCGGGAATACTCCCTTTTATAACAGAAACTGGCCTTCCGCAGCGTTCACCTAACCATGACCACCACGCTATCCTGAAGGATAAAAATTGTCCCTCTGTTGCTCTGCCTGCTTCGCTTCTATCCAATGACGATGGCCTACCAATAGCACCCAGAATAATTTCACCTAGTTCCTTCTTACCCCACTAATTCGGCATAAGCGTGGGAATACTCCCTTTTATAACAGAAACTGGTCTTCCGCAGCGTTCACCTAACCATGACCACCACCCTATTCTGAAGGCGACGCCAACAGTGGGGTCGAAACTTCGATCGTGCAACAGAAACTGAAGAGGAACATGACGCGGGCTGACAAAGTAGAAGGATTCAATATATTCACCCTCTGACAGTCAGTAGCTCTGGTTATATTTCTTATGCCATTTTATTGTCATCACTTTGCAGTGATAAGAATACTCCGATAGGTCAACATTGAGCTCGACGTGTGATATTGAGGCACTGTCAGGTTTTTGCAGATACATGTACTGTAATTTTGAACTGTTAATGAGATGAGCGAGGAAGATAGCAGAGAAACATGGAGGCGTATTCAGGGGGTGGATGAAGATGTTGAAACATGAGAAATACAACGCATTTCCATGTCTAGTACAGTTTTGGGAAACCTTTGGCAGTCGGAACAGCTTCCGGTCGTCTCGCGAAACAGATAAATATAGGTCCTTTGTGGTTTCAAGGGAATCTTGTACCATTCTTTCTGCAAAATAGTTGCAAGTTCAGTTAGCTATATGGAGGTGGATTGCGATTTCGCGCCCTTCTTTCCAAAGTAGATCTAGTGACCGTGGTGGTCAGGGCAGGTGCAACAGTTCATCCTCGTGCTCACAAAACCAGCTCTGGACGATGCGATCTGTGTGAACAGAGATCATGTTGTCTTGGAACACAGCCTCATCATTGGAGAACGAACACTGTACCACCGGATGGACGTGATCGGCCAAAATGGTCACATAATCCTTGGCAGCAATGCGGCCTTTCACAGTAACCATGAGGTCTACGGTAGTACGCTACGGCTGCCCAAATAATCATCGAACCATCACCGTGCTTCGTTCTTTGGACTTTAAACTTGCTCAGAAGCTGGAAACTGTGTGTAGATATTCTTCTATTGCTCCATCGTCCAGTTTTTACGCCTTCGACATCACGTTTTCGTGTTAAGGGCGTTTGCAACACTGACTGGTGGTTTTGGAAATCCATCTCCCTTCGTGTTGTTTTGCTGCTAGCGGGTTCCGCGACTTCGACGCTCAGTTCTGCTGTGCCTTTCGCAGCTGTTGTCCTCTTATTTTTCGGCACAACTCTCTTCAGTGACCGTCTGTCTCGATCACTCAGCACACACTTTCGTCCGCGTTGTAGCTTAACGAACGATATTTTTCCGCTTTCCTTGTATGGAATATAAATCTTCGCGCATCAACAATTTTCCCACGTTCGAAGTCACTTAGCTGCGACATGAGGTGCCCACAACTACAGAGAACGCTGTTCTGACCACGAATGACACTTGCAACGTATGGAGGACCTGTACGGCGCCTTTCGTGATCAAATGCAACAACACGACCAGAAGGCTTGGCTAGCATCTGCATTTATGTCGAATCACGAATTTCTCACGGTGTTTCCACATTTTTGTCAAACCTCCACACTTGGCTACAGTTGGCTCTTGGTTGCATATCGGGAGGAATTTTGTGCAATGGCCGCGTCTTGGGATAGGAAGAGACAAAATGGGTTAAAAAGCGTCTTAACTTTCCAGAGAATCTTAAAAAAACTTAAAATGACTGCCAAAAACTATGTAAAACTGGAAATATTGCAGATTCAGTAAAATATTTCAAGTAACATTTTGATCCTTTTAATTTGAAAATCATAGTCCAGACGTTTTCGATGAATTGCGATCGATGAACAAGGTATCCAGGAAAAATACAAAGCAACCGATTTTGTGTTAACCTTATATTATGTGTACTTACATGTTGTTTATATGCCTCGAAGAATATAAATGTGTCGAAGTATATAAATAAACTGTAATTCCAATTATATAAGCAGCACGCTATGCTGTACCAAGGAGAAGAAAGGAACCAGCGGAAAGTGTTCGCTTGCAAAAATTTTTGCTCAGGAAAGCGGAAGGAGGATTGAGGCATCTTCTCTATTTTCTGTCAGTCTTTTAAAAGAGGACATATTTGCCTTTTTGTGCTCTGACACTAGCATTTTTATTAATTATTAAAGTATAAAACAGTCCGCTTGGATGGGTCAATCGTGTTATGAAAGTGGCAATAAAAAGATATAGGGGATATCTATTATCCATGTGCAGATCTACTAAGGAGACTGCCTACATTACGCTTGTCCGTCCTCTTTTAGAATACTGCTGCGCGGTCAGATAAGACTGACGGACTACATCGAAAAAGTTCAAAGAAGAGCAGCACCAACTCCCTCCTCCGAATGCGAAAATATTTTGTTGACACCGACCTACATAGGGAGAGATGATCACCATGAAAAAATAAGGGAAATCGGAGCTCGTACGGAAAGATTCGTTCTTTTCCGTGCGCTATACGAGACTGGAATAATAGAGAATTGTGAAGATGGTTCGATGAATCCTCTGCCAGGCACTTAAATGTTATTTGCAGAGTATCCATATAGATGTAGATGTACAAAAACAAATTGTATGAGATAAGCAAAGCCACGATGACAAACTGTAACAACCTCTGAATTAAATTGACAAAATGTTCAATTACACAGAAGTGGGGCATATAAACTCACCATTTAGTAGCAGCAGTTGCTGAGCCAAGGGGGAAACTCATTAGAATATAAAACGAAAAAGTCATTGATAACTGTTTGTAGTTTTCCAATTCTGAGAGTCCGCAGCTCGTGGTCTTGCGGCAGCGTTCTCGCTTCCCCTCGCACGGGGTCCCGGGTTCGATTCTCGGCGGGGTCAGGCATTTTCCCTGCCTCGAGATGACTGGATGTTGTTGTGTCGTTTTCATCATCATCATTCATCCTCATTGCGGTCGGAGGAAGTCAATGGCAAACGACCTCCGCTAGGACCTCGCCTAGTACGGCATCATTACCTACGCTCCTCGGAGTATGGGACCTAACCGTTCAGACGTAATAATATTCCCTTATTAAAAACAACTGCGATAATAATGCAACTCAGCCGCGCGGGATTAGCCGAGCGGTCTCAGACGCTGCAGTCGTGGACTGTGCGGCTGGTCCCGGCGGAGGTTCGAGTCCTCTCTCGGGCATGGGTGTATGTGTTTTTGTCCGTAGGATAATTTAGGTTAAGTAGTGTGTAAGCTTAGAACTGATGCCCTTAGCAGTTAAGTCCCATAAGATTTCACACACATTTTGAACAATAATTCAGCTCCCGTTTGGTTTCATCAAAAAAATTTCCTTAGTGAATTTTAAGATAGTGGCTAGCAACTTATAAACGTATTAGGGAATAGCAAACTAGGTAAATAACTAGAAAAATGATTAGAGACCACATCTCTGAGAAAGAGGCGAATATATCAAGGCTCACCAAAACAAAATGGGATACCACATAATCGAAGGTTTCTTCGATAAACGATCAGTTTAAATTAGGCCAAGATCGAACATTGCGTGTCATTTATTGTGCTACACGCAACATAACACACCATTCGGGAAAACAAAGACCTGCCAAAACAATTAAAAGTCAAAGAAAGGATGGTACTAAGGAAATCCGGGTCCCATTTGAGTAGAATGGGAAGTCAAGAAGAAGCCGCAGCCCTTTGTCATACTCACACGCAGAGAAGGAAACGCCACATGAAAGAGGACAGAGAAGTTTCTTCTTTTTGAAGGTTTCAACTTAGGATCTGGTTCACAGAGATGGAATAATGCTTGCAAGAGCTGTTCGTCACAATATGACGCAGTGAAGAAAATTTGTGGACAAATAAAACATGAACTGAAAAACTGAAGGTAGCTCAGCAAAGAAGAATGCCTGGATTATTGTCAAACCTTACGCATGAAAACTGTAGAAATACGTTGACCGTAGCTTGTCACAACGCAAATAGTAAATAAATTCCCCGTAAACTTGACACAGTTTCTTAGCTTCACTAAAGAGGAACTTTGTATGGTACATGAATTGTTTCTGGGATAAGTACATTTCTTCTATCGCATTGTTCCGTTGCTTCTCGTTCGAAATACGTGTGGTTTCATGGAACGGCCCGTTTACCAGCCACCACCGACAAAATAACGTGAACTGCCTCGTAGTTTGGGTGATATACTGCCACCACTTCGCCGTTACAACAACACTGGCGTTTACGTTGGACAGCATGGCTATTAGCGCCTTAATATAATTTGCGCAACCCGCTCTCGTCAGAACGCTGTGGCAGCTTAACACAATTTAGTCCTCTCGTTTCTTTTTCACTTATAAGTCCCACTGAAGCACTCACCTACACAAGGTATTTTTTTAGCACGGCCAATATTCGTGGAAAGGTGCTTTCGAGCGTATCAATGTATAATAAATTTGCTTCGCACAGAAAAGAACAAAATTTGATAACATAATTTGTCATTATTCGGACTGAAAAGCTTTAGATTACTTTAGCCAGTATCGACAGTAAAGTAATTGAGAACCCAAAAGAAAATTTACAGTCTGTCAGGTTTATTTTTACAATGATAGGACACGTTTCGGAGTATTTATCACGCTATATATTTATAAATAATTACTGTTGTCGCATAACGCAAAAGGTTTTTGTACATTATTTTGGGTGTGATATTACGTCAAAACGGAAGACAAAAGTATTGAAAACGAGCAGAAACTCGATTAACAACAAATTAACATCAGACTCGGATGCACGCAGCAAGTACGGTGAACCATTCTGCTGTTTTGGAAGAAAAATAATACATGAAGGACGGAGCAAAGAGCTTGTAAGGAGTACACTCGCAGTCAAGTAGAATATATGAATAACTCTACATAGAGGAAGCAGGACCCCAAGGAATAACTTTTACGGTTCTATTGCTTCAGAGGACAAAAGTTGTAGTGGAAGACAGCGATTGGAGTACGTACAGAAAATAATTGAGGGTACTAGGTGTATGTGGTACTCTGGGCTGAATCTATTATCACTGAAGCATCGTGATAGGCCTCGTCAAACTGGCCAGGTGAGTGACGGCCTATTGCATTAAGAGTCAAAGTACTAAGCCAGCTTCCAGCAGTAGTTGAAGTGTAGAACATTCAGACCCTGTAAAGAATGATCACACTAGCAGTACCACTCTCAGTTTACGCTTGGCATGTCCTTTCAAATCAGCAGCTCAGAGTCTCCGTCTCACCAGTCGAAGTATTTGCCAGCAACTTTTGTTGATCCTGTGTGACATGGCTTTTCCCCACATATATTGTTAAATGGCTAAGTGGATTGGAGGTTCTCTATCGAACGAATTCCAGGGGGCAGCAAAAATTTGATTTTGAGTACTTCGTATTATTATTGATCGAACGTAAAAATTTAAATTGCTGTCAGAGTCAGCTCATCTAGAGGTAAAGTCTTACGTTAAAGATTTAACGCAGCAACTCAACCATTCAAGTTAGAGCTGTGTGTACGTATTGATACAGTGTAACTCATGGCGCGCAAAACCCAGACTATATTCATCCAGTATTTGAGAGCCAGAGCACTTGGCGACAAAACTGAAAACCTTTTTGAAACGAGTTGTTAACCATTGTGATTTAGGGACCTTAGTTACAGAAGACGACAAATACGCTAGAGAAATCATAAAAGGAGCTGCAACGCCAAAATGTATTTCCCGTGAAAAGAGGCAAATATTAGTGCACAAGTGGTCTGTAAACAAACAAGTAATTTATCAACGCAAACCATCTGGAGTGTCGTCCTGTATGACTGCGAAAACTGGAAACTTAGAAACAATGGAAGTGCGACTTTGAAGAAGAAATGGTTGGGCAGAAAAAAAACCAGTGAAGGCGTTTCGAAAGAAACTAATGAACAAAGGGGCGCCAAAAAATATTTATTGCACGTAAAAGTATCAAAATTAAAAATAAAGAGGGCAGCACAAAACAGAGAAGAAAAGTGGGTGCACCGACAAGGCAGAGTTTTTTTAAATTGGCTGACTGTTTGATTGATGTGCCCTGGTTGTTAAATTTACGTTTACAGGGTGGGAAAAGTACATGGGCCAGTCCCATTAATGTGACCGTCGCCAGAGTAAATGTCAACACGCAGTAACCACTAATAGACGACTGGTGGAAGCATTAGCAGTGTAGGGTTTATAAAGAGTGTCAGGGGGACGCGAAAATAATGCGTTCGTTGTCGGTACCTTCCATAACTCTCTTCCCGCACCTCTTACAACAGACCGCGCTGCAAAAGTTGGTTATTCGGGCTCTTGACAGGAGGTCACATTGATGTGACTGGGCCGTGTAAAACCGACCCGGAAAACTTTTTATTCACCTTAAGAGAGGCAACCAAACTGGGACCACCAGCAAACGGGGCATACATAGTAAGTTAGGCTGTCCTTTTTAAAGTGGGTAAAATATTTTTGGGCAGTTTCATTTTGCCCACCTTCAGATAAAGAGTTTCCTCATTAGAAGCCCCCATGTGCACGTGTTTTCATAATTGATGCTATTCACGTATTTATTTTTTATTACGCCGTCTGGTACTGAATGCGGCGTAAGTCGAGCAGTATTGAGGCTCCAGTTCACAGCGCCGTGCCAGCACATGAGATGCCTCCTCCCTCTCTGGGGCGAGCAGTAATCAGTCTTGACAGAATACGGCTTGCGTGACGCCGACACACACTATTTCGGGAGCAGTAACGTGCTGCTACAGGCAGCGGCCAAGGGGCGGCGTAATTAAAAGAAGCCGTAGAAATTCTGACACGGAAAGCTCTCGTCAACATTAATATGTCTTATCAGACAGACTGGGGCAACGCGTTTGCCTGCATGCAACAGTTTCCGCATGGAAAGCTAAGGACAACCGAGAGCTGCGAGGCGTCACAGAAGTGGGCCACGCTCGTTTGTTGTATGACGCTGTAGCCAGTCTAACAGAACACGCTGCTGGAACATGGTACGCTACGCATTTTTATAAGGGTCTGATGTTTCTCTGTTTCCAAAAGCCGTGTATTTCACAAATTTCCTTTTATTTTGCGTATGGTAGATGTGTGTTTCTCGAACACCAATGACACTAGGCACTGATACTGACTTCCACACGGTCTAATCACATTAATGTAACCCCTCCAACATGTTCGACGCCAGCGTTCAATAACAACTCACAGACGCCAGGTGACAGCAGTAGAGGGTATATAAAGCGTGTCGGGGGGGGGGGGGGGGGGGGCGACGTGGAAAAACAGTACAGTCGTTGTCTTGATGTGGATCTGGATCGATTTATCTGACGTCCAAAAGTACATCATCATTGGCTTTCAGACCCAAGGTGAAAGCATTTCCGAGACAGCTAAGTATATAAAATGTTCGTGTGCCGCCATGGTTAATGTATTCGGTTTGTGCATAAGTTCGTAGCGTTTTTGTTTTGCATGCTGGTATTCAGGTTGCTATGGTTTATATAGGGATTATCATTTTTTATTTGTGTTTCACTGTTGATGTTTGAGTTTACATATTGTCATTTTGTCATTTGGAGGAAGTGAGTGGAGCTGGGGACGCTGAAAAATGCAGTGTTAAGTGGAGAAATTGGAACAGTACCGACATATTCTTCCGGCTGAGATAAACAGAGGGGTGACAGCAGCGGAGGGAGCCAAGAACATTTGCGCCGTGTGTGGTGACAGGGTTTGACGAAAAACGTTTAAGCATATTAATCCACAATGACCCACGTCAGCAGGTTCAAAAATCGGGCGTGTGGGTACCGCATGCACTTAAGCCAAAATCATAAAACTCTGATAGTGGCAATGTGTGAATCCCTGTTTGCTCGTCATCAGTTGGCTTGTGAATAAGTGAACAACACCGACCATTCCTATCCTATATCGTTACTGGTGACGAGAAATGGTGTATTGTGCTAACATAAGGGATAGTTGAGCCCAAACAAAGCAGCAACTGCGCGTACAAAGACCTACGTGCATCCACAAAAGACAACGTTTCGCATTTGATGGAACAGCCACAGTGTGATGTACAACGGACTGCTTCCCCCAAGTGTAACCATCGCTGTTGACATTTATTATTAACAACCGAGACGTCTTGCAGACGCAGTCCAAGCACAACGACCAAGAAGAGTTCGTGAAGTGATGTTATTATACGATAACCCCCCCCCCCTTGCCCCTCCGCCCCCCTACCCCCTTCTGATAGAAAAGGGGACCACCGACAACTGTAAACACGGTCTAATACCTCACGTGCTTCAGTTGCGTAATGCCAAGGTGACGGTCAGACTGAAACCACATACGATGTCGAACGTCCAGGGCAATATCCTGCCGTAGTACCGGTAGTTGCTGTTCCAAAAACGTCCGATACTTGCGTTCTTTCAAAGTGCCGTCGATAAAATATGGACTAATTATTTTCTTCCTTATAATGCCACACTATACGTTAACCGACCATAGACGTTGATGGTCAACTTACCGTAACCAGTGGGGGATTGTCTGCACTCCGGTAATGCATGTAATGCCGGTTAGCGCATGTTGTTTGTGAATGTACAGTCATCGGAAAGCAATACCTCATCAAATAACATGGGGGTTGTTTGCGTCTGTTTACGTGCCCATTCGCAAAATGCTACCCGGTTATGGAAATAGGCGCCATGAAGTTCTTGATGAAGTGATGCGTGGTATGGATGATGCTTATGACGATGCAGTATTGTGACAGTACTACCCATGGACATACCGGAATCACGGTGTAATTGCCGGGTAGTTACCAGTGGGTTGTGGTGCACTGCCGCTAGTACAGTTATTCCATTAGCTTCTCCTGTCACACGTTTGCTTCGTTTCCTTTTGCCGGTCTGTACGCTGCCATCAGACACAAAGGCGTTCACAACATTGCAAAAGAACGAACAAGAGCTAACTTTTTCTGGAAAACGCTCGGCATACAAGCCAACAACAGCCTCAACATTTCTCCTGCATTCTCTATAAATAAGGATCATTTCCGTTTTTTCTCCTGTAGCTACAAAATTCATCGTCCACTTACACGTTTATTCTCCAAATGATAAGTAGATGTGCAGGCAATAAACACTGCGCAAGTATTGTAACATTTAGAGTCGCTATCTGTTCTACGTCTGCACAATACGTGAGCTCCGGACGCAGTGCTCTGCCTGGTTTGATACATCGTAGTTCGCTACACGGCCACGATGGTTCGATACGTCGGAGGAATATGACGTTCCGAATGGGGTTGCCAATTGGAAGTTATGAAACACTGATCTGTCCTACCCCCGCAGAGTGGAGGTGGGGTTCTCTGTGTCATTGGATATTCAAAGGTCATTGAACAGCATGTCGTAAATTACGATTGTGTACCCATTTCTATTACTCCGATCTCAGTGCCATCTGTGTGGAAACAAGAAAAGGCATCAGACAAAATGTATGTACATTTTGCCGTAGAATCGTAATCTGCAATAAGAAACGGGTGTTCGCACTGAAGATTTCAAAGTTACCCCCCACCACCCAGGCAGGGTGGGGTGCGGTTCGAGTGTGTTCCCCTCAGAGACCAAGATATTGAAATTACAATTTCTTTTGATCCGGTACGTTTTTTTTTCGAGATATTTCGATGTCTTTAGTTAAAATAAACGCCCTGCATAGAACTTCATCATTTACGAAAAGTCTGAGATTACTATTAAAATTGTCAGCTCATTAATAAACAACATGAACAGCAAGTGTCCGAACACACGTCCCTGCGGCACACGAGAAGATACTTGTACATATGTAGCTCCCTCCCTACCCAATCCTCACTCCACTGTCAAATTTCGTTTGGTCCTCATATGATTGTACTTTCGCTAACAAGTGTTCGCAGGACTATGATTCTGGCATGACACGTACCAGGGTACAGGCTACATAATCTCTTTCTTTGGGTTCTGCTTGACTGAGGAACTGGTGCGAAAGACACAGGTACCGTCAGAAACTGCTGAACGTAACTTGAACATTTCAACTTGTGCTGCTGTTTTAGGTCAGACACCATTGACGCAGTTTTCTTCCATAAACCTGACACGTGCCGCCGGGTGGGTATTGATTGCGTGCGAAAACCTTTGCTGTTTGCCAAAATGCGCGAGAGCAGTTTCAGCATTACCTAAGCAAACAGATCGACTGCGCGCGTGTGTTATTTACTACTTGGTAGTGTTCGTACTGAACTGTTTTTAGCGTTGTTACCATTAGTCGCTTTCTCCGAACGTGCCAGTTCCGAAACCTCGTATGTGAATAGTAAGTTAGAAATAGATTGTATAGCTGCAGTGTAGCATATGGCACGTGAAGGAAACTGTATGTCGATCATTGTTGAAAGAAATAAATTTCGAGAGGATAGAGAAACACAACGTGTAGTAGCGTGATGGTGCACCGTAGAAAGAAAGGTATTTACTTGAACAATTCTCAACCCATATTCTCTTTACTAAAGAAGTCAGTCACAACCACGAAGACATTGATAATTTAAACAGACGAATAACTTTCAATAGTGTAAAACGTAAGGCTGTTACTGAATTGTGTGAGAGAAATTTAAAATTAATCATCTGACGCAGGCCTGGTGGAGGAAAATTCAAGCGTTGTAGCTACCTTCAGATTATAGTCAAAATAACACTGATGTAGGTAGGGTTACACAAGGCGTTTGGCATGGCTTTACTCTTTCCCTACGAAGATGGGGGTGCTTTCGTTGAAGTTTTAATGAGTATTAAACCCGAAAGTGAAAATTTTAGCCGGCCTAAGTGGCCCAACGGTTCTAGGCGCTTCAGTCTGGACCGCACGACCGCAGGTTCGAATCCTGCCTCGGGCATGGATGTGTGTGATGTCCTTAGGTTAGTTACGTTTAAGTAGTTCTAAGTTCTAGGGGACTAATGACCTCAGCTCACAGCCATTTGAACCATTTTTTAAAATTTTACATTTTAATCATACCCATGAATGGTCTAGCTTAGCGGTCATAGAGAGGCTAAGTCGTGATTTTCTAAAAACGCTGCAGTGCCAACTTAACTTGCGGTTTCCTCAGCGCACAGTTGACTCAAAAATCGACCATCACGCGCAGTTGACCGATTTCCAAAAGTGACCGCACGCGCACTTGACCGCTTCAAGAGCAGATAAAATTTTGGGTCTGCGGGCAATCAGTATTACCCGGTGCCGGTTACCTTCGAATATCGCATCGCCGCACCGACGTGAATAAATGACGTCTTCAGTGGTGGTCGGTTAATTGCTTGTGTGCTGTACACGGATGTGACGTTTTGTATAATGAGAGTGAAACGTCCCCTTTGAACAATTTTACAATGACTGTGCTTAACCTGACACACAATATTTTTAGCGCAACGCAATCTGACTTTCAAAACTCCCTACTAAAGAATGGCCCTGACAAACATTAAACTATACCTTTCACAAATCACTTACCTCACAAAAATCTTCGCTGCTCAAGCTACTGCAATACAGCGAGCGCCACTACTGCCAGCTAAATAAAAGATTCAAACTACTGAAGGCACTAACTACTGATAGGGGTAGTTAGCAAATGAAAGATATTAATAGAGAGCAAACAATGTATTTACCTTAATATCATCACAAATCATAATATATATATATCAGTTCATGACAAACTGCAAACCTCCGCCATCTCTCTCCCCACATCCACCACTGCTGGCGGCTCACCTCCAACTGCGCAACGCTACGCGCTGTTCACAGCCAGCTGCCTAACACTACAATGGCGAGTATTACAACAATGCAAAGCAGCCACAGACTGCACACAGCACAGCCAGTGATTTTCATATTGAGCGCTACGTAACGTTGCCAATAAGAAAACATAAACAGCCTACTTACATAGAGAAAACATAAACAGCCTACTTACAAGAGGTCACAGCAGCTATTACGTTACACGCAATTACTTGCTAATGTGTACCTGACGCTATACATATAACGTTCGTATGGTAATACAAGTGTAAGCACTCTATAGCGCGTATGATTAACTAGAAATGGGTATCTTTAACGTATATTACTAGAGAAAGCAGTTACTCGGCTGGATAGCTTATTGGCAATCTTCCTCTTCTGTCATTCTGAACTACACACATCAGAAATGTTTTGCATAACCCCGATTCCCATAATTCCTTAAGACAGACGTTGACTGTGAATGTTGTATCACAGACACAGTCCCTTTGACTGTTGAGAGATGTCACTAGACCCGGCCAAAAATGTAAACAACCATGCATGAGCAGCGCCTGTTAGACGGACGGGTCTGACAGCCGATCAGTTCAAGCCATTCCACCAGGAAGGAGGTACACGGCTAGTGTTGTCTGTAGTTCAACCATGCCTAGACGGTGAGTACCGAGGTTCGATCACGTCCGCATTGTTACTTTGCGCCAGGAAGGTCTCTCAACAAGGGAAGTGTCCAGGTGTCTTGGAGTGAACCAAAGCGATGTTGTTCGGACATGGAAGAGACACAGAGAGACAGTAACCGTAGATGACATGCCTCGCTCAGGTCGATAAAGGGCTACTATTGCAGTGGATGACCGCTACCTACGGATTATGGCTAGGAGGAACGCTGCAGCAACCCCACCATGTTGAATAATGTTTTTCGTGCAGCCACAGGACGTCGTGTTACGACTCAAACTGTGCGCAATAGGCTGAATGATGGGCAACTTCACTTCCGACGTCCAAGGCGAGGTCCATCTCTGCAACCACGACACCATGCAGCGCGGTACAGACTGGCCCAATAACATGCCGAATGGACCGCTCAGGATTAGCGTCACGTTCTCTTCACTGATGAGTGTCGCATATGTCTTCAACCAGACAATCATCTGGGACGTATTTGGAAGCAACTCGGTCAGGCTGAACTTCTTAGACACACTATACAGCGAGTGCCGTAAGGTGGAGGTTCCCTGCTGTTTTGGGGTGGCATTATGTGGAGCCGACGTACGCCGCTGGTGGGCATGGAAGACGCTGTAAAGACTGTACGATACGTGAATGCCATCCTCCGACCGATTGCGCAACCATATCGGCAGCATATTGGCGAGGCATTCTTCTTCATGGACGACAATTCGCACCCCCATCGTGCACACCTTGGGAATGACTGACTTCCTTCAGGATAACGGCAGTGCTCTACTAGAGTGGCCAGCATGTTCGCCAGACATGAAACCTATGGAACATGCCTGAGATAGATCTAAAAGTGTTGTTTATGGGTGACGTGACCAACCAACCACTCAGAGGGATCTACGCCGGATCGCCGTTGAGGAGTGGGACAATCTGGACCAACAGTGCCCTGATGAACTTGTGAATAGTATGCCACGGCGAATACAGGCATGCATCAATGCAAGAGGACGTGCTGCTGGGTATTAGAGATACCAGTGTGTACAGCAGTCTGGACCACCATCTCTGAAGATCTCGCTGTGTGGTGGTACAACATTCAATGTGTGGTTTTCATGAGCAATAAAGAGGATGGAAATGGTGTTTATGTTGATCTCTATTCCAATTTTCTGTACATATACCGGAACTCTCGGAACCGAGGTGATGCAAAACTTTTTTTATGTGTGTTTTTCTGTCATCTTTAAACATCTTTATTATCTAAAGGAGATCAGAAGGCTGGAGGTATTAGGTAGTGCTCTCATGCTGACGTTATCTGGAGAGGTTGTAACGTAATTCAAGGGAAAGAGAAAGTGTTTATCGATGTTGAACAATACATATAACGAATGTGATTGGTGAAAAAATAATTATTGAGGAAGTAAGGTGACTAGTTGCAGAAGGGTGTGTTGTGTTGGAAACTAAACTATGAATATTGAAGTAAAAAATAATTGGCAGCCTCAGTTACACACTACGCAAACGCTAGGAAAAGTTATCCCACTTTACCGTGCAACCTACACTAGACACAGGCACATAGACTCGTTCTCTGGGGAAGTTGTGGCTCAAGGAAAGGCATCGGCTCACCAGCAGTAGTGTGGTTACCACGCATCCAGACGCATCCCTGAGTCGTTCTTCACAGTATATCAGGCACTCTTTCAAATACAGCAGGTTCCATTCGGATTGTATCATAAGCATTGGTCACACGCTCCTGGAACACATGCGCATTGTCGATGGATCTAAATGTACACTCACGCTCATAAATTAAGTATAATGCTGATACGTGGTGAAACAACGCTCTGGTGGGCGGTTTGCGGGTTTAAATCACCTCGGGGTATGACCATGCGGTGCATTTGACCTGCGGTCGTCGCACGGTGGAGCTGGCAGCTCAAAGAACACATATTGATGACTTTATAAGGGGTAGAATACTAGGGCGACTGGAGGCTGGTCAGACACAGCAGGTCGTAGCACCAAGTGTGATCTCAAGATTATGGCAACGATTCCAGCAGACAGAAAATGTGTCCAGGTGCTACACTATGGGACGTCAACAGCGTACAACACCACAAGAAGACCGTTGTCACACCATTAGTGCACGCAGACGGCCACGGAGTACTGCAGGTAGGCTTGCTAGGGACCTTACAGCAGCCACTGGAACAATTGTCTCAAGACACACAGTCTACAGACGACGGAACAGTTATGGTTTATTTGCCCGGAGACGTGCAAGGTGCATTCCACTGACCCCTGGTCACAGAAGAGCCCGTAAAGCTTGGTGTCGCCGCGGTGGCCGAGCGGTTCTAGGCGCTTCAGTCCGGAACCGCGTGACTGCTACGGTCGCAGGTTCGAATCCTGCTTCCGGCATGGATGTGTGTGATGTCCTTAGCTTAGTTAGGTTTAAGTATTTCTAACTTCTAGGGGATTGATGACCTCAGATGTTAAGTCCCATAGTGCTCAGAGCCATTTGAACCATTTGAAAGCCTGGTGTCAAGAACACAGTATATGGTCATTGGAACAGTGGTCCCAGGTTATGTTCACGGACGAGTCCAGGTATAGTCTGAACAGTGATTCTCGCCGGGTTTTCATCTGGCGTGAGCCAGGAACCAGATAACACCCCCTTAATGTCCTTGAAAGGGACCTGTATGGAGGTCGTCGTTTGATGGTGTGGGGTTGGATTATGACTAGTGGTCGTACACCCCTGCATGTCTTTGACAGAGGAACTGTAACAGATAAGGTGTACCGGGACGTCATTTTGTACCAGTATGTCCGCCTTTTCAGGGGTGCAGTAGGTCCCACATTCCTCCTGATGGATGATAACGCACAGCCCCACCGAACTGCCCTCATGGAGGAGTACATTGAAACAGAAGACATCAGGCGAATGGAGTGGCCTGCCTGTTCTCCAGACCTAAAGCCCATCGAGCACGTTTGGGATGCTCTCAGTCGACATGTCGCTGCACGTCTTCAAACCCCATCGACACTTTAGGAGCTACGACAGGCACTGGTTCGACATTGGGAGGCTATACCGGAGCAGTTGCTCGACCACCTGATCCCTAGTATGCCAAACCGTTGTGCGGCATGTGTGCGTGTGCATGGTGATCATATCCCACATTAGTGTGGGGGTACATTCGCAGGGAACAGTGGCGTCTTGTAGCACATGTGTTTCGGGAATCGAGAATCTATGAACCACGTCGGTGCCGGAGGCGTCTGAGGGAGGATGTTCTTAATAGCGGCCTCTTCCAATGAACACTGTCTTAAGACCTCTGATTTCTTCCTAACCATTCTACGCACGTTCAATCTGTCTATCACTATAACCATTTTGACGAAACGTAACTTCAAGATGGGACAGCTCAGCTGGCAAAGTCTCAGCGTCAGAAACTACATGTGCCATGTGCCCTGTGGACCAAGATACTAAGCACCCCTTCATGCTGATCCGGATGGTGACAAGTATTAGCCTGTAAGTACAAGTCGGTGTAAGTATGTTTCCTGTAGACTGCATGTCCCAATGATCCATCATCCTTCCTCCTAACCACTAATTAGTGAGTTTCGATGTGGCCCCTCTCTTCACTCGTGTTCCTCTGTCTGATTCGTTGCGGTTAATTGAAGCTAGGTTTGGTGTTGAATTAACTAATCTCTTTCGGCATGTGTTGTCTTCCACTTAGTTTTTATTCAATTGCCAGTACTATGAGAAGACAGATGGAGTTGCGATGGGTAGTCCGTAGTCTCCTGTGATCGCAAATTTGTTTATGGAAAGCTTCGAGGAACGTGCATTGGAGTCGGCGCCTTTGAAACCCGCCTATTTCTTTAGATGTCTTGACGATACCTTTGTTTGGCCTCATGGTAGGGAGAATTTGAATGCCTTTCTAGAACATCTGAACTCGACCCACCTGAAATTCGTTTTACGATGGAGGTAGAAGAGGATGGTTGCCTTCCCTTTCCTGACGTGTTGGTTAGGAGGAAGGATGATGGATTATTGGGACATGCAGTCTACAGGAAACGTACTCACGCCGACTTGTACTTACAGGCTAATAGTTGTCACCATCCGGCTCAGCGTGAAGGGGTGCTTCGTACCTTGGTACACAGGGCACATGTCAATTCTGACGCTGAGACTTTACCAGCTGAGCAGTCCCATCCTGAAGTTACGTTTCGTCAAAATAGTTATAATGATAGACAGATTGAACGTGCGTTGCACTATCGACCAACTGTACATCGGGTTATTGATGATAATTCTGCATTGACACCTAAGTCTACTGTCTTTTTGCCTTACATAGGAAACACTTCCAACAAGATCGGTCGTGTTTTACGGAAATACGATGTGAAATGTGTTTTCCGACCTCCATCTAAAATTAGAGCACTTTTGAGTTCTGTTAAGGATGCTCTTGGTTTGCGTAAGGTGGGTGTATATCGGATTCCTTGCAGCAACGGCATGGCATATATTGGTCAAATTATCAGGACCGTGGAGGACCGATGTACTGAGCATAAATGGCACGCACGATTACAGCAGCCAAGTAGATCTGCTATTGCCGAACATTGCTTGGATACTGGTCACCCCATGTTATGTAATAACACCGAGATATTGGGATGCACGTCCAGCTATTGGGACAGTGTTATTAAGGAGGCAGTTGAGACTAAATTAGCGAGCAACCTCGTTAACAGTGATGGAGGTTTTTGTTTAAACTCTGTTTGGAATCCGGCTCTCTCCCTTGTCAAAAAACAGAGGGACAGAGTCAATGTTACCTCACATGCGAGTTCGTAGTCTCACTATCGACAGCTCTGAGTTTGGTCATCTTTGGTGGCACTACTGTTCAGTGTGTGTGCTATCTTTCCTGCATCAGTCCGAGAACCGAGGTTTTAAATTTGCATGTACGTCGCCTGTCCGTTGCAGTTTGCCTTGAAAATGGCGGGGTGTTCTCCCGCCGAAATATCGGCGGTCGCTGAAAGTGATACCTGGCTGAATTCCCGGAAGTTATTTGAAAATCCATGGTATATTTTAACCACGGCGGCACGCGAGCAGTTTACAAACTTATTCGATTAGGAAATGCTTCCACTCTTGGACCGGAAGCTAATGAGTGTGCCCTTTGGACGTCAGAAAATCGCTCCGTCTCCGCATTACAACGACTGCACTGCCTACCGGCCCCCCCCCCCCTCCCCCTCGACATGCTTTATATACCGTGCACTGCTAATGGTGCTACCTGCCGTATGTGAGTGGTTATTGCATGTGTTGACATCGAACATTGACGGTGGCCACATTAATATGATTGTACCGTATACAAAGGTTTTCCTTTTCTTAATCTATCTTCTAACAGAAGTCCCAAAATCAGTATTACCTCACGTGTTCCAAAATTTCTGCTGAATCCGAACTGATCCTCCTAGCATTCCGTAAAAATTGGTGTCAGCTTTTTGCAACTATTACTTACTAAACTAATGGTTCCGCAATATTCACACCTGTCAACACCTGCTTTCCTTGGAATTGGAAGCAATATATTCTTCTTGAAGTCTGAGGGTATTTCGCCTGTCTCGTTCGTCCTGCACACCATGTGGAATAGTTTCGTCATGGCTGGCTCTCCCAAGGATATTAGTAGTTAAGACGGAATGTCGTCTACTGCAAGAGCCATGTTTCGATTTAGGCCTTTCAGTGTTCCGTCAAATTCTTCCTGCAGTATCGTATCTCCCTTCTCATCTTCTTCTAAGTCCTCTTCCTTTGCTCTAACATTTTTCCTTTTATGGTCCCTCTATAAACGTTTTACATTATTCAGTTTTCCCTTCTTTGCTTAATACTGGTTTTCTGTCTCTCAACAAAATAATAGAAGACGGCATGTTGGCCATGCTGTCCTGACTCACATCCAGACAGACGGTATTTGACAGCTGCCCTAGCCAGCACATTCTCCATCCACAAAAACATCAGGCCATAGGTTCCCCAGATACTTCCATGGCACTACCCGACAGTCACTATGGTTGATGAACTCTGGCACAGAGATGAAATCGCATGGAATGACGTACCTGTATCTGTCATTCATGCTGAATCCGACAAGTTGTCCACGAGAATGGAAGTCATTATTGCCAGAAGTGACAGCTCTCTGTACTAAATTTAGCATTTGCAAATTGAATGGAGGATTCTTCACAGCGTAGCGCAAAGCGCCTTATTATTGGGTACCGTTTCTGAATTTAAGATTACCGGTAAACGAGCAGTTTTTAAAGAATGGAAAAATACTACCCCTGCAAAAATCTCCCTAATGTTTTCTCATTCTGTAATAGCAGGACAAAGAATTGGAACATGTATTTTTTAGCATCGGAAAGTATCGTTCCTGGTTTCGGGTTTCCGGGTTTCCTAATTACGGATTCTAAATAAACACTAAATTTTAATGAATTAGTAGTGACGCATTTATTCGCATCAAATGTCGCTTCAAAAGGGAAGAGCGCTGCACAACTGCCGATTACTCTGCAGACATTTCAGCCATTACTAGAAAATGTTCATTCTTTGTGCTTTTTTATACAGAAGTCACGTTTAAACTCTTTCCAAATATCACCGTCGACACCTGCACAAAGCTCATGACAACAGCGAAAGCAACCAAAGCCCTTAGCAGTTGACCACAGTTGCTCGTGGTACATACACTCCTCGTCTTCACATTCAGACAATGAGGCTTTCAACACTATTTCATCAACGCATCACCGTGATTCTGCTGCTTCGTAGCTCTCTGGTTCTTCCTTTCAATGAGCTTCCGTTTGGTAGCCCAAAATGTTGAAGGTCTATCAGATACACTGATTTAAGCCTCTGCAATGGGTCCTGTTGAAGGTAGCGCCTTTCTCATAGTCTTGGTACTTGCTTTGTTTTCCCATTTACTTAGGGACTGAGCCAAAGCATTTTTAAAAGGAGATTACATCAATACTACTGCTTTTCCTGTTCTTGGTTTTGGGTTTGATGGTGAAAGTAAAGGAGGCGAGCTGGTTTAAAAAGAAGAGCTCTGTTTCTTCCATTAACTGCAGTCGATAATCGTCCAGCTGTAGCTTCTGAGGTTATATCATGATTTACTGCGGATTGTCAGGGAGAAAAACAACAGATGAAAAAACCAGGGGTCACAAGGACATATCCCAAGGACATATCCCACGTTTTTTCAAACTACATATAGCCACTTCTATTGTTGCGGCTGTTTAGTGTGCCCTACTCATCAATGACCCAATGTCTTTGTCTCTCAAACACTGGGAGGGAGACATCCGGGATAAAAGTTAGAACATCTGTTTGTATAAACTGACGCCAAACATCAGGTACCATAAATAAAGCAACCTATCAGGACCCGCTATTTGATACCAACCCTTACTTTCATTTAGGCACAAACCAACCCTTACATGAACGGTGGACGACACTTACATCAGTTAGATAAGAAAGATCATGCTTCAAGACAAAAATGGTTCAAATGGCTCTGAGCACTATGGGACTTAACTGCTGTGGTCATCAGTCCCCTAGAACTTAGAACTACTTAAACCTAACTAACCTAGGGACATCACATACATCCATGCCCGAAGCAGGATTCGAACCTGCGACCGTAGCGGTCGCGCGGTTCCAGAATGTAGCGCCTAAAACCGCTCGGCCACTCTGGCCGGCGCTTCAAGACACAAGAAACCAAAACTACCTTCTCAACCCACGAGAAGTAGGCATAGTCAACATGTATTTTTTTTTTTTTTATGTAGATCGCACTCCATCCCAAACTGTAGTTTATTACTTATTAGAAATGCCATTAAGTTTTATATATAGTGAAAAGTGATTGTAACGATTCTAGTATATTGGAAGACGTATTTGCAAGATCCTCGATTATCTAGTTTCTGTAATACTGCCATTCCTCGCTTTTGACTCCGGACGCGAGTTCCTCTACTATATGCGTTCCCCAAAACACCCTCTACAACCCTTCGAAGTTTGTCGCAACATTTCTTGGACACCCTGTACATCCTCAAAGGATAATTATACAGGGTTAACATTAATAAAATCGACAAACTGGAGGAACGGATTTCTGACTGGGAATGGAGGAAAACATGTCCTCAGTACATGTGTCCGGAAATGGACGGTGTACTTGCAACGATAACAAATCGTCCAGAGGAGAGGAATAACAAATCGTACAGAGCTGCATCGCACCCACGTCACAGCATATATTCAGCGTGGCCTCCTTGGGACTGCAGGTGATATGGGTAGTAGCGATCGTCGTGCAGGATACACATAATAGTACTTTGGCTTACACCACGCTGGCAGACCACTTGCCTAGAACTTGCTCTAGGGCTCGTCTCAATATCCTGCAGAACCTGGTCCTCCAAATCTGGTGCACGTTCAGTCCGCCGCCTCCTTATACGTTTGTCTGAAAGGACCCATGATCACACAAACGCCCAAAAAGCGCTTGAAATGTTGTGTGATGTGGTTGATGCCTATGAGGATACTTATTTTATTATAGCCATGCTGCCTCTCGACTGTTTCCATCTTCTTGGCCGTAGACAAACACCCTCTTTGCTTGCTTCCGACATGAATATGGGTCCATTCTGTTGCTTACAGTTCAAATGGTTCAAATGGCTCTGAGCACTATGGGACTTAACATCTGAGGTCATCAGTCCCCTAGAACTCAGAACTACTTAAACCTAACTAACCTAAGGACATCACACACATCCATGCCCGAGGCAGGATTCGAACCTGCGACCGTAGCGGTCACGCGGTTCCAGACTGAAGCGCCTAGAACCGCATGGTCACACCGGCCGGTTTTGCTTACAGTACGCTCCGTCAATGACACAGCCCCCAGCTCACAAGGAACCCACGGCACGTGGTCAGAGGAACTTTCATTCGTTAGTGCCATTTACCGTGGGGAAGATGCATTTCCTGACTTACGTTCATAGGACCTTTTTTCCCTCCATTTCCAGTCAGGAATCCGTCCCTGCACTCTATTGGTTATATTTATGTTCACCCTGTTCAAAAATGGTTCCAATGGCTCTGAGCACTATGGGAATTAACTTCTAAGGTCATCCGTCCCCTAGAACTTAGAACTACTTAAACCTAACTAACCTAAGGACATCACACACATCCATGCCCGAGGCAGGATTCGAACCTGCGACCGTAGCGGTCACGCGGTTCCAGACTGAAGCGCCTAGAACCGCTCCGCCACCCCGGCCTGTTCACCATGTACAACGCAGTATAGAACGAAAGTAATATATGTGCTATAATTTAGTTTTGCGTATCATCGAGTGAAGGTTACATCTATGAGCAAACCATGCTGAACTTAGTTTCTTGATCATCTTACACGTCTGATAAGACAATGTATTTAGCTCAAGAAAATATGAAACATGGTGAGTTACAAATGATTTCCTATACACTTAACACTGTACCGAAACATTTTAACATTTTAATGTTCGAATAATAAGTTGCCATCTCTTTAATCTAAGAATAGATGATCAATGCAGCTAGACGCTATCTCTGTGTAATGTCTTGTCTGTATAGACGTGTATCTGTTGTCTTTAAGATCCCTTCACCTTCACACATAAGTCTATACAGTAAAGTAAGGCCCTCCCACTTCTTGGCTGATCCGTGATAAGACAGGCGAAAAATTAGACTAATGGAGGATTATTAGTATTATCTCTATTTTTATTCGCTCTCTCTCTCTTTCTCTCCTTTATCTATGTATAGTTTTTAATATAAGATTTCATTACGTGATATACTGATAAAAAGATTCAGCCAAATAGAATCTTTGGTGGAGTCCTTCGTCTTGGTAATCAGCGGCTGGTTTGCTGTAAGAGATCTTTACATTTATTATTACTGTTAAACAGTGCAGTCAGTCGGGAGAATCAATCGTTTGGACAATTTGTTCCTTTTACGAAAGATTGCGAATTCCAGATGTGTACGAAGCCTTTTTGGACGATTTAACACAGACTCAGTGATTGCAGGCTCTCTTCGACACAGCTGAAACTTCCCCACTAATTACGGGGCCAACGTGATCAACAAATGATTCAGAAAAAACTCATTCGTTCATTCACTCCAGAACAAAAAGTCACAAACCTTATTTATGGAGGAAATCGTGTATTAAATCCATCTCCATTACATGTCCAGATCTCCGGTGATTCCACGCCTTAATTATTTTCCTTTTACAATCTCTTTCTCTTCAAAACAAACCGCTAGCGGCACAAATGTTAATTGGCTCGCTTTAGCGAGAAGAAAAGCAGAATATGTATCTCTCAGAAACACGTCAATCCCTCCACAGATACTCCAGAAGCTGTCCTAGTTCCCACTCTAACAACCATGTATAATGCATATATGCATCTCTGTTATTTCAAAGAATAAATGCACTAGAAAATACTTTGGCGTCGACGAGCTGTCGCCGCATATATTACGAGAAAATCAGGTCAGATAACGTTTCCAAAGTGAATGAATGTGGATGGTTTGATTGAAAATGATTAATTGGTGCGTGGTAGAGGGTATTTGCTGTCGGGACATTACAACATGCAGGCCCTTTTATAATGTACAGACGTCGTGGCAGTTGTAGAAAGGTCTACTGCTCATTAAAAGTGTCGTCAAAACAGAGATCGCACATCGCCAATAATTTCCCCATGACCGATTCACCGAAATACAGTTCTAATTATTATTGGCTCCTCTCGAGACACTGATACGCTGGAATTCTGACTCATCGCTCATGTTTACCTCTCGTAATGAATCCGAAAAGCCATTGCGTGTATCGATATCCACATTAAAACGGAGCTCCGCGGAATTAATTCGTTACCGTGGATTATATGTCACTCCAAATTAGAAAATCACGTTTTACTTTGGGAGGTATTAAATGGATTGAAATTCGAGCCAATATCACAGCCGTAGGGACGTAACAATGGCAGCGCCAAATTAAAATATTATTTTTTCGGTGTACTTGAATATGAGTGAGTATATTCTTCAGCAGCTATTAGAGCTTAGTCTTAACGATAATGTTATGAAATGAAACTCCCATGTGTGAAACAACTTAGAATGTGTGATAAAAAGTTAGTTAAAGTGTTTAATATTTCACGTTAATCGTTTAAAACTTTTATGGTTGAGGACGCAAAGCCTTAGTTACGTTGGTTTTATTAGTTTCGGATTATTCATTCAAACATGGACAAACTGTCGTACAGCGATTCAATTTTGCAGCTACATTCAGTGATGTATATAGGTACCATCTGCAAAATGGTTTGCGAATAGGGTCAGTAGGAAAGAAGTAATAAATTAAAACGTCAAGTCTGATGCTTGAGTTTTACTGCATGAACAGTGAAAATGTAGCACGCGATATATTTTTCCCATTCATTGTTTTGTGGGTGTCGTCCGGGAGAAAAAAAGTCGAAAAAGTTTGAAATTATGAGTAAAATTTATTAGAAGTTGCGAACTGCTCTCATTCCTAAACACTGGCTGAATATAATCTAGGTAATTTACACTCTCCTAAGACATAGACACAGTTTTTAACTTAAACGCTTGTCTTAATGTATTAAACCTTTAACCTAAGATTAAACTTCTTAACGGGTAGATTGCGACGGCACCTCTGATTTTTAAATTCCGTCAATAATTACATGAAATTCTGAAAATAAAACTTTTGGTACCCCTGCAAGCCATTAGATATGCAACCTGCAAGTAAAACCGGATGACTGTTTTAATCGTTCAGTAATTTGGGTATTCGTTAATGTTAGAAATGCCTCAATGTCTGTCTATACAATAGCTGAAAATACTTACTTTATTCTCTGTGCGTTGTCTCGCAAAAACCAGTCTACTGGTTCGCTATTTCAAAGTTAGTGAATTTATTTGATGTCGACTCATTAACGGAAAAAGAAATTCTGTGAATTTAGTACTACCTGCTAAGGTGAAATGAAGACCCAGTGCCAATACCGTAGTTTTTACACCCGAGAAACAATGAGGGGGGGGGGGGGGCAGTAATGGCGTATTCCCCAGTGTTCTTACAAGTGGAGCACTGACACATGATTCACATTAGTACATCAGTGCACTGCATAATACAACATATCACTCCCTGCCACTTTTGCTTGCAGACATTACACTACGACAACATTTATTCACTGTCCCTTGTGTCTGAATAAACCATAGGATCTTTTAATTTTGATGCTTTATTTTTCTTTCATATAAAACGTAATGTACAGGGTGACATAAATAAAAATGGACAAGAAAATACTTCATGCACCTCAAGATAGGCAACCCAGCTCCCATCCTCGGCTGTGCGTTCAGATGATGTAAGTTGTGTTGGCTAACATAAAATGCAAGAAATACACTCTTTTACAAAACTTGAGGACGAGTAGATAATATACAGTGAAGAGCCAAGGAAACTGATACACCTGCCTAATATTGTGTAGGGTTCCCGCGAGTACGCAGTAGCGCCGCAACACGACATGGCATGGACTGGACTAACGTCTGAACTAGTGCTGTAGGGAACTGACACCATGAATCCTGCAGGGTTTTCCATAAATCTGTAAGAATACGAGGGGGTGGAGATCTCTTCTGAAAAACACATTGCAAGATATCGCAAATATGCTCAATAACGTTCTTGTCTGTGGAGATTGGTGGCCAGTGGAAGTGTTTAAACTCAGAATAGTGTCCCTAAAGCCACTCTGTAGCAATTCTGGATATGTGGGGTATTGCACTGCCTTGCTGGAATTGCCCAAGTCTGTCGGAATGCATAATGAACATGAATGGATGCAGGTGATCATACAGGATGCTTACGTACGTGTCACCTGACACAGTCGTATCTCGACGTATCAGGGGTCCCATAACACTCCAAATGCACATGCCCCACACAATTACAGCTTGAACAGTCTCCTGCTGACATGCAGGGTCCATTGATTCATGATGTTATCTTCATACCTGTACACGTCCAAACGCTCGATACGATTTGAAACAAGACTCATCCGACCAGGCAACACGTTTCCAGTCATCAACAGTCCAATGTTGATGTTGACGGGCCCAGGCGAGGCGTAAAGCTCTGTGTCGTGCAGTCATCAAGGGTATACAAGTGGGTCTTCGGCTCTGAAAGCTCATATCGATGATGTTTCGTTGAATGGTTCGCACGATGACACTTGTTGATGGCCCAGCATTGAAATCTGCTGCAATCTGCGGAAGGGTTGCACTTCTGTCATGTTGAACGATTCTCTTCAGTCGTTGTTGGTCCCATTCTTGTAGCATTTTTTCCTGTCTCAGCAATGTTGGAGATTTGATGTTTTACCGGAGATGCTGTATCTCACCGTTCGTGCGCTGACTATAACACCACGTTCAAACTTAAATCTTGATAACCTGCCGTTGTAGCACCGGTAACCAATCTAACAACTGCACCAGACACTTGTTGTCGTATATAGGCCTTGATGATCGCAGCGCCGTATTGTGCCTGTTTACATATCTCTGTATTTTAATACGCATGACTATACCAGTTTCTTTGGCATTTCAGTGTATTATGTTACTTTAACCACTTGACAGAAATGAATGACAGTGCTGGAACGTGTTGCCAGAGGTCTCTCTGTCGTGCTCAGACAGTTGCTCGTCTCATGGCGTGAGGTCAGCGTGACTACAGTTCCAGTTGGGGCTGGCCCCGCAACACAAGACGGTTGAAGGAAATGGAAAAGACAGTGTGTGTTAATCGTCGAGCAGTTATGGCGCAGTGTGGTGGTGTTCTACATTACAAAAAGGCACGGGGACAACATCTGGATGACCTCACACATGGAAAAGTCGTCGGGAAGGTGGAAAATGGGCGAAGAGTGACAAGTGAATCCCAGAAGTTTGGTACTGCTCACAGTATTGTTGTACGTGTATCGGGAGCGTTCCGAGCGGCGGGCATACTGTCCGGAAGAAAGAAGGTGGTCGACCACGGCCAGCTACAGCAGCAGATGACCGCTGCATTGTGCAACGGGAAAGAGCGGACCCACGTCAAACAGCGGGAGCGGTCGCAAGCACATTCGACTGGACTGTAAAGCCGCCGGCACACGGACAGTGCTTCCGAACGTTGAGCGTTGAGCGTGCAGACTTTCTGATGTCAAAGCGTGGAATAGCACGTTCGGCAGTCTTTCCGAACGTGCAGAGCAATGTCTGGCATGTCAGATATTCTGAGCGTGCGTGTGAGCTTTGACCAATGAGATGGCACAACGGCACCTACGTCACACGCACGCCGTCTCCCTTCAGTACAGAGTTGTGAGGCGCCATATTGGCATTCATTTCAAGCCTATATGTATATATGCCGCTTCTGAGCACCAGAAAATTGAGAATCACTGGAAAACCCGTTGTTAACTGTGTTATTCGTTCCGATAAAATAATGAGAAACATCATATTCGTAGCAAAAGAATTATTGTAACTTGCGTGTTATGACAGTAGGCTATTTGAAGGCAGCGACACACTGAAGATCCACCCAAAACGCATTGTTCTCGGTACAATTTGTTATAATTAAATTTCAATTAATAACATAATTATCCACGATTAACATTTTTAGCAAGGGTTAAGATACTATGATTAGATACCAAGCGTGTGTTGTTGGTTTAGCGTAATGAGTAGCGTCAGTCTCAACTAATGTATTGGTAATTGTGGCGGTGGTTCGTGTCCAAACACTATCACATTTTTTCCCCAAAATTCGCGTTTTTATTAGGTTCTGATATTTTATTATTAGTTTAATATAAGTATAGGCTATAATATTTGATGTTATGTAAATATAAGTTCACCTTTTTTGAGGGGTGACTTTGTTCGATAGGCATAATTTACAGGACAGCTTGCGCTACTTGTATAAAGATATTTTGCTCCTTTTTCTTTTACGCTTCGTAATTCACATGTTGCAAAGATTCTGCTACTGGGTAGGAACAGTGATCAAGTAAGACTGACCTTCGGGTTTTACGAAAATGTGGGAATGATGAAATAATCTTTATCTTATGCGGAGAAGTATTACAAATTCGTACCGCACTGTTTGTAGTGGAACTTTTATTAGCCTGTGTCCTCATTGATTGGACATGTTACTTTCCTTTTCGTGGACGATGGAGGAAATGTCCGTTTTAATAGAGCTAACGTGGGAATTTTACGCGCGCCCCTTGAGTAAACAGTGTGATTTACGAACTAGAAACATTCCTCAACTGCCGCTGGAGTGCGCTGCGATCGCGTATACCACGTTGGGACCCACGTACCGTATGCACAAGTCGCATCGCTCCTGGGCGTTCAGCAGCACGTTGAACTTGGCACGCTCCACGTTAACGTTCGACAGCACGGTCCGTGTGGCGATGGCTTAAGGCAGGTAATATCATGCTCCACTGTGGCACTGTGGCACGAGGATCAGTACGTTGTCTCCCATTGGCGGCCACACGATGGTGCCAAGAGCGTATGGACCGGATCAGCGAGGAGTGGTGAGAGCATTGTCAGCGTGAGGTGCGATTCTAGACGTATCCTCATATGGTGGGACATGCTAAGACGTACCGCGTCCAAGACTATCGTTCAACTTGATCAGCTTGATAGTCCAGGTGTTATGATGTCGTGAGGCATAATGTTGCAAGGGAGTACTGACTTCCAAATCTCTTAACACGTTATGCTCACCGGTCAAGTGACTGTGACACTGTACTCCTTCCTCGTGTTCGTCATTTCAGGTGCATATTGCGCTCTGGCGCCATTTTTATGAATGATAATGAGCGACCGCATCAAACTGTGAAGGTGGAGGATTTTTGGCGAATGTCCGTTCCCTCGAACTAAATGCGGTTGAGCACGCGTAGGTTGCGCTGGGGAGACACGCTGCAGCACGTCCATATGCACCGATGACCATCCAACATCTTTTGTCAGCCCCGCTACAAACGCTGTGGCTAGCGTGAAACCATGTTGCAGAGCATGCATTGCCATCCGTGGTGATCTAACATGCTGTTAAGAAGCACGTTCCGTCATTTGTAATGTCCAGAGGACCGTCAGAAATCGCCGTGGCTTCAAAGTAAATAATGTCCTTGAATAAAAATGTCATTTCCGTTCGGCTCATTACGTCATTGCGTCTTTCTTTCAGTTACCTTCTGTACTATACTGCAGCAATTCTTTCTACATACGGTCCAAGTTCCATCGAGCTACACTGAAGTGCCAAAGAAACTTGTATAGGTATCGTATTCAAATACAGAGATATGTAAACAGGCAGAATACGGCGCTACGGTCGGCAAAGCCTGTATAAAACAACAAATGTCTGGCGCAGTTGTTACGTCGGTTACTGCTGCTACAGAGGCAGGTTATGAAGATTTAAGTGAGTTTCAACTTGGTTTTAAAATCGGCGCACAAGCGATGGGACATAGCATCTCCGAGGTGGCGATGAAATGGGAATTTTCCCGTACGACCATTTCACGATTGTATCGTGAATATCATGAATCCGGTAAAACATCAAATCTCCGACATCGCTGCGGCCGGAAATAGATCCTGCAAGAACGGGACCAACGACGACTGAAGAGAATCGTTCAACGTGACAGAAGTGCAACCCTTCCTCAAATTGCTGCAGATTTTAGTGCTGGGCCATCAAAAAGTGTCTGCGTGCGAACCATTCAACGAAACATCATCGATATGGGCTGTCGGAGCCGAAGGACCACTCTGACAGGTGACACGTACGTAAGCAACCTGCCTGATCACCTGCATCCATTCATGTCCATTGTGCATTCCGGCTCAGTTGGGCAATTCCAGCACGGCAGTGCGACACCCCAGACGTCCAGAATTGCTACAGAGAGGCTCCAGAAACACTCTTCAGAGTTTAAACACTTCCGCTGACTTCCCAGACATGAACATTGTTGAGCATATCTGGGATGCCTTGCAACATGCTGTACAGAAGAGATCTCCACTCTCTCGTGCTCTTACGCATTTATGGACAGCCCTGCATGATTCATGGTGTCAGTTCCCACCAGCACTACTTCAGACATTAGTCGAGTCCATGCCAAGTCGTGTTGCGGAACTTCTGGGTACCCGTCGGAGCTCTACATGATATTAGGCAGGTGTACCAGTTTTTTTGGCTCTTCAGTGTATATTACTTTGCAGTGACACATCATGCCAGAGTTACTTTGTTCCTTAAGTTTTGCATGCCAATGTACTTTCTGGGTCAGTTTTATTTTTCCCAGGCTGCAGTATGGCGTTTTCGAAATTATCTTGTTTCATTCGCATATGATGACTCTTTTATTCCGACTCCTTTTAAAACAAAATCCCCAAACAGCACAATATTCTCAGTTTTCGTACAGGTCTTGAAAACAAATTCTGAGCAACAAAAGTTGTGGAGTTCGATGTTTCTTTGTATTTTTCACGATATCGCAGAAACAGCTTTCTTAAAATACATTTATCAATGTAGTCAGAGAGATTTTTAGTGTGTGCACTTTTTTCTTCTTCTTCGTGACACTTAAACGTCTCACTCCCCGCAGTATTGTATCCCTGGTGTCGTAGTTTGCACGTCTTTGACTTAAGGCATGTCCACATTGTGGCTCTTTCCTCCTGCTCAATAGATGACGCCCGCGAACAAAAGCGCTTGCAAATAAATTAATAGGAAAAACGCTCGTGCGCATGCGTATTCTCGTGTACACACATTGTCTCACTGTGCAAGCAGTCTGTTATACATTCTTTTCTTACACTGCAATTTGTTCTGCGTTTATTGTGATGAAAGAGGACAGAAAAAGAAAACCCAAGGCCACTATGGGCGAAACAGTGCGTAAATAACAAGAGTTGCGAGACACACAAAGCGACAGCGACGCTTTGTTTGCAAATTTCGGAAGGAAGTCACAGTTAGATTTAAGATTATCTGCTAGTCAAACTACAGCGGTAAGGCTAGCAACACATTTCGTTAATGTAACGTAGTGTTGTCTGACTGTCGCACATGTTCCTTCCTCTATTTCAGAAAATGAAGTACAGAAAGCAACATCCCGAACGTCCAACAGAACAAACACTCATTTAAATCAATATAATAGAGCGCGACTGCTCTATCAAATATGTTTCGGTGCAGGTGCACAAATTTCGTTCGAACCCCTACAGGAATCAAGGATTTGCGAGTAGGTCTATTGCAACAATTGGACGAGAGACACTGCAGCGCGGCGTGCGTTAAGTTGCGAATTAGAGTCGGATGCGAAGCTTGCCTGGGTGGCCGATAGGGTTAAGGCAACTGTTGTAGAGAAGCGGAACATCGGTGTTCGAGTCCCGGTCCGATACAAATAATGAACTTCCGCCAGTGCAACACCTCAGTGCCCTACTAATTTCCCTTTCTTTCCCCTTGCTCTGCTCCAGAAAACATTTCGTTAGCTGGGTAACAACGACATAAACTGTGGTAACATAAGTCATGGGATAGCGATATGCTCATATACAGATGGCGGTAGTATCGCGTAAACAAGGTATAAAAGGACAGTGCACTGGCGGAGCTTCAAAATGGTTCAAATGGCTCTGAGCACTATGGGACTTAACATCTATGGGCATCAGTCCCCTAGAACTTAGAACTACTTAAACCTAACTAACCTAAGGACATCACACAACACCCAGCCATCACGAGGCAGAGAAAATCCCTGGCCCCGCTGGGAATCGAACCCGGGAACCCGGGCGTGGGAAGCGAGAACGCTACCGCACGACCACGAGATGCGGGCTGGCGGAGTTGTCATTGGTACTCAAGTGATTCATGTGAAAAGGTTTCCTACTTGGTAATGGCTTCACGACGGGAATGAACAGACTCTGAACGCGGGAAAGTAGTTGGATCCAAATAAGGTTTCCAAGTCATTTTTCCTATCTAAATCCCTTAAAACGTCTGCATTGAAGATACCGCAGACTATTTACTGTTTGCTGCCTTCTGACAGATAGCACAGTAAGGAATCCAGATTGCTCATGAATTGTTCAAAATTTCCCAGTAGGGCCGATATAGTTACAATTAATAGGAAACTGTTTTCCAGCATTAAATCACAAGCACACACTTCTGTGTGCTGATCACTACAAAATCTATTTGTCTCAGTGTTTTTCAAAAGCTAGAGAGGAAGTGGTATCTGTCGGCAAAAGCAGTAAACAGGCGCCCTAACTACCCTAACTCCAGAGAACAGCGAAGTCTGACCAGAATCTATACACATTATAAATGAAATACAAGAAATTTACTTGCAGTTGCGTATATGGATCGAGAGCGCTCTCCTTACCCTTTTTTTTAACCATTTGGCTATGCGAGCACGATCCACGGCCCGACACAAAGTTCCGTATGTCGTCAACCATGTGTCTACATGCTGTACTCGTGCACCCATCATGTATATCCCCGTACAGGGAGACATTTCATTTGAAAGTCTCTTGCCCGGTGTCGGCGGATAAGTACGATGTTGCAGTGCCTATGTTATTTAGAATTACGGTGCGAAGTTCCTTCGGAATAACACAGGCACAGCAATATCATGTTATAAATTAAAGTTCACTGCTGATTTATAGTATCTGTAAGTGAAAACTAATTTCATGAACTACTGTACAGATGCTGATGTTGTTTCCATTTGTGGATAGACTGATTCACAAGGAGGTTTGTGTATATCTATATACGTGCATCTATGCACACAAAATCTGAAGCCCCTTCCGCATTCTTCTGTTTGTATACTAAGGCTAATCTCAAGAGCTACCGTACGGATTTTGATACAGTTCCCCTAATACATAGGTAAACTGATGTATAATTACAACAATGAAGATTCCAGATATATTACTGTATTACAATTACATGTATTTTTCTCATTTTTAGGTAATAAAGACGTTTGTGGAGCACAAGCCTCGTTAGGTTACATTAATGTTTGGTCTACTTACGATTTTGTGATCTTAGTTGTAGTTAGTTGGCCTGCGTTCACCAGGATATTCAATTTTTGGCGTTTTAGAACACATTTCAATTCAACACTTCACTTTGACTGTGTGGTGTCGTGCTTGCTGTGTATACTGTTACCAAATGGGAATGTTCGTTTTCGTTCCCGTTTTATTTGTTTTATTTGCGTTGTGGTGTCTGAATGTAGTTTCATACACGTCTTTTTGTTATGTGTGTGCTTGTGTTACGTACTGTGCTTGGGCTTGGTCTGGAAAATGGGAGAATTTTGGGTACATAGTACCGCAATAAAATTTATTTCTTATTTTATTTCATTTTTATGGTCAATGATAGGGAGATTAAGCTATTATTTAGTCTGGTTATGTTCCATGTTTTCGTTACTGTTTTAATGAAGAACACGGTCAGTGATTTGTTAGTAATATTGATTTGGTCATTTATTATTTTTTGTTCATTGCAAAGGCTCTTTGTATTAAAAGTTCCAGAGTAATGTTAGGAGTTTTGTATTGTAATTGTTTGTTCTTATAATTTTCCCATCTTGCTCCAACTTACATGGTTCACGCTCATGCTTTGTTAGGTGTTCAGCAAAGACAGAATGGCTATTTTGATAGATCAAGCGACTTATGCGTTGTTTATATATATTTTTGAAATTCCTACCCGCATCTCTAGGTATACTGCTTTGTAATATTGACATTCTAACTCCGTGGCATCTGTTTCTTTCTAATGCTGTTTGCAAATATGACAGAAATGGGCTCACTGTTTTCTGTTATGTATGTAGATGCGTAACATAAGAATACTAAATAATAAGTTAACCTCACCACCACAGACACTTTAAAAATATATATTTCTGTATTTCACTTCAGTCAAAATTCTCCCATTTTCCTTGATCAGTGTCCACCATACACAATGATACATGCGCACACATAACAATCGAGCGAGTATCAAATTACAAACAGACACCAAAGCACAAACCAAACAGGAACAAAAACCAAACAGCTGCAACTGGTAACACAATAGATACTAAGCACACACGACGAACACTCAGTGAATGTGAAGTGCTCAGCTTAAATGGGTTGGAAATCGCCGGAAATCGGACATCCTGGTGTACACAGGTCAACTAAGAACAACTCTAGGACGACAGATATGGAATAATAAGGTCATAACATCGTTAGTACGAGGAGCAGTCAAACTGAAAACAGAACACCCGCCACAACGAGGCCATTGAATAGTTCCATTCAAAAGTAATCACGACACACGTTCAGACTTTTGTGCCACAGAGACAAGAGACGGTCGCCCGCTGACAGATCCACAACCGCAGCCACTCTTGCACTTCCTCGTTCGACTGAAACCGACGTCCACTCTTGTGTTTCGTCAGGTCAAAGCATGTGTAAACCACACCGTGAAAGATCCAGGCTGTGCGGAGGATGCTGCAGTGTTTCCCAACCAAATCGCTGAAGTGTAGCCTTCGTCCCATTGGCCATGCGGGGGCGGACGTTGACATGCAACAGGACGATTCCGTCCGACAGCATTCCGACACCGCGAGGGCATACGGCAAAGCCAGCAGTGGAAACATCCCACATCTCCACCGCTAAATAAATTCAGACCAGTTCACACAAGTTCTGGTAACGTCATGACATTCTCCTTCGACAGCAGGGGCCCTCTGCTCGTCGAGTTCTTCAGCGTGGTTCAAAAAATGGTTCAAATGGCTCTGAGCACTATGGGACTCAACTGCTGAGGTCATTAGTCCCCTAGAACTTGGAACTAGTTAAACCTAACTAATCTAAGGACATCACGCACATTCATGCCCGAGGCAGGATTCGAACCTGCGACCGTAGCGGTCTCGCGGTTCCAGACTGCAGCGCCGAGAACCGCACGGCCACTTCGGCCGGCTCTTCAAGCGTGGAACCACATTCAAGGCACAGCGCTATGAAGACTGCAAAAACTGCGGCGCGCCATAAAGTCAAAACGCCCAGGAACGCTCCTCGTACATACTATACCGTACATCGCATTTTACCATTCATCTTGTAGGCGGCGAAATACTCAGTGGTGGAGCACAAAACCTGTATACTACAAAAGAAGACATCTAACGCATTCAAAGTTGTGCTGCTAAATTTCTTTCCCGTCGATTTGATCAGTGCGAGAATGTTACGCAAGTCGTCCGTTAGTTTAGATGAGTATCCTTGGACGCAAGAAGGCTATATTTCCGCGAAACGCTGATGAGGAAGTTTAGAGAAACACAGTTTGCGACAAGACTGCAAAACTGTTCTACTGCCTGCAACGTTCACCTCGACTAAGGACCGTAAGAACAAAATACGAGAGATTGTGGCTCGCAAAAAAGAGTAAACTATGCTTTAATGGTGGACGACAGTTACTTTTATCACATTCTGGATATCTGTCAATGTCTTGTGAAATGAAGTGGGTCGCGACCCGCTGAACTATTTCTGACCGTCGCTACCGAAAAGCGTCTATCGACCCACCCGTTTACGGGCGACTCGTGTCTATTCAGCGCCCCATTCACATTTCATGGTGACTCTAGCGTGCATCCCATACAGGACGGCATGACATCGTCGTCTGAAATATAGAGTTTGAGCAGAGCGTGGCGTGAATGGAGGATCTCACTCCAAACCAAAGCTCTTACATTCACCCGAAGCGGCGGTGAGTGACACGCGCACACACACACACACACATACACACACACACACACACACACACTGAACTTCTCATCTGCTGCAAGGAAGTCATTTACACAATAGAAGGAGTGCGCCACTTTCAGTTTAGATTTGAATACGTGGGATTTATCATTCATTTTTTTTTTCAGTTCTGCTGGAAACCTATTCAAAATAAAAACCTGTTGTGCAGTGCACATCTTTCTGTGCTTTACTTAAGGAAGTTTTGTGTAAGTGTGTGTCGTTTTTCCATCCACTGTCCACTGAATGAATGGTGCAGATTCTTCGTAATCATTTAATATTGCCAACAACAAATCCGGAGCAAAAAAAAAAAAAAAAAAAAAAAAACCATTCCGTCTACAGGCCACAAGTGGCCCATCGGGACCATCCGACCGCCGTGTCATCCTCAGGGGAGGATGCGGATAGGAGGAGCGTGGTATTCTTGACCGAAGCCGCTACTGTTCGTTCGAGTAGCTCCTCAATTGGCATCCCGAGGCTGAGTGCACTCCGAAAAATGGCAACAGCGCATGGCGGCCTGGATAGTCACCCATCCAAGTGCCGACCAAGGCCGGCAGCGGTTAACTTCGGTTATCTCACGGGACCCGGAATCCGCAACAACAACTGACGGAAAATTCCAACACCAAGAAATATTTAACAAATTTCGAAAATACATTTTTATAGGTAATGTAAGTAAGTGATTACAGTTGCAAGTTCACTGCTTAACGTAAGCGCGAGACAAGCCATTGCAAATGTGAAATGTTGGTACACAAACAACCGGCGTAACCGCCAGAATATAGAAGGCAAGCAAGCAAACGTGCATGATTGTGTCGTACATGTGCCAGAAGTCAGTTTGTCGGATAGAGTTGCATGCCTGATGCAGTTGGTCGTTCAATACAAAGACGATTAATGCTGGCTGTGGATGACGCTGGAGTTGTCCTATGATGTCCCATACGCACTCAATGTAGACAGATCCGGTGATCCAGCAAAGCAAGGCAACAAGTCGACACGCAGTGGAGCATGTTGGGTTACAACTGCGATATGTGCGTCATGGTTATTGTGTTGGAAAACACCTCGTGAAATGCTGTCCGTGAATGGCAGCACGGCAGGTGGAATCACTAGACGTACAAATTTGAGATAAGGGTATGTGGGACAACCACGAGAGTGCTCCTGCTGTCGTACTAAATCGCACCCCAGATCACAACTCCAGTTATAGGTCCGGTGAGTCTAGGCCGCAGATAGATTGGATGCAGTCCCTCAACTGGCCTCCTTCTAACCAACATACGGCCATCACTCGCACAGTGGCAGAACCGACTTTCATCAGAAAACACAGTAGACCTTCACCCTAATCTCCAGTGAGCTTTCGCTTGAAGTCGCAAACGGTGGAGGTTTGGGGTTAGTGCAATACGTGCTGCAGAACGTCTCGCTCGGACCTCTCGTTGAAGTAAACGGTTTGCAACAGTTCGCTGTGTCACTGTGGTTCCAAACAGCTGTTCGAACTGCTGCTGCACGAACACGACAGTTTTCCCTCTCGATAGTGCCACGTGGCCGTCCGGAGCACTATCTTCTTGTGACCGTATATTCTCGTGACCACCGGTGTCACCAATCACGTACAGTGGCTACGTTCTTGCCAAGTCTCTCTGCAGTATCACGGAAGGTACATCCAGCTTCTCGTAGCCCTTTAACACGACCTCGTTGAAACTGAGTGAGCTGTTGATAACAGCGTCTTCGTCGTCTTAAATGCATTCTTGCCTAACATGGACTCACTACGTCCAATCTCAAAGGTAACTGAACCTGACGGCCGCTATGGGGCGTATTTAAAGCAAACCCGATCTGCATCCCCATAGTGGCGCTACTAGCTCCACTCTTATGCGACTGGCGCGAAATCTGAACAGACGTCGTCTTTCGAATGTAGAAACAGGTCTACCAACTTTAGTTTATGTTGCGCATCTCCTTCTTGGTGCTGGGATTTTTTTCCGATATTTTATGTACAGGAACGGCACAATTCCTAAACACTTGCACAGCGGTCTACACGAAGGATGCGAACTGACTCTCCAGATCAGTTTGACCTCCCGTTTCTAAGCCGAGAATGTTCCCGATGACTGCACAGAGTTGTCCGAGAATATGGCAACATACGAGGTAACAGAGTGAAAATAACCAAACTAAACAGTTCTTCATGCGTACAGTATCAGAGATGATGGAGATTATTCTTGTACTGAGGATAGCAGTAGCATTCAATTCCTGCACGAGCTCTCGAAACTGATTCTTACAAAGAAAGCCTTGCATCTACCCTCAGTGCTAGCATTTAAAATGATAACCTTCACTCTTCGATCATTTCTGGACAATATAATTTCGCTTTCACAGGAGTTCCATATTTACATCTACACTACATACATACTCCGCAAGCCAAATACGGTGCCTAGCAGAGGGTTCGTTGTCCCACTACTAAACATTTCCCCCTATTCCGCTCGCATATCTATATGACTCCTTGCGAGCCCTAATTCCTCTTATCTTACGTTCGTGGTCCTTCCACGAAATTTTCGTTGATGGCAGGAGGATAGTTCTACAGTCAGCTTCAAATGCCGGTTCTCTAAATTTTCCCAATAGCGTTCTTCCAAAAAAAAAGAGTCACATTTCCTCCACGGATTCCCATTTCAACTCCCGACACATCTCCGTAATAATTTCTTGATGCTCAAACATACCAGTAACAAGTCTTGCAGCCCGGCTTTGTATTGCTTCTATGCCTTCCTTTAATCCGACATCCCAGATACTTGAGCAGAACTCAGGAATGGGCAGCACTATTGTTCTACACTATGTGATCAAAAGTATCCGGACGTACGATTTTCATATTAGGTGCATTGTGCTGCTGCCTACTGCCAGTTACTCCACATCAGCGACCTCAGTAGTCATGAGACATCGTGAGAGAGCAAATGGGACGCTCCGCGGAACTCACGGACTTCGAACGTGGTCAGGCGATTGGGTGTCACATGTGTCATACGTCAGTATGCGATGTTTCCACACTCCTAAACATTCCTAGGTCCTCTGTTTCCGATGTGATAGTGAAGTGCAAATGTGAAAGGACACGTACATTACAAAATCGTACAGGCCGACCTCGTCTGTTGACTGACAGAGACCGCCGACAGTTGAAGAGCGCCGTAATTTGTAATAGGCAGACATCTATCCAGACCATCACACAGGAATTCCACACTGCATCAGGATCCACTGCAAGTACTATGACAGTTAAGTGGGAGGTAAGAAAACTTGGATTTCTTGGTCGAGCGGCTGCTCATAAGCCACACATCACACCGGTAAATGCCAAACGACGCCTCGCTTGGTGTGAGGAGCGTAAACATTGAACGATTGAACAGTGGAAAAACGTTGTGTGGAGTGACGAATGACGGTACACAATGTGGCGATCCAATTGCAGGGTGTGGGTATGGCGAATGCCCGGTGAACGTTATCTGCCAGCATGTGTAGTGCCAACAGTAATATTCGGAGGCGGCGGTGTTGGGTTGTGGTCATGTTTTTCATGGAGGGGGCTTGCACCCCTTGCTGTTTTGCGTGGCACTATCACACCACAGGTCTACTTTGATGTTTTAAGCACCTTCTTGCCTCCCACTATTGAAGAGCAATTCGGGGATAGCGATTGCATCCTTCAACACGATCGAGCACCTGTTCATATTGCAAGGCCTGTGGCGGAGTGGTTACATGACGATAACATCCCTGTAATGGACTGGCCTGCACAGAGTCCTGACCTAAATCCTATAGAACACCTTTGGGATGTTTTGGAACGCCGACTTGGAGCCAGGCCTACGGACCGACATCGATACCTCTCCTCAGTACAACAATCCCCAAGAAACCTTCCAGCACCTGATTGAACGTATGCCTGCGAGAATGGAAACTGTCATCAGGGCTAAGGGTGGGCCAACACCATATTGAATTCCAGCATTACCGGTGGAGGACGCCACGAACATGTAAGTAGTTTTCAGCCAGGTGTCCGGATATTTTTGATCACGTAGTGTGTATGTGGTCTCCTTTATATACAAACCACACTTTCCTAAAACTCTCCCAATAAACCGAAGTAGACCAGTCACCCTCCTCATTACAATCTTTAACATGCTCGTTCCAGTTCATATCGCTTTGCAACGCTACGCCCAGATTTTTAATCAGCTCGACTGTGGCAAGTACCACACTATCAATGCTATATTCGATTTCTGCAGGATTCTTTTTTCCTACTCATCTGCAGTAACGTACATTTTTCTACACTTAGACCTAACTGCCATTCATCACACCAACTAGAAATTTTGTCTATGTTATCTTATATCTCACTGTAGCCATTCAAGGATGACTCCTTCCAGCACACCACAGCATCATCGGCAAACAATCACAGACTGCTGCTCACCCTGTCCGTCAGATCACTTACGTATGCAGAGAATAATAGTGATCCTCTCACACCTTCTTGGGGCGCTCCTGACGGTACTCTTATCTCTTATGAACATTCGCCGTCAAAGACAACGTACTGGACCCTGTTACTTAAGAAGTCTATTCCGTAACAGTCTGCAGAGCGGCACCGTATCAAACGCTTTCCAGAAATCTAGCATGTCATATCGGCCTGTTGCGCTTCATCCATGGCTTGCAAGGGCAGTACTTTCCAAATTAGTGCTGATTTGTGGACAGAACCTCTTACCATCTCAGGGAACTTTATTACATTCGAACTTAGAATATGTTCAAGAATCTCAAAGGTAACTAACGCTCACGACCGGTACAGCGTGTATTTAAAGCAAACTTGATTTGCATCCTCTTAGTGGCTCTACTATGAACAATCTTCATCTTTCTGGTGTAGAAAGAGGTCTACCAACTTTCGTCTAAGTCGCACAACTCCATGTCGTTGCGATTTTTTCCGTCATTGTATATTTGCAACTAAACGACTGCATTTGATTCTGAAAAATATATAATATACATCTAATATCGAGAGGGGAAACGTTGCTAGCAAAAATTTCGAAAAGATCTTGACCGATTTACTTCAAATTTTTTACAAGACAAACCAATAAACATTCAGATGGACATCGGTTATGTATTTTTCAACGACAGTTTGCAGATTTTCTTTTAGAACCGACTGCGAGTAAGAAAATTCTGTGTTGTGTTTTGAAAATGCGCGCATTTGTTTTGTTTCTTGCAGTCAGTTTGAACTACAATAGCAAGGCATGTACATCATTGGACGAATTGTTTCTCACGTATATGTTCTCTCTCCTTGTATATAATTTCAGACTAAAACTGTATATACAACAATGAGTTTTTTTGTTTTCTTCGTTGTCGTCCGAAAGAGCACAGAGAGGGGACCGGATGAAATGGACATAGGGGGAAGAAGGATGTGGGCAGAGAGGGGATGGAGGAGGTGATGCACAGAGAGAGGAAGGAAATGAGAAGGAGATTGTCAAAGAGAGGGGAGGAGGAGGTGATGGGCAGAGACCGGGGGGGGGGGGGAGTTTAGTATGTATATGGAATTCCCATATTTATTTAGCATTTGCGATGAATTCCCGTGTTCGCTAATCGTTAATAGATTATATAGACCACAGAGTAACCAGAGTCGATTATTTTGAAAGCTAATGAGAATTAGATCTCACAGAAATAGATTTAAGTGTTCGTTTAGCCGGCGCGCTGTTCGATAGCAGAAATGTGGAAAACTAGAATGAAATTAGTTCGATGGTCCCTCAGCCGGGCACTAGAATGAAAATTTCAGAACTGCCATGTAGATGTACACTCCTGGAAATGGAAAAAAGAACACATTGACACCGGTGTGTCAGACCCACCATACTTGCTCCGGACACTGCGAGAGGGCTGTACAAGCAATGATCACACGCACGGCACAGCGGACACACCAGGAACCGCGGTGTTGGCCGTCGAATGGCGCTAGCTGCGCAGCATTTGTGCACCGCCGCCGTCAGTGTCAGCCAGTTTGCCGTGGCATACGGAGCTCCATCGCAGTCTTTAACACTGGTAGCATGCCGCGACACCGTGGACGTGAACCGTATGTGCAGTTGACGGACTTTGAGCGAGGGCGTATAGTGGGCATGCGGGAGGCCGGGTGGACGTACCGCCGAATTGCTCAACACGTGGGGCGTGAGGTCTCCACAGTACATCGATGTTGTCGCCAGTGGTCGGCGGAAGGTGCACGTGCCCGTCGACCTGGGACCGGACCGCAGCGACGCACGGATGCACGCCAAGACCGTAGGATCCTACGCAGTGCCGTAGGGGACCGCACCGCCACTTCCCAACAAATTAGGGACACTGTTGCTCCTGGGGTATCGGCGAGGACCATTCGCAACCGTCTCCATGAAGCTGGGCTACGGTCCCGCACACCGTTAGGCCGTCTTCCGCTCACGCCCCAACATCGTGCAGCCCGCCTCCAGTGGTGTCGCGACAGGCGTGAATGGAGGGACGAATGGAGACGTGTCGTCTTCAGCGATGAGAGTCGCTTCTGCCTTGGTGCCAATGATGGTCGTATGCGTGTTTGGCGCCGTGCAGGTGAGCGCCACAATCAGGACTGCATACGACCGAGGCACACAGGGCCAACACCCGGCATCATGGTGTGGGGAGCGATCTCCTACACTGGCCGTACACCACTGGTGATCGTCAAGGGGACACTGAATAGTGCACGGTACATCCAAACCGTCATCGAACCCATCGTTCTACCATTCCTAGACCGGCAAGGGAACTTGCTGTTCCAACAGGATAATGCACGTCCGCATGTATCCCGTGCCACCCAACGTGCTCTAGAAGGTGTAAGTCAACTACCCTGGCCAGCAAGATCTCCGGATCTGTCCCCCATTGAGCATGTTTGGGACTGGATGAAGCGTCGTCTCACGCGGTCTGCACGTCCAGCACGAACGCTGGTCCAACTGAGGCGCCAGGTGGAAATGGCATGGCAAGCCGTTCCACAGGACTACATCCAGCATCTCTACGATCGTCTCCATGGGAGAATAGCAGCCTGCATTGCTGCGAAAGGTGGATATCCACTGTACTAGTGGCGACATTGTGCATGCTCTGTTGCCTGTGTCTATGTGCCTGTGGTTCTGTCAGTGTGATCATGTGATGTATCTGACCCCAGGAATGTGTCAATAAAGTTTCCCCTTCCTGGGACAATGAATTCACGGTGTTCTTATTTCAATTTCCAGGAGTGTATATGTAATGATAAAATATGAGTATTTAGGTTTTTTCTTGACTCCTGATACGAAGAACTGAAGCTTGTTTCAATAGTTCAAACCCAGACCACCAGTATCGGTGCTGAACAATGCATTGACTAGAGCTAGACTTTTAGTTCAAAGTGATTTGGCTCCACTGTTTTTACTCTCTGCAAATCTGGTAGAACGAAAAGATGCTTTTCATACGATTGTGGTGAACAAAACGTACTTTTTTTTGTTGCAGGTAAGCGAGAGCGCTGTCGCAAGAACTGATGGCCGACATTTATCGAGTAAGTGCCTTCTCAATCTTCCAATTGGCGGTCGATCGTTGTTCAGGAAGTACGAGTAGCGACTTTCTCTTGCTGAGGCGGGCAAGCAGACTGCAATACACGGCATTGAGTTCCTCGCTGAGACATTTCGATAGACTATTTTTGCTAAGGAACAAAACATTTTTATCTTGTCGTTTAAGTCAAGCACACGACTGATTGAGTCATGCGCACGAGAGAGGGGACTAGGCCACTCTACATACAACCAACTGGTAATTAGTCGTTGTTGTTCCAAGCCTTCGATGTTTCTCATCGCTGGTTGTTTGCATATGGATTCGAGCCTTCGATGCCATCCAACGGCTGTGAGCCGTGACGTAGTATTGTTGTGGTCAGTGATGTTATTAGCTGATGAGATTACGCTCGTAATCGAGCAGAGGTTAAACATTACATTTGGTCGCGCTAGTATTTTATAAAGTATACCTCAGATCTTATTATCTAGACTGCTAATCACCCTCCCAATAGTACATTATCAGCCACCTACTTCAGAATTCATTTTTATAGCAACTTTCAGTAACATCAGACTAACGATATTCAGACGAAGCGCCTGGTGTATCTTAGGCTCCCGCCAAAATTGCGCACCGAGCGAAGTGTTTCGTGTTGGCTACTTCAGACCGTTAAAAAATGCTCAAATGTGTGTAAAATCTTATGGGACTTAACTGCAAAGGTCATCAGTCCCTAAGCTTACACACTAGTTAACCTAAATTATACTAAGGACAAACACATACATCCATGCCCGAGGGAGGACTCGAACCTCCGCCGGGACCAACCGCACAGTCCAGGGCTGCAGCGCCCTAGACCGGTCGGCTAATCCCGCGCGGCACTTCAGACTGTTAGGAGGGTCCATGCGATACATATTGTTCGATTTACGGACCGCTCGATTAAGCTTTGTTGCTCATCGTACAGCCTGATCTTAAATGTCGTCTGTCTCTGCAGTGCAGAGAAGACCAGAGTAGACAACATGTAACTTAAATATAAATGTAATTTCTGCAATGCATTCAAACTTCGAAAATTATAAGCGTTGCATACATGAACTGTGATGCGTGTGACTATATAGACGTGTGTTTCGAGAGTGCTTTGTTAGTACTTTATGGCTTTGTTTGCTATTTTATTCGTGCGGTAGTTAAAGAAAAGCCTCTGGTATCACTGATCGAAATTTTATTAGCAATTTTGTAGTGTTGAAAGCCTTCGCTTACTTACTAGTAAATTGTCTCACCTCAAGAACAACGGACTAGCGACCTTAGTGATATGTCTGCACAGTGATAACGTCAGGTGGGTGAACCATTTGCAGAATCTCGGTGTTCTGCTTTCACGAGGCAGAGTACAAACAACCCCTTGCATGTCCTACATTTCCAGTATAAATGGGAGCAGCTACATGTTATCAGTGTAGCACAGAGGAGGAACGAATGAATTCGTACGGCACTTACTGCGCTGAACACTGTAGTCGTCATATTCGAACGCTATAAGTGTTTCGGTCACTTCGATTGCCGATTTCACTCTTTTTCTTATCGCCATAAGATCATCAAACTGAAGAAACAGATATTTTCGTTTCTTCTGCAGAGAGAATGAAGCTTTCACTTTGTTGCAGGAGCACTTACAATGCGCCTTGCCACTAACACCGCTGCCATCTCCTGGAACTGAACGCTTGGCTACTTGCGTTTTTTATGGCACTGCTGCGTCATCCTTGCGTCAATATTGACAGTGTCACCAGCTGGAAGAAAGTAATACCGTTGCTGCGGTGTTTGGTGTTGAAGGGGCAGGAGGGAGGAGGCGGAGCGGATGTGTAGCAGTGGAGGGGAACGGTAAACGGACTCCACTTTCACTGCACTTTCATCTCGCCCAACTGCAACAGAACGTGACGAAGGCAGCGACGTCTGCTGACACCATCACCATCAATTTTTATCGTATGACTAGATCGCTGTGCCTCTGATTACGAATCATTTCTCTTCTGCCGGATCCAAGAATAAACCCGATGAGGCCGGAAAAAGTGGCCGAACGGTTCTAGGCGCCGCAGTCTGGAGCCGCGCGACCGCTACGGTCGCAGGTTCGAATCCCGCCTCGGGCATCGATGTGTGTGATGTCCTTAGGTTAGTTGGGTTTATGTAGTTCTAAGTTCTACGGGACTGATGACCTCAGCAGTTAAGTCCCATAGTGCTCATAGCCATTTGAACCATTTTTGAAACTCGATGAAGCAAATGAATGATTATTAGAGACTGAGGGACTGGTGGCTTTTACGAAAAAAAAAAGTAATTCTTCCACGATACGAAACCAGACGATATTCTTTTTGCAGCTCGAATAAATCTCTACCTTTAGGGGGGAAAATCCATGTCAACAGTGGGCAAAATCCTTACAGGCAGAAATTTATTCACTGGAAAGCAGTGTTTTCCTCTGGTTATACAAATGATTCAGTAATCTTGGGAACCTGTCGTGCCTCAAGAGCTAGAGTTTCCAATAAGAACTCAAAATTTATCGTATGTCAAACTACTAATAATTAAGCAGTTAAAATTTTTTAATTAGTCGGTCAATGATGCAGCCAGCTACAAATACTTTTGAAATTTTTTATTTTGGTGCCATAACCGCTTTCGGGCAACAATGCCCATCTTCAGATGGCTAAAATCTTTAGTTACACACATGTTTTGACCAACAGCATGTCGTCTGCTCCCACTGTTCAACTGTATGTGAAACCTTATGGGACTTAACTGCTAAGGTCATCAGTCCCTAAGCTTACACACTACTTAACTTAAATTATCCTAAGGACAAACACACACACCCATGCCCGAGGGAGGACTCGAACCTCCGCTGGGACCAGCCGCACAGTCCATGACTGCAGCGCCTTAGACCGTCTGCTCCCACTTTATAAGCTGTTTCATTAATAAAAATACGCTAAAGTACTTTCATTTTTTTATATATGATGCAAAATAGTTGTGTTTACTTACATTGTTATTATTTATTTACAGGAATTGGCCAACTAAGGACAGCGTTACAAATTTTATTTCATGTTCACATTTTTATTTCTCTTCTCTCGGGCTGCTCTTCTGCCTGCTGCCATTTTTGCCAGATGTTCAGCTGTGTTAGTTTCCTGTTGGTCTTCGGTTTTGGAGCCTCCTGAAAAACCTCAAATTCCGATATTGTCTTTCTGTACTTGTCCCTATTCATTGCGTCCATTTCTGTGAGTCCAAGTTCACCGAGGTCTTTCTTTATTCCTTACAACCAAGAGTTGGGTGTTTTCCTCTGTTGAATTATACTGAAGATTTTATTCGTTAATCTGCCATCATCCATTCTCACCGGATGACCAAAGAAGATCAGCCTTCTCTTTCTCATTTCCGTTGTGACTGGTTTAATAAATTGGTAGATCTTCTCACTGCTCATCTTTACCCATCTCTCACCACTTTCTTGGTGTCCACCAAGAATCTTCCTCAGAATTACTATTTCCTTCTTCTCGAGCTCATCTATTAGTCAAAAATGGTTCAAATGTCTATGAGCACTATAGGACTTAACATCTGAGGTCATCAGTCCCCTAGAACTTAGAACTACTTAAACCTAAGTAACCTAAGGACATCACATACATCCACGCCCGAGGCAGGAATCGAACCTGTGACCGTAGCAGTCGCGCGGTTCTGGACTGCAGCGCGTAGAACCGCTCGGTCACCGCGGCTGGCTATCTATTAGTCCTTTGTTCTTTAGGGAGAGTGTTTCTGCTGCATATTGAACTTCAGTTCTCGTCACTGTATTGTAGTCTAATAACTACGCATTTCAAGATAGGCATTTTTTGTTGTACAGCTTCTATGTTAAAATGTGTGCCCTCCTAACATTAACTACTCGAAGCTTGACAGCTTCTTTTTCTATGGCACTAACCGTCATTGTTTCTCCCAAATATTTAATTTACATTATATATACCCGTAAATAAATACAAGTAATTTAGCGTAGTTTTATTGATGAAACAGGTTATTTTTTAGTATTTAGTACCATTTCATTCGTGTGCATCGTAGAGCAGAAAATATGCAGTTGATCAAAACATGTGTAACTAAAAATATTAGCCATCTGAAGATCATTAGCCATATGAAAATCTTTAACGGCCAGGTAGTTCACAAGATCCAACATGGATAAAATAACATTTTTATATTGCTTTGATTTTCAAATGATAGGCATGCATTCATCAGTCAGAACATTAAGACCATCGACCTAGTGTCGATATAAACCCTTCCAGGCAATAGCAGCCTCACAGGTCGAGGAATGGCTGCTAGTGGGACACAGGCACGGTGCTTGTAGTATCAGTGAGTGTGCTGTCCATGTGTAGAATGGGTAAGGCGCGCGATCTATCTGAGTTTGACCGACGGCAAATTGTGATGGCCCCGAGGCTCGTCACGAGCATTTCGTAAACTCCACGACTTGTTGGGTGTGGCTCAAATGGCTCTGAGCACTATGGGACTTAACTCCTGATGTCATCAGTCCCCTAGAACTTAGAACTACTTAACCCTAACTAACCTAAGGACATCACACACATCCATGCCCGAGGCAGGAGGCGACCGTATCGGTCGCGCGGTTCCAGACTTCAGCGCCTAGAACCACTTGGCCACCAGGGCCGGCTTGTCGGGTGTTCGAGGAGTGCAGTGGTGAGTGTCTTCAACTAGTGGCGAAAGTAAAACAACGACCAGACGTCGTGGGTTTGGCCGGCCACCCCTCACTACAGATGCCGGATGCCGAAGACTGGGCACACTCTTAAAACAGGATGAGCGGCGAAATCTGGTGGAACTAACATCGGACTTTAACGCAGGCGAAGTACAAGTGTGTCTGAACACACACTCCGAACACTCCTAATGACGGGCCTCCGCAGCCGACGACCCATGCATGTGCCACCACATCGTTAACTACCGTTGAAATGGGCACCTGACCATCGGCACTGTGGACGTTGGCGCAGCGGCAGAGCTTTGTATGGTCTGACGAATCCCGATACCTTCTTCATCAAGCTGACGGGAGGGCGTGAACCCATCGTCTTCAAGGGGAGCAGTCCTTGACACCAGTACTGTGGGACGAAGACAAGATAGCGCTGGCTCCATTATTCTCTGAAGAACATTCATGTAGGCATCCACGGGCTCTGTGGAGATCGTGTAAGGCACCATGACGGCCGAGGAACATCGTATACTGTTTGCAGTCCACGTACATTCCTTGTGACGATCATGTTTCCCGACGGCAGTGGCATTTTTCAGCAAGATAATGCGCCATCTCACAAGGCCAGGAGTGTGATGGAGTAGTTCGAGGAACACAGTGGCGAATTCCAATTGATGTGCTGGGCCCCCAACTCGCCAAATCCGAATCTGATCGAACGCACATGGGATGTGATTGAACGTGGCGTCAGAGTTCATCTCCCCCCCCCCCCCCCCTTTCCCCTGCCTCCTCGGAATTCCCTGGGATTATGTGACTTGTGTGTACACATTACAGATATGCCAACTTCCTCCAGCGATTCATCAAGGCCTCGTTGTTTCCATGCCACACGCGTCGCCGCTGTTATCCGTGCCAAAAACGGACATAGCGGCTATTAGATAGTGTTCTGGCAGTCTGGTGTACTTAAATAAATATGCATAGTACAGTTTTTATGTTGTTAATGTGAGTATGGATGCCACCTTTTCTATTCAAAAAACTGAAATTACATCTTCATACGATAAAAATCCAGATAATCAAACGAGTTATGAAATAAAGGGAGAAAATTCTCGTGTTCTAATATCAGGTTGCAACTGAAATATAAAAGTCGATAAAAATCAGAATTGTTAATAAACTCCAGTTCGATATCAACAAACACAGCCAAAAAACATGTTACATTAACATTTCTTGAGTGGGGAACGAGGAATACCGTTTTAAAAGACGGCTGTTCACCTTTGATATTGTCTGTCTCCTTATAAAACTTGACATCTGACCACGTTCATGGATACATTGCGTTGCTTTCATGTTCTTTGTTTTTAATGGCGTTATTGTTGACTGCTACACCTAAAGTTGAGAAAACGGTTTAGGATGGTATGTAAACTGCAACCCAAGGCCACTAGACGACTAGATAAACGTGGGAAATCTTGCAAAACCATTATAAAGTGGCCAGTAGAATCGACTCTTAACATCCTAGGAGTGAACTAAAGCGGTTCTCGTCCCATCAGTTTGACTCATTACCGTGCAGCCATGCCAAATGAACTGCATGATTCGTACCTTTATGACTGAATATGGCACTTTGTTATATGCCACAGAGTTTGAGGCGATTCCATTTCCTGGAGAGAACATCTTTTCGAGTCTGAAATTTCACACTTTCTTCCCCCTGTTCTAGTCCAGAAAACGTCACTTTCTTTCTACGATTGGTGCATTTTGGTCCATAGATGAGTACAGATGAACACTAATGTAAGTTCGCAGGCTTCCATGCGCTGTGTCAATGTGAGTAAAATCACCCTGGGTGTTAAGCCGCGACATTATGAAACGTAAAATGCCGACGTTTCGCCCGAGTTTGCAAGTATCTTCTTCAGGGCGACTAACTGCTGATTTTATTTCTTTTCCTTTATTGTTATTTCATCCCCCTCGCCTTATAAAAAAGAAAAAACTGGACGCATGACATTGATGTTAAGAAGCAGCACTTCACTAGCACTAAAACTAGAAGAACCTGTCCTGAGATAAGTGATCTGTTCTAGAAGGGAACGTTCGTCGTTGAGGAGGGTAAAAGGGAGGTGGTACATGGATGGGGGACTGTTGCGGATATATCGATGGGGGAGGAATAGTTATTGGGATACAAAAGGTGTTGGAGTAGACTGGGTTTAGTGAGGTTAAAGATTGATGAGTAAAATGGGCTAGTCAAAGAAGGGTGGAAGGGGAAAAGGGGGTAGGTAAAACTTGGGTAAGGGAGAGAGAGGGAGACCTGACAAGGTGGAACAGGTGGGGTTGGTTTAAATTTGGTAGGAGGGATAAATGTCGGGATGGATTTCATTATGTGGAGTGGGGAGACGGTTGAAGTTCCTTTGGACAGTATGTGAATGGTGTATAGGTGAAGGTTGGTGGGCTGTGTTGGTAGAGACATGGCAGTTTACTAAGGTTGAATAGAAAGAAACCATAGGATTATTAGAATTGAGTTCGCTTAAGGTGTACGTTGTTTGGAGGTGTTCAGTATGAGTAAGGAGTGATGGAAATTTGATGAGTTTTTAAAGGACCCATAAGGGGAAGGTAGTAAGATGCAGAAGGCGAGGCAAAATGCACGGCGTTCAAGGATCTGGAGGGACTTACAGAACTTAGGGGACGGGAGGGGCGAGCAGATATCCATGAAACATATGCTTAGCAAAGGATGGGTCACATCAGGGATTGGTAGGTCTAGAGAACAGTGGATAGGAGCAATCCCTAAGTTCAGTCAGTAAGCAGTTTTAATCTGTTGTGACTTTCTGTTGGATCGGTAGTAGATAAGGTTTGCACATTAGTTGCTGGTCGTTGGTTTGTCCAAGATATTTTAGTGTGTTAGTTAAATGGATAGCACGATAGCAAATGGTGATGAAGAGGTCACAGAGACACAAGATGTGGGTCGTGCGTCTAATAATTATTTCCTGAGTTTTGGAAGGATTTAACTTCAGGGGCTATTGGTTGTACCAGGAGGTAAACTGACTGAGATGAGTCTGGAGGGATCGTTGGGATTTCTGGAGCGTAGGATAGAGGTTGGAGAAAGCCGTGTCATCAGTATGCTGAAGGACGCGGATGGATTGTGTTCCCCTCTTTATTGTTTTATTTCGGCTTTCAGGGGGCTACCGACGTCACATTCCGGCATGCCACTGCACAATTATAAGGAAAATTTTGCTATGGAGGGGTGGCTGTACGGTACACCACTGTCTGTGACACTCTGGCTGGTAATTGGATGGCAACAGCGAATCAGCAGCTTGTACCCAGAGATTGTACTGTCTTACAGTGGCGAGACGTGGATGCAGCACGACATTTCTCTTGTGGCCTCTTGTTTATGTTGTTGAACCCGGGTCGAGTGAAACTGCTAGCTGGCGAAGAAACGCGGCCGATGGACATAGGTCTTTGGCAGCCAGGTCGTCGGTGGCTAGTAGCAAATGGTTCAAAAGGCTCTGAGCACTAGAGGACTCAACATCTTAGGTCATAAGTCCCCTAGAACTTAGAACTACTTAAACCTAACTAACCTAAGCACATCACACACACCCATGCCCGAGGCAGGATTCGAACCTGCGACCGTAGCAGTCCCGCGGTTCCAGACTGCAGCGCCAGAACCGCACGGCCACCGCGGCCGGCGCTAGTAGCCATCCTCCATGTACTTGCTGTTATGACATTTAATTTCTTGAAAATTAATAGTTCGGTGGCAATCCTGGTGGTGTACGGGTACAGGTGATTAGCTGTGGTGCCTCAGTCTTGAGAAATGATCATGCTGCGACACGAGAGCGCTAATCCGTTTCCCCAACGTAGACTTCGCCACATTCACACAGAATGCGCGTGCAGTGCATTATAGTGTACATCTACGGGATCTTTAGTGTGCCTCAACAGGTCTCGAATCTTGCGATCGCTCTGTAGTATACATTTAATTCCTCCGCATCACATCACCTGGCCTACACGTTCGCTGATTGCTCTGATGTAAATGAGCAAAACAAAGAGGTTCTTTCCCAATCAGTTCTGTTGATATGGAGTATTGTCCAGAGCTCGTTCAGCTCGTGTTGGAGGTTGTCAGTATGGATAATCTGATGAGCTGGGACTGCCAGCGCATTTAGCACAGGATTCTTTTGTGCTAGATGGTGGTGCGACTCCGCATGGTTGGTGTGCGACGGTTTACTGTACGCTTTATGTTCTAGTTTGTCGCTCCATTTTTTTCTGTTTCTAAGGAGAACTGTACGTTTTTATTTTTCTTGTAAGCTGTTGAGGAGCTGATGAAATCTGCGTAGCTCTGATTCCCCACGCGCCCATATGACGAACGTATCGCTAACGTAGCTAGGCCAACAACGTGGGCGCAGAGGCGTGGAACAACGCTGGCTGCGCGAATGCTTCCAAGAACACGTCAGCTGCTACAGGTGAAAGAGGGGTGCCCAGTGCCGCTGTCTGTCTTCTCACAAAATTTCCCCAGCCAACTAAAATATTTAGATGACAAGCACAATTGTACCAAGCTGAACATATCTGAGGGTATTTGCTCGTGTAGGATGTTAAAGGTTTCAGACATAAGCAAGTTGGTAAATATAGATTTTATTTCGAAGCTGACCATTAGATCTGTAGCTAGCACTTGCTGCTCGCGTCTGATCTGGGTTAAACGTGTAGAATCATTCACGTAAGACTCCGTGAGGCTAACCAGACTGCGTAATACGCGTGTCAGAGTTTTCGCCAGGTAACATATACGTGAGTTTATCCCATTGACGATCAGCGTTAAAAGACCGCCTTTCTTAGGCAGCTTTGGTACTCCAGATAATGTTTGCGGAACTGGAATTTTCGACATGATCCCGTTGCCTGTATCAGCATCGATTCTGAAGTCTTTACTTAAGGCTTTCATCTGTCTCACTATCTTCGATGTAGAAGAGTCGCGAAGGTAATAGCCATCCCTCCATAGCAACCTCTACTTCGAACTGATCAATGGCATTCCAGAACGTGACGGCTGCAGCCACCTGACAACCTAAATAAGACAGTATAAATGCTAACGCCAGCAGCAGCATCCAACAGTCGTGTGATTAGGGCCTCCCGTCGGGTAGACCGTTCGCCGGGGGAAAGTCTTTCGATTTGACGCCACTTCGGAGACTATCCAGCAGTTAATCGCTCTGAAAAGGACCACAGCAAACGGGGCCCAAACGTCGGCATTTTAGTTGTTAGTTCATAATCACGCCGATTAACACCCAAAATTGTTTTATTCAAATATAGACGAACATATCTACAGTATAGCAAGATCATGTTCTTCAGAATTTAATACAATAGCTCTGTCGTGAAGAGCCAGCAAATCATCATAGGTGTTCTTTGTCCACAGATAAGACTTAAACTACAGTTTTGAGTCCGGTGTGCAACAAAAGAAGGGGCGTTGGAAACGGATGGCGGGCACGTATATTGATGCCATCTTTACGCTGAGTCGGGAATCTGCGTGTTAGAGTGCTGCTTCGAGGAAGCAACAGAAAAAAGACTGGGAGCACTGTTCTGTCAAGGTGGCTGCACAGCAACACCGAAACCATGATGAGCAGCGTGACAACCAAAAACCACAAGATATTAAGCTTATCCATTACGGATGTTCAAGAACCCGTGACCTTTTATTCACTGTAAATACAGGAAACGGCAACCAGTCACTTTTTAGCAATAGTTATTTATTCATTCATAAGTCTGCTTTTGAACCTTTTCAGGCTCATCTTCAGATGGTGTACAGGAAGTTACATAGCTATTTCAAGCATAAGGCTGGCTGCTGGTTCTGTGACAAGAAGACGGAACATGCTTTAATGCATCGCCATGAGCATTGTTTGTCTGACGATTTTGAGCCAAAATTTAGTTTTGTACTTACTAAATTTTGGATCCAAATCTGCAGATAAACGGTATTCATGGAGTTGCATTAAAGCATGTTCCATCTTTCTGTCATAGGGCCAGCACCCAGCATTAGGCCTGAAATAGCTGTGGAACTTCCTGTACACCAGCAGAAGATGAGCCTGAAAACGTTCTAAAACCGGTTCATGGAATAAATAAATAACTATTTCAAAAAAGATGACGTTGCAGTTTTATGTATTTACATAAAACACAAGCTATATAATGATTACAGTATCGAAGCATTTCCCACTGCGCTCGGCAATGAAAGTTCTGTAGTCCAGTAAAGTCGAAGCCTATTTCTACCACAAAGGTGTGACAGAACTGTAATAAATAAAACTCCTCTACCCAAATCCCAAGAGGGGGCAAGCGCCCCGTCTGCATCCTATCACTTTTGGGTGCATTTGTTTCTAGCCCTACTTCAGAAAGGCTCCTCTATACGCTCAAAACTTTTTTGTCAGATTCACTGATTGCTTTCCATGGGTTTTTGAAACAAGCACGCAGACGTACAAACTAAGGTTAGTTAACTTAACTTTTGGTCCATCTCTTGCGTTGTGTTTTTATAACAACTAGAGGTGTTTTGCCATAAATGAAGAACAGATAGAGAATTTCTTAAAGTGACTTCAGCGCTGCGTATAAAGGAAAAGACAACAAAACTCTAGTCCAGGTGGTGATGGAAAGTTCCTATGGGACGAAATTGCTGAGGTTATCGGTCCCTAGGCTTACACACGACTTAAACTAAGCTAAGGACTCGAACCTCCGACAGAGGGAGCTGCGCGAACCGTAGCAAGGCGCCCTAAACCGCGCGGCTACCATGCGCGGCCCGCTGGTCCAGTGGAGGGTTGAAACAGAGATAAATATGACCACGAAAAGATGATAGAAAAAATACTAGGCCGGAAATTAATGATTATATCAACTTTCTCCGAATAGACAGCCAAACTCTCATTATCTTGCAAGGATTACTTCGCCCTCGTATAGAAAAAGATGTAGTTATGCGAGAATCTATTATAGTTTCTCTAAGATTATCGATAAATATGAGATATTTCGCAACTTTAGCGCATTTGGAAGGTTTAAAATTTGTATCCTCCATTGCATCTCGATCACTGATGACATTATTATCAAAATACGTGAAGCAATAAATGAAGTATTCGAAAGGTTCTCGCTTGTAAGTCGAGAGTAGAACATTAATTATTTTTGTTTACGTCTTTCGATGTTATATTACGACTGAAAGTCGTAACAACATTATTGTTTGCGTATGACCTGTGGTCTTTTATTCTTATCTGATCTTAGCTTCCACAACAGTGGGAATTCACGATACAACATAAGTTTGTTTTCGCTCAAGATGCTCGGCAAAATATCAGCAATTATACCGTTCACCATCTTGGAAGTCTGTCACGTATAGTGCTTTTTGTTTGGCAAATTCGAGCGTAAACCGTCAAATTTGTTTGTCAAATGGGCCCTCAATCCAAATGCCCTTCAAAAACGTGAACTCATTGTATGACAAGCACATGAAACAAAGCAGTACACTGACATATAATATTACAAACGCGCGAAATTTGACAACTGTTTGATCCTCTGTGGGAGCCTTAAGTGTACCTTACGAGCTGTGTGTTGTAGGTATCGCCCGTAGGAGTTGTACGTGGTAACTGGAGTAGACAGCGTGTAAAACGGGCCATTTGCGAGGCTGTAGTCAATGCGGCGCCGACATCGGACGATTGGGCTGACCTTTTAAAAACTGCATGGTAGCACGGGCACAGTGTGAGTGCCACCGACTTTATCGACTGACATTTGGGACATCGGGCGGTAGTCGGCCGAATGCGAATCTGTTTTCTTCGGTCGATTCGGGCACCAGTGACATGAAGATCTCCTATTAAAAGGTTATCACTGGCATAGCCGCAAGAAAGAATAAGTTAAATAAAGTGCATTTGACCCCCAGTAACAAATGGAAAACTTGTGACGTGATAGAACCTGGTATAAAAAATTGTAAGCGGAGATATATTGAACTTTTTAGCCATAATGCAAAAAAGATCATAAGATACAGGCGGTGTTATAATCAGAAGATACGTTTTATCTTAACGTAAAAAACAGTGCAACAATTTGGTCAAGAGCAAAAATGCTAAATTAGACAGTTAAAACAGGGAAAGAAACGCTCATCACAGGATTTCCGAATTGTAAGAAGGAGGAACTCAGAAGGTTATTATATTACTCAGAATACCAAATCAAACTCAAAAATTCTCTGGACATTACGTGTTCTGAAGATTACGAGAAGGCAGAGAAAGAAGTTCCCGAAATGTCTCCTCGGTATGCACAGGGTCCTGCGTTCACTTACGAACAACCTGCATGAGAAGTAGACAGCATGCTCCAACAATTGCAGTGTGAACGTGTAACAGTCTACACAATTACTTATAAACTGAGTTTCTTTTCTGTTCTGGTGCTGTCATCGCGTGAAAAGTTATAATGTGTTAAATAAAAAATTGCAAAAAAATAATTCGGGCTTTTCCTTGCGGCAGCAAATGGCTTGTGGAAAAATTGTTGCTGTGAAAACATTAATTAGAAAATATGGATTATTCCGTTTTCTTTTACTTGCCACAATGTTCCTTGCCCGAAAAGTATTCACTGAAATATGCGAATATTTTATATATGTCCACGGAGGAATTTTCAGTATTCGGGGATATTACAGGAATGATCGTTTGAAGCAAAAAACTTCGTGTGAACATATATCCTATTGTCCCTGATTTCCGAGGTAGAACACATTTAACGCACATTGTGATATTCAATAGACTGTCAGGTCTGTACATGAGCACATCTACAAGAGTTAGTCAACATTACAATATGCGTTTTACCAAGTATCAATTGATAAAAAAATCTCGAAGCATTATCGTATACGTCACATTGCAGCTGTCGTACAGTTCACAATAGATGTTCGAATATCAGTCAGTCAATTCCAGTGAATTTGTGTACTCTTGGAAGAAGATATTGCTTTGCTTGTCTGAGTGCCCCTACACGTTCACTAATGAGGACAGTCACGTTCATGATGCAACCAGGCGGTTCATTCGTGTATTCACTTTTCGTTTCTACACCTCAGAATTCATCTAATCCCATAAACAAAAATCTAATGGCCCAAGGTCTTTCGATCTTAGTGGCCAGTTAATTGTGCTACCACGACTAACCCAGCGATTAAGGCAAGTGCGGTTGAGATGTTCCCTATACGTCTCGTAAATGTGGAGGAGCTTCATCACGCTAGAAGTACATTGTTCACGTGGCCAAAGCAATGTCCTCAAGGTGTTCAACAAACGAAATTTCCAAAACATGCAAGTAATTCTGTTCCGCTTATTGCTCAAGTAAAATGATTGGACCAGTCAACATGTTACCGATCATGCCGCACCAAACACTGATCGAAAAACGAGACTGAAAATTGGTTTCTAATGTAGTGTGTGGCTTTTCCTGTCGTCATCGATGATTAATACGCGTTATGCTGATTCCATTCCGTGTGAACGCAGCTTCATCGCCAATATGAAAATTATGAACACGCTGTATGTGAAATTGGTAAAAGTTTTCCGCATGCAATGTTCGCGATACACGTGTACGTGGGACACATGGAGAAAGTCGCCTTGTGCTGGTAGTCGGACTACGCTGCACTGTTTCAACAATATGTTGCTATTCCAGCGCAGGACATTGAACTACACGTTCAGAATAAAAATTGGAACTTGAAATAATATCTGTTACACGCAATGTGGAGAAAATTACGGTAAGCAGTCTGCGACCACGAATTTGACGAGTCGGAATGCGACGACGGTTGCCTCAGACAGCAGGAGCACTATCCCTGCACAAGCCGTAAATATACATCATATTTGCGTGTGCTTCATTGGAGTTCAGATGGTTCAAATGGCTCTGAGCACTATGAGACTTAACTTCTGAGGTCATCAGTCACCCAGAACTTAGAACTACTTGAACCTAACTAACCTAAGGACATCACACATCCATGCCCGAGGAAGGATTCGAACCTGCGACCGTAGCGGTCACGCAGTTCCAGACTGTAGCGCCTAGAACCGCTCGGCCACTTCGGCCGGCTTCTTTGGAGTAGATGAGTGGCATTTTAGCCAGCGGTTTTATAAACACAGTACAGTTAACCGATGCTTCTCAATGATACACCCTCTTGTGCCTTTCAAAATAACTAAATCACCTAGTAACTGCCAGTAAAACATTTCTCAGGGCATAACGCTCCGTCCTACGTCCTGGACCCTTCCGGTGATTGTTGCAAGAGCCACCTGTCCGACGGAGCATACATCGTGATTCACCTGAAATAGCAATTTGTCAGCACGCAGTGCACGTCCGGTTCCGTTATTGGCGTCCAAATTCCAGTCTACGTCGCCGATAAACTGCTGTGCGCCTGGATGTATGAACCAGGCGCTATCTGCAGGGGCCCATACACAGCAAACTTTCGCTGAACTGTCGTTGGGGAGGCACTGTTGACAGCGCCTTGGTTCATCTGGGCGTTCAGTTCCTCAACAGTTGCACGTATATTCGGCCGTACACATCGCCACAGCCCTTGTTCACCCGTGTCGTCTATGGCCCGTGATGCACCACAGTTTCCTCGGAACCTGTTTTGGATAGCGTCATTTTGCCATGCATGATATACTTCAACCACGGTGGCATGCGAACAGTTTACAGACTGACCTGTTTCGGAAATGATTCCATCCTGGACCGGAAAGCCAATAATCCTGCCCTTTTGGACGTCAGATAAATCGCTCTGTTTTCGTATGACGGCAACGACTGCACTGTTTTCCGAGTCCTACCCCACCACAACACTCTTTATATACCCCCCCCCTCCCCCCCCCCCCCCCCCCACTGCTAGAGCCGTCACCTGCCTTCTGTGTGTGGCTATTGCACGTTGATGTCAGACATTGGCAATGGGCACATTAATGAGACTGGACTGTCTGCACGCGTTTGCGGCCGTTGTCACAGGAGGTAAAACCTTGAAGGTTGCTAGGCCGCACCTTGTTTCTGTTGAACTCCGATGTTTGAGCTCCTATGTTGGGCTCTACTTCAGAAGCTTTTGGTGACCATTGGGTTACCCGAGGACATTACAAGGTCGCAAAAGAGAGGGCGAAACGTCAGGTGTGCAAGAAGAAACTGAAGAGGCAGGTGAGGTGACCTAACAACGTATTGATTTTATGTTCTATGTAATAGATCGCTTTCTTCTTTATTATGTGTTCGAAGAATTATTCAGGTTGTTCAAATAATTCAAGAAAGAGCGTATTTTTTATGAGAAACATAATTTTTTTGTATATGAATTCGTCGCCTTTTTAACAAAAAACAAAACACAAAATGCAGTGCAGGTCTAATCTCTAGCTAGAGGACTGTTAGGGGGAACATTCCACTGGCAACCGGCCAAGGAAAGCGAATGCATTTTGACCAAGTCATCTGACGATGGCTCTGGCAAGCAGCGTCTTTATACACGCAAAGCTGCGTTATAACAGTACAGGTATAGGCATCGCAAGACAGTCGTGTGATGCAGCCGTAATCGGAATGTGCTGCGCGAGGCTGTCTCACGTCGAGCCAGGCCCCTGTCGCTTCCTGGGCGCGAAACTGTCTCGCTTCTCTCGTTCCGCGTACGTGGAACGCACCGTACTGAAGTAGCGGCTTTACGGTGCGCTAGTAGCCGGGCGGCTACGTCATCCTGGTCTGTCCGATGTTGCGGCGCCAATGTTTTCCAGGAACACGACGACCCTGACTCACTGGAAACCAGCGACTACGTAATGTCTGTCTCTGGACGATGTGTGAACTGAAGCTCGTATTCTCTTAGACAAACACACACACACACACACACACAAAACACATATACATAAAATTCCTACGTTGATTTTCCAAGAAACAACTCCAGCGTTCGCCTTAAAAGATGCATGGGCTAGTACGTTCTTACATTTTGCAACCCATTACATTTTAACAATCTATATTCCCAAGCAACTAAAACGGTCATCCAATCCCAATGACAGTTTGCCCATCTTACGGTTTCCAGAGGCAACAAACACTTGATTATCCGTATTTCATATAACTGTAGTCTGATTAAAGTTACTTGATAGTTGACACTTGACATATTGGAGCTGGTTTCCTCCAATTACAACGCTCAACGTCACGCTCGAAGGGTTCGCCTTTGTCAAACCGCTACAACAATTCCTCGGTTCCCTTCCAATCTTTTGACCGGCATTCGTTTTTGGTGTCTTTGGATCCTGAGTTCTGTCACTTTTATTTCGTATTTCATCACCCCTGTTAACTACACAAAAAACACGCACACGTGCGCGTTTCATACACAGCACTAATCGAACGCTGCAAGATACTTCCGCACAAGGCTCAGTTCAGCGTCTTATATACGGTTATCGTAACCACACAGGTTGGCTTGCATTAGATAAGCTTTTCCCGACAATGCGTGAAAAAAAATGGGACTTAACTTCTGAGGTCAACAGTCCCCTAGAACTTAGAACTACTAACCTAACTAACCTAAGGACATCACACACACCCATGCCCGATGCACGACTCGAACCTGCGACCGTAGCTATCGCGCGGTTCCAGACTGTAGCGCCTAGAACCGCTCGGCCACTCCGGCCGGTGTTGCGATTGGAGGCACAGTCATAAAAATAAGTGTATAACGAAGTGTTGTGCCGTAGAGTAATGATTAGCACATAAATATTTTGTGTAGGCGGTCGTGGGTTCGAATCTCCTGATGTGTAGAGGATTATTTTTATTCCTAAACCTAACCAAAAGAGTTTGATTATCTTTTCATTCAGTTAATTGGTTGAAATGTATTTTTTATCTGTAATTCTTTTCGGTATCATGTTCATCATCGTGTTGACTTTATTTCCTTTTATTTTTCTTCCTGTCGTTCTTCTTCATTAGGGATCTGCCTGTCTCGTCTGTAGTCTGCAACCAAGTGCCAACGAGAACTGCTCATCGGTTGGTAACTGCAACAGCACGTGTGAGGATAGTTTCAGGTAACCAATTACAGCAAGAAATTACAATAGCGAGAAATTACGATAGCGAGAAATTATAGTTTGCTTTTAGGGCTGAAACTGAATTTTTGATGTGTCGAGTTTTTCTCACAGAGGCTAGCTTTAATCAAAGTGATCGTGATTTTAGATCTGCCACAGATTGTTGAGCGCCGTTTTCTCGAATAAATTGTAAATCACGATTTTTTGGCTACCTTAGGACATGAGTTTAAATTCAGGGCCTCAAAAAGTGACGTCTGACGCAATTCAGTCATTGGCCAGTTAAAATCAGTTGTCGTCAGAGCACCTCGCATTCTCGACATACCTCGCAGGCATTTATGAATGACCCGCCGTGTGTGTGTGTGTGTGTGTGTGTGTGTGTGTGTGTATGTGACCTATAACCGAGCGGTAACCGGGAGCCGATGTGGCAACGTTGTAGCGTCAAATGACAGACGTCAGCTATCAAGTAATTTTAATCGGACTATAGTTAACCCGTGTGAATAATTCGCACTTTGTCCTGATCAGTCGCTGATAGGTAACATAGTAACGCAGAACTAAGTAAATGCAACTATTTATTAACAATAATATTATAAACAGTACAGCAGTAACAAATGTTAGTCTCAATGAAAAAAAAACGATATCATTATATAGAATATTGTTAACTGTAAAACAAGCCGATATTGTCTTTGTCAGATTAATTTCAATTTTTAAAATTTCTTTATTTCACAAAACTTCTTCGAAAATATGTTCGCAGTTGTCATCAACCTTTGCTTTTTGGCAGTACGTGTCTTTAACACAAACATCACTATCACTGTATGAGTGAACTTGTGAAAAAGCCGCAAACCTGCCCTTTGAAGCATCTGATCTTGCGCTTTATTAATAGTCATATCGCAGACTACTTTTCTTGAGAGCTGTTTTCTAATTATTTGAAAAGATATGTTTCAATCAGAAGGTGTGAGCTTAATGTGGGGTATCAGCACAATTCTGTTGGAATTAATAAATTTAGCGGTGATGATGTAATCGTCTAAGTGAGTTACCATTAATCTTCCTCTGTTAATTAATTCCTGATAAGCGTTGATTTCTAATTAGCATGATAATAGCATTTTTCTTTAAAAGTAATGCAAGCGGTGGTAGTCGGCCGGTTTTGAAAGGTCAAGAATTCTACAGGGTACAGTTGAACGTCGTTTATTTCTTCAAGTTGGACAGAATCAGAATTGAGATAAGGCTTTTGTCTCTCCAAGTAACAAACTGGGAATGCTATATCCATTAATTGTTGTACAGTCGTCATTTTTTGCACATAGAAAGGCCGTTGAATAGAAATGAGAAACTTTTGTTCATTGATTTCTGTGGCATTAAATGTGGTGATAATAAAACTATCGTAATTGCGGTAAATATGCTTTGGAGTTTTGATCGCTTCGTTGAGTTACTAAACCACCGCCTCACAACTTAACTAACCATTCAGTGAAAACTTAATCACCATTTGCCCTCATATTTTAAGTCAACTTATGAATTTTAACGCGACATCATAAGAGTATACCACACATACCCGCAAAATTATGACATTGCACGACACACAGTTCAGCAAATACGTCGTGAACAGTGAGACACGTGGAAAAGTAGCTTTTCTTAAACCTAAACGGAAACTGCTCAGACAACACTCATCCAGTGTTTGATAATGCGAGCACTTAGCGACAACTAACAAACTTCAAACAAAATGTCGAACCTTTACTAAACCTTTTTTGTCACTTTCGGATCCACAAAATAATGAAAGGAAAATAGTTTATCGTTTACTAAATGTTTGTTCTTCAAGCGGCAAGACTTCAAAAATGGTTCAAATGGCTCTGAGCACTATGGGACTAAACATCTATGGTCATCAGTCCCCTAGAACTTAGAACTACTTAAACCTAACTAACCTAAGGACAGCACACAACACCCAGCCATCACGAGGCAGAGAAAATCCCTGACCCCGCCGGGAATCGAACCCGGGAACCCGGGCGTGGGAAGCGAGAACGCTACCGCACGACCACGAGATGCGGGCGGCAAGACTTCAGCATCAATGCTGTATATAAATGAAAATAACATTTTAAGTTTTCAAACCTACACTTTGTGCTTTTTTAACCTTTTTCACTTATATTGAAAGTGCAGTTAAATGCATTTTTATCTTTTTTACGTACCCATCACGTAAATTACAAAATTGATACCATATTTGCACCAAATGATATTGCTAAATTGCACTTTAATGTCTTTGCTATGATCAAACCAAAAATAAACGGCTCGACACTATGCACTATTTTCCAAAACTATCTTACGTGAGCATATAAGGGGTTATCACTGTTTTTAGTCAGATCTAAAAGTAATCACAGATAATGGTCAAGCAACACCTCATAAGCCAGATATTTTTGTAGCCAGTGATAAGCAATGCTTGAGTTGGTGTAAAGGGCGACGCCGCTATGTCGTGGTTGACAGGAAACGGGTGGTTTGGAGCGGCAAATCACGCCATACCCTGTGGCAATCCGATGGAAGGGTTTGGGCTTGGCGAACGCCTCTAGAGCGTTACCTGCCATCGTGTGTAGAATAATGAACTATGGAAGATGTGGACTTACGCTGTGGGATTGTTTTCCATGGTTACCGTGTAGTACCAGTAATACGCCGAAGAAAATGTTTATGGGAAAGGATATGGACACATGTTACAGCATTTTGTACACAGTACAGTACAAAAATGGTACGGAGACGGTGACTATTTGTATCCGAACGATGAGCGAACTGTCACAAAGCAGCCTCTATGAGGTAATGATCTGTGGACAATAACATGTCTAGAATGGACTGGCATGCCCAGAGTCACGACCTCAAGTCAATGGAAGACCTTCGGCTGAGTAAGAACTTTGACTTCACTCCAGTGTCCAACTTCAGTAGCTTCTTTGCTTCGGCTCTTCAGGCAGAATGGGTTGCTATTCCTCCACAGACATCAGACACCTCGCTGAAAGTGCCCCCAGCAGAGCTCGTAAAGGTTGAGGATGGACATACCCAATAATAATGTTCACTACTAGATGTACGGATGCTTATGATCAGGTAACATACTGCTCTCCCCCCCCCCCCCCCTACCACCACCACCACCCCCGTCCCAGTGGCGCCCACCCCACATACTCTGTATGAAAACATCTGGTTCCAGCGGTCGCTCAGCGCGGGTGAAAACATCGGTAACAATGAACGTTTGAGTCACTGCTCACGAACACAAGGATAACCGAGTTCGAGTCCCGCTCTGGCACAAATATTCAATTGTTACGACGTACTGAAACAATTTCTTTTGCGATGAGACTTCAGCAGCAGCACATTTTTAAGTGGTAGATGGAAGAGAGCAAACGTGACGCGATGAGCACGTGAGTCGGAACTGAAACAGGCAGACCAGGCGACAGAGATGAGCCCTCGCGGGACGGACTGGTGACGTTTGCAAATGTCGCCCGGGGACGTGTGCCCGTCTGAATACTGCATGAGCTACGGGGCGTCGACCCTTAGCAGCGAAGCGTGGGTGGCTCATCTGCATCTTCCTCCGGCCCGTACAATTTACAGTCAACACTCAGCCAAGTAGGTCGTACGAACGCGATAGCAAAAACTTAGCCGGAGATTGTTTGTGAAATCTCCCTCATAGATAACACGTTCTCATGCTGACTGAATATTACTGCAAAGTTGACTGTACGGGAAGTCTCATCAAATAAACACTCACATACACAAAATGTTATGTAAAATTTATGAGTGAACTATCGGAGTTCGGAGAACATTTTTGTACTGACATCCTACACCGATTTTTTTTAATGTTCATTTTTCAGTGCATTTTAGTTACAAACGTGTGTATCAAAACACGCAAAGTAGAATAATATAGGGATAAAAAACAGATTAGATTTGTTAAAAATAAGAGTAGGGAAACTGTTGTGAAAAAAAACTGGAATTTTTCCTTTGTTTTCTGGTATGGCAATATATGCATGAGATTCGCAGAACCATATGACCAGCGGAGAGCCCATATGACTCAGTTAACTTTCAGCAGACGGAAGCGCGGTCTTGTAACATTGCGAGGTAACCAGCGAGAGCGACGTAGTTATCTTCAGGACTACAGAGGGTAGCACCTCAGCGCTACAACACGCATCTGCTCCAAACGGAAGTGACTCGATGCGACAGACGCCGTATTTATTTTGGCATATTTAAATTATATTATACCTTGCAGTACACCTTTTCAAGGTAAGAGGGCACTGAAGATTTATCACAAACACGTCACTCTCATCATTAAATGTGTATTAACGACGGATAAAACACATAAGCCTTCAAGAGAGACTATGATACCCAAGAGAACAGACGAAAGCGGAATGACTCTGGTGTAGGGTAATGGACAATGAGGTGGATTACATTACCAAAGAAATTACGGCTGTGGGTTTGTGCCCTGCTAGGTGGTAATATTTTTCTTCCATTTTAGTGTTGTAAACACGGGCTGTGACTTTCTTATTAACGTAATGTAAATATGTTCTGCTATATTCTGTGTTATTCACATTTCTGTCTGACTAGAAAATGAACAGTGAAATATATATTTGGCTCCTTATTTCCGAGAATACGGCGATTTCCGAGAGTGTGGTTAGTTAGGAACCTAATAGAACAGTTTAAATTACCGTGTGTGAAACGAGCGGCAATGACATTTAAATTCTTCGGTATGACATATGTTTAACTGGTTGAGAATAGGAAGAAAAGCAGACTTTGCGCATGCCCAATGTAAGGTGCTTCTTACGTCACTTCTGTTTGGAGCAGATGCGTATTGTACTCGTATTTATTATGATTTTGAAAGCGAAATTTTTAAAGAATGGCGGTTTCGTTTCTCAGTGCGAATATAATGATATGTCGAGGATCATCTGTGTAAACAATAAGATAATCATGAACTGTGGAACGTTGGTAATAACTGGTCTGTTACTGAACCAGTAATTTGATAGACTTATCTTTTAAATTAGGTCCCAGAAACGAAGTTGCTAACAAAGAATATATGGGAACCAATTTTCTGCACAATGGCTATCTCAAAATTTCTGCTGTAACATTTGCGGGTAATACAGCAGTTCTGACAGACTGTATAGAGACAGAAGAGAAACGGACAGAAATACGTTAAAAAGTAGCAGAAATGTAGGATTGCAAATCTGCTCTGACAGTCAGTAGTTATGACTCAAACTGCGACTGCACTGCCGAAACTAAATTCAGAGTGTGGAAAAATCAGAGAAACAGATAGATTTAAGTATCTAGTAGATATCATTCAGTCTGGTGGAAAGCGGAGGAGAAATCAAATGTGAAACTGAAAAATATAGTCTCTGTTGCGATAAGAAGTGAACCGTGAACTACCTTTTGAAACTGAAAAGGTGTGTGAATTCTTCGCTATTAGAGTAGGTCATTCTAGGATGCGTTCCGGATACAGAGAACGATTTTAAAACATCGTGTGCCATAGAGTGGGACTGGTTTTGGTACAGTGGTAACAAGTATCTCTACTGCGCTGCACATACAGTAATATTGAAGTTGAAGACAAATAGAAAATGAATTGTTCAACAATTAACGGCTCAGCGAAAAAAAGCCTAAATATGTCACATGCAGCATTAAGATATAATTGAAGGTCGATGTAATTAATGTTGCGAATCAGCAACTACTGCAGTTCCGGTGTTCTGCATTGTGATCTGCATGTCGGGAAATCGTTTACAAACTGCCGCAGTGGCGACACCACTGAAATTCAGTCTGAAGGTCTCCCTTTTCTTGGGTGCAATTTCAAACTCCGTACTCTCATTAGGTGTTACACAGACGACTGTACAAGTGAATAAGAGCTCAGTTTGGCCATCTTGATTGTGACCGCGTTACCAGCGAGCTATCACGCAATGTTCATTTGTCTAATTGTACAATTCGGTACTCAGCAATCAGGTCAAGAATACAGGTCACCGGTTTGCGTTATTGTCGGACTAAGGGCCTTAGCTGTATGTGTGATGCGTTATTTCTGTCATAGCACAACAAAAGAAGGTCAGCGTCCGTAGCTGAGTAGCTAGAGGGGCTGATTAGTATGTGGAGGACCCGGGTTCGATCCCCGGCACTGCGAGGGATTTTTCCTCGATAGGGCGACTGGAATGGGGTGCACTCAACCTCCTGATGCGAACTGAGGAGCTACTTGACCGAGTAAAGGTCCAGGTCACGAAAGTTGACAATGGCCGAGAAAGCTGGTGCTGACTGTACGTCTGTCCGTACTACATCCAGTGACGACATTGGCAGAAGATGACACGGTGGTCGGTCAGTAGCGATGGGCCCGCCAGGGCCTATGGACGGAGTTTACGTTACGATAAAAGAATTCCCGACTTTCCTTCCTCGAACATTACTATGAAGACCGTTAACGAATAACAACATGAAAATGTGGAGTACGTTTTGGACATTTAGTTTCCCAAACACGAAAGTTGACTAACCCTCTTTTGGGAAGCAATGAGGTGACGTGAACAGAAACCGTACAGGATACATTTATTCCTAACTGTTTGGTGACTTAACCAATTGCTTTTCAAGATATGCTGTTCGGAACTGTTTTTTCATGAAAAATATTTTGCCATCATTTGCTAATATTCTTTTGATGGTGGAAAGATCCTCCCTTAATTTTCAACACTGCAAATGTTAATTTTAAGTGGCATTGCTTTTAAGAGGAAATCACTTCATGTGCAATGTCCGTAGAAAAAGTAGAGGTGAAGAATCTTCACACATATACTTAATTATTTACTCAAGTTATAAAATGTGTCAGTGTCCAGGGGCACCGATAAGTGCGAAGTCTTAATACAACTCATAAGGTCTTTGGCTGTTGAAATGAGACAGATGAAGCTTAATAACTTGTTTCCAGATTATCATTTTGTGTTTACATTTAACATTAACCAATCCAGAGTCATAACACTGTCTAAAATCGTAAGGCAAATATAAACTCGGAATGCACATAACAGATCCATTTTTCTAACCACAAAAAATCAAAGACCTTCTCGTCGTGTTCACTTTCACCGATGCAGGACGAGTCTGACGCAATTGGCGTCAAACAACAATAGTATATGCCTCGCTGATTGTTCCAGAAGAATCCAGAAAGTTCTATAGATCAAATTAGTATCTAGGTAACTTTCGTTTTTAAGCTTTATAAGATTTTCAATTTTAAGTTTACGTTTCCTAGATGTAAATTCTTTTTAAATATTTATGAAATTAATAAGTAATAACACTATTGTAAAGTGAGAGTAAATGTTTATAAAGTTACTAGCTGTATGTCAAGTTGATATTAATCAGATATCTCTTGTAAATCAGTAAGAATGTAAATAAAGAGAATTGTCCTGAACGATGTAAAATGACTTTGCAAAAAGTCATAATATTCTGTTTTATACGCTTCCTCTAACATATACTGCAAAACGAATTTTCATGGTATAGCACCGTAGTATAGTATCGATCGATATATACAAGGAAAACTATGTAGCGTGTGTGAAAAAGATTCGCCCAACTGCTACAAAAATTCATAAATGTCCAAAATCATAAATTAAATATTTTACAAACGAGAATAAATCGAAATGCGGCCTAGAATCGGGTGGTACCGTATGTTTCTGTCGGGGGAGAGGGAGAGAGAAAATTCGACAGGGCTTGATTTATTACAGTGGTTACCTAATCTAGGATTCGCCTAGACGAGTGTGAGAAAATTGTGTGAAACTACTCTCGGGTTGGATGGCAGAAACTACAGAAAGAGTACAGGCTTGCCTTACTGGAAAAGAAAGACTGAATAAATCAGTGAATATGCAAAACTACAATGGACTGCAACCATTGCTTTAGTTCAGTTGCTCCCACAGAACGGCTTCACTCGAAAAGAGTGAATGGACTGTTATGTAAAACTAATAACGACTAGACCTATTAGTTTTCAGTGTGTTGTTAATATCACTAAGTTTCTAGTTAATGGAAGCCGTCATAATGGCATCTGGGCCACCAGTCCATCCCGCAGCGGCTGACGTAGAATCGAAATGTTCACACCAACCGTAGTGCTTCAAATGGTTCAAATGGCTCTAAGCACTATGGGACTTAACATCTGAGGTCATCAGTCCCCTAGACTTAGAACTACTTAAACCTAACTAACCTTAGGACATCACACACATCCATACCCGAGGCAGGATTCGAACCTGCGACCATAGCAGCAGCGCGGTTCCGGACTGAAGCGCCTAGAACCGCTCGGACACAGGGGCCGGCCGTAGTGCTTCAACTTCGAGTTAACACTGCGAACGAAGCTGTTCCGTCAATTATGGTCATGCTGCGGTCATCCTATGCTGTGGTCACATTGTTATGGTCCAGTACCCGCACATTACTGTGTACAACCCTCTTCCATCTGCTGGTACCGTACACACATCACTGCCATACCAGTGCGTCCTGTACGAGCAGCAGGACCACAGTCCATCAAATCGTTTGCAAGAGACCAAGCACTCCGTCCCGTTCGAAGTCACTCACACGCTGATAGTGCGTCATTTGACGTCGACGAGGCATACTGGCACTATATTCCACGTTCCACTGCATCTGAAAGCTCTATATCTATAGAGCGTTGCATAGCTGACGTGTCCGGACACACAAGGGCGGGCGCTGATAGGACCACGTACTCGCCACCTCTCTGCAAACTACTGTCGTACACATCTTTCAGTTTGGAAGTGATTCATAACATTCCTCCTAGAACTGCAATTTTCATAAATAAGCTCACCTGACAAAAAATTATTCACTCCATTGCGCATGCACAGGTGAATCAAGCCTTTACATATGGCACAGCGAGCGAGTCATGTGCTTAACCAGTAGCGTGCTACCTGTACGTGAGACATTTATGTTTCAAGTTAGACATTGTACGTAAACGTGGGTAAATGTAAGGACCTGACACAGTATCAAAAAGAGGAATCGTGTTTGGCCGTGCCCATGGTCATATGGTGTGTGAAGTAGCTGGATTTGTTGGTGTTTGGATACGTACTGCTAAACGTCTTTACAAGCAGTAGGTTTAGACGCGTGGCCACAATAGGCAACGTTAGAACTGTGGTCGGGAAAATATCCTGGCTGAGATATACCGGAAACGTATTTCGCGGCTTGCGAATCTAAATCGTTTCCCAATCTGACAGGAATTGCTACGGGCAGTGAATGAACGTCTATACCAACCTGTCGAGTATATTGGTACAGGAACTGCATACGTTGAACATTAGGGGGAGTCGGTCACCTCGCAAGAGGCCATTGCTCACACAGGCGCATAACGGTGACAACGCCAAAGTTCATGGGGCTGGAAGAATATGTGACTAGTTTTATAAACACTCTTCTACTCTGTTAGATCTCAACTGGCCTGCAAAATCATCTGACGTGAACCCCACAGAAAACCTGTGGGACATGTTGCAACTGCAGATAAAAAGCCGACGTCAGCATCCCAGCGATTTGGTTGAACTGCGCGACCAAATCCTTAGTGAGTGGTTTAACCTGGATGTTATGTACCTGCACAACCTTGTGGACTCTCTTCCTAACTGAATCCAGGAGGTTATGAAGTCCACAGGCAGAGTTACGCGGTATTAAATGATGCTTATAACGATTTCTCAGGGAGTGACTAATTATTTGGCCAGTGGTATTGTCCAAAGATCGCAGCGCCAGACCAAAGTCAGCAACATACTTCGATACCACAGACAGTGGCGATGTCTCGCTGCAATTCACAATGGCGAATGGGAGAGGCTGAAGAGTACACGTCCTCTCTCAGCTTAGCAGCATCCTCACATTGAGGTCAGTATACAGGGTGTTCGAAAATTCCCATTGAAAACTTGTAGGATATGTAGAATGATTGACTAAACAATGTTTTGAATTGGAAAGTACCGCGTGTGAAACCTTATAGGACTTAACTGCTAAGGTTATCAGTCCCTAAGCTTACACACTACTGTAACCTCCCCGCAAAAATTATTCAATTAAAAATGAGAATGGAGCCAAGTGTAACCTCCCAGCACAAAAATTAAGGAATGAAAATTGACCATGAACCCACAATAATATTAATTAAATAATGAACCATGAACCAAATCTAACACCTCAACAGAAATAATAATATCTGGTAAATTTTATAAGGGCAGCAGCGCTGACCTTCGGCCCTGTATTCTGAATAAAAAAGCAAAAATTCTTATCTCAATAAAAACTGCATCTATATCTGCTCGCAATTATACATTCCTCGACACAGCTTCGTGCAATGCTGGCATATATATATATATATATATATATATATATATATATATATATATATATATATATATATATATATATATATATAATTCTTGGAGGGAATGCATAGGAAATATTCTTTAAATTGAAATGAATGTTTTTCTTTAAAACAGTTACATTATAAAAAAATTATTATTGGGGCATTTTTCTGAACAAATTAAATTACAATTAACATACATTATTAATTATGCGCAAGGCTGCTTCTTTACCTTCTACAACAATACTCATCCTCCAGAATCCTGACCAGAGTCGCGAGCAGAGCACACAGCCGACGCATTCCGACTCCCGCAGACTACAACCGTCCACTCGCTACTAAAGCCGACCGACTACCACTGCAGACTCGCGCAGACTCGCGACAAGCAACAACTAGCAATAAACTACTCTCTGGTCAGAGATTCTGTCATGCCTCGCCCATCGCCGGCGAAGCATACGCCTTACACTACTTAACCTAAATTATCCTAAGGACGAACACATACACCCATGCCCGAGGGAGGACTCGAACCTCCGCCGGGACCAGCCGCATGGAAAGTACCGTTTCCATCCTACGACCCTATGAGAATGTGATGGTAATACGACCACTTTTACAAGTAATTTATTAGGTGTGATCCAGTACATTACTTGTTTTACAGTTCCACTCATTACTCGTTGCTGGGTTCTCTTCAACCTGACGCAGTACGGTCTCTTCCAATTCGGGTATGCGGCGTCTCATTGCAGCACCACAGTCTCCCCTACTGACAGTGAAGGTACCCTTTCTCGAAACCATTGTGGATCTGTGGCGAAAAGCGTATGCGATTGAGTCGGATGTTGTGGAGATCGACCTTCATAAAGGCGACGATTAGCTCTTCCATTACCTTGAGCTTAACCATTCAGAAGGATCATGCCAGTGTATTCTGCGTACGTGTACTCAAACCTGCCACTCTTAGCACTCACTGACTCGTGAATGAGGCTCTAACCAGGCCAGAGATGTAGGACAGACGTCAAATGACATCAGCCGATCCGACGTAAGCACCCGCCACCATGACTACCCTGTTGTATGCATACCTAGCAAACATGTTTTCAAACGCCATTAGCACGGAAACGGTACGTTTCCGGACATTGACTTCTATTCGAAATGTTATGTACCCACTCCCCTATAGAAGTTTGTAAAGGTAATTTTAGAAGGCCCTGTACAGTCGAGCGTGGAAATGCTCTGCCCAGTCTGTGACCTCAGCTGAAGCAATCAACATCTCAGATGGAAATGTTCTTTTGTGAATGCTATATATTGCACATCAAGAGAACAGTTCGTTAGTTAGGACATTAAGTGATGCTTTAATAGTCAGTGACAGTTGTAAATATTGTACTAACTGCTATGGCTAAGGATTGAATCAGGTTAACTAAATCTTTTATTCATTCACGTAAGAATTAACTTATACTTGCAGTTTCGATTAACCATCTCCCAGGGCAATCAAAGAACCCTTAGAATCCATAGACGATGGTAGTTTCGTCTGGTCGTAACAATAGTATTTTATAAAACAAAAGATAGCCCAAACCGGAGGACTGATCTGAAGAGAGTCAGTCCCCGGGATTTTTTCCAACCATCGCCCCCGTGTTAGCTCCCGGCGGACTCGCCGTCTGCAGTGCCGCAGAGAATGTTCCTTTGTCCCTGACCCGGGGGGCCCGCGCACTTAGCTAATGACTGCAGCTCCTGATGGCCCAGAGTCTGTGTCGCCTGCGGTCACGGAGGCGGCTCACTTGGCACGCTCCGCAACTGGGACGCTGTCGGCCATGTTGGCGTGCCTTTGAATCATGTGCAGTTTTCAGATGACCCTTTACATTTATTTAGGTCATGACTCGTCCGCAAATCAGAGTAAGTGATGTATCAAGTGGTTGAACACCACTGCTCAGAGGAAGCACCTGCTGACGGGATACAAATTCCTAATGGCGTACCTCAGGGTCTGTTGCCGTGAAAATGACTCGGTTTTTGCTACGTAATGTGGGAGTTCCTAACAGCTTACAATCGCTAAAAGATATCGAAACAACGGATTGGTGCACAAAGGAAGGAGAGTATTTCGCTGCAAGATAAATAATTGAACATTTTCAAAAATTTTCTCTATCGTCTAACGTACATTTGCAGAAATGAAATTAATATTTTCATCCCATTTACCACGTAATAGATTACAGGGTCACAGGTGTGTAAAAAAAGGAGCGATAACATTTTTATCATTTATTAAGATCAAATTTCACGGCCACAAAGGCAATTTTCAGTACAATTATCCGTTAGGACGGCAGTCTGTATTTTTTTCTTTTGTCTCCTAATTTGAAAAGAGCAATTATAAACTACTTCAAAATGAAACTACTTTCTTAAGAAAAACATTCAAGACAATTCCAGCCATACCAATAATGATAATAAAATACACAGTTTAACATCTAAAATTCAACCCTTCATGCCAGTTTGTAATACTATTCCCCTTTTTGACATTTCAGTTTCGTTCACCTTAAGTAAACTAGTAATGAAATGCGTCGTTCCACACTGACTTAATGGAGCACAAATAAGCATAACAAACCAAAGATAAAAATTATGAACATTACAAAGAATACCATGACTAGCTAGTTATAGTGAATAGACAAGAAACTTGTTTCACATTTTGCAGGGGAATAAGCGGCAATTAGAAGACGTTCATGCCTGCAGAATTTACATTTGTACATACACTGAAGCGCCAAAGAAACTGGTATAGGCATGCTTATTCAAATGCAGATATATGTAAACAGGCAAAATACGGCTCTGCGGCCGGCAACACCTATATAAGACAACTAGTGTTTGGCGCAGTTGTTAGATCGGTTACGGCTGCTACAGTGGTAGGTTATCAAGATTTAAGTGAATTTGAAGGTGGTGTTACAGTCGGTGCACGCGCAATGGGACACAGCATCTCCGAGGTAGCAATGTTGTGTGGATTTTCCCGTGCGACCATTTCACGAGTGTACTGTGAACATCAGGAAGCCGGAAAAACATCAAATCTCCGACATCGCTGCAGCCGGGAAAAGATCCTGCAAGAACGGGACCAACGACGACTTGAGAGCATCGTTTATCGTGACAGAAGTGCAACTTTTCCGCAAATTGCTGAAGATTTCAATGCTGGGCCATCAACAAGTGCCAGCGTGCGAACCATTCAACGAAACATCATCGATATGGGCTTTCAGAGCCGAAGGCCCACTCGTGTACCCTTGATGACTGCGCGACTGGGCGACTGGGCCCGTCAACGCCGACAATGGACTATTGATGACTGGAAACATGTTCCCTGGTCGCACGAGTCTCGTTTCAAATTGTATCGAGCGGATGGACGTGTACGGGTATGGAGACGGCCTCATGAATCCATGGACCCTGCATGTCAGCAGGAGACTGTTCAAGCTGGTGGAGGCTCTGTAATGGTGTGGGTCGTATGCAGTTGGAGTGATATTGGACTCCTGATACGTCTAGATACGACTCTGACAGTTGACACGTACGTAAGCACCCTGTCTGATCACCTGCATCCATTCATGACCATTGTGCATTCCGACGGACTTTGGGCAATTCCAACAGGATTATGCGACACCTCACACGTCCAGAATTGCTACAGAGTGGCTCCAGGATCATTCTTCTGAGTTCACATATTTCCGCTGGCCACCAAACTCCCCAGACAATAACTATTATTGAGCATATCTGGGATGCCTTGCAACGTTGTGTTCAGAAGAGATCTCCACTTCCTCGTACTCTTACGGATTTGTGGACAGCCCTGCAGGACTCATGGTCTCAGTTCCCTCCAGCACTACTTCAGACATTAGTCGAGCCCATACCAAGTCGTATTGCAGCACATCTGCGTGCTCACGGAGGCCTTACACGATATTACGCAGGTGTACCAGTTTCTTTGGCTCTTCAGCGTAATTAGAAACGGAACATAGCTTCTCTTTTAGTAGTATCTGGTCGTGTCCCAGCTGCTGCTTCATCACTTAATGTGTCCTTCGGTACCCTGCGTCCGTCTGCCTCAGTCCACAGAAATGCAAGACAGTACCAACTATTTACACCTGTTGCAAACCTTCCTATCAGCATTTTGTCAGTAGATGTATCCTGATGATGCTGCTCTTTCTTTATTCAAGCAGCTCCTCATTTGATCTCACAAGGGCTGAGTGGAATCCCCGTACCAGACTCCCCCACCTCAGTAAAAATTTGAGGTGATACCGGGATTTGCCCCCCCTCCCCCCCCCCCCCCCGCCCCACCCCTCCATGAACCATGGACCATGCCGTTGGTGGGGAGGCTTGCGTGCCTCAGCGATACAGATTGCCGTACCGTAGGTGCAACCACAACGGAGGGGTATCTGTTGAGAGGCCAGACAAACGTGTGGTTCCTGAAGAGGGGCAGCAGCCTTTTCAGTAGTTGCAGGGGCAACAGTCTGGATGATTGACTGATCTGGCCTTGTAACACTAACCAAAACGGCCTTGCTGTGCTGGTACTGCGAACGACTGAAAGCAAGGGGAAACTACAGCCGTAATTTTTCCCGCGGGCATGCAGCTTTACTGTATGGCATGGAGAGCTGCATCAAACCAGTCTCAGGACTGAAGACCAGAACAACAACAACAACCGGGATTTGAACCCGTATCGTGGAATCCGAGCCACGTTTCGTTTGTAGGGAATCTCCATAACACTGAGAGGAAAAAATTGACGTGGCCGGGATTCGATCCTGCAACCTTTCAGTTCCTAGCCAAATGCACTACCACTTTTTTTCGTAAGAAATGAACATTTCAACAAAAGTTTCTACTCATTGATTACACATAGATTCAATCTCATGAACCTCGTTTGTTTAATTCCAAATTACACTCCCTAATCCAAAAAGAATAAAACGAAATCGGAGTTAATCCTACATTGCACTGCCACTTTCACACTTACCAAAAAAAAGTGGTCTAATCTCTCGGCTACAGGTGCGGTCATCACAATAATATCATCGTGTAAACAGTCACTGCATGAGTAAACTAGCTAAATGCTGATAGCTAACTATCTAGTGCTGCTATACAAGCATTACAGGAAGATAGATGAGGGATGCCAGTGCTAACGATGGAATGATCATTCACCAGAAACGGAACACCACAAAGAGCTTTTTAAATTGTTGCTTATTTCTTTGGCTATCACAAACAGATAAGCCATTGACGTGTTTCTCGAACTGGGTCATAAATTTCGTGAAAATTAAAACTAGTTTGCAAATAATAGTGATACAGCTAAAGAATAAACAACTTACGAGGCGATAGTCCAGGTCATTCAGTGGTTAGTACATTTTGACGAACTGTATACTGACTGACATCTATGTCAATTAATTCAGAGACATATCTTAATATGTGTAAATTTGGTTTCAATATCGTTCGCGTGGGAAAAGGAGTTGACTGAAAATATCTCACAGAAGATAGAACACAGTCTGTGCCAAAGATAACACTCGACCAAAGATACAAGATACACTAGAACAAGATTTCGCGCGTGCCACTCATCACCGCTGATCCACAGCTTTCGTCGGCTATAAACGTACTCCATATTTTCAGGTAAGCTCCCAGATATGAGAATCCTAGTTCATTACTTTATCCTGCGTCGTGATAACATTACGTTTGTGAATGACGCCATTCGTGTGGAGTCTTGTACGCATTGAGATTTGACAGCTCAGAAGCGACCAAATTTAAGACAGCTCTCGTAGAGCATAGCTCAAATGCGTAAATCGTGTCTCGGAAGCGAAGATTTGATTTCGTTAAAAACTTGGGAACTTGGATGTTGTAGAAGGAACTGTCACTACTGTCCCCCAACACAATCTTACCTGTTTCTTGGTTCATTTTGGGAATGAGTAAACTCAAAAATGACAGGTGTGACAAGATCTCGATTTAATTCATTGATCCATTCCATGATTTCATTGTTTACTACGTGTCAGTGAAATGTCACAATTTATAGTCTGTGCACTAATCACATTCGGTATTAAAACATTAACTCTTGGTGTGGAAGACCATCACTTCTAGGACGATTTTTTACTCTGCAGTGGAGTGTACACATTCGGGTCCCAGTACGACAGACAGTTTTAATATCCCAGGAATTTTCAGAATTACCAATGCAGCCAAAATTCTTCTTTCTTGGTCTCTACAAAGGCAACCAACTTGTTTCAGCCCGCAAGGACATTTTCTAGCATCTTTGCTTACAAAAATAAGAAACTGGAGAGTTCATTGTAATACTTATTGTCAAGTGACTAACCAAAGCTTATAACCGAAACAAATGGTTAGAGAGATCAACCTCAACTGAACTTTCAACTCGAAAAGCAAGTCGAATGAGAAAGTCGCGCAAGAATTAACCAGTTTAAATGAAATAACGTGAAATATGCCATCCTTCCACTAGCTGCATTGTAGCACCAGAGTGTAATTTACACGAGGCAATAAAATTAAACAGCTGATGGTTAATCATCTATATTTTATGTTCCCCCACTTTACTTTGGTCGTTATTAAAGGCGTTTGTGAAACAAACAGTAAACCCCAAAATCCGCTTATTTAAAAAATCGAACTGCCACGTATGTAACATAAAATATCGCGAACTATGTGTCGTACAATGATATAATTCTACCAGTACATTCAGAAGCATGCGTGGACACTGTCTGTGAAATTTGTAGTAGTAAAGGAGTAACACATTAACACGTCGTGCATAATACTGAAGTTTCACTGCATGAACAGCGAAAATATAGTAAACGATACAGATTTCGCCGTTCATCTTTATGCAGTGATGTCAGCAAGAAAAAGTTTGTAAAGGTTTAAAATTATGTGTAAAGTGATTAGTGCTGCTCATTCTCAAATTCTGGATGAATATTGTTTGGATAATTTGTGCGCCTGAGTTACTCCTCCTGAAGACATACACACACAGTTTCTATCGCTAATATTTATTGCGTTAAATCTTTAACGTAGGTTTATAGTTCTTAACGAGTAGATTATGACAGCATATTAATTTTTCAGATTCGGTCATTAACTCTATGAAATAATGAAAACCAAATTTTTGTTTCACTGGAAGCCATTAGATAGGCAATATACAACTGGTTGCGTGCTCCGGGTTAGCCGCTTAGTAAGACAGATATACTCCGGAACAATTTTTTTTCCAAAATCATTACGTCTTGTGACATCGTATCTCCTGAACTATGAATAGTACAATAATATAATTCTGGAGGTATATTCAATGGTACATGTGGATACTATGGGCAAAATGTGTTGCGAATAGAGCTAGCAATAAAGAAGTAATAAATTAAAATGTCGTGCATCACGTTGAAGTTTTACTGCATGAACAGCGAAAATTTTGTAAGAGATATTTGCTTGGGGGGGGGGGGGGGGGGTGTAATACCAACAAAAATTCTGAAAAGGTTTTTAATTTAGGGGCGCGGGGTTATGATCCACAAAAGTTCTGAAAAGGTTTTAAATTAAGTATAAAGTTTATTCGAAGTCAGTTATTTGCGCCATAAGTTACACTGTCTCAGGACACACAGGATATCCCAGGAGGAATGGTCAGTATTCAGGAATATGACAGGAACGATCATTCGAAGCAAAATGTCCAGTAAACATCGGCTCTAAAATGTATACCCTGGGAGCCATGAACACTTGTCCAGTAAAAAAGACGTGTTTCAGAGTAGTAAACATGAACACGTGTTCGCAGCTCTTAAGGTACACATTTTACTAGGATTTTTTGCTTCGGATGATCGTTCCTATCACATCTCTGAATACTGATCATTCCTTCTGGGACAACCTCTATACACTGTTTCTAACTATAATACTTGACTTATTATGATCAACATTACAGTTAAGATTATACCTCTTAATGAGTGGCTTATGACAGCATTTTAAATTTTTACGTTCGGTCAATAATTATATGAAACACTGAAAATCAAATTTTTGTTGCATCTGGAAGCTCTTAGACTGACAGCTTGCGACTGGGACTGCGTGACCATTTTACCCGTTTAGTGGTATACTGCTGTGGCTTGGGTCATTTTGGAATACGAGCTCTGGGAATTTCGTAACTCTCTCCGCAGTCTACAACGTTTCTCTTACAAAATTCTTCACTGCAGTTCGTTGACCACTTCCGTGTCACTCTCAAGCTAACAGTCCGCAGCTCGTGGTCTCGCGGTCGCGTTCTCGCTTCCAGAGCACAGGGTCCCGGGTTCGATTCACGGCGGGGTCAGGGATTTTCACCTGCCTCGAGATGACTGGGTGTTTGTGTTGTCCTCATTATTTCATCATCATTCATGAAAGTGGCGAGATTGGACTCAGCAAAGGCTGAGAATTTGTACGGGCGCTGATAACTACGCAGTTGAGCGCCCAACAAACGAATCATCATCATCATCGAGCTAACAAAACAGAAGCTGGTCGAAAAAGGGTTTTTTAAGCAATCTCTTTGTGCGTAAATTGACCATCTTCTGGTTTGTCCAGTGAATCTGAGTCTGATATCTACTTCCCCATGGTTAAATTTAAGCGTTCGCTCCATCTTAAATCGCTCCTGAAAGAGACTCTTAGCTACATGAAGATTTTAGTTAGTTCCAGTGATAGAGCGCCCATCGTGTAGCCAACTGATGTATGACTTTTCACCTGTTTACGACCTTTGCATTACTTTTAATTATGCTCACGTTCAACTGTCAGTCCTTCAATCAGGCACAGATCGTCTGAGAGTGTCACAAGGAACTCCTTGACTGCGAGGACGCAAAAGGACAATGATATTTACGGCATTCGACGTCCCACAAGTTGAATACCATGCAACCAGAATATTGACTGTTAATGCCAACAGTGAGTGGGACTGGAAGTATCCAATGGTGAGCACAGCATGAGACTGCGGATCGTGGTTGAACTGCTTAGTCGACGAGTAACTCATGCTAATAGTGTTAATACAATGTAGAGCAATGGCAACGATAAACAAAGCAAACGTTGCATTATATCTAAAACAACAGTTGCAGAAGTTGACATTTCATCACAAAGAAACCCAAAGAATTTCGAGAAGTGAGGAAGAAGACGTAAAGTGTCAACTTGATGATGAATAGTAAACTGCGAAATAGGTCCGAAAATTTGTAGATGAGATAAACAAACTTACCCTATCGTTCAGCAAGGAACTTGTTTTCAACGCCGGTCAATCAGGATTTGAAGAGAAAAAGCACATGAAAGAAAACCTGGAAATTAGAGGTACCAAGACAGTTGTATCAAGATCAACTAACATCAATGTCTTAGCGCATTCTTATTCAGTTATGTACTTGGATGGTAAATTGGATGGAAAGTTATCCACTGTGCTGCGAGAAGTTGAAGGTGTTCTGTCCCCTACGATTCTTTTTCGTGTGCGTGATCTTGCAAAGGCAGTAGGTTCAAATGGCTCTGAGCACTATGGGACTTAACATCTGAGGTCATCAGTCCCCTAGAACTTAGAACTACTTAAACCTAACTAACCTAATGACATCACACACATCCATGCCCGAGGCAGGATTCGAACCTGCGACGTAGCGGTCGCGCGGTTCTAGACTGTAGCGCCTAGAGCCGCTCGGCCACACCGGCCGGCAAAGGCAGTAGGAAATATTTACATAACAGCAAGCAAGAGTGGGAAAATGGGCGTAAGAGAACTATAACTATGATATGAGCACTGATTTTGCCCAATGGCTAGTCAAAATAACTTGCCTTTGATTGATTCCTGGTCTGCAAATAAAAATCACGCACGCTTAGAGCAACCGAGCCCTCCTGAAAAGTGTGTGACATTGCAATTCATACCACCTGGAACTACTGGACAAATTCAGTCTCTCGATGTTTTTTTTCCGTGCTTATAAAAAATATCGCATTATCTGCAGCCACGACTTAAAGGATAGCAAGTTTCACGATAAGCTCCACCACAGACTGTTTGAATTTAGTTGCATGCCATCACATTCCATCAGTTCTCATTACCCTGTTACACCAATATGATCCTATATGCATTCTTTAAGAGTGGGTACCTAGCTGAGCGTCCTGCATGGTTTGTAACGCCCAAAAAGTTCGCTTTCGATCGCAATGTTGCGAACCTTTGCGATCATAGTGGAGTACCATTTTTCATTCTATGTTCATAGTGCAAGTTACTGGTTTGTTTTGAACACTTCTTGAATGTCGACGATGTCCATTTTGTGAAGTGTAATAGACATATCCCATAGAAGGTTGATCTGTGCACCTCCCGGACACTCATTTTCTGTCGCTCTCCTGATGCACATGGTGATTCACTATCAGCTAATATATTTCCTGTCATAATAATTGTTAACACAACATTTTCAAATGATTGAACTTGCGCTATCGTACTCAAGGGGTTCCGTGTCAGTGCATTTGGACAAAATCCGCACTTGATGTAGTGAATGTAAGATAATGTCGTCATTCACATAAACCTCCTAGAAGGGAGGGCCAGCAGAACAGAGCTGAGTGGCTCCGTAGAAAAGACGAAATCCATGATGAATGACAAACAAGGATCGAAATTCTTTAAAACAGAGTTTGGCCAGATTAATTGAAGTACCTCGGTCAGACTACAGAAGAAAATGGTCTAGAAAAGCTGCAATAAGCGATCGGATATCAAAAATGGAGATAGCATATGTGCTGAGTAAGAAATGTTTGCATCAAAAAGTGCATATCCTGGATTACAAAACTAAGATACTATAATACTGCGGACAAAATAAAATGCATGTACGCCAGTAAATGCCTCTCAATGAAGCACAAGCTAGAGAGTTGGAGAGCTTGGAAAGGAGAATACCACTAAAAGTCATGTGTGCAGTCTACACGGAGGCCGGCTGGAAACTTTGGAGCAAAAAGAAGTCTACCAGAATGCCGACAGCACCTCGGTAGCCGTCAGAAAGAGGAGGATATTTTTTTGGGTATTTGTTCAAAATGGAGAAGAATAGAAATACAAACGAATATTAGATTACATCTCCAAAAATAAAATCACCGCAACGTGTATAAAGAAGCTCGGAGAGCTTGAAAGATTCAAGACTTTATATTAGAACGGAACCTGCTTCCAGACAGAATACAAATTTGTGAAGAAAAACTACAAAGACCGGAAGGGCATGGACGTGAGAACAAAAGCAACAGCTTACCGACCGTATGAAGTAGTGCTGGAACAGAGGAAACACCGAACAAAGAGGACAAAATGAAGTTGTAGCGTGATCATAGGTTGTCATTCATTCTAAATGCTTTGTTGCTGATATTCTTGAGCTAATAGACTGGCGATCCGTTTTGACATTTGAACATCTGTGAGCTATTGAGATACCGGATAGAACGATACCGTATTCTTCCGGGGTCGTAAGATTTCCTTCTGCAGCTCCGGCGCGCCGCTGGATGTTCCCCTAGTCGGCAGTTGAAATGTCTGCTGTGGCGTGTTCTCCGACATCCTCTTGCGCGATAGGCGTGTACCTGAAATTCAAGATTCTGGCTGGCTCTGAGCACTATGGGACTTAACAGCTGTGGTCATCAGTCCCCTAGAACTTAGAACTACTTAAACCAAACTAACCTAAGGACATCACACACATCCATACCCGAGGCAGGATTCGAACCTGCGACCGTAGCAGTCGCGCGGTTCCGGACTGCGCGCCTAGAACCGCGAGACCACCGCGTTCAAGATTCTGTCAATGTTTTTCTTTACAAGCTAGCCATACAGGTTGGCTTTAAACAACTTTTGCCCACGGAGCTTTGTAGCGAAACTGCAGGGTGAATTATTCACTCCGCAACTGTTTTATTGATTATCAAAAACATTTGATAGAGTACATTACAAGATGGTCGAGGTGGAAAAAAATGGTAGGATACATGGCAATAACCGCTGGATCACAATAATATTGGAATCAATATGCTGTTCTGGTAGTAGAAAATAAGAAATCTGACACGTTAAAGGTTCAGTATATCGATGAGTGAGACAAGACGGCATTTTGTCATCAATGATATTTAATCATTATTGGAATACATCGTCAAATAAGCCCTTGAAAATGTCAAAGAAGGAATCGTCCTGAAAAAAAGAGAAGCTGAACAATATCGACCACCCTGAAGATACTTCATTGCTTGCTGACAGCGTAAATGGTCTTCATTACCTTGTATCCAGAGTTGACGAATGTAGAGAGCATTGTGGACTCTAAATCAACCTAAATAAAACAAAATTAGTAGTCATCAGCAATAAAGACATATCAAACTGTTATTTAAACATCAATGGTAAACATATTGAAAATGTAAACAGATACACTCAGTTTGCTTCAAAACTTGACGGCACAATTTCAGGAATGGATTCCTTATATAACAAGAAGAAAAAAGTCTAGTAAACATGGCCTCTAAAATGCGTAAGTTACGAGCTATGAGCACCTCTTCATCAACGATACAGTGAAGCAAATATCTTCTACTACAAGCTTTTTGCATTCTGTGTTTTGGGAGGAGGTAGTGTGGACAGAAACAAGAAGTCCAGTAAATGTAGGTTGTAAAATACACTCCTGGAAATTGAAATAAGAACACCGTGAATTCATTGTCCCAGGAAGGGGAAACTTTATTGACACATTCCTGGGGTCAGATACATCACATGATCACACTGACAGAACCACAGGCACATAGACACAGGCAACAGAGCATGCACAATGTCGGCACTAGTACAGTGTATATCCACCTTTCGCAGCAATGCAGGCTGCTATTCTCCCATGGAGACGATCGTAGAGATGCTGGATGTAGTCCTTTGGAACGGCTTGCCATGCCATTTCCACCTGGCGCCTCAGTTGGACCAGCGTTCGTGATGGACGTGCAGACCGCGTGAGACGACGCTTCATCCAGTCCCAAACATGCTCAATGGGGGACAGATCCGGAGATCTTGCTGGCCAGCGTAGTTGACTTACACCTTCTAGAGCACGTTGGGTGGCACGGGATACATGCGGACGTGCATTGTCCTGTTGGAACAGCAAGTTCCCTTGCCGGTCTAGGAATGGTAGAACGATGGGTTCGATGACGGTTTGGATGTACCGTGCACTATTCAGTGTCCCCTCGACGATCACCAGTGGTGTACGGCCAGTGTAGGAGATCGCTCCCCACACCATGATGCCGGGTGTTGGCCCTGTGTGCCTCGGTCGTATGCAGTCCTGATTGTGGCGCTCACCTGCACGGCGCCAAACACGCATACGACCATCATTGGCACCAAGGCAGAAGCGACTCTCATCGCTGAAGACGACACGTCTCCATTCGTCCCTCCATTCACGCCTGTCGCGACACCGCTGGAGGCGGGCTGCACGATGTTGGGGCGTGAGCGGAAGACGGCCTAACGGTGTGCGGGACCGTAGCCCAGCTTCATGGAGACGGTTGCGAATGGTCCTCGCCGATACCCCAGGAGCAACAGTGTCCCTAATTTGCTGGGAAGTGGCGGTGCGGTCCCCTACGGCACTGCGTAGGATCCTACGGTCTTGGCGTGCATCCGTGCGTCGCTGCGGTCCGGTCCCAGGTCGACGGGCACGCGCACCTTCCGCCGACCACTGGCGACAACATCGATGTACTGTGGAGACCTCACGCCCCACGTGTTGAGCAATTCGGCGGTACGTCCACCCGGCCTCCCGCATGCCCACTATACGCCCTCGCTCAAAGTCCGTCAGCTGCACATACGGTTCACGTCCACGCTGTCGCGGCATGCTACCAGTGTTAAAGACTGCGATGGAGCTCCGTATGCCACGGCAAACTGGCTGACACTGACGGCGGCGGTGCACAAATGCTGCGCAGCTAGCGCCATTCGACGGCCAACACCGCGGTTCCTGGTGTGTCCGCTGTGCCGTGCGTGTGATCATTGCTTGTACAGCCCTCTCGCAGTGTCCGGAGCAAGTATGGTGGGTCTGACACACCGGTGTCAATGTGTTCTTTTTTCCATTTCCAGGAGTGTATATACTGTAAGAAGTATGGGCTTGTTTATCTCCGCTACTGTCAATCACACATCTTCTTTATTGAACAAGTGGTCATAACTCTTAAGGTACGCATTTTAGAGTAAATGTGTACTACAATTTTATCTTCTTGTTATATGAGGAACCAGTTCCTGAAGTTTTATCGTCGAGGTTTGAAACACCCTCTATATCTGGGAACTAACATTAACAACTAATGGCGTAACTCACATGAAAAAGTCCGTATAGAGAAAGCCAGGGCCGCGTTTTGTAAAATGACTACTGTGTTCAAGAGTTATCACCTCTCAAGCGAAACAAAATCAACGTTTCTGCTCTCCTACATATTTCCCATTGTTTTCTATGGAGATCAGACCTTTACTTTGTCGGTGACGGTGGGACAACGACTTGAGGCATTTGATACGTGGCTATACAGGAGAATGTTAAGAGTACCGTGTGTAATCCGGGCGGGAAGGAGCGCCTAGTCTCCGGCACGAATCCGCCCGGCGGACTTGTGTCGAGGTCCGGTGAACCAGCCAGTCTGTGGATGGTTTTTAGGCGGTTTTCCATCTGCCTAGGCGAATGCGGGCTGGTTCCTCTTATTCCGCTTCAGTTACACTATGTCGGCGATTGCTGCGCAAACAAGTTCTCCACGTACGCGTACACCACCATTACTTTACCACGCAAACATAGGGGTTACACTCGTCTGGTGTGAGACGTTCCCTGGGGAGTCCACCGGGGGCTGAACCGCACAATAACCCTGGGTTCGGTGTGAGGCGGTGGAGGGTGAAGTGGACTGCGGTAGTCGTCGTGGGGTAGTGGACCACTGCGGCTGCGGCGGGGACGGAGCCTCTCCGTCGTTTCTAGGTCCCCGGTTAACATACAATACAATACATACAATACCGTGTGTGAACAGATAAAATTACTAACAACGACATTTTCCGCAAAATGAAGAAAGAAAAAGAATACCTAAATCCTTTAAAATACAGATAATACAATATATCGTCCATGAAATGAGGCATGGAAACAGTTCTAAACTGCTACAGAACATTCTGCAAGGAAAGATACCCGGTGAAAGAGGACTGGGTGGTAGAAGAAACTAGTCAAGAAGTTAATGTAATAAAAATTTGTACAGCTGACGACTGATTATTTCTATTCTTAAAACGTGCTTCACAGCTGCTGATTGACAGCCACGAATAAAATTTTAAACTTACGGACGTGGACTTCACACACAAGCAAAAGTGGTATAGCTGTGATGATGTCCAACATTCGGAGTGGCTACGCACTAAAATAAGAAGCAGTTGAGTGCTGCTGTTTTGAAATTTCCTGATGGATTAAAATTGTGTATCGGACTGGGAGTCAAACTAGCAATCTTGCCTTTCACAATCCGGTAAACAGGTGTCATCTGCCAGGAAGTTTCAAAAGAAGTGCACACTTCTCTACAGAGGTGAAAGATTCATTCTTTGAGAAGGTATTTTTGTAGTTTGTGCAGTTCTATGAGAAGTACTGAGTTGCAGCTGTTGAGCCTTTTCATAATTTAATGATTATTTGCTGTCATTTAGAAACATTTTGGTAGTTGCCTTCTCAGATACTACTTTTTATTTCTTTACTTCTATCACCCGTTAAATGGAGAAAGTTTTAATCTTCTGACAATGCAACTGCAAGATCATTTATGTATATCAGAAATAACAGTGGACTCAGACTCGAACCCTGCCGGACACGGTATCCGATTGCTTCAGTGAGTCATACAGACACCAGTGGAAAAATGCCCCTACCAGAGCACAGAAAAGCTAAGATGCTACTGTTTTAAAAAACTCTCACTGAAAAGTGGGGTACCAGCTGCCTCACTCTACCTTTCTCCGCCAATCTAAAAATTTTCATAAAAATTGTGGCGTGCGAACACATTCGCGATGTTTTTAATATGCAGCTCAAACGGTTCAAATGGCTCTGAGCACTATGGGACTTAACATCTGAGGTCATCAGTCCCCTAGAACTTGGAACTACTTAAACCTAACTAACCTAAGGACATCACACACATCCATGCCCGAGGTAGGATTCGAACCTGCAATCGTAGCAACAGCGCGGTTCCGGACTGAAGCGCCTAGAACCGATCGGCCACTCCGGCCGGCAATATGCAGCTCACTATCATTTCCACCAGCTCCCCTTATTGTAACTCGTTCAGACCTACTAGTCCATCGCTATAAGTCGCTCATACGCATCCTGTCTACTTGACCATTCTTACTCACTCATTCAGCTCAACACATAGACATTATGTGTTTGTGTCTCTATGTCACCATCCTCTGTCTCACAGCCTGCGTGTCTTTCGTTCTGTCCTACTAATGCTGTCTCCTCTCACTGTTTTTAGAAAACAGAACACAGCACGTTATTCTCAATGGAGAGACGTCTACAGACGTTAAAGTAACCTCTGGCGTAGCACAGGGGAGTGTTATGGGACCATTGCTTTTCACAATATATATAAATGACCTAGTAGATAGTGTCGGAAGTTCCATGAGGCTTTTCGCGGATGATGCTGTAGTATACAGAGAAGTTGCAGCATTAGAAAATTGCAGCGAAATGCAGGAAGATCTGCAGCGGATAGGCACTCGGTGCAGGGAGTGGCAACTGATCCTTAACATAGACAAATGTAATGTATTGCGAATACATAGAAAGAAGGATCCTTTATTGTATGATTATATGATAGCGGAACAAACACTGGTAGCACTTAGTTCTGTAAAATATCTGGGAGTATGCGTACGGAGCGATTTGAAGTGGAATGATAATAAAAAATTAATTGTTGGTAAGGCGGGTACCAGGTTGAGATTCATTGGGAGAGTCCTTAGAAAATGTAGTCCATCAACAAATGAGGTGGCTTACAAAACACTCGTTCGGCCTATACTTGAGTATTGCTCATCAGTGTGGGATCCGTATCAGGTCAGGTTGACAGAGGAGACAGAGAAGATCAAAAGAAGAGCGGCGCGTTTCGTCACAGGGTTATTTGGTAAGCGTTACGGAGATGTTTAGCAAACTCAAGTGGCAGACTCTTCAAGAGAGGCGCTCTTGCTGTCCAGGTTTCGAGAGGGTGCGTTTCTGGATGAGGTATCGAATATATTGCTTCCCCCTAAGTATACCTCCCGAGGAGGTCACGAATGTAAAATTAGAGAGATTCGAGCGCGCACGGAGGCTTTCCGGCAGTCGTTCTTCCCGCGAACCACACGCGAGTGGAACAGGAAAAGGATGTAATGACAGTGGCACGTAAAGTGCCCTACGCCACACACCGTTGGGTGGCTTGCGGAATATAAATGTAGATGTTGATGTAGATGTGTCCCTGTCTCTCTCTTGATCTCTCTTACTGTTACAATCTTATTCATTCTTTGCTCACTGTCACTATCTCTTCGGCGTTGTCATTGACTCTCTTTCTCATTATCACTGGCTCCCATCCACTTCCACTTTCTCCTTGCCTTTATTCATCCTCCACTGGTGCTGTCTCCTTGAATTTTGTTAACGTCAACCACGTTGGACTGGCACTGTGTGCTTCTCTTTCTCTCACGATGCCATTATCTGCTTCGCTTTTTGTGTACCGCAACCACTGTCTACTATCTTCCTGTATTTACTACTTCTCCGTCTCTTACTCACTTCCACGCTCGCCTACTCTCTCAGCATAAAAAAGCGCGGATATGTTCGCATGCTAAAACATTCGGAAAAAATTTTTAAGGTGCTGAGAAAGGTATGAATAGAATAAAGCAGCTGGTACCCTACTTTTCAGTGAGCATGTTTTAATAAATAGGAGCATATTGGCCATTTGTGAGCTTCGAAAGCAGCATTTTTTCGCTGGTTCCTTTCTTTTCCCTGCTACAGCGGGGTATGTCACCCATATGAAATGAACTTTATTGGTCAGTAAAACTGCAGACAAATTTTGCATTTGCTTCAGTATTACAACATAGCGGATCTCAGATCCATTATAATGATAACGGAGACACTTTGCACCATCTTTCTCCGTGCTACGTCACTTATAAACTACACTACTGGCCATTGAAATTGCTACACCAAGAATAAATGCAGATGATAAACGGGTATTCATTGGGCAAATATATTATGCTAGAACTGACATGTGATTACATTTCCACGCTATTTGGCTGCATAGATCCTGAGAAATCAGTACCCAGAACAACCACCTCTGGCCGTAATAACGGCCTTGATGCGCCTGGGCAATGAGTCAAACAGAGCTTGGATGGCGTGCACAGGTACAGCTGCCCATGCAGCTTCAACACAATACCTCAGTTCTTCAAGAGTAGTGACTGGCGTATTGTGACGAGCCAGTTGCTCGGCCACCATTGACCAGACGTTTACAGTTGGTAAGAGATCTGGAGAATGTGCTGGCCAGGGCAGCAGTCGAACATTTTCTGATTCCAGAAAGGCCCGTAAAGGACCTGCGGTCGTGCATTATCCTGCTGAAATGTAGGGTTTCGCAGGGATCGAATGAAGGGTAGAGCCATCTGAAATGTAACGTTCACTGTTCAAAGTGCCGTCAATGCGAACAAGAGGTGACCGAGACGTGTAAGCAATGGTACCCCATACCTTCACGCCGGGTGATACGCCAGTATGGCGATGACGAATACACGCTACCAATGTGCGTTCACCGCGATGTCGCCAAACACGGATGCGACCACCGTGAAGCTGTAAACAGAACCTGGATTCATCCGAAAAAATGACGTTTCGTCATTCGTGCACCCAGGTTCGTCGTTGAGTACACCATCGCAGGCGCTCCTGGCTGTGATGCAGCGTCAAGGCTAACCGCAGCCATGCTGCTGCAAACGTCGTCGAATTGTCTGGCAGATGGTTGTTGTCTTGCAAACGTCCCCATCTGTTGACTCAGGGATCGAGACGTAGCTGCACGATCCGTTTCAGTCATGCGGATAAGGTGCCTATTATCTCGACTGCTAGTGATACGAGGCCATTGGGATCCAGCACGGCGTTCCGTATTACCCTCCTGAACCCACTAATTCCATATTTTGCTAGCAGTCATTGGATCTCGACATCCGCGAGCAACAATGTCGCGATACGATAAACCGCAATCACGATAGGCTACAATCCGACCTTTATCAAAGTCGATAACGTGATGTACGCATTTCTCTTCCTTACACGAGGCATCACAACAACGTTTCACCAGGCAACGCCGGTCAACTGCTGTTTATGTATGAGAAATCGGTAGGAACCTTTCCTCATGTCAGCACGTTGTAGGTGTCGCCACCGGCGCCAACCTTGTGTGAATGCTCTGAAAAGCTAATCATTTGTATATGAAAGCATCTTCTTCCTGTCGGTTAAATTTCGCGTCTGTAGCATGTCATCTTCGTGGTGTAGCAATTTTAATGGCCAGTAGTGTATGTTTCGCCTCACACCGTAGTTTACGCGCATATTTTGTTTGTACAAGTAAGGTAACTTGGAATCTCAGTGCCTCGGAAACGGACAAAGACATCACGACAATTTTCAACATTGTTTGAGGTCAGGACTTTAGGAATATATCGTAAAAATTTTAGCCATGTGCTGCTCATAACTATCTTCAATTTTGCGGCCCGGTTTTGTGACACACAAAAAAAGAAAAAAATAACATTTTTTTCGGTTTTCTCAAGAACCGCCCATGAACTAAACGATGCCCTCATAAGCTTCTTACGCCGCCCCATAGACCACATATAATACAAAAGAACCGAACGATTTATTCCATTTGCCTTTGCTGGAGGTTCGAACGGCTCTAAGCACTATGGGACTTAACATCTGAGGTCATCAGTCTCCTACACTTAGAACTACTTAAACCTAACTAACCTAAGGACATCACACACATCCATACCCGAGGCAGGATTCGAACCTGCGACAGTAGCAGCAGCGCGGTTCCGAACTGAAGCGCCTAGAACCGCTCGGCCACAGCGGCCGGCTTTGCTGGAGGAAGTGCATAATATTCAAACTTTGACCCCATGCTGTAGAATAATTACAGTAAGACCATCTGTGTGCTGGGCATCAGCCGGCCGGAGTGGACGTGCGGTTCTAGGCGCTGCAGCCTGGAGCCGAGCGACCGCTACGGTCGCAGATTCGAATCCTGCCTCGGGCATGGATGTGTGTGATGTCCTTAGGTTAGTTAGGTTTAAGTAGTTCTAAGTTCTAGGCGACTGATGACCTCAGAAGTTAAGTCGCATAGTGCTCAGAGCCATTTGAACCAAGCCATTGCTGGGCATCCAAATAGTCGCTAGCCCAAGGGCTATCTGAAACACTAGACCCTACCTTCCTGTCACCAATATACCACTAAGTATGATCGCCAGAAAAGCTATTTATATGTGCTGCGTTTTGGAACTCATCATTAATCATAGTGTCTCATGCGTGCCGATAACGCCGGACCCAAAATCGAACCCTCCGCTACATTACGTTTAATTGCTTCAGTAAGTCACGCAGTCATAATACATCCTTGACAATGTTGTGTTTGTTACACATCGGGTGAAATTACCGTGCACATTTAGTACGACGCTATTACTTCCGCTCGCGAAGCGGAAACTTGTTTCAACGGTAGCGGGCAATGGCGCACACGTGTGCTGACGCGCCGCTCTCTGTACTCCGGTCTGTCTGGCCGGCAATGGCCGTGGGAGTTGGTCCGGCAGGCGGCGCGCCAATCATTAAGAGCATGACCCCGTTGTCGGGGCGGCGAGTGCGCCCAGCTGTAGCCGCAGTCTGAGGCCCGGCGCGGCGGTAACCACTGCTCCACCTCCATCCGCAGACCTCGCGCTGGACGTGTTGCCGCGACGAGAACAACCACTCTCTGTGGTGCTTCGTACTGTTCGGTCAGCTCTTGACAGTCACACGTTTCGCCTCTATCTCTGCGGTTCCGCTTTGAACGTCCGCAGTGGCGAACCAGCGGTTGTTGGTGATTTATCGAGAATATTGCTATTTTAGTTTACCGTGTACAAATCGCGGGAGGATAAGTCAGGATTAGTGACAGTTCTCTTTCATAACAGGGTACATATATCCTGCAGTGTGAGCGTCGATACCTGTTCCAATAGTAGACTGCCTCGCAGGGGAGAAAAGAATGAAAGTGGGTCAGACAGCTGAAACAAGCTGCTGATATTGTTCCACTGAAAACTAGCAAGTGCCTATTGAGATGTGTTTCCAAAATCCAGTAAAATCATGTTAGTAGTTTCTAACAAGAAACGGCAACAGGCCAGGCATTGTGTGTTGCTAAACTTTGCGCAGTGTAATGGAAAGGCTTCTGTTTCGAAATGTTTCCAACAGTCTTGACTGGTGGTTGAAAACGAACCTATGTAAGTGCATGAACTAGGGATAAACAGTGGACTGGTGAACCAGTCAACTTCCCCATAACGCAGTCGTTAGTTTGGGCTTCCGAACTTCATCGGTGTGGTTCTGTTTGATCCACCCTGTTAAATACATCTCAACAATCGGCGCAGTGAATTTGGTGGGGGAAAAACTGGTATTTGGTGAGTGGAGGTCTCTGGTGGGACTGGTATATTGAGGGGCAGGTAACGACGACGCAGCAAGACTGTTTTGTGCCCGTCGAACTCGTCGCCAAAATGCGTGGTAGGTTCGTGAGCCTGGAGAGCGTTCTGACGGCGCCGGTGCACCGTACCCCATCCACGTGCTGCTCCTCCGTCAGCAGCGTTCTCAGCCAAGCAGAGCTCCTGGCCAGCGCTGTCTCCAGTCGGTGGCCCTCCGATGTCTACCGAATCAGGTTCGCTCATCATCTCATGGACGTCTCCCAGGTGTAGCGGCCCCTCTTATCTCTCTCTTTCCCTCTACCTGTCTCTCTCTCTTTTATCAGTCTATCTATCTATCTACCTGTCTCTCGATTGCACGCAAGATCGCAGTGTAATTTGTTCTGCTCGATCTACATGTACAACTGGTCAAATACGGACGCAAAACCCACCCACAGACCTCGCTCACATACTTTTTGATTTTTGTCTGACACAAGGGACAGCGTTGCCTCACAGATAAATTAAAAGGAAGTTCAGTCTACCAGTTCCGATCATGGTTTGCGGGAGGTTTCCTTTAGTCATCAGCCAAATGTTAGAACTGGAAATCCCCTCCCAAATATTCCCAATTGGGACCTCTTCTGCCGCACAGAATATTTGCCCGGAAAACTATCCACCCAAATCTTACGAGTAGTGAATGACAGATGGCACATATGCAGATATTAATTTTTGTCTGGGGTAATGGCCAACATTGTTCAGGAGTAATATGAAATCATTCCAGTCCCTCAGTTCTGGCCAAGACATTTGGAATTTCCGCATTTGAGAACCTCTTCTTTGTAAGAGATTGGTCCATTTCTGTCTGTTATTTAATATTTTATTATGTACTTATTCTACATTTAATTCTTCCCTGATATCTTCATTTCGCATCCTATCCATCGTCGTACATCCTCTAACACTCTTTAAAAATCCCATTTCTGCCGACTGTATTTTACTAACAAGGGGACGGCACAATCTTCCCTTCAGTGATTTGATTCATTTTCACGGGGTGTGTGGGGCATGACTAGGACTTAAACATTTGTAAACAGGACCGTTGTCGACAAAACTGAGATTGAAAATTTTAAGCATGCATATATAGAACCCTACGTTGTATGGGCGGTATAATTCAAGACGCGCATAGCCAAGTGAGTAAGCGCTTAGTTTCATAAGAGAGAGGTCTATGTATCGATTCCCGTTGCCCATACTGCTTTTGTTTTTCATATAGTCTCAAACTGTTCAAGATAGAGATGTTCTGCCAAATACAGAATTAAAGTAATTCCTCCAAAATGTACTCCGCTGTGTAGCCTTGCGGCGTTTATTTTCACAGACATATGAAGAACCTTATAAAACGATGGCGGCCACTCGGTAGCGAATGGCTGTTGAGAACTTGTGTACCCTAGTATTTGACTCCCTTTTATATGGGTGTTAACCCCTCAAGGTCTCTGTAGAGGAGTTGTTACTGGTTGTTTGATTAACAAGTTCAGAGTAATGGAAGGAATAGCCTCTTAAGTTCCGGTCTCAATTCTGGCAAATCTTTAGGTATTGGCAGAACGTTGACACGATCTTTCATAAAAACCCAAAGAAAAAGATCGTGTGCCGTGAGGTGAGGCGAGCGTGGAGGCCAGCGCAAAAGAGCATTGCGGGCAGTCGAACGATTAGGGACTTTGACGTTAAACCACACTCGTGGAAACAGTTGCCAATGGGGAGGCACTCCATCTTGTTGCCAAAGGAAATTTTCCAGCACAACTTATAATTGGAGAAAGAGCCATTCTTGTAACGTATCCAGATAAGCAACTCCTTTTACAGTAGCATCAGCGCACTTGACGTCGGTACACAGCGAAGAAAGCGTTTAATTTTGGGGACTCTGTTTGATATCGTACAGTTTGATGAGGCTGTTCTGACACCCAGATATAATATTATAGGTATTTACATCCCCACTAAGATGAAAAGTTGCCTCATCACTGACCGAGCGAGGTGGCGCATTGGTTAGCACACTGTACTCGCATTCACGATGACGACAGTTCAAACCCGCGTCCGGACATCCTGATTTAGGTTTTCCGTGATTTCCCTAAATTGATTCAGATAAATACCGGTACGGTTCCTTTGAAAGAGCATGGCCGATTTCTTTCCCCATCCTTCCCTAATCCGATGGGACCGATGACCTCGCTGTTTGGTCCCTTTCCCCCAAAGCAACCAACCACCCTACCTTGCCTCTTCACTGAACACCAGACGATCAACAAAGTCATCTTCCTAATGCAACACTTCACCTACAAAGTTGTAAAGTACGTAACAGTCACCTGGGTTCAAAGCACGAACCAACTGTAACCGCTATGGATGTATGTGTACACATTTCCTTAAAACCTTTCACACTGTCATCTTTGTCAACTGAAAAGCAACACTTGCACTCCGAGTAGACTTCTTATTTTAGGTCATCCCGTCCTTTTCGCTTTACATGCACATCCAGGCGTTTCGAATTGACTGTAATCATCGGCAGGTGTTTTTACCACATGGAAGATAACAGTTAAACTTTAAACAAAAAGCACTTTGAACTGGAATTACAAATTCACTCTTAGCAAACAGCAGAACACAAAACAGTTCATGCTCAGGAGTAACCATTTCCCGCCTGTGCCACTGCGACCGAGGAAACGACAAATCAGCACTAGTGCACGCGCTTACATCTATATCTGCATCTACATCTACATTCTGAGTACAATTATGAAGCATATGGCAGGGGGTACGTCTCACTACACCAGTTATTGGATCTTTTCCCTTTGTATTTACATATGGAGCGTGGGAAAAATGAAATGTTTCTGCTTGCTGTAATCAGTCTAACCTTGCCCCCACGAACTCTACGGGAGCGAAATGTAGGGTATTATAATATGTTCCTAGAGTCATCATTTAAAGTGGGTTCTTGAAACTTTGATAGTAGACTTTCTCAGGATGGTTTCCGTTAAGAGTCTACCAGTTCTATTATTTCGACATGTAAGTGAGACTCTTCCGTTTGCTTCTATCTTCAGGTGTCTCCCACTTTACGTTTTTCAGCATCTCTGCGACGCTCTCCCATGAGCCAACCAGACTTTTCACCATTCGTGCTGCCTTTTTCTGTATACGTTATGTATACCCCTTGCCAATCCTATTTGATATGGGTCCCACACCCTTGAGCAATATTCTAGGATGGGTCGCACGAGTGATTTGTAAGCAATCTCCTTTACAGGCTGATTGTTTTTTCCTATTATTCTACCAATAAAAGGAAGCCTGCTACCTCTTTTAACGACGACTGAGACTATGTGATATTTCCGTTTCATGTTCCTACTAAGCGTTACACCAAGGTATTTGTGTAAGTTTACAGATTCCATCTGTCACCCACTTATAGTATATTCATAGGATACTATCTGTTTTCGTTTTGTGAAGTGCATAATTTTGAATTTTTGAACATTTAAAGCAAGTTGCGAATCTTTGCAGCACTTTCAAATCTTATCAAGGTGTGACTAAATATTTGCACAGTTTCGCTGCAGATAACTGCATCATCTGCGAGAAGTCTGAAGTTACTATTAATAGGTGGAACCGAGTCAAATGCTTTTCGGTAATGGACGAATACTACATCGACCCGACTGTCTTGATCCATGGCTTTCAAGATGTCATGTGAGAAAAGTGCGATTTGGGTTTCACTTGATCTTTGTTTTCGAAACCCTTGCTGATTGGTACGAGGGAGGGCATTCTGTTCGAAACACCACACTATTCAAATGGCTCCAAGCACTATGGGACTTAACATCTGAGGTCGTCAGTCTTCTAGACTTAGAATTACTTAAACATAACCAATCTAAGGACATCACACACATCCATGCCCAAGGCAGGATTCGAACCTGCGACCGTAGCAGAAGCGCGGTTCCGGACTTTAGCGTCTAGAATCGCTCGGCCTACCACACAATGTTTTAGCTCAAAATACGAAATGTTCTAAAATATTACAACATATCGATGTCAAGAATATTCAAATGCAGTTTTGTGGATCAGTTTTGTTTACATCTACAGCCATATTCCGAAAACCAGCTTACGGTGTGTGACGCAGGATGCTTTTACCAATGTCACTTCTTCCTTTTTCTTTTCGACTCGCGTGTGGCTCATGGAAAGAACGATTGCCGTGGGGTTGATTCTCTCTAATTTTATGTTCATTGTCTTTTCGCGAGATATACGCAGGAGGAAGCAATAAACTGATTGTCTCTTCTAGGAATGTATGCTCTTGGGAATTTAACAGATGATAACGTGATGCAGAACGCCTCTCTTGCAGCGTCTGCCACTAGAGTTGGCTGAGCATCTCCGCGACGCTTTCGCGCGTACTAAATGAATGTGTGCTGCCCTTCTTTGGATCTTTTCTGTTTCCTCTATCATTCCCGTCTGATACGGATCCCATATTGCAGAGCAATATTCAAGTATTGGTCGAGCGAGTGTTTTGTAAGCTAATTCCTATGCTGGTGTACTACAATTCCTGAGGTTCGTTCCAATCAATCTCAGTCTGGTATCTGCCTTACTCGTGATGAAGTTTATGTGGTCGTTCCGGTTCAAATAGCTCTGTACGCATACTCCTAGATATTTTATGAAAGTAACTGCTTCCACTGATTCTTCTACAGTTTTGTAATCAAACAGTAACAATCTTTTTGTGTGTGGATTCTCAATAAGTCACATTTGTTTTTGTTGAGCATCAGTTGCCACTACCCGCACCGAAAGGCGATCCTCTGCAGGGGGTCCTGCATTTCGTTTGGATTTTCTAGCGACACGATTTCTCTGTGTACAACAGCATCATCCACGAAAAGGATCATGGAACTCCTGACTTTATCTATTGGGTCATTTATCTATAGGTATTTGGGTTGCTCTATAATTGTAACCTTGAACCAACACTCAACACTCAACAACTCTTACAGTTGATAATACACAGAGGGACAAAAGTCGTGGGATATATCTCCGTACCGTGTCGCATCTCCTTTTCCCGGTGTAGTGCAGCAAATCGATGTGGCAGGGACTGAACAAATCGTTGCTAGTCCCCTGTGGAAATATTGAGCTGTGCTGCCTCTATAGTCGCCCATAACAGCGTAAGTGTTGCCGGTGGAGGATTTTGTGCGCGAACTGACCTCCTCTATTAAGTCCCGTAAATGGTGGAAGGGATTCATGTTGGGTGATCTAGGTGGCCAAATCATTCGTTCGAATTGTCCAGAATGTTCTTCGAACCAATCGCGAACAATTGTAGCCCGGTAACATGGCGCGTTGTTATCCATAAAAATTCCATCGTTATTTGGGGTCACGAAGTTTATGAGAGGCTGCAAATGGTCTCCAAGGAACCGAACATAACCGGAGGACCCAGTCCATTCCATGTAAACAGGCCAACACCATTATGGAACCACAGTGCTTTGTTGACAACCTGAGTCCATGGCTTCGTGGGGTCTGCGCCACACTCGAAACCCACCATCAGTTCTTACCAAACTGAAATCGAGACTCATCTGACCAGGCCACGGTTTTCCAGTCATCTAGGCTCCAACCGATATCGGCACGAGCCCAGGGAAGGTGCTGCAGGCGATGTCGTGGAGTTAGCAAAGGCACTCGCTGCCATAGCCCATTAACGCCAGATTTCGTCGCACTGTCCCAACGGATACGTTCGCCGTACGTCCCACATTGATTTCTGGGTTGTTTGGCGCAGTGTTGCGCTGCTCTCGTTGAGGAAAGCTCGTCCGACACTTCGTTGTCCGTGGCAATGCCTGAAATTTTGTATTCTCAGCACACTGTTGACGCTGTGGCTCGCGGAATGTCGAATTCTTCGACGATTTCCGAAATGGGATGTCTTAAAATCTGTTAATTCCCTTCGTGTGGCCACAATCACGTCTGAAATCTTTTCACATGAATCATCTAAGTACCGGGTGATCAAAAAGACAGTATAAATTTGAAAACTGAATAAATCACGGAATAATGTAGATAGAGAGGTACAAACTGTCACACATACTTGGACCGACATGGGGTTTTATTAGAACCAAAAAAATACAAAAGCTCAAAAAATGTCTGACAGATGGCGCTTCATCTGATCACAATAGCAATAATTAGCATAACAAAGTAAGACAAAGCAAAGATGATGTTCTTTACAGGAAATGCTCAATATCTCCACCATCATTCCTCAACAATAGCTGTAGTCCAGGAATAATGTTGTGAACAGCACTGTAAAGCATGTCCGGAGTTATGATGAGTTATTGGCGTCGGGTGTTGCCCTTCAACATCCCTAGAGATTTCGGCCGATCACGATACACTTGCGACTTCAGGTAACCCCAAAGCCAATAATCGCACGGACTGAGGACCTGGGAGGCCAAGCATGACGAAAGTGGCGGCTGAGCACACGATCATCACCAAACGACGCGCGCAAGAAATCTTTCACGCGTCTAGCAATATGGGGTGGAGCCCTCGGTCGGCCACTACGGGGTCTATCGTCTAAACAACCCGAGGCTTCGAACTTCGAAATTATTCTCGCCACAGCTTCATTTGCCAACGGACCTTTACCCGTTCGCATCCCCTTCCTATGGCGATAGGATCGTAACGCTGAACTAGCACATTCCCCAGTCTGATAATACAGCTTCACTAAAAGCGCCTTTTCAGGTAACGTCAACATGCTGCGACTGCTGGTGCATCTGATTCTCTCTCTCATTACAGCTCCTTTTATACACGATTGTCATGCGCAGTCACTGACATTTTGCTGCCCAGCGCCATCTGTCGGACATTTCGTTAATCTTTTTTTTTTTTTTTTTTTGTTCTAATGAAACGACGCGCACAAGAGATATTTCACGCGTCTAACAATACTTTGTTTTTTTGTTTTTTTTTGGGTCTAATAAAACCCCATGTCATTCCAAGCATGTGCGTCAATTTTTACCTCTCTATCTACATTATTCCGTGGTTTATTAAGTTTTCAAATTTATACTGACTTTTTGATCATCCGGTAGATATGACAGCTCCGCCAAGGCACCGCCCTTTTATATCCTGTGTAAGCGAGACTACCGCCATTTGTACACGTGCATATCGCTGTCCTATGACTCGTCAGGGCATTGTAATACCATGACTGGGACATTCTTTTAGGGACACTTTATGTACTTTGCTAACTGCGTCACCTGCATACTGTGCCAGCAGGTGACGTTCAGTGTTGCCATAAGTTTCAGCTCATTATCGAGCGTTTCCCTTAAATGAAAAGTGTTTGCTACAGAGACGGTGCTTTTGTCGGCAGCCGGGGCGGTTCGGCGCCGTCGCTGGACTCGCCGCTGCAGCACATGCTGGGGGCGGGCGCGTGCGGGGGCGGAGGCGCGTGCCCCAGCGCGGCCCCCGGCGTGCTGGCCAAGAAGGTGCCCAACAAGGAGGGCGCGCCCCCGCCGCCACCAGACGCCGCCAACGGACGCCGGCCCATGGTGCTCAGTCACCTGCCCAGCCGGCCGCCCGTCGACATCGAGTTCACCAACCTCTCCTACTCCGTGCCCGAGGGCCGCAAGAGAGGTAACTGCCGCACCCTACTCACTGCATTTCTTGTTTTCCTTTGGTATTTATTATGCAGACACTTAAATGTGCCAGTTTTAGGTAGAGGGTGTCCCTGATTTGTCGTTGCGTAAGATATCGGTAGAGATCGGAGGTTAGTGTACTGCTTGAGCATGACTCGAATTGCTCGAGCAGTAACAACTCTTTAGATTTCGGGTCTTGAGCCTTCGATCGGCCCACGATCTAGTGACCTTCGTTAGTAGAGGAAAGTACCCAAACTGGACTCCCAGGATTTGGCAAAAACAGTACACTCAATATGGCAAAAAAAGGACACATAAGTTAGCAAAAAAGTTACACTGCATTTGGAAAAGGAATAACACCAGATTTGGCAAAAAGTAACGCAGAATTTGGGAAAAAATAACACCAAATTTGGCAAAAATACAAGGAATTTGCCATAAAAACAAAGAATTTGGAAAATAACGACAGAATTTGGCAAAAAACAGCGAATTTGGCAAAAAATAACGTCGATTTTGGCAAAAAACAACTTCGAATTTGTCCATAAAAGAATGAAATTTTCCTTTCTGTAGCTGGGGCCCTTGCTGATATGTCTGTGAACTTCGCTTTGATTTGTATTGTGTGTAGTTTGTTTTCTTATTCTGAAATCAATTAAGAGACTAAACCCTGTCCAGGCCCTGCTTTTACATGAGCACAGAACAGAATGCGGACGTAGTCTGACAGCGGTGTGAGTGCATGGAGGTGCTTCCGCCCCGATCTGGCCCTCTCCCTTGGACGGCCTGCTACTCGCACTGTTAGTGAACTGCTTGAGGACGACATGAAAAAACGGTATATCAGTGTGCTCCATGCTTGGAGAACTCCTCAGAACCTGCAGAAAACAGGTTCCACATTTGTTCAGCACTGTCTGAAGACCATATATAGTTATGCAGCAGGTACAGAAATACTGTACTATATACACAATAAGCAGAAACTACCACTGCTTGAAATACTGGAGATATGTGATCCTGGCAGAATGCTCCTGAACAACTACTGAATGAACATACAAACATCAGCTACTCTCCATTTTATGTTACTGCAAAATCTAGTTGATTAACAGTTAAAATTTTGTTAAATTTGACCCCACTGTAGATCCATATGCTAATTAGTTATTTTAGCATCCTTTGATTATGAGTGAACTATCCTGTACATTTAGTATTGACAATTAATTTTTTAAAAATTCTTTATAGTTTGTGTGGACAACAACACCTTGGCAAGTATTGCTACACAACAGACTAATAACACCCAAGAACAAGAATGTAAAAATAAACAATTCGTAAAGCAAGTGTCTTTTTCCCCATAAAAAATTGTTGTATTGATTTTATATGATTGTACGAAGGATAGCTTCAGAAAAAGAAATGAAAGACATGCTAAAGCCATAAATTAAAGTTGTCACTTCTGCTTTAGCTTCATTATTCTGCCTACTGCAGAGAAGCTTCATTGTTATGGAACCTTTGTTTCCAGGGTACAACACAATTCTGAAGTGTGTTAATGGCAAGTTCCGCTCTGGTGAACTGACAGCCATCATGGGGCCTTCAGGGGCAGGCAAGAGTACACTTATGAACAGCCTTGCAGGCTACAAGTAAGTAACATATTTCTGAGTCACCTTAGGTCTGCTATATATCATTCACCAACAATGTGCCTACCTTTTACCCTGAGCATTCTACAGAAATAAGAAAGTAATTTTTCCCATGTGAAAAGCTTGTCTATTATCATTAAGCATGTTGCTCCTAGTTATTCTATGTTTTATGTATGCATTTCAATTGCATTAATAGTTACTACTACACCCCACAGTTCATGTTCTAACATTCAGAACTTTTAATTAGTTTTTGATTAGAAGCCAGCCTGGGTGGCCGAGTGGTTCTAGGCACTGAAGTCTGGAACCGCGCGACCGCTACGGTCACAGGTTCGAATTCTGCCTTGGGCATGGATGTGTGTGATGCCCTTAGGTTAGTTAGGTTTAAGTAGTTCTAAGTTCTAGGGGACTGGTGACCTCAGCTGTTAAGTCCCATAGTGCTCAGAGTCATTTGAACCATATTTTTTTATTAGAAAAAAAGAGATAGATAAGGAACAGGAAAAAAAAAAGAACAGCATTCACAGATACTAAATAAGAAAAAGTTGCTTCAAAATGTGTGGCTAATGAGGCACTAAGTGAAGGAAAACAGTTGGAAGCATTTTTTTTTTTCATCAATTAACCGTGACACAAAATTTTTCTTTCCCTGGAAAAGCAGTTATTTAAAACTCAGAAGTTTGAGATTAAGTTATATTTTCTGTATTGTGTGTGTATGTGTCAGACCTGCCTCATTTTCTCCTATTAAAGACACTTCTCTTGTGTCTGAGACAAAGTGGCATTACATCATTACGCAAGTATGACACTGTTATTTGTACTATTACTTTGAGCATTCCATGTTGTCATTTTGTTTTTTAAAGGTCAAGAATTTCTCAATAACACATTCACTACAGGTGACAAGGCTGCCATGTTCAATAAGTGTTCCCAGTCTTAAGTTTCTCATCTGTTCTGACTCCCTGAGTGCCCTTCAGACCATGCAACACTTGTACCCAGCGGATGCGGTCGTCCAGAACATCCATGATGCCCTACTCCACCTGCAACGGCAGGGGAAGGAGGTTTCGTTTTGCTGGGTGCCGGGGCATGTGGGTATTAGGGGAGACGAACTGGTGGATGTGGCTGCCAAAGATACATTTTCCCTCCCTCACATTGTTGAATGTGCCGTCCCCCTCCATGCTGTTACCACCCTTTTGCGTTTTCGTGTTATGCGTCAATGGGAAGAGGAGTGGCTGGCAGTTGGTGAAAATAAGCTGCGTCTGGTCAAGGCCACCACACGGCTATGAGGTACGTCCTACCAGTCATGCAGGCGGGATGAGGTTCTCTTCACTCGCCTCCGAATCGGGCACAGTCCCTTAATGCATGGTTTTTTACTCCGGCGGGAGGACCCCCAATCTGCAGTTCTTGTGGCATCCAGATTACGGTCCGCCTCATTTTATGTGACTGTCTTTTATTCTCTGACCAGAGGGTGGTGGTTTCCTTGCCACCGGATTTGCCCTCTATTTTGCAAGATGACACGGCGACTGTGGTTAAGGTCTTACGGTTTTGTGTCCTGTCCAATTTGTTGCCTCGGATTTTAGGGAGAGGATTTTAATGTGCTGCTGGGTGACTGGCACACCCAGGTTTTAGGTAAGAGGTCCACCAGTCACAATTACCTACTTGTTTCACTTTGATTTCTGTTCTCTTTTCCTTGTGTTTCCTTTCCTTTTTTAGTGTGTTTCTTCTCCTCTTGTTTTGCCTCTGTACATGAGGATTTGGAACTGCGTCAGGTCTGCATCTTTTAGACGTTCTCCTTGTTCACTGTCCATCTTCGTCCCTTCACCGCATGTGTTCCTGTTTCTATGCGTTTGGACGCTGATGACCATGCTGTTTAGTGCCCAAAAACCTCAAACCACACACACACACCATAAGTGTGTGGAATGATTTCATACTCAGTTTTGGATCTCCTGTATCATTTTCAAAAATAATGAAAAAAATGCCCTGATGGTACAACTAAAACCTGTACACTCTTAGATTACTAATCAAACATGATACAAATTGGGAAATATGTTATCAGACTGCCTCATATTTTGGAATCTCTGATTTTGAGTTTCAGTAAAACACATTTTTCCTTTTCCTTACTTTTTATGCACATCATCTTTCTGATATTGGGTATAATTACATTAATCAGTCACTACTTTTCTGTAAACTTTTGGTAGGCTCAGATATCACTTGATCAAAAATACATTATGGAATAAGTTAGTAAATTTGCTCAATACTAGTAGGCCCTAATTATGATTATAAAATGCAGGTCTTTTTTGTAAGATAGGAAGTTCACATAACCAATATTTTATTTTATATAAGCTTAAAAATGTTCCTAGAAGTTTCATGTAAAACTGGAAACTCAATTTGATCCATTCTCTTGTGCATCTTCCCAAACATATGCACTAGTGTTCAATCATTGAATTAAATTTACAATTCAAAATGAAATTTACCATTAGTTTCTTATCATAGACATATCATTCATTTTGTTTCTGTTGTTCTCTTCACAGGACATCCCACTTGACAGGCTCAGTGAGGATTAATGGGAAAGAAAGGCAGCTGCGGCGTTTCAGGAAAATGTCGTGCTACATAATGCAGGATGACCAGTTGCTGCCACATCTGACAGTCATGGAGGCCATGAACATCTCTGCAAACCTCAAATTGGGAAAGGATGTTTCACGCAGTGCTAAGAAAGTTGTGGTATGTCATTAGAAAAATAAAAACAAAATAAATAAAGTGGTGCACTATAATTATTGTAACAAACTAAAGGAAACAAGTTTAACAAAAGTAAGAATATATTCAGAGGTCTTACATTTATAGCTAATCTGATACTTCACAAGCCATTGTCTTGTAATATTTCTCAATCTCTTACATTGCTTTCATTTATCCCTTGAAACTTGTATGTGAGCTATACCATTAAGGCTGTGTTGTGACAGATATAGATAACTATTTTTATTTGATTATTGACGCAAATTTTAAGCCATAAGTAGATGATAAACAGTAACCATTTAATAAAACTGAGTAAAAAACAGTTTTTCCCCCAAAACAGGCTGCATTTATTTGTGGTAAACACCAACAACATCACAAAGTATAGTGGTAGTTTATTGTCAATAATATTTACAAATTATAAATATTTCTTCTCTTTGGTTAATGTAAACTTGGATCTTTGCATATCCCTAAAGTTTCTCATTCTTGATGAGATCCATGGGACACAAAAAATTAATGAATTAGTAGAAGAAACAACTTTTTTATTGTCATGTATATTGTAAGTCCTGGAATTCGATCATTGTGGTTACTGAGCTCCATTTTTATTTTGGAGGATAAGTTGACAGGAGTAATATAGTCTTAGATCAGTATGAAGAAAGTCTCAGGATTTACAAAATGGTATGAACGGGTAACATTATGTCTTACTTTCACAGTCTCCCTGTGGTGTCCTTTAAACATGTCAGAATTTCTCCTTGTTAACCAAATGAAGATGTCATGAATGATAAGGCTCTTCTTTGTGCCATTTATCTTACTTAATAAACATCTAAACATGTATGTCACAAGAATGTCTCACAAATGAATCCTCTTGTACAGAAGCATCATTTCCTTAGAATTGTGCTGATGCACCAGTGTTTATTTTCCACATTATGAGTTTTACATGATTTTAAAATCTTATATCATGAATTTAAAGTTGACAAAAATATAAAACATATAGCCAGGAACATCAGTGGGATATTTGGATCTAACAATATCCATGAACAATATTTAAGGAAATTTCTTGTCATACTGTAGCCTGAGAAGTTAAATTTGTGAACATATATGAAAAGCCAATAGTAACAGGAATGAGCTCTACTGGAGTGTAGCACTTGCATACTTGTAAGTGATGCCATTATGAATAAGGAGTTTACATTAATATAAAATTTTCTTTCATACACAAGAAATCAAGCAACTGAGTTCTACATGTTACTACTCAACACCAAAAGATACATTCAATTCAAAAAGTGGCCTCCTATATTCTCCCTGCACAGAAGTTTCATTTTTTGTAAATGTCAGTGATATACAGATAACTTTCTTTCCACAATGACCGATTTATTCATTTATTCACCATGTTCCACAAACTTCATTTTGAAGGAGAGTTTTTAAGTCTTTGGAATAAATCATGTACACACAACCATCTTTAAACACTAAATACAGCTGTATTCACAATATGGATTTGCAGAAATTTGATATTTTTAGTTTTCTATTCAGTGGTTGTTTGTTGAGAAAAAGTGCATGCTGGCAGTGTATGTTTGAGTGAAATGTGTAAGAATGTCCCTGAGGAGTTTCTCCAATACAAACATAATGTTTATGTGGAAACAGATTTATATATTGTTATATGATTCAGACAAATGAATCATATTAAATGGGGCCTACTTTGATAAAGTTCCACTTCAAAACCATAACTTCATATGCAACAAACTTCAGTTAGGAAATAGTAGCCATGAATATACCACGTAGTTACAATTAAAGTGCAGCTACCCAGGGAGGGCCAATGTGGGCTACAATTATCCTATGGCAGTGAAACTTGGTAGAGATGCTAATGTGTTAATGTGAAACTAATATATGCTGGCACAAAATTAGTTCCAGTTGTGGCCACAAGGTGCAAATCCGGTGTTGTACACTGTTTTTATGTTGGTATGACAACCATGTTGCCATTAAACAAGCCATAATGTGAGTTCATGCTATAGCTAAAGAGAAGAGAGATTTGCACTGTTAGAGAAACTATTTTATGATGATGGCACCAATTACAGTGCTGCACTGAGAGAATATCACCAACTGAAAGGTCTGAGGTGAGGCCTGATGTCATTAAATAGTTTAAAGAAGATGACACTGAAATTCAAAAACATGGGTGAGCTTGGTGTGGCACATGGAAGAGGAAGGCATCCTGTACCATTGGAAGTTGTTGACAAGGTTGCTGCGACTGACCATGCAACACATGCCCCAAATAGTGCTAGTGTTCATGCAGTGTCACAAGAATTGTCCATCCTATGGTCAACAGCATGTAAAGTTTTACAGTCTGTTCTGTACTGGTACCTGTAAAACATCCAGATGATGCAGCAACTGAAACCTCGTGGTTCACAGCAAAGTTCTGAATTTGCTCAGCATGACTTGTGGCCGACCAATATTCTATGGAGCGATGAGGCACATTTTACACTATAGGGTGCAGTGAATATGCAGAACTGCTGAATTTGGGATACTGTTAAACTGTATGTTGTGCACAAAGAGCCATTGCACACATCATATGTGAGTGTGTGGTGTAGATTCACAAGCATCTTTATTTGCGGTCTGTTTTTCTTTGACGACAACACACACAGATGTGGCCTATCAGGTGTACCATGTGGTCTGAATGTTATCCTCATAAAGCATGTGGTTTCTGCTTTGGAAGAGTTCAACTGTGTGGAAACCATTGTGTTCATGCAAGATGGAGAACACCCCATAATGCTCGCCCAGTGTGATTTGCTTCATACAACCTTCGACAAATGTGTTATCTCCAGAGGTTTTCCAGATGCATGATCACATGATCTGAATCTGTGTGACTTTTGGGTCTGGAGATATCTAAAAGAACGGATTTACAAGGGACATGTTTGGTCTCAGACTGACCTGAATGGGCATGTATAGGAACAAACTGGTCAGGTTCCACTGGGACTGCTACAAGCAACTGTTGATCACATTATTTTACAGATGCAGCATATTGTTGATATTTTCAGTGCTCATATTGAACAAACTGTGTAAGCAGCAGTTAATAATAAAATCAACATTATGCCTTTCTCATTTATTTGAACTTTTCTGCCAATGACCCATTCCAAATCCATTACATATGGAAACATTTCTATGCATTTTTCTTGCATTCGCAGTTCAGATTTTCTCCTGGTGGCCAAAATTGGAACTATTTTTCTTCCAGTGAGAATTGTTTTTGCATTAATGCTGTAGAATATCTACCATATTTTGTTGCCATATGATAATAACAGCTGGCAGTGGACCTCTGTCAGTGGCTGCACTTTAATTATAACCACCCATCATATTTCTTAAGCATGAATAGGTTTAGAAGGCAACAGGAAAATGATTGATTGTGTCGATAATCTAAATGCCTATGAATTATTTTCTTGTTTGTGAGGAGACACATAGATAGTACTAGGGTGTTTTGAGAGCATAGGTCTATAAGGACAACTATGAAAGTAAGAAGGATTGAAACATGGTTCTGTCTTTCAGGGAAGAACATAACACAGGTACCATATAAGGGATAATTGTAGCAATAGGTGGCACATCTGGTAACAGTCTTAAGATAACTATCATAAATGGCTTCTTCTGGCTATATCTATTTTATTTATAAGTCAACAGTTCTCTGACTGGCTTGATGTGGTCCATCAGCTCTGCCAATACCTTCATCTCAGAGTAGCACTTGCACCCTATGTGCTCAATTATTTGTTGGAGGTATTTCAGTCTCCATTTCCCCTATAGTTTTTACTCTCCACAGCTACTTCTATTACCATGGAAGTTATTCCCTGATGATTTATCACATGTTTATAATCATTTCCTTTTTTCTTGTCAGTGTTTTCTGTATGTTCCTTTCTTCAGCAGTTCTGCAGAGTATGCCCTTATTTTTTTTATCTGCATTACTATATTTGCTATTATATACATTAATGTTAATCTGTTTCACTCTGCCTGTACTTAATTATGATGTAAACAAATTTCTTGTAGAATTAGCAGACAAGCAGCTACTTTAAGAAAACCGCTACCTTTATGGCTCTATTAATCAGTTGTTAATCTAAAATTGCTTGATTCACGTGAGTGTATAGATAACTGCCAAAGGATGACAATTATCTAGATCTACAGGAGTGACAGTCTATAATGATGAGCATTATTAAGTACATTATCTGAAAATGGAAAATCTGTTGAGAAAAGCTACAAAATTATAAGACAGAATCATTGGGCAGTTCTTACTCCAGAAGGTGAAATATCTGTAATGCTAACAGGCACACAATGTGTTAACTGTAAGCCATGTTTTGTCACCTGTTATAACATACCTTAGAAGTTCTGGACTGTTTTCGACTACATTCAGCAATTCCTCAGCAGTGCCTATGTGATGTGATTTTTGGTCGAAATTCAACAGTCTCAGAACAAGCTTTGCTACAGGTTTCATGCCCAAAACATCTGAAAGAAGAGCTTGGTCTGAGTCAAACAATATTCCAACATCATCAGCAACCTCTCTGATGGTGTGCAATTTTCCAGAGCCATTTTCTTTACTTCTTCCATTTTGTCAACAGTAATTGATGTGATAGGGCATCAAAGGCAGTTGTCATGTTCAACATCTTCTTAAACCTCTTTGAAATGATTGTGCCACTCATAAATATGCAACATCCATGGTCAACATTTCAAATGTGGTGCTGCACTTTATTCCATTTTTCAAACAATGTTTAATGCACACTCTTTGTCCATCTTTTTTGAAAGTAAAAATTTGCTAAGCAGTCAAAAACATGTATAACCTTTTCAACTGTCAACAATAAACTAAATACTCAAAACAGTGGAAAATTCAAAGACATGTGAGGAACGCATATACCAACTAGACAAAAAAATAGAAAATCTGATATATGAAGGCCATGAAATTAATAAATTCTTGTTACTATTTGATCATGTAATTTTCAAATGTTATTGCTGCAGTTGAGATCTTTATTAAACATGTTAGTGCATAAGACAGTCATTTTTGATTTCAAACAACTTTTGAATGATCTTTACCTCCATGCTCACACAGAAGCATGAACAACAGATTAAGATGCCTGTCTGTGTGTGGGTTATTTCCCAACACCCTCCCCCCACACATCCTCCCTCCCCCCCTCCCCTGTGATGGTCTGTTTGGAGGCTGAGCTTGCCTCCTCCATTACAAGCACCTCCCCCCCCCCCCCCCCACCCTTTCTGGCAAAAGGCCAACTTACAGTTAACACATTGTGTATAAAAATTAACAACCATGTTCTAGCTTAAGGTATAAAAAGTACTTCCTTCAGAGGAGAAGGGAACAGAGTGGGGAAAGTTAATTGGGAGGGCAGGTCACTCAGACCCTAGGATGAGAGGGACCCATCTATTGTCAGAACAAAAGAAGACTAAGATCTTTATATCCCATCATCCTGGGATCTGAGTGACTTTCCCACTATTAAGTGAAACTTCCTGGCAGATTAAAACTGTGTGCCAGACTGAGACTTGAACTTAGGACCTTTGCCTTTCACAGGCAAGTGCACGCAAAAGGCAAAGGTCCCAAGTTCGAGTCTCGGTCCGCACACAGTTTTAATCTATCAGGAAGTTTCATATCAGCGCACATTCTGCTGCAGAGTGAGAATTTCACTCATTCCACTATTAAGTGTTCTACTAGTAATCTGGATTTGCGATCCCAAACAACGTAGTTAGCATAAGGATAGACAGTAAGTTATTCTTTTAATTTATTCTGCATAGATACTTGGTACTTTTCTCTATGCCTGTGGAAAGCTAAGGATACAAGCTCTAGGTGACAAATATTTCTGTGCCTTGCAATGTAAATCTCTGTCTTACAGTTCATGTACAGCCAATTTTTATTATCAGCAATCAGTTCCATTAAAGTAATGCTATATATAATTACCAACATAAACATTTTCTTCAGAAACATTTCCTAACTAAATTCATCTTTTAGTGTAGTCGTATGGCAATACAGCATTGCCTTGTTCAGTTGTTACTGCAAGCAGAGGGCAGTAATCTGGAAAATTGCAAGTGCTATAAACATGAAATTTATTGACTTTACATGTTACAGGTGGAAGAAATCCTTGAGATGTTGGGCCTGGTGGAATGCAGTAATACTAGGACAGCTAATCTCTCAGGAGGCCAACGCAAGAGGTTGTCTATTGCCCTTGAACTTGTCAATAACCCACCAGTGATGTTTTTTGATGAACCTACCAGGTACAGACACTTCCAATCATACGTGAAGGTAGCATTCATAAGTGAAGATAGAATAATTAGTTACTGTTTTATATGTACATAGTACAGTAAGCCTAAAAATATTTTTACCTGCCCGTGAAGTGCAAAGTTAGTGTGCAGGCTCCCTAGTTGTGTAGCTGAGCCAAGCTTGGATTCTGCTTGAGCACTAGGTTAATGGACTTTAGAAGATATGTGCATTTTTAACTTAAAAATTTCAGCTTTAAGCTGTTTAGGAAAAGGGGAAGGGGCAACATGAAATCACACTTCTGTTTCCAACTATTTTCTATTTCTACATAAAATAAGGGAGATGCAACCACTCACCTACAGTGGATTGATGTGTGGTACATAGACACATGAAACAGAAAACAGTATTTACACAAGCTTTCCACGTCTTGGCTCATACTCTGTAGCAAAAGTACACATGTTCAGACACACAACCAGCCAAATACACACTCCCATGGCAAGACTGATTATCGATTATCAATTACTAAAATTAGTTACTGAGCTGAGGGATGTGAGGAGGCTGTCACTCATTCCACATTGAAAAGTCTCTTCCTTACAGCCTTTCCAATGGTGAATGTGACATCTGTTATGGAAAGCAAGAGTTGCCAAAATATACTGACAATCTTGCCAAAGCCTTGACTGACACACAATATCCTGTCCATCTCATCCATAAAAAGATCTCCTGTGCCATCTCCACCTCTGACAACAGTAAATCTGTTAAGCAGCCACTCAGCAGCATTCCTCTGATGATGCAGTATCACTATGGCCTTGAAAAGTTCAACCACATCCTTCACTACAGCTTTGACCTCCTTTCTCCCTGAGGTGAAGGATGTCCTACCCACATCACACAAAGTATTGTTCAGCCATCCTCTCAACATACTGTCCCTAACCCAATCCTGTACTCCATGATAATTCCATTGTGGTTGGTCTGGGCACAAGAACCATTCCATATATCAGCTCCCGGCATTTCCTACTCAACAAAAGGCAGGGCCATGTGTGAAAGCAGCCATTTTGTATATACACTATGCTGTAATTACTGCACAGCATTCTCTGTGTGTACAATAAGTAACCACCTGTCTGCTCGCATGAATGGCAACTGCCGAACTGTGGAAAACCAAAAACCTGACCATCTAGTTGCTGAATATGCTGTGCCCCACAATGCAAATGACCTCAACAGCTGCTTTATTCTACGTGCCATTTTAATACTCTCTTCCAGCACAAGTGTCTCTGAATTACGCAGGCAGGAAATACCTGTCCAACTTACCCTGCACCCTCACAAACCCCTGGTCTTGACCTCTGCTAACCTGTTTCCCACTGTCCTTCCATACCTTTAACCTTCCATCTTCTGTTCACACCACTCCATTGCTGTCCAGATTACGTGCTGTACTGCCTTCCCCCACCACTTCTCCTTCTCCCCCATGACCCGGGTATTCATTCTCTCTCTCTCTCTCTCTCTCTCCCCCTCCTTCCGTCCCCCTCTCTCTCCCTCTCTCTCTCTCCCCCCTCCTTGCCTCTCTGTCCCCCTTTTCCACCCCTCTCCCTTATCCCTTACTCTCCCCCCTCCCTGTCTGCCTCTTCATCTCAGCCTGCCTCATTTTCCCACCCTCCCCCCTCTCCCACTATACCTTTTATTGGCTCTACCCACTCTATTCCTTCCATCTTGTGCAGTCACTGAATCATCTGTCAGAAGACTTGCCTCACACTTCACACTACCCCACTGCCAACCTATTGCTTCCTCCATCCTTCTCTACTCCTTCCCATCTCCATCAGCACAAGCAACTGCTCTCAATAATCAATAACCAATAATTAGCCTCACCATTGTCATATGAGTGTGTTTTTGGATGTCTGAATGGTTTTGTTTGCCTTATTTAACTTATTGTTCGATTAGGAATTTATATTATTTCTACGAATCTCTGTCATAGACAAAATTGTTGAAGTTTTACTTCTAGATAAGAACTGTTTTTATATACCATTAACTTCATGTGACTGTTAATGGACAATTAAGATCATGTTTTACCTTCCACGTATTATTGCGTATAACTGAAATGTATAAACTGAAATGTTCTATTGAATTTCATGTATGTTGAAGGGAGCAGTTGATGTTTGCCCAGTATCAGGTACATGCAGCTTTTTGCTGTGTTTCTTTAACAAAAGCAGATGTATTCAGTTTTTATTATTTATGTTGTATATGTAGAATATAGGATGAACTTCTAGAAGTGATTTTTCTTCATCAAAGCTCAATATTTGAACCTATATTTGCTTAAGCAATAATTTTTTTTTAAATATTCTGCCTAGAGCAAAATCAAATTAATTGTTTTTGCTTCTCTGATACTTTTATTTGGTGATATCTAATAATGAGAGCTCAATACTTGTGCCCAAATTTGCTTAAACAATAAATGTTTTATAAAGATTCTGCCTAGAGCAAAATCCAATTTATTGTTTTTGCTTCTGTGATACTTATATTGGAGTTATCTAATCATCAGTGGATTTCCCTTTATTTTTCTTAACATTATATTCAGTTCTTCAGGATTAACAGCTGCATCTGGCACAACTGCAACACTAATGACCAAATAAAGCTTTCTTAAATAGCTTCAGACCACCAAAGAGTTATTAATGTGAGAGTTGTTTAAGATATATCTACAGCAGATGATTAAATAGAAGTACACTGATATTAGCACTGTGACTCTAATATATATGATGGTCATAATAAAAAATTAACTTATATTTTTGTATATTATCTTCCATTCCCAATTATGTTAGTGTGAATCAAAAACGGCAAGTCATCATACTAAGGTCACGAAAACTAGAAACAGCTACTAGAGCAATGTGATGACCCCACATCTCTCCCTACTGCATCCACTGACACCATTGGCAGTGGATGACATGGCAGTAAATCAGTACTGATGTGCCTATCAGGGCCTAAGAACAGATTTTACATTTATGTTTATGAAAGTAATAAAGAACAAATGAAATTCAATTTTATAACTTCTTTTGAAAAATGACAACATTAACGGGAATAATAACTATTGCACAACTCTGTTTCAGTGGACTCGACAGTGCTTCATGTTTCCAGTGCCTTTCGCTGCTCAAATCACTGGCACGTGGTGGGCGCACCATCATCTGTACTATTCACCAACCGAGTGCAAGACTGTTTGAAATGTTTGACCATCTGTACATTCTGACTGATGGACAATGTATTTATCAAGGAAGTGTTCAAGGCCTTGTTCCTTTTCTCTCTTCTCACGGCCTCCACTGTCCCAGTTACCACAACCCAGCAGATTTTGGTAAGTGACTTTATGCCAGTATGGATTATGAGTAGCAAACTGTAATAAAGAAAATGACATATGTCAATTTTTATGCTTGTACACTTTCTTCCATTCACCTTGACACTGTATCTCATGACATCTGATCCTGTGTGTGTGTGTGTGTGTGTGTGTGTGTGTGTGTGAGTGTGTGTGTGTGTTTGTTTGTTTTTCATACATTTTGTTATATTAGCTCTGATAACCAGCAGTACTTAACCACAGAAAAAAAATTGTTGACAAATCATATGCTCACTCTTGACCATTGTGCATTTATCACTTTAGATAGATTTTTAATTGTTAAAACATTCTTCTTGAAATTAGAATAGCTCAGATCACTAAACCACCAATTATTCCATTATTATGCTAAATCAGCTATATTGGCAGGTGAAGTATTAATTTTTAGGGACCTAATTTTTTTCTAATCTTTTTTCTGATTGTACCCTTGAAATGGAAGTTCCTAAAAGATTTCTTGCAGTCTCTGCCTGAGTATTTCTAAGGGATCTCTAGTTGACTTTTACCATCCATCCCCTCTCCATTTTATTTTTTATTGTTAAAACAGTTAACTGAAACTGGAAAATAATTTCATACTGTGTTCATCTAATTCATTCCTAATAACAACTAAATATAACTGTATTTATTTGTTTCCTATTTAATAATGCTCCAGGGAACTCATTTGCTAATGTATTATTGTTTTTACTTATGTGCTGGAGGCAGATATTTCCCTTTCATGACAATACAGGTTAGGACTGTCTTCTGCAGTGTATATCCAGCTGTTGGTTATATATAGTTCTCTGAAATAAGTGAAATCATCACTTTTTGGTACACAATATCTTAATCACACATGGTTAATCATCTCTTTTTCTTCCATTTATAAATTTTCTGACATCTGTCATTTTAAAACTGTGTTTTATAAATAACTGGAAAGTAAACTCAATGCTTTACCTATGATGGTTGCTTATTAGATCTCTTCTCTCTACTGTTTGTAAATTCTCTTTCAATGTTATGAGAAATTATTTGTGATTCTGTCACACAGTAGCATAAAATAACTGAAATTTTTACTGTTATCATTTAGACACTGGTCCGAATCAAACCATTTATTGTTGCTTTTCCTTGTAACCCACAGAAACAAATAGAACAAAATACATTTTGTCCCTCAGTCCTTTATTCTGTTACAAAAGTCCCCGATACATTTCTAGAGGTTTGTGGCATCAGATGTCTATGCACAAGTCCCCTTCTCCATAAATTAGGAGCTGGTGGTTTTTGGGCATGGAAATGGTGTCTGCATCCCAGATATGTTCCAACGAGGTTAGTTCAGGTGCATTTGATGGCTAATAAATCAACATGAATTCACTGGCATGCTCCTTAAATCACTGTAGCACAATCTGGGAACTGTGACATGCACACTTATCCTGCTGGATGATGCCATAACCATCATGGAAGACATCAAGCATGAATGGGTACAAATGGTCTGTAATTAATGTCCACTTAGTTCACAGCTGTTGTATTGTAATCAATTATTACTACAGTCCTATGGAAACCCAGGTAAGTGTCGTCCCCACCTCCCCACCTCCCCCTCCCCCCCCTCTCCCAGCACAATACTGTCTTGAATGGACTTCATCCATGGTGAGGTGCATGTCTTGAGCAGCTGTTTGCCTGGATGAGGGCATACCCAGATCCATCCATCCACTGGTGTAGCAATAAATATGATTCATCAGATCAGGTGACAAGTTTCCATTTACACACCGTCCAATCTCAATGAAACATTGCCCACTACAAACATAATTAACAATGTTGTTGAGTCAATATAGAGATTGTCTGCTCCAGAGCATCGTGTTCAACTATGTGTGAACAGTGTGCTCCGAAATGCTTTTTCCTGCTCCAGCACTGTACTCTGTTGTCATATCTGCTACAGATTATGTCTATACTGCTTTACCGAGCAGCCAATTCTCTGAACTTCACATACAGTGATGAGGTGTGAATGTCCAACATATTGTAGCCTTCTCATGGTTTCACTGTCCTTCAACACTTGCCATAGGTACTCAGGACACTAGTATATGAACAGCTAACCATCTTCCGCCTTTCTGAAATACTCATTCTTCTGTGCCACACCATCACAATCAGCCTCCTGTGAGGTCAATTATTTCAGTGGACTTCATAATTTGAAGCTCATATCATTTTTTTATTCTTTGCTTCACTTATATGATTTACTTAATGCATCCCAAAGTGGCATTAAATCTCTTGGAGCGCAGTGATATAATATTTTGTCTCATCAGTGCACGATAGGGTGTACATTCTCTACACAAACTTCTGCCCTGACAGAAAAAACATTTAGACATAGAAGTTTTTATTCTGCACATTACTAGTTGACTGTGTATTGGAGTATCCATATAGCATAAGCAAAAACAGCACTAATATTTCTCTCCCCCCCCCCCCCCCCCCTCTTCTCTCTCTCTCTCTCTCTCTCTCTGTGTGTGTGTGTGTGTGTGTGTGTGTGTGTGTGTTTGAGGGAGGAAAGGGTGTATTGAAGTAAGATTCATTACATTTTGAGTGAGCGTGACACTTATCAAAAGTTTCAAAAAAACAATTTGTGAAATATGCTGAAGAAATCTAAAAGGCCATAACAATACCCTTATTGTCTGAAGCAACTCATAAACCTTGATTACACACACATTTAAACCACCGTGAGGGAATAATTCAAGATGAAAAACATGTTTTTGGGCCAATTCCGCAGTTTGCTGTGCACTGACAAGTTGATGCCTTGTTTGAAATTTCTGTATCTTACATCTTCCAATTCTACAGCACTGTTTGAAGTAATGCAATCATCCACTGCTGTCTTGAAATCACTGTAATCTATGTTGCACACTATTTGATGTGCGTAACATAGTAGTTCACTCTCATGCACATCCTGTAAATTGTATCGAGAATCCTTGAAACATGCAAACACCAGTTTTTGACAATATGATGTAAATGGATAGATAAATAATCTACTCACCAAGCAGCAACGGGAGAACACACACACAAATAGGTTTCACTCTTACAAGCTTTCAGAGCCAAGGGATCCTTCTGGCAGAAGAGCTGAAGGGGCAGGAGGAGGGGTGAAGACAAAGGACCAGACTGGTTTTTGTCACAAGGGCACCTTGTCCTCCCTTGGAAACATCCAAAGTTTTTCTTATGGATTACAGAGTTATTGCTGTGGTCTTATTCAAAATCTGTTCATAATTCATTTTTTACTATGCTGTGGATGATCTTCCACATACATAATTATAATTAGTACCTGTTCTTTGAACAGTGATTGCCCTTTACTATGTTTCACTGGAGATTGGATCTGTGGCTTCCCATCTGGCAAGGATGATGAACTACAAGGCTCAACACCTGTCTGCTTCAATATCACTTTCACTTGCTAAGCACATATCATCATCAATGTACTCCTCATGTACCCACAGTCAAGTATATATCACACCACACGTTCCACTAATTCATTTTGCAGAAACACTAATGTTTCATCAACCACTTCTTTCTCAATCTGTGAAATTCCTTGGGTTCCTTTCTGATGAAATGTCAACTTCAGCAACTGTTGTTGTGGACATAATACAGTGTTTGCTTAGCTTATCATTGTCATTGCTCTACTCTGTATCAATACCACTACCACTGCAGCACTGTTGTGAGTTACACATTGACTAAGTAGTTTGACTATGCTCCATAGCCTCTTGCTGTGCTCACCACTGGATACCAATATTGGGGTTGCATGGTAGATAATATGCTGGGTGTTGAATGCTGCAAACATCATCAGCCTTTTGCAAACTCACACTTAAGGGGTACCTTGCGAGACTCTTTCAATCTCGAAAGTTTCTGATGTGAACCCTCTGAAAAACACTGCTGCCCTTGTCCCTTGCATACAAGTTTGCACTATTCTCACTAGCTCCTTGGGGATTTCAAAGTCACATGGTGAACTGTTCAAACAGTTCAAATGGCTCTGAGCACTATGCAACTTTACTTCTGAGGTCATCAGTCACCTAGAACTCAGAACTAATTAAACCTAACTAACCTCAGGACATCACACACAGCCACGCCTGAGGCAGGATTCGAAACTGTGACCGTAGCGGTTGCTCGGCTCCAGACTGCAGCGCCTAGAACCGCACGGCCACTCCGGCCGGCTGTTGAACTGTACAGGCTATTTCTGTAGATGCTGTCATACGCATGTTGAAAATCAATGAACACACTATGTATATCTTTATCATATTCCCACTGTCTTTCAAACAATTGTCTTAGAATGAAGATGTGGCCTAATGTTGATCAATTTGGTTTAAAACTAGCTTAGTATTTTTGTATGCTATCTTCTATAAATGTTGTAATTTTCTGAGGACAATGATAGACAGTACCTTCTAGGTTACATTCAGCAAGTTGATGCCTTTGTAATTACCACATTCCATTTTGCTTCCCTTCTTGTATATCAAGCATATTATGGCCAGTTTCCATTCTTGTGGCATGTCTCATCCTTCCATATCAACTGGGTCAGTTTATATACTTTTAAGTGCAAGCTCTCACCTCAATCTTTAATTAACTCATATGTTATTCTGTCCTTCCCTGGGTCCTCATTGTTTCTGAGTCTTTTGGCTAAAATCTTCACATCTTCTTCAGGTTCTTCCCTCTCTTCTACATGTTTCCTTTCCTCTGTGGTGTTTCCAGGCAGCATTTCATCTGCATCTGGGCAATTCAAGACTTCTGAGGAGTATTCTCTCCATCTTTCTGTAATTCTTTCCTTGTCACTTATCAAGTTGCCATTCTTATCTGTAATGAAATAGTTTGGGCTCTGAAAGCCATGTTTCCAGTTTTTGATGCATTGGAATTCTTGTTGTGGCTCTCCTCCTCAACTTGTTGTAATAACCTGGTTAGGTATATTCTCTTCTATTTTCGCAGGATTTGTTTTGTCTCCCTTCTGACATTGAGAATATGATCCCTTTTCTGCTTATTCTCCCTGACAGCTAGCCACTTCTCCCTCATCTTCCTTCTCTTTTCTGTAGCTTTCTAGTACATATAATTGAACCATTTTTGCTGTTCCTTCAACAGATTCTAAATGAGACAGGCCTCAAACGTGGAATAGCTAAACCTTTTTTCTTTCAGTTCCACGTAATTAAAAAGCTTATCACAAATATTTAAATGTACAGAGAGTAAAGTGCATAAATCAGTTCCAAGGCTGTTGTAGCGAAGTATCATCAAAAACAAAAACAATTTGTAAGGCTCCCCAAAACATTGAGAGTGTACTGAAACTAGGTATTACATAATATTCTTATTATATGATACAGATAATAGTTGAGTACATCAACTGATTCTGCTAAATAGACCATAAGTGGAGTGGAAATAAATGGTCACCAATGAATGTTTTTAGGCTCCTCTTACATTTACTTTCTTAACACTGGTAGCTAAATGTTTTACAGTTGCTGACAAGCTAATAAAAATGTGTGTACCTGAATAACGGGCACCTATCTGGGCCAAAGTAAATGATTTGAAATCTTATAAAGCTTATTGTTATTTATTGTACTTATTCTGAGAACAGAGCTATTAGTTTCAAAAAGATATATATGACTTATAATAAATTTCATTAAGGAATAAATATACTGAGAAGCATTTATTGATATATTCAGTTCTTTGATCAGATTTCTTCAAGACTTTTTTTCAATTCACATCACAAATAATTAATATTACTTGCTTCTCGACTGGTATAATTTTGGCATAGATTGGTTGCTGAAGAAATATTTAGGAGTCTTATTCAAAATAATTTAGCATTATTACATTTTTGCAGTTATTTAGAAGCAAAGTTCTGCTCCAAATACAACAAGTGCTGATCCTGTTCTATTTAAACACTATTTTTTATTAACTTTGTGAGGAGAGGGAGAGGGGAAGAGAGCAGGAGAGGATGAGGGAGCAAAGGCGAGAGGGAGAAAAAGGAACAGGGAGAAAAGGAGAGAGGGAGAAAAGGGGAGAGTGAGAAAAGGAGAGAGGGAGAAATGGGTAGAGAGGACGGAGTGGGAGAGGGGAGGGAGAGGGAGGTAGAGAGAGAGAGAGAGAGAGAGAGAGAGAGAGAGAGAGAGAAAGAGAGAGAGAGAGAGAGAGAGAGAGATATCTGCACTCTGTTATAATAAGTAGTTCTGTTCCATAGATTCTCATATAAAATGATTATAGATGACATAAAAACTGATTTTAGAACTGTACAGCTGCATTATTTTTCTATAATTGTAGCTTCTGTATAGCACAAAGCATTGACTTCTACATGTCTTTATGCTGCATTCTTCATTTCAATAGTCAGTTATCAAATCTAGTGTGTGAATGTAGTGATGAAGTCTGATTTTTCATTGCTGCTGTATTCTACATTTACTTGGAAATAAACGTAATGTAATAAATGAATATTTCTTGTTTTCAAATATTTGGAACAGAAAGTGCTTGTATTTCCTCTGCAAGTATTCTTAGTGCTTGAACTGTGGAGATTGTTGAAGTTTCTGAACAAGGTTTTTATTCAGAAACTATAAATTGCAACCAATTTTTCCTGAGCTTTGTGGTATTCATTGTATCTAAATACAATATGTGTCTTCAGTATTAATAACAAATAGCAATTTTGCTAGGCCTTCACTTGTGACAAAATCTATATTCAGCACCAAAGAAAAAATTGTGCCCTCTAATATATTGAATTTTGTTATTTTCAGTGATGGAAGTGGCTTGTGGAGAACATGGAGACTGTGTACATAAGTTGGTGTTGGCTGTAAATAATAGAAAATGTAATAATCTTGATCAACAACAACTGACAGCAAATGGATCTGCACCTTGCATCGCAAATGATATTGTGAAAGACAGTTCAGAAGGTATGAGGGAGACCTTTACTGTTCATTGGGTATTAAGGAATTGCTTTCTATTTTCACTTCACAATAAATCAAGTAATTGCTTTCATAAAAAGATATATTTATAGTTACAGCTTATTCGCATACATTTCTTCGAGTTTGTGTACTATTCTGACAATCACTCTGTGACCAGTTTTTACTTATTGTTTTCAGTTGATATCAGTACGTCACCAAAAGCACCATAAATACACTTTGCCGTACAGCTGCAGTGTTTAAAAAAAGAGAGAGAGAGAGAATTATATATTCCAGTTAAAACAGCAACCAACACATTCAAATATTTTAATTTATTTATTTATCTTCTTTTTGCCTTCTGGCTACCTCTTTTGGCACAAGTACCATCATCAGGCCACCTCCTGGCACACAGTCACAATGCTTACTTTCCAGCATCTACTTGGGAAGTGAACATGACAGCTGTATGCCAGAGGTGGCCTGATGGTGGTATCTGGTACTGTATCTGTTTGCCACGAGGCAAAATAAAAGTTGTGACTATAGACCAATGCAAATAATTTTTCTTATCAGCTTATATTCACAACTGCCAAATTAAAAAAAGTGGTAATAATTTTTTAGAAACTGCCAGTCACAGCACAATTCTGAAAATGAAATGATTTACAAATCTTCGCTAAAAACAAAATTTAAATCCCAGACTAAAATATTAATTCTGCAGTGTAATTGCACTGTAATGATTCTTCCTGAAACTGCAAGAAGGACTGGGACTCAAACCTAGATGGTTGCTTTTTGTGAGTAGTGCTTCACAAAGAAGGCCATTATGAGCTGACATTGTACGATGTGTTCAAGCCTGTGCTAGTGCTACAGTTTTGCCTCTGGATGATAAAAATCCATCACCTATTATTAGTTTTAACACGTCAGGAGCACAATGAAACTGCAATTGCTATCATTCCATGTTATCATGATAAAGCTAACTCTCACAACCAGTAATGTTACTGAAATGTCACCTTTTTCACAGTGACATAGGGACACCTAACTGTAACATTGCACTTCACTAATAGTTCCTGAAACTCATTTTCCTTTGCTCACAAAAATATTAACCTATTAACAGCCAAAGCAGCCATTATTTGTCAAATTGCTTCTTGTGAAAACAAGTAACCAAAGTGATGAACACTCTCCCGTGAGGAAACCTAGAAACATCACTGCCAGTGTATCTAGCACCATTCAACAGTTGCCTCTTAGAGTACCCGCTGACTTTTCTTCGCTAATGTGGTTTGCAGTAATGTTTCATTTCTGCGATGTTTATTTATGGCAACAAGCAAAATGTATAAGTCATATACTGCTCTGGTGTAAACCAACACGATTTTTCATTAAGCTTTGTTATAACATGCATAAGGGGGATAAAACCCATTTTTATACTTAACTGACTCATTAATGTACATAGGCATAAGAAGGGACATTCAAGGGCCATATGCAAAATGAAAAAGTGTGGTGGAATTCAGTAAACAAATCCTACAGTTGTTGCAAAGAGGTTAATGTGGGATGGTTAAAAAGATGAGTGGAACATAATGGAAGAGTAAAAACTAGAGAAGAAAATCTTCTAATCTGAGTTCCTGTCTGAGAAGCTCATTCAATTGTTTTCTACATCTACATTAATTCACAGTGTTCCACAAATTTCATCAAGAAGGAGAACCTTCACGGACATGGAACTATTAAATGCAAAGTCAAAGAAGGAACTAAATAAAATGCTTAAGGTCATAAATCAAGAGAAAACTAAACTAAATCTAAAAATAAACATTAAGAACACAAAAGTAATGGTTATAAATAAGATAGGAGGTGGAGGTAAAACTGACATAAGTATAGACAGTGGGCAACTTGAGGTAGTAAAACAAATTTCACTATCAGAAATCAATAATAGATGTCTTAAGGAAATCACCAGAAGAATAGCACTGGCCAAAGTACATGCCAAAATATGAAGAACCTTCTATTGAATACGCCAATAAGCATATGATTTGAAAAGACCTCTGTATCAAGTGCCCTGACATACAGATGTGAAGCAGGGAAAAGCTCACTTAAAAGTTGTGAAAATGTTATTCTGGAGGAGAGTTGCAAGAACTAGTTGGACTGACAGAAAAATGTAAAAAAAAAAAAAAAAAAAAATAGGAGAGAAGGAAGAATTACTAAAAAGTATAGACTAGAACAAAGCAAAGCAGATTGACCACTTAATTATACATGATATTTCCTTGCAGAAAATGTTCAAAGGCAACATCATATGGAAGGAAATGAGAGGATGCTCCTCATACACGGAGATGAAGAGGATTGATAAAGAGAGAAAGCTGTGGCTGCAGAAACAAATTGTAGCCTCGACAAAAAAGTTGCTTCCTCAGTTATATAAAACAGTTCCTATTTATCCTGTCTTGGTAGCTTAATATTTACTTGATTACATTAGATCAAACAATGGAAAATCCAGGATGTAATGGAACAATATTATGACAAAGAAAGTTGCTACTCACCATACAGTGGAGATGCTGAGTCACAGATAGGCACAGCAAAAAGATTTTCACTTAAAGCTTTCGGCCAATGGCATTTGTCAACAATAGACACAAATACCCACACACACAAATGTAACTAACACACACATGACCAAGTGTGAAAATCTTTTTGTTGTGCCTATCTGCAACTCAGCATCACCACTATATGATGAATAGCAACTAGATTAGGCCTACATTAGTATTTTTGAAAGAAACAGTTACCTATATCTGTCACAACAGAGGCCCTCTTACAATATACTACTTCTTCTTCTCATAAAGTTTTCATAAACACCCTCCCCCCCCCCCCCCTGCCTCCCTCATAAAGCTTTACAATGAACACTACTGCTTGATATGTGGCTAACAGGAAATTTCAGTCCTTTAATTTATATAAACAGATAATAATTTTTTAGGTGTGACTAATGAAGTATATTTTAATTGATCCTAGCAATTCCCAATTTCTTGCATTATGTTGGTTGAGAATTTGCTAAATATCTTTGGAGCACAGTATGTAACTTCACCCTGAAGCCTAGACCTGTGCCTTGTACTTCCATTAAGAGGTAAACTTATTGTGAAATGAACATATGAATTCCAAGAACCTTAAAAACACTTCTACAAGAATGGGAAATTTTTTTTAACTTTACAGAATATTCTTACTGCTTAGTAAATGCTTTATCTGCTTTAGTACATTGCTCCAAAACATAATTCCAAATGAAGACAGAGATAAAAATAAGCCAGCATCCTATTATTTAGGTTAATACAATGAGAGATGTTTCTTAGAGAAGAAGATGCTGAACTGAGCATCATTTATCAGTGTGTTGACTTCATTTTAATTTGCTATCCAGCTATCACAAGGAATTTTACACACAGTGTTTCATTTAGTGTTGACCATTAATGTTTGCTTTTTGTTTGACTGAAACTGCATAACATGTATCCTAGAGAGATTAAGAATTAAACTGATTGCTGTCAACCATTTGCAGACCTGTTCAAGTATCAACTGAGCTGCATCTAGTAATGCTCATTTTGGACCCTTGATTAGTATTCATGTGTCATCAACAAACATTACATTTTTTTAAACTGTCCTTGAAAATCAATGGAAGATTATGTACGTGGGGGTTAAGGTGACTAAGTGGAAGCAGTACTGATACTTATGGAATTATTATTGTCATTCCTGTGACACAGTTTGACAATAAAACCCTTTTTTTGGTCTGTTATAAAATAAGAGTCCATGCATATAAAGAGAGATATCTTTAATTCCATAGCATTTAGTTCCCCATGTAGAAATTTATCATCTGCACAATCAAAGAAATTAAGGTCACCTAAAATACAAAAAGGAAAATTCTTCCTTTTCGGCTCTCCTAAGACATTATTTGTGATGTCTAGAAATGAAACTGTAGATAGAACATGCCATGTTACCTACTGTGGAACACTAGGTAATAGACTATAATGTAGAAGAAACAAAGAAGTTGAGTCTCATTATTATTGTCCATTCATTTGTTTATGTTGTATTTCTTGATTAATACATGGTTCTGAGAAATTTAACCTCTTTACAAGATTGATAACTTTGTGGTTAGGAAACTGGATTTCCATTAGACAGGACTATGGTTTAAAAATCTTTTTGTCTAGCCATGGAAGTTACTTTTGCAGTTTCTGATGTTTAACCTGTCTGTATCTACGTATAGATTGGTGGTGAGGTGCCTTGTTTTCCACCATTTAGAAAGAAATGGGTTAATATGATCTTTTGGTTTTTCAAACTACTTTATCTTCTTTGCAGCTGAACCACTTTGTAATTTCTGAAAAGTAACTGTTAACTGAACAGTCATCAGTACTGCACTAAACACCTCATCCATGTAACTTATCTTTTCTTGAAGAATACTTTCCTCGGAAGTTTTACTGTAAAATCAAAAAAGTATTTTGCTCCATATAACCAATTAAAACTTATATTAAAGAAGATATCTGAGAAAAGGAGTAACAACAAGTGTACCTCATTTCAGTAGAAGCATCCAGTCCTTGGCTAAAAGGTTTTTAAAGACAGATCTTATACATGGTAAACATGAATAAACTGAATCCCTTTGTTTAGTGTTGTAACAAACATTTTTTAAATAATATAATACCACTATTTTAACTTGTTTACTATCTTCCAGGTGTCCATGCAAATGGAGTAGTAAAGCCAGGGACAACTAGCGTAACTGTGACGACATCATTATTGGACTCGGATGAAAGTTTCCCAATAGGCCATAGTCCAGGTTTCCCAACATCTGGATATCTGCAGTTTTATATACTGCTGAAAAGAACGTTCCTATCAACTTTCAGAGATAAGGTACTAAAATAATACAATAATAGCAACACTCAGTTTCTTGCTTTCAAGACAGTTCTAGATTTTTTCTGAATTAATCAGTTTATATTAAAAATTGAAACTGTCTGCAGAGACTAACAAAACGTCTTTTGTTCCAGACACTCACATTAATGAGGTTACTGTCACATGCTGGCCTTGGAATTCTTATAGGAATGATTTATTTTGGCATTGGAAATGAAGCTTCAAAAGTTATTAGCAATGCAGGGTGCATATTTGCATCTGTTCTTTTCCTTACTTTTAATGCAATGATGCCAACTATTCTAACATGTAAGAAACAGTTTCTTTCTTAATTTTTTAATACATTTTCAGTATTCACATACTAATTAATGTACTAAATTCCTCAATTATTTATTTTTTTTCTAGTTCCTGTTGAAATGGGAGTCTTTGTGAAGGAGCATTTGAATTACTGGTATTCACTGAAGTCATTTTATTTTGCAAAAACCATGGCTGATCTCCCATTGCAGGTAAGAGATATAATTATAAGTTAAGACAATTTGAAATTACCATACTTTTATGAGCTCTTTGATTAGTTTGTCACCACTCATACCTTTCCTACCGTTCACTTCCATTAACACCTGTGATAGCTATTCTGTACATTGTTCCCATATTGTTCTTCTACATAATCTATGTCTATCTACTTAAAGTTTCTGTAATGTTCCATGTCTACCATATTTAAATTGATTATATCATTTTCTGTTGTTGTTGTGGTCTTCAGTCTGCAGACTCATTTGGTGCAGCTCTCCAAGCTGTTCTGCTCTGTAAAAATCTCCTCATCTGTACATAATAACTGGAAACTACATACATTTGAACTTGCATACTGTGTTCAAGCTTTGGCCTTCCTCTGCAATTTTTATCTTCTGCACTTCCCTCCATTACCATATTGATGATTCCTTGAGGCTTCAGGATGTTTCCTATCAGCCAGTATCTTCTTCTTCTCAAGTTGTGCATAAATTGATTTTTTTTCTCTTATTTAATTCACTACCTCTTCATTAGTTATTCGTTCCACCTGTCTAATCTTCAGCATTATTCTGTGGCACTACATTTAAAAAGTTTCTGTTGTCTTCTCGTATGAACCATTTATTATCAGTGTTTCACTTCTGTACAAGGCTACACTCCATACACATACCTTCAGTTAAGATTTCATAATATTTAAATTTATATTTGATGTTAAAAATTTCAGAACGCATTTCTTGCTATTACCAATCTCTATTTGTATCCTGTCTACTTTGACCATCATCATTTATTTTGCTACCAAAATATCAAAACTCGTCTACCAGTTTTAGTGTCTCATTTCTTCATCAATTCCCTCAGAACTATCTGATTTAATGGTCATACATTATGTTACCATTGTTTTGGTTTTGTTGATATTTATCCTGTAACCTTTCTTCAAGCCACTATCCACTCCTCAAGAGAAAACATTGTCCATTATGAGCTGTAGAGTTTTTAGTTGGTTGGGTTGTTTGGGGGAAGAGACCAGACAGTGAGGTCATCAGTCGCATCGGATTAGGGAAGGATGGGGAAGGAAGTCGGCCATGCCCTTTCAAAGGAACCATCCCGGCATTTGCCTGGAGCGATTTAGGGAAATCATGGAAAACCTAAATCAGGATGGCCGGATGCAGGATTAAACTGGTGTCATCCCAAATGCGAGTCCAGTGTGCTAGTTTTTAGTTCTCTGTATGTCACAACAGATGTGACATACAAATCAGTCTACTAGACCATATGTGCAACCACTTATAAACATTTACATGAACTGTATCAAATAGGAACAGAATGTTTATATTACATGTGAGAGAACAACTTAAAACATGACTTAAGTATATATGTAACATCCAACCACTGCGTACCCACATCATTCCATACAAGAACATCAGCTTATTTTCTTGATATATATGCATGCAGGCAGAAGTCTGAAACAGTTGCCATAGGCTTGAATGAAATGTGGTGAAAATTATTTACTCAAAAAAGCATTTTTCAGCTATTTACCTCCATTTCATCCAACATGTGGTAAGACTACAATAGCCACATTTGTGTGTCTGTGGTCCATCTCTTTGATCAGTGCAGTTATGATACTTTATTTTCATCCTTTCATCACTGTCTCCCTTCTTAGTATGCAATTAAACTAAATGTATGGGAATCATTTCATATACAATGGCTAGAAAAACAGTAGCAAAAAGTATCTAAGTTGCAGCTGTAAGGATGAGCCATTTTGTTTCATCCATAGTCAAACTGTCCAGACTGCCCTTTTGAAATGTGAGCTCAATATTGAGTCTGCTGTGACTGTTTAAGATAACATTTTGTACATCAAGTGCAACATGTGCTGTAAGTGAAGTTTGCAACATGTTAACAGTAGATCATAATATAATTTCTCATTAATCTAACCACTATACAAATATTATGTAAAATACCAATTCAGATGCAAATCTTTTATTGTACCACAGTTAGTTTCAGACTTTAAAGTTTATTTTTAAGTGGTGTAGAAGAAAATGCACAAGCTGCCATACATAAGTGAGAGTCTTAAATGAAACAGAGGAGCGTCTGTAGTATCAGAAAGCAACAGTGAACTGCCATAGCATTCTTTCTTTACCAGCTGAAGTGACATCACAAGAGTAAAGGGACAGAGTTATGAAACATAGAGATGAAGCATTGACAGGTCATTCAGGACCCTAGATCAGGGTAGTCAAATAAAAGGAACTGAGGATAACTTAGAAGCAAGATTTAAAAATCAAATCTACATCTGCATCTACACCCATACTCTGCAAACCACTATAAAGTGCTTGGCAGAGGGGACTTCAAACTAAAGCATTTATTAAGATTTCTCCCATTCCATTCATATATGCAGTGTGGAATGAATGACTGTTTAAACATGCATTGTAATTAATCAAATATTGTGCTCATGATTCATATGAGATCAATACATAAGGAGTGTTGTATGCCCCTAGACTCATCATTTGAAATGCAACTTCTTGAAAATTTCTAAGTAGGCTTAGTCAGGATGGTTTGTAGCTGCCTTCAGGTGTCTGCCATTTTGGTTTCTTCAGCATCTCTGTGACACTATCCCATGGGTCAAACCAACCTGTGACCATTTGTGCTGCTCTTCTATGTATAAGTTCAATATCCCGCATTAGTACAACATGGTTTGGGTCCCACACACTTGAACAATATTATAGGATGGGTCACCCAAGTGTTTTATAAGCAATCATCTTTGTAGACTGCATGCATTTCCTTAGTATTCTATCAATGAACTGCAGTCTGCCAACTGCTTTAGCTACAACTGAGCCTATGTGTTCAATTTCATATCCCTACAAATTTCTACACCAAGCGTATTGATATTGTAGTCATATGATACCACTTTTTTTCAGTTTGTGAAGCACATACTTTTATATTTCTGAACATTTAAAGCCAGCTGCTAATCTTTGCATCACTTTGAAATCTTATCGAGATCCAACAGAGTATTTGTGCAGCTCTTTTCAGACAGTTCTTCATTACACACTAAAGTAACAAAAGCCATAGGACAGTGATATGCACATATGCATATGGCAGCAGTACCACATATACAAGGTGTAAAAGGGCAGTGCAGTGGTGGAGCTGCCATTTGTACTCAGGTGATCCACATGAAAAGGTTTCCACCGTGATGATGGTTGCATAGTGCGAAATAACAGAGTCTGAATATGGAATGGCAGGTGGAGCTAGACACGTGGGACAGTCCATTTCAGAAATCATTAGAAAAATCAATATTCTATGATCCACAGTGTCAATATTGTGCCAAAGACACCAAATTTCAGGCACTACCTATCAGCAGAGACAACAAAGTGGCTGATGGCTTCATGTAACAACCAGGAGCAGCGACATTTGTGTAGAGCTGTCGGTGCTAACAGACAAGCAACAATGCGTGAAATAACTGCGGAAGTCAATGTCGAATGTATGACAAATATATCCACTAGGACAGTGCAGTGCAATTTGTGATTAATGGGCTATGGCAGCAGACACTCTACATGAGTGCTTTTGCTAACAGCATGACATTGGCTGCAGTGCCTCTCCTGGGCTCATGACCATATCAGTCGGATCATAGATGACTGGAAAACCATAGTCTGGTCAGATGAGTTCCAATTTCAGTTGGTAACAGCTGACGGTAGGGTTCGAGTGTGGCACAGACCCCACAAAGCCATGGACTCAAGTTGTCAACAAGGCACTGTGCAAGCTGATAGTGGCTTCATAATGCTGTGAGCTGTGTTACAAAGAATGGACTGCGTCTTTGGTCAAAATGAACTGACCATTGACTGTAAATGGTTCTGTGCAGGTACTTTGAGACATTCTGCAGCCAAACATGGACTTCTTGTTCCCAAACAATGATGGAAGCTGGTGATGGTTCCATAATGCTGTGGGCTGTGATTACATGGAATGGACAGGTTCCTCTGGTCTAACAAAACTGATCATTGATATCAATATAATGGAAGGAAACATTCCACGTGGGAAAAATTATATATAAAAACAAAGATGAGGTGACTTACCGAACAAAAGCGCTGGCAGGTCGATAGATACACAAACAAACACAAACACACACACAAAATTCAAGCTTTCGCAACAAACTGTTGCCTCATCAGGAAAGAGGGAAGGAGAGGGGAAGACGAAAGGAAGTGGGTTTTAAGGGAGAGGGTAAGGAGTCATTCCAATCCCGGGAGCGGAAAGACTTACCTTAGGGGGAAAAAAGGACAGGTATACACTCGCACACACGCACATATCCATCCCATATGTGCGTGTGTGCGAGTGTATACCTGTCCTTTTTTCCCCCTAAGGTAAGTCTTTCCGCTCCCGGGATTGGAATGACTCCTTACCCTCTCCCTTAAAACCCACTTCCTTTCGTCTTCCCCTCTCCTTCCCTCTTTCCTGATGAGGCAACAGTTTGTTGCGAAAGCTTGAATTTTGTGTGTGTGTTTGTGTTTGTTTGTGTATCTATCGACCTGCCAGCGCTTTTGTTCGGTAAGTCACCTCATCTTTGTTTTTATATATAAAAACTGATCATTGAGTGGAAATGGTTGTTTTCAGCAGCTTGAAGACCATTTGCAGCCATTTGTGATGGGAGTTTTGTGGATGAAAACATACCATGTCACCGGAACACAATCTTTCTTAACTGGTTAGAAGAACATTCTGTACAGTTCAAGCAAATGATTTGGCCACCCAGATTGCCCAACATGAATCCCATCAAACATTTATAGGATATAATCGAGAGTTCAGTTCATGTGCAAAATCCTGCACCAGAAACACTTTTGCAATTATTAATAGCTCTAGGGTCAGCATGGCTCAATATTTCTGCAGGGGACTTCCTATGACTTGTTGGATCCATGCCACGTTGAGTTGCCACACTACACTGAGCAAAATGAGGTCCAACATGATATTAGGAGATATCTTGTAACTTTTGTCACCTCGGTGTAGATAACTACACCATGAGTGAAAATTCTGAACTTACAGTTAATATTGTCTGAAAATTCATTAATATACAACATAAATCCCAACACACTTCCCTGGACCACACCTGACTATCTTGATCCATGGTCTTCAGGATGTCTTGTGAGAAAATTGGGAGTTACACATGATCGATGTTTTTGGAATCCATGCTGGTTGTCAAGGAAAAGATCATTCTGTTCAAGATATATAATTTCATTTGCATTCAGAATATATTCTGATAATACAACAAATGGATGCCAAGGATTTCAGACATTAGTTTCATGGTGTACTTCTGCTACCCTTCTTGTAGATGGTGTGACCTGTGGTTTCTTTTGAACACTGGACATGGTTTTTTATTCAATGGTTCTTTAGTAGATTATGCTTAAAATAGGGTCTAACTCAGCTGCAAATTTGACATAGAATCTGATAGACATTTTGTTGAGCCCTGGAGTTTTGTTTAATGTTTCTGACTGCAGCTGTTTCTCAACACCACCGACATTCTATCGGTATCACCCATCTTTGCAGTGGTGTGAAAATGAAATAAGGCAACACTGCTGAAACTTTCTTTGTGAACAAACATTTGGAAATGAAGTTCAGTATTTGTGTTTTTGCAATGAGTGTCTGGAAACTAACTTTGTTGCCAATAACAGCCTTTGTATATGACTGGAACTGCTTAGAATTTTATGAGAGATACTTCAATGATATTCTGCTATGATAGTCATTGAAGGCTTCATGACTTGCCCCCTTGACAGTTACACACATTTAATTCAGTAACTCCTTATCTATAGCTGCTTGCGTTGTTTTACATCTTTTACACTGTAGTCTTTGTTTCTATAGAACTTTCTTTATAGTGACTGCTTACGATGGAGGGTTTTTCCCATCATGTGCTGATCTATGCAGTACATTTCTATCAAATGCATAGTCACTTGTGAGGTCTGTTGTTTTTCCAAATGTCAACCAAAGTTCTTCTATATGTTCCTCTTCAGAGCTTAAAGTTTTGGTTGCCCTTTGTACTTTGGTAATCATTGTTGCTACAATGGCCTTATGGTCTTTGATATCAGTTTCAATGTTGATATGCTCAAAGAGGTCTGGTCTGTTTGTTGCTGTCAAATCCAATATATTTCCACCACGTGTGAGCCTCCAAACAATCTGTACTTGACAGTTGTTAAAGAAGGAATTTATTAATGTGTTGTAGGATGTTTGTCATGCCCACCACTTATAAAGCTGTAATTTTACCAACTGACTGTTGGATGAGTAAAATCTGATTCAATGATGACAGTATGATTAGGAAACCTATATCCTTGTGAAATTATGTTTCCTCTAGATTTCTTGGTTACATCTAGAGGCAAGTTTGGATATCAGTAGAAAGAACTGATTATAAGTTTGTGTTCACCCTTGATGCTGTGTCTTGTTCAGATAGTCTTGCAAGCGGTTTCAATTTCTTTCTTAATGGATTTGCAGTTTTGTCTGATGCAACAAATACTCCACCTCCATTTCCCATTTGCCTATCCTTTCTGTATACACTTAAATTTTCCTCAAAAATCTCACTGGCATCAATTTTAGGTTTTAATCAGCTTCCTGTGCCTAGTATTATGTGAGCTGCACTGCTCTTTAGGAGTGCTTCAAATTATGACACTTTTTTTTAGGAATGCTTGAGCAGTTAATCTCTAGGATGTTAATACTCTTAGCACAAGGGACATTTCTCTGGATCTTATAATGAACTTCAAGATCTGGTACATCTTTTATTATCTACACTGGGTGGAGAGTTATCTAATGTAGAAAACCCTTGTGTGGACACACACAGTCAGTTACCTGTCTCTCATGTGTACACCTGACCCATTTAAGGAGACCCTACAGGTTTCAACCCTGCGATACAATTCCACACAGTCAGTGGTCCACAAACAAGAATAAGAACTTAGCTGGCTTTGCACAAATACTACTTCAGAGCTTGTAGAGTACAAATACACAAAAATACACCTGCTTGGTTACATTGTCCTGGCTGACTTCACTGTTCTGGCAACTTATCAAATTACTGAAGTTGATCAAACAGTTTTATACTGGCACTGATAAAACCAGAGTCACAAAGATAGCCCTGATGGGTAAACAGAAACAAACTCTATGAACAAATATGAAAATGTAGACAAGAAGAGGAAAAGAGTGAAACATAGAAACCTCACAAAAGTGAGCCAGAGGTACAGTGAGCAAGTGGAGGAAACTGACGTGATAATTGGAAGTACAAATACAGAATAATTTTTTTTATTAAGCTCAGTAAGTTATTGACTTCTATTGAAGTAGTTTTTTAAGTTTGTTATTAACTGTATGTGTAAAGCTGTAAGGCTAATTCTATATTATTTCTCTTTTTCCAGTCTTTGTGTTCTGTTGTGTATGTTACGATAGTTTACTTCATGACATCACAGCCACATGAAACAAAGAGGTTTTTTATGGTGCTGAGCATGTGTGTACTTACATCATTAGTGGCACAGAGTCTGGGTCTGCTTGTGGGAGCCTCCATGAGCATAGAGGTATTGTGGAAGATTTTTTTTTTCCAGAATTACTATAATTTGAAATTTTGAGTACTTATCAAAAATGAACGAATTTACCTAATATAAAGTGTAAAGCTTTTTAATCAGTTGTATATATATCTATTCTATTTCTGTTTCAGAATGGCATATTCTTTGGCCCAGCATCTTCTGTGCCAATAATATTATTTTCAGGCTTCTTTGTGACGTTTAGCGCACTTCCAAAATATTTGCAATGGGTTCCATACATAAGTTATGTTCGATATGGCTTTGAAGGAACCATGGTTGCACTGTACGGTCATGGGCGCCCAAAACTGAAATGTTCGGAGATGTATTGCCATTTCAAAAATCCCAAGAAATATCTGGAAGAACTCGACATGGGGGAAGCTGTGTACTGGATTGATGCAGTGGCACTTGTTGGGTTCTTTATCCTTATAAGATTTGTAACATACTGGGTATTTCGCTGGAAGCTTCATATGAAGCGCTGAAGCAAAGTGGCTGTGATCTGAAGCTGGTGGTACCATTAATCTGCCTTCTCATACATGACAGTGCTGCGTAATATGAAGTCTTGCTTAGAAGTATGGCTTTCTGCTGCAAGGTGAATCTGCATAAAAATGTCATTTTATGCATAAACATAAATGTATGAGGTACTTTTTATGGACTTGGACAACTTTTTTATTGTCACATGACGTACTGCTTTTGTAATTAAATCTCATTTTAGTGAATGAAAAAGAACTAGTATTGCTGATTCTACAGCATACTGTAAATAGTTTTACATTACTTATGCTACTGACTGTATTTGTTTCATGACGTGAAATACACATCACAGTAATATCAAGTACTTGCTTATATAACTTACCAGTGGTTAATGAAGTCAAATATATACAGTAAATACTGTTTAAATATCTGAAGAACTGAATTTCTCAATAATCTCGTCCATGATCTTATGAATAGAAATATTTCCCACATAAATTTAAAGATCTTGAGTAAATTCAAAACTGTGATACAGAATCTGCATCTGACGTAGAACTGTCTTTTAAGTGCAGTACAGATAGAACTCTGTGGCGAGACAAAGTACTGCATAAGAACAATAGAGAAATTTTTTACCTTTTAATTCCATTGGAATTCACTATTTTTGTGCTGAATGGGTAGTATTCAAATTCAATTAAACAAACTTAATACATTTCTAGTTCTACTTAAACTTTCGTGGAGCGACTGTAAATGTTTTAATTTTTGACATTGTAATACATTTACAATAACAAAAAGTTAATTTAAAAGAAATACTTCCTTTTGTGATATACATGTCTCAACATTGACAGGTATGTTGAGACAGGATCGCACAAAAGAGAAGCTCATTCACAATATTGAAAACAATAACGGATTTGAATTTTTGTTAAGGACTTTTCTTTTCCCTGAGAAGAGAGGCCTATGAAAATTAGCATGATGATAACAATTAATGAAATAAATAAACTTTAAGGCCTGAAAAAATGCAGTGTTGAACTTAGTGATAGTAGTAAGCCATCACAAAAACAAAAAATTTAGTTTCTGTCATCTGTCAGCAAGCTGATCTTTTTTTTCAGTAATTACTTTGATATGCTTCATATTTTTGTCAGTCATTTAATTTACATCACTGTTGCTTGCATTAGTATAAATAATAATAGCATCCAATTGCAAAAAGTAGCTTTGTAAATTATTCAGGAACTACACAAAAAAGCATTACCTGGCAGGTCTTTTTTTTTAACTTTAGCTATTTTGTATGAGAATATATACCACTTTGAGTTAAAAAATGCAAGTCTCACAAAAAAATAGTGCAAGAAACTGTTTCATCAGAAAAAGTTGCTATGCACATTGACACTTAAATATTTACATCTTGTAATTTTAAGCTAATAGTACAAAAAATTTGTATCTCAAAAGTAATCCAAATTGTAAACTGTATATCTAAAATTTCCAGCTCTAAAACTTTGTTTCATTTCTTTCTTAGTTTATTGAGAGAGTATATTTAGCAGTGATAAAGCCACTTTATGGTGTCTTCATTTAAAACCAGTGAATGTTTACTTGTCATAAGCAATAACAACTTTGTGTCGAAATTTTAAAAGTGAACTTTCAAAGCTTGGAACTACAAATACTCTGCATAATGTGATAAACTGAATTTGCAGTTTTGTATGGTACTATATGTGAATAATGATACATAAACTTTGTATAAATTATATTTGGGACCATACAATAGACAATTATGTGTTACGTGTAATAAATTGTGTGTACTTTGTTTATTTATTTATTTATTTGTGTGCATCTTTTTTGTGAAGTCATTCCTTAATTAAATATATCCAGAAGAATGACAGTCTTTACAACATATTCCTGTTTATCTTTGAAAACTCTATGTTTTCACTGCTTAAGATGCAGAGAAAGAGGTTCAAACTATTTGAAGCAATTTCATATTTGTTTTACATGTTGACGTACTTGTAAGTCAGATAGCTGGCACATTTATCCTATAGAGGTATAATGAGAGTGAAGCCTAATTGGCATGTTTATTATCTTATGAAATAGATTTTATATTATGTATTTTTTTAGAATGTAAAAACACTTAAATAATTCTTCTAAAAGTTCCAGATATTGCAGTTATCACCATTTCCTATTCACTGTGTATCACAGACTTCTATACAATAAAATTTATCATTTTAAGAAGATGCTTGAAATGATCTTTGCATATTCTTTCAATCTGGACCTTTTCTCCCAATCATTTTCAGGTATAAATGAAAACAGTGTACATATTACACAAATATTTTCTTTGCTTTTGTGAATGCAAACATTCCTTTCACACAGGAAGAAAGGCTTAGATGAAACACATATATACTGGTACTACGGCAGGCTGTACTCTTCACAGGGAAATTTGTATGCCTAGGGAAGAATGATGTAGTAAGTCACAGATAAACCTAAAAGAAATGCTTCCACATAGGAGTGTGGGCTCAAAAGTAATGCCTCTGAATTTTTTAACTGAAAACTCTTGAAGATTTTTCAATAAAACAAACTTTATTAACATTCTACATCTTTATTCTTCATGGCAACATTATTTCTCAACACTGTCAGCCTGTCGATGAACACGTTTCTCCCAACAAAAGACCAACTTGTTGATACCATCACTGGAGACAGAGCCATAACCTTACCTATGCTTGCACTGCTTCATCACTATCAAAGTGAAGTCCTCAAAGATGTTCTTTAAGTTTAGGAAACAGATGAAAATCGGATGGAGCCAAGTTGGGACTGTATGCGGGATGACTGATGACAGTGAACCCAAGGCATCAGATTAAACAATGGAAAATCCAGGATGAAATAATGACAATATTATGAAAGGGACAGATTGCTACTCACCATATAAAAGAGATGTTGAGTCACAAACGGGTACAATAAAAATACTTTAAAAATCTTTTGTTATGCCTGTCTGTGACTTGGCATATGGTGAGTAGCAATCTATCCTTTTCATAATCTTGTTAAAGCACCAGATTGTTGCAGGTTTCACAGCCCTCACGTGTGCTCTGGCATTGTCATGCTGAATGAAAGGGTTCTCTGTGTGTGCATGAAATTTTCTACAGCCAAACACTCGATTACAGCATGCAGTTTTTTCATGCACTGACATAGTTATGTTACACACTCCCATGTTACACATTACAATTCAGAGTCCTCTAGCTACATCAGAAGGAAGGGCAACTGAGTAATATGCATGCCATGTAATACCTCAACTGATATTGAACTGATACTGAGTACAGAATAAAAATTCAGAAGTGTTACTTTTCAGCACACCTTCATACTACATTGACTATTTAGTCATACTGATTATATTCTGCTTGTTTGCACATCTATCTGCTGTGACAGCTGTTGTTATCATTTTTAGCTTACTGCAATTAAAAGAATAGTTCTTCCAGAAGTATTTTGCTTTTATTTATTTATAACACATTTTCTGTGGACATTCTGGAAATTGCAACTCTCTCTATCTGCTTGTACTACTGGTCATCAAATAAAAAGTAGGTGGAAGTCATATGACGGTCGGTCATCTGTGGTTTGTGTGATGGTGCTAGTGCTTACAGAGTAAGTGTGTGTGTGTGTATGTGTGTGTGTGTGTGTGTGAGAGAGAGAGAGAGAGAGAGAGAGAGAGAGAGAGAGAGAGAGAGATAGTTTCTCTGCAAACCCAGGCTTTAAATTCCCTTGCACAGTGTTTACTTGCTGCAGTTATGCCTTGAAAATGGCAGGGTGTGCTCTCGGCAGTTGTCAATGATGTCACCAGCTGCATTCCAATAAGTTATTTGAACACTGTATACTCCAGGAGTGTATAAGCAGGAGCGGGTTGTGTCTGTTGGATGCTGGGGTCTGGAGACAAATCAACATTCTAACTCATCCCAAAGGAGTTCCACTGGTTTCAAGTTTGGACCCTGGGCAGACCAGTCTGTTTCAGAAGTGATATTGCCTACAAATCTTTGCCTAACAGATGCTGCTTTATGAGAGGGTACAATGCCATGTTGATACAAACAGTAACCATCTCTGAACTGTTGCTCTACCTTACACTGTACATAATACTGTAAAATTTCTTCTCATCCTTCTGCATTTACCATTTTCCTAAGTGCAATAAGGTGATCATTCCATGACCGCAAAAAAACAGCTCTCAAGCCATAAAACCATCTCCTCCGCACTTCACTGTTGACACTTCATATGCCAGCTGGTAAAGTTCTCAAGAGCATTTGCCAAACCCAAACCTATTCTTTTCAACTCCCTACTCAGTCATTGTGCTAGGTAGTCTGCTGGTAGCACTCTGGAATTCACAAGTGATTCCTTCTGCTGATTTCATTTGATTTTTTACAGCCACCCTTGGCAGTGTTCAATGATTCTTGTTTAACAATACATGAGGTCTACCAGATCTTGGTTTATTAGCTATGGTTGTACTTTCACATTTCCTGTTCACAGTCACATCACCAACAGTTAGTTGATTTGGTCAGCTTTAGAAGAGCTGAAATGTTCCTGATGAATATATTACTCAGCTAATGTTTGAAGTCACAGAGCTCTCCTGATCTATTGGTTCTGCTGTTATTGTTTTTCTATTGACAATGCAACATTCCCCACCTCCACTTCATGTGACATTTAGTGGTTAATTCAGCATTACATAGGGATGTCAGGATACTTTTGATAACACAGTGCATATATCAGGCAACTTAATAAAATGTTGGAAAGTTCCACATGCAGAGAATGTTGCAAAAACAGATATTGTGTTACATTACAGAGTGGAACATTACCAACCTGGATTTACCTCAGTGGTCTCACTGCTACTTCCCAGTGTCTGGTTACTTTGCTGGAAACTGTTTGTATAATAAGTTTTAAATGACAGGTACAACACTGCATTAGTTACAGTCACATGAAAACTATTAAGTTTACATTATTGACTGACTGCATAACTGGAGCAGAACTGTTCATTTTTTGAGGAAAACTCTTATTGACTCATAACACAGGTGACTATATGATGTTACTAAAATGATTACCAAATGCAGACCAACTGAGGCATTGTTCATTACTCACATTTATAGATGTGCATTAGATTAAATTTCAAAATATGGAGATACATGTTGTTTATTGACAAAAATGAGACCAATTTAGAGGATACAGTATTAAGCTGGGTACAATAACAAGTCTGTCTAACTTGAAGTGTTACAGCTCAAGTTATGAGATGTAACTGAGTCAACAACTTCACTACTGATCTGCCACCTAATTTTCTGAAGCTGTAGACCCGCTATTCAGTGCCATTCGTTGTACCATGTGACACCTTCTCCACCTGCAGAGGATCAAGGGCTGTAGTTTTTACAGTATTCTTCTGTAATTTGTTGTTTTTATAAAACAATTACAACACTGGGTCACAGACTCTTATTAATCAGAACAACATCTCCAACAAAAATCTCAGAATAGAAAGAATGTAATGGCATTTGACTTCAAGTTTTTTCATCTCTTTCTGAGTATTGTCACTGTAGGCAATGCCTCTTGTTCTCTACCTTCCAAAACACTGCCCAGCCATGACACAAAAGCTAAGCAGACCTTCACAGCACATGGAGAAGCTCAGTCACTGTTGTACCTTGGTGATGTTCTGCGCTCACACCTCACTCCAACTCTGTGCAACAATGAAACTAACACACACACAATATGAAGTCCTCCCCATACTAACTAACTAAATAACATTTTATACACTATTACTTTTTATCTGATTCTGAGGAAGAGGTGAAACATGTATTTCTAAATGAAAAATGTATATCACCACAAACTATAGGTTGGATAATGACAGAATTAACAAAATTATAAGAACTATGTTATGAAAACAATGCATACTTCAATGGAGATTCACACTTCCTGTACATGATATTTTCTGAATCCAATAATTAGCAAACTTACATGTTATACTAGCACAGGTGAGCATTTTTGTAATCAACAGAGCTTTAACACTATGTCTGAAGTGGATTTTACAAATTATCACCAGATATAAATCAAAGGTTCTGCAAAACAAAAATTTTAATTATTAAAAACTTTTGAAATAAGAAATTTTTGTAAAAGTAAGATGTTTACTGGAAAGAGGAACAAAATGTTCCATAGAGATAAAAAATGCTTAATAATATTTTAACTAAACTAACATTATTATGAAAAGGATAGATGGGTATTTACCATAAAGATGACATGATGAGCACAACAAAAAGAAATATATTAAGCTTTCAGCCAAAGCCTTCTTCAGAAAAGAAAGAACATGTGTGTGTGTGCTCTCTCTCTCTCTCTCTCTCTCTCTCTCTCTCTCTCTCACACACACACACACACACACACACACACACACACAAGGAAGCAAACCTCATGCACACAAATGACCGCTACCTGCAGCCACTCCAGCCAGAACGCAACAGGTGCATCAAATGAAAGCAGCAGTTTGGAGTGGGGAAGGGGGCCACATAGCAGGGTACAATTGGGGGGAGAAGTCAACGCTGTCTAGCAGAGCATGCAGGGTCTAGATGGCAACATGTCAAGAATGTCAAGTGCACCGTCAAGAGGCTGTGGGAAGAGAAGAGGAGAAATGAGGAGTGGAGAATGGGCAAAGAAGAGCAAAAGCCAAGTGGGTGCTTTGGCAGCGAGCGGCACACAATGAGGGTGAGGGAACATTACTGAGAGGAGGTGATGGGATGGTTGGGTAGAGGGTATGAGGACATTAAGTTACTATAGGCTGAGACCAGGATAATTTAGGGAGCAGAGAATATTTGGTAAGGATAACTCCTACTACATGATTCAGAAAAGAATTATCCTTAAAGCACATTCTCCAATTCCAAAGTAATCTCGCCCTCAAACTATGGCAACCTACTGTCCTCACACCCTCCACCCATCAGTTTCCACCCCCTCTGTCCTATCACCTTCTCGAATTTCACATCCCCTCACCCTCATTGTGCACTGCTCACTGCCGATGCACCCAGCAGTCTTTTCCCCTTTCCTGCTCAGTTGCCCCCCTCTCACCTCCTTCCCCACAGCCTCTCAGCACTGTGCCTGACACCCTTGCCCTACCATCATCTAGTTCCTACACACCCCACCAGACAGTGCTGATTTATCCCTCCCCCCCCCCCCCCCCCCTCCCCCCGTCATACCCAGCTATCCCTCCCCATTCCCTGCCTCATTCCTGGTGGCAGCTTTCATTCAACATGACAGTTGCATTCCGGCCAGAGTGGCTGGAGATAGTGGTCAGTCATATATGCTTGCTTGTGTGAACATGGGTGTTTTTTCTTTGCTGAAGAAGGCTTTGTCAAAAGCTCAATGTGTCATAGATTTTTTGTTGTGCCTATCTGCAACTCAACATGACATCTCTACAATGAGTAGCACTCTATAATTTTCATAATGTTGTTGATACTCCAGCCTATACTTTCCATTATTTTATATAAATTATATTTTGATAAACTAATTATTCTGTTGTTTCAAATTATGAAATTACTTAGTGAATAACGAAGTTTTGTGAACATCAGCTTGAACAAGAAACTGGATATTTCACATAACTACAGCATATTTATTATACACATAGCGGAAAAAAGAAAAAAATAGATACTGAAGCAGTTGGATTGTAGTAAATGGAGCTAACCCCACATAGCTACATTTCACAAGGAGAATATATAGAAGTTGATGAAGATAAATTAATAGCAACTCCTGCATTCGTAAGAAAGGTTTGCATGAACACTAGATCAAACAGTGACTATACTGCAGAAAAATTCCATTACTCACATCATTTTTTTATATTATCTTGCATAATTAATAGTACTGTGTGCCTGGAAAAGAATGTACACTGTTTTTGTTAGTTAGTCAGTTAATTAGTTACATGTTTAACAGACAAACAGTTTGGAAAGTACTTTTGTATATGTTTTCCGAAAACTGTCTTGAGCAGCCAGTTCAGTAGCCCATACAAAATGGAAATATTTCAGACCTTGTAACTACAGGCAGGCTTGCCCTAATCAACAGTGTCAGTAAAGAGACAGGTGTAAGTGACCATGATGTCATCATAGTGACTTTGGTACTTAAAAATAATAAAACAGTCAATAAGGACAGGAGTGTATTTTTGCTAGGAAGAGCTGATAGACAGTTGTTAACAAACCACTTAGACAATGAATTGATATAATTTCCAATATGTTGGACGTATAGAAACTATGGGCAAAGTATAAATTCGTAAATCACACTCTAAAGAAGTATGTACTGAGCAGGTGGATTCAAGGATGAAAAAGACCCACTGTGGTTTAACAAAAAAATTCAAAGAATGCTGAGGAAGCAAAGACTGTTGCACCCTTAGTTCAAAATAGTGCCCACAAATGATGACAGGCAAAAGTTAATAGAAATTTGTGTGTCCGTAAAAAGAACAATGAGCAAAGCTTGCAACAACTACCACTATCATACCTTACCAAAAGATCTTGCCAAGAACCCGAGGAAATTATGGTCCTAAGTAAAATTGCTAAGTGGGTCTAAGACTTCTATCCAGTTACTCATTAACCAGTCTGGGGTGGCAGTAGAAAATAACAAACATAAAGCCAGTTTTAAATTTCACACTTCGGGAAAAGTTCAAGCAGGAGAATCGTACAAACATACTATTGTTTGACCATCACACAGACTCCCATATGAAGGATATAGTAGTAAACATCCCTGGCATAAAGAAACAACTGAAATAGTTGAAAGGAAATAAGTCACCAGGTCCTTATAGAATCCCAGTTCAGTTTTACAAAGAGTACTCTACAGCACTGGCTGCTTACTTAGCTGGCATTTATTGTGAATCCCTCACCCAGCACAAAGTTCCAAGTTATTGGAAAGAAGCTCCAGTGACTCCTGTATATAAGAAGGATAAAAGAACTGACTTGCAAAATTAAGGAACAATATCCTTAACATTGGTTTGCTGCAGAATCCCTGGACACATTGTCAGTCTGAATACAATAAACTTCCTTGAGAGGGAAAATTTTATGTCCACAAATCAGCATGGTATTAGAATGCATCACACTGAACTATGGATGAAGGGCAATAGGTGGATTCCACATTTGCGGATTTACGTACAGCATTTGACATGATGCAAGCCACACTGCTGACTGTAAATGAAGAAGTAAGCATACAGAATAGGTTCCCAGATATGTGAGTGGCTCAAAGACTTCTTAAGTAATAGGATCCAGTAAGTTGTCCTCGATGACGAGTGTTCATCAGAGACAAGGACATTGTCTGAAGGGCCACAGGGAAGTGTGATAGGAGTAATATTATTGTCTATATACACAAAGATGTGATGGACAGGGTGAGGAGCAATCTGCAGCTGTATACTGCTGTCACTGTGGTGTATAGGAAGCTGTCATTGTTGAGTGACTGTACAAGGTTACTAGGTGACTTAAACAAAATTTATAATTGGTTTGATGAGTGGCATCTAGCAATGAATGTAAAAAACATAAGTTAATGTAGATGAGTAGGAATAACAAACCCAAAATGCATGAATAAATCATCAGTAATGTGCTGCTTGACACAGTCACACTGTATAAGTATCAAGGCATAAACTGCAAAGCAATATGAAATAGAATCAGGATGCAAGAACAGTAGTAGGGAAGGTGAATGGTCTACTTTGGTTAATTTGGAGAATTTTGGGGAAAGTGTGGTTCATCTGTAAAGGAGACTGCATATAGGACACCAAATGCTTGGCATCTGCACCACATCATATTAAAGGAAGACACCGAAATTATTCCGAGGCAGGGTGACGGAGGTGCTTCGGGAACTCAAATGGAAGTTGCTGGAAGCAAGGTGACATTCTTTTTGAGGAACATTATTGTGAAAATTTAGAGAATCAGCATTTGAGAACGACTGCAGAATAATTCTGCTGCCACCAACATACATTTTGCCTAAGAACCATGAAGGTAAGAATAGAGGGATTAGAGCTTATACAGTTGCATATAGACAGCCATTTTTCCCTTGCTCTATCTGTGTGTGGAATGAGAAAGGAAATGATTAGTAGTGGTGCACAGTATCCTCTCTGCATGCACCATATGGTGCCTTGCGAAGTACGTACATAGATGTAGATTATATTCACAATAAATGTTATGATATGGAATGAGTTAGTTGAACAAACAATTGCACTGATGATTAAAAATAATATTTGTATGATTACAGATGGCCATTTATAACTAACTATTTATTTCTATTTAAGAATCCCTCTGTTGTAAAGATGAAGTTATTCAGCAGAAACAACATTAATCCACATGTGGACACACAAAAGAGAAAAAGAATTCACAAATTGAACTCACTTCTTGCCCTATCAGATAGACATATCAATTCCATATCAGTCTGCAATAAGCTAGAACATGTAATGGTTAGAGACTAGTGGCAAGTACACCCAGAGCCATTTGTAATGAAATTTCAAAACTGTTTTGTCATTCATCACATACTTAACATGAGTCGTTCCCAGCCTCTGCATAGGTCAGATCCTGAGAATACTTAGGATTGTATTTGTGAATATCTCTATTGCTCTCACTGGAATGCTGACCATAAATTTCATGAGTGAATAAATGTACTTGAGGCAAATGCCTGGAAGATGGTGTAAGTGTGCGAATGTCACATGTTGTTCTAATCAGTTTCATTTATGCAATGAATATAAAATACTTTTTGTCTAAGTGATACATTAACTCTGAATATTACACTATAGGACTCAGTAAATATAAATACACAGATTTATGTGACCTAAAAGTTGACAATTATTCTTATGCCAAAGTAGCTGAACCTAAACATTTTAGCAGGACTGCAATGTGGTTTTTCTGCTTTGAGTTTTCATCAGTATGTACACAGAAGAACTCAGAACTTCACACTGTAATATTTTTTTTTGTTGGTCTACACTGCATCAGATTTGCTAAAGACGTTGCAGCAGTGGCGGACTCATAAAAGGAAATAAATATAATGCTTGTGGTCATAAATTAAGAGAAAACAAAACTGAAAATAAAAATAAATCCCTGGAAGACAAAAGTCATGGTTACAGACAAGAAATGAGGCGGACGTAAGATTGACATAAGAATGGTCAGTAACTCGAGGAAGTAACTGAATTTCATTATCTTGGTAGCAATGCGAGGCAAACAATGGACATCTCAAGAAAATCAAGAGAAGCAAGCACTGACCAAGAGTGCCACTGAAATAAGAACCATCTCCAACTGAACACGCACATCGGCTTCCACTCTAAGAAAAGATTAATATACCTTTGTGTTGAGTGGCCTGACATTCAGCAGCAATAGCTGGACACTGGTAAAGCAGGACAAAGCTCATCACAAAGCTGCAGAAATGTGGTCCTGGAGGAGAATTACAAGAACTTGTTGGAAAAAGAGAACTGAATAAGAAGGTTCTGCAAGAAATAGGAGAGACAAAAAAACTACTTAAAATTATAGGCTAATGTGAAGCAAAAGTCACTGGACGCTGAATTAGTGATGATAATCTTTTATAAAATATTTTCAAAGGCAAGATCATAGGCAAGAAAATGATAGGCTGACCAAGCGTATCTTACTTAAAAAGTATGATCAGTGAGCTGAGATGTTGTTCATACATGAAGCTGAATAAGACCACTGAAGAGAGGAAGCTGTGGCTGCAGAGACAAGACTTAGCCTTTTGAAAGAAGAAGAAAGAAGACACACTACATTTACTGGAAGTGGGATGTTTATAAAGAGATTAAAATATGCATGCTCATTAACACAGTATCTCTTGGATGCAGGATGTGAGCTCAAACATTATGATTTCCTGGAGGAAAAGAAGAGCCTCTCAAGAAGTCAGCATGGGTTCAGTAAACTCCAGCAACATCAAAAACAACACCTTTTTGTAAATATGGTACCTTGCTAATAGGAGATGCAAATGAAAATGAACATTCTGTTTACCTGAATTTCATCAGGTTCCAAAATCTGCACCACATTGTTCACCAACAGAACTTGGTACAGTGTACTAGATGGCAAATGTTCAACAGACACGAAATTAAAATGAGGTGTGCCCTAAGCAACTGGTTGGGGCTGTTAATGTTCTCAGTATACATACAGAATTTATCAGATAAAGTCAGCAGTTGTATCAGATAGTTTGCTGATGATGCTATTGTCTACAGAAAAATATAGCTGCTAGATGACTGTAAAAAATCATACACTCACTTGGACCGTGTACACACTAAATGTATTACGTATCCCATCTCTTCAAATATGGATAATTGCAAAATAATACCTCTACTTCAGAAATAGAAGCTGATAATATCTAATTATAAGATTGGTTGTAAGCCTCTGGAGCCTGCCACATTTACTTATTATTTTTCATCCTTTTGATCACTGTCGATAGTAGTGTTAGATATAGGATATAAGTGGCATTTACAACACAGACAGTGGGCCATTTTAAAATTAAAAATGATTTCAAGTTAACAAGATGAAAATATAAACATCATTAATCAAAGTTAATACGTACACAGTTTGTAGCTAGATTTTACAAAAGTTGCAGATAAATTACACACATTTATTACATTTAGTGTGTGAATTTACCTGTATACACTCCTTCATACTGTATCAGCATACAGAGATAAGTTAATTCAATAATTTTCTCACCTGCCCTTTGACTTACAATAATCATCATGCAGTCCTGAAATGTGATTACACAGGAGGTAATGGGTAAAATGCAGATATTTTTATATGTGGTACCTTAATTTGTGCACATGTGACTGTGTTGGTTATTTTTTTTCTGTGTTGAACAGTCTTCCCACAGACAAGTCATATAATTTACCACTTGACATTTTCTACATAGTTATAACTGCACCAATAACTGCATTACACCTGTCAGTATAGATTAAATGTTCTGCATCCCCGCAATCACCCTTTGACACCTGACCTACTGCCAAAGTGAAAATAACCAATTGTGGCTTGCTCTTGCCACATGTAATTAGAGGTACTACCCAACCCCAAAACAAGTGTATATGACTTGCTATTGCTATAATTATCAGTCTGCAGAAATATTGATGTGAAGTTGTTCAGTACACCATTCTCAGTCACCAATATAAATATCTGCACTTATACCTGTTACACCCAATATATTACCATACAGACATCTGGGCATCTCAAATTAAAATACAAATACAATCAACAAGCTAAAATTGTGAATATCTTACATTAAAATTAATCTGTACACAATTTATAGCCAGAATTTACAAATCTAGCAGATAAGCATGAGATCAGCTCCCATCATCTGGCTGTTGTTTTTTTACTTTAATTGACTGTAGTTATAATGTTACATCCTGCCCTTTAGTAAAAATCTCTGACAAAAAGAAAACCTGGGTGATATGCAATATAATTAATACAAGAAGTAAACTGAAGGTATACTATGTATGGTAAGCCATCCAGTACCATGACTATAGGAGAAAAATTCTAAATACCACCTGCAAAAACACAAGGACAATGTGGGAAGCAATGCCTTTCACTTTCACTTTATTTTTCTTCTTGACCCAGTACTGATTTTTATATATCAATGGTCTTGTAAACAGTGACGCTTCAGCACCAAATACACCTGAAAAGATGCATCTCTGTGATTCAAAGCAGGTGCCTGAGCAGCAGCTCAGTCCTGGCTGAGGACTGGAAGTGGTCAACACTTATATGTGCCCACTGTTATCAAAACTGCAAGTTGGGGCAAGCAAATACAGTATTCCTTGTAACTCAGAGAACTGCTAAAGACATCTATGGTGCTTTAAGGATGATAAGAGAGGAGAATTGACAAAATTAACACACTGTAGCATATCTGCCCTTTGAAAATTGGCAAAACTGACCTAGATCCTCTAAAGGCAATAATAGTTTCAACAGGTTTTTTATTATTAATTAGCGTACACCACACAAATGTAAGGACGGACTACCTGTCCCATCCTTGTCACACTGGATCTGTAAGTATGTAAATATTTGCATATACATATTACATTACATTCCTGATCTCAGACTGTAATACCAAGACACATCCACTATCCTTGTGATGGTGATCTGTGGATGAATAAAACTACTATTGCTACTACTACTTACAAATGACCAGAAAGATATGGCTACAGTTCCAGTACACAATGTTTGCCTATTCCACTGTAAAATAGACAAACCACTTTCAGTGTTTATAAGAATTAGAAAGAACCTTCAGTGAAGTAACCTTCATAAGAAAGGGCTGACCTGCAGTAAATATGTAAGTCCTCAAGGCGTATTGAGAGACAGAGTATCACGAATATTGTGCAGTTTGTTGAGCAATGAAACAGTGTGTTATGCACTGGCAGAACCAGATACAGATAAAGACTCTGATGCAGGCTGGGGGTTTCTGTGATTTAGATTGTTTGTTTAGTGTTTTACTGTTGACTCATTTTTTGGTTTGAAGATTCTATTGTTAATTTTTAAGCACTAAATATGAAACTGGTATTCAATTTTTAGTTTACATATGTGAAACTTCAGTATGTCTTGTTAGCTGAGGAGCAATGAATGTGCAATTACCCTCTCCCCTACTACTCACCAAGGGCTGTGAATCATGATTACTAACCCCTCATATTGCTGGGAATTATTATTATGTATCTCTTGTATCCTAACATTTGTAAATGCAGCAACAATAAATCACATGTCAGTCAATTTCTTAAATTATTTTTGCATAAAACAAAATTTTCACTCTGCAGCAGAATGTGTGCTGATATGAAACTTCCTGGCAGACAAAACCTGTGTGCCAGACTGTGATTAAAACTTGGGATGTTTACCTTTCATGAGCAAGTGCTCTACTAACTGAGCTACCCAAGCACAGCTCCCCACCCAACCTCACAGCTTTACTTCTGTCAGTACCTCACCTCCTACTTTACAAGCTTTGGTTCTTTCTGTGAAGTTACGCAACAGATGAGGTAAAGGTGTGAGACATGTCATGTCACGCTTGGGTAGCTCGGTCAATAGAGGACTCACCCATGAAACGCAGAGGTCCCAAGTTCGCATCTTGGCCCGGCACATAGTTTTTTCCATATTCATCAAAATGATTGGAACTGCAGTTTTTGATACATGTCATCTCGTGCTGCTACTTTACAATTCCCCCACCCCCACACACTCAGAACACCGCACATATGAATTATGGATGAGTCTTTGTTGCAGCTTGCATTTACCAGAATAGACGTATCTTAAACAATAATTATGATGCCTTTGTGTAGCAAAGTTGTGATAATTATGATCAGTTACTTATATTGCATCAATTCATAATCCAGTCTGACAATTTTTAATGTCATACAATTAATATTCAAAAGTGCCAGGTGATTATATTATCAGCTAACGCAAGTATCTTGCAAAACTCAGTGCCATTCAGGGTGTTCCTGTAAAACCATGAAAAAATCTAATACGACATAGAGGGTGCTCAGCTGAACAGTTAGAGGTAGGGAATGTGGGGTTGGAGAATCCAACTTCAGGGGATAATAAGAATAAAATCACACTACTGTGTTCTTTTTTATTTACATTAGTTACAGTAAACTGTAAATACTATCATTGACACAATGAACATACCATTTGTACTGTATGTTGCAAAATATGCTGAAACTAATGGCTGTTAAACTCAACACAAGCATGACATCAGCAAACCAGATTCTGACACACCCTAACAAATATGTCTGGTATGTTTTGAATCACATAACAGGCAGTTACAATTCTGGCAACTAATTCCATCTCCATAACCACTGGGGTCTCTTGCCCAAGTGACTCTACGTATCCCCACAGAAAGTAATCAAGGGGATTCAGGTCAGGTGATTTCACAAGCCATAAATGAATAGGGCTTCCCCTTCCAATCCAGCAACCAGGAAATACAGCATTGAGATGGTTGTAGGCATCCATACTGAAGTGAGGCAGTGCACTGTTATAATCTGCCCACATCTTCTCATGCACAGCCAAGGTTGCTTTCACCAACTCAGGTAGAACTCTTTGCACGAACCTCAAGTACAGGTGGTCATTCAGATGGCCAGGTAGAAGATATGGCCCAGTCAGATTGTCACCTACAACACCAGCCCAGATGTTCACAGCTAAACGTAATTGATGGTGTGACTCTACTACAGCATGAGGGTTTTCCTCATCCCACACATCGCTATTCCTGCTGTTCAAAATATCGCCACGATCAAATGATGCTACATCAATAAATAGCATGATTTGGAGGAAATCTGGTTGATCAATCCACACTGGAGCAAATTCTGACACAATGTGACCCTTGGTGCAAAGTCAGTCACAAGCATTCCATGGACCTCTTGTGGGTGATATGGTTGTAACCGTTGTTTGTGGAGTACTAACCAAACACTACTATGTGCAGCACCTGTTTCACATGCAATACGATGAGTACTAGTAGTGGCATCTGCTGCAACATGTTCCACCACCTTCTCTTCAAAACCAGATGGGTGTGTGGTCTTTGTGTTTCCAGATCCCTCGTTTCTTCTTTCTGTTGAACCTGTCTCTGCATTCGTCAATCGAGGAAATAAACCTTCGTCATGATGTATGATGCCTGTTATGAAATCGTTCCCTGTACAGCCTTTCAGCACTGAAATCATTGCAACGTACTTCCCCATGCACGAGGTGCATGTCAGTGCGTTCTGTGGAACTGTACCAGTACTGCACCACTGTATCGTACTGTACGGCTCTGAATAATGACTGGGTCTGTTGTCAATTCACAGCATGTTCTGTCATGGGACAATGTAAATACGATACAACAGAGGCACCTTATAGACAAGTAGAGTAAACAAAACCTGCATCACGACTTCCTTGAAATCAGGCTCATCCTACTTGTTTCCTGGCAGGAAATCAAGAATGTACATGTAAATAAATGGCATAGTATGTGTAAACTTGTATGCATGTTAGTTGTAAATAAGCTGGAAAACAGTAATGCTAGACAAAGTGGTAGACAAGTTTACTTCTGTATGTCCTTAAGCTGGCTTCTCTGATCCACATTCCCTATGTCAAATTGTTCAATGGAGCATTCTCTGTGTCCTCTTATATTTTTACACTCTCTTACAGAAACAGCCTGTATACAGAATCTTAGTAACTAGTGTCTCTTGTTCTACCACTGGGTTGCATGTAGTGTGCATGAACCAAAGTTTTACAAGATAAAGTAGTACCATAATTATATGTATTACTTATTAAAATTGATACTGGCATATTTTCAACTCATCTATTGTAAGTCACAGAATAATAGTGTACGTAATTTACTTTGAAATGTAATTTACTTTATGTAAGGTAAAACTTTCAGGTACATAGCATGGTAATGCCTTCCACATGTATGCTATCATCAGCATGATCATGTATTTTGATTATTAGTCATTTTGTTATCTAGAAAATATATGAGTTGTAGTTACTCTTGATAAAATGCAGACAGTTTCATTCTTTCGAGTATTCTTTACAAGGGTATTTCATTCATGGAAGTGTCAATGTGTAACCCTGAATAATTGTTAAGTTTTGTAGCTTATTCTGGACTAGTCCTATTATATAATCTTCATTTGACAGTGTTATATAAAATTCACCATCAGCATTTAAGATATAAATCATTTCAGGTATATTGTCAAATGTTTGTAAATGTAAATTAAAGCATAAATCAATTCTGCTTCATTTATAAACTTATGTTGATGGTGGTTTCACAAAGGTATAGATCAACAGTTATGCCATGAGTGTAATATGACCATTGAATATAAGTTGGAGGTGCTTTGCAGTTCACTTACTTCCTTGACATTGGAATTAGCTAGGTTTACCATGAATTAACATGGGGAAACTTTTACACCCTCATTGTTAGGCCTACATGTTAATGCATTAATTATACTTTTTAATAGTCTCATACTCCGCTTTGACTGTAGAACTTACTTATTTCACAATTGCAATTTTGGCCTTTGTGCCTTTTCAAGTGGTACAGCTAAAGACTTTATTTTAGCACATGTCAGACTTTAAAATCCTCCAAGATACATGCGTCTCATTGTCGAAAATATGCCTTTTCACTGTAGAAATTCAGTAAAATGAGTACGAAACTCTGTACTTCACAAAATGATGTAAAGTATGTGAAATGTTACCAGTGTTAACATCCTTCACATAAATTGCTATGAATCAATGATCTAACACACTGTTTACGTGTGTGCAAGGTGTTTGTGTACAACAAAATTTGACAGAGGTGTATTTGGTGACATGTCCACTGTTGCAGAACACACTTTCGAAAAAAGTGTATCTTAAACTCTGCTTCCTCTTCTTATTCTCCCCCCCACCCCCCACACTAAGCAACAACACATAGGTAGATTAACACAATCTATCATTAACATTTAATGCACCATAACTGTCAAAAAACAGTTGCATATGCTTAGAGCAGAAATTTTCCCATGCTGTAGCTACTGTACTCTGTACATTGAGTGGCAAATTGAACTGTCTTCGTGACACAATAGTAGGAACTGTAACAGTCACAGCACTATGTTCAAAAGAAATCCAATGTGTGGGTCAAACGTGGCTAGTGAAATTACCTTGCTGATTCTGCTGGTCCCAAGACGTTCCCTAATACCTCACCTGCTTTGCAGCAGTCTGCCACACATCCTAAGTAACATTTTTGATCATAAATAGCAACCTGGTTGTATGTTGCCACTTTTGCTTCTGAATCCATGGTCAGGTACAAGTTAACTAGACAGTCTGCTCATCTGCACAATATTGTAATAGTTTTCATGTCTTCTAGTCTGCTTTTTAGCAACTCTTCGACAGATCTGTCCTCATCTTTTGAAACATAAAATGATTGTACGCTGGAGGTATTTTTCTGTATCCAGCTAATAACTGAAGAGGTGTGGCCTTCTGTAGGGTACTACAGACTAGTTCATAATGCCATGCGCTTAACAATAGCACCAATACTGTAACATGCATTTTTACCATGACTTATTGTGAAAAAATTCCATTCTGCAAGAATCTGAAAATCATGTTAATCCATGCAGAAATTTTTGATATTTGTAAAATTTTTGTGCCATCTAGCTGCCCATCACTGCAGTATTTTGCAGAATTTATGAGGGGCAGCCTCGTTTCAAAATATGCCATGGAAATGGAAATGAGCGTGCAAGTTGCATTTGCGTGAGTGTGCGTGTGTGTATGTGTGTCTACTGCTGACAAAGGCCTTAATGGCTGAAAGCTATAATTGTGTGAATCTTTTTATTGTGCCCATCGCAATTCAGCATCTCCGCTATATTGCGAGTAGCAACTTTCCTTCTCTGATATTGTTACATTCCATCCTGGGTTTCCCATTGTTTGAGTATGTATGAAAGATGTGGACATCATGTGTTGCATGTATGTTTAGTCCACATCAAGGTTACTAGATATACTGGTTATCCCTCTCTTGAGTGAATTCTATTCGGCATGGCAGGCACCTACAATACATATCTTTTAACAGGTTACATTTTTCAACACATTTTGAATTTTTTTATTTTCCCTCAGAAATATGTTGTTGGTGTTATGATACATTAAGCATATTCCCTAAGCGTATGTTTTAGGTGGTAAAAATTTCATGGAACTGCGAGGAATACTTCCTAAGTTATTAAGTCCTAAAGCTGGCTCTGAAGATTGGTTGTCAAATGCACTTTACTTTATCTGGGTTGCATCGCCTTCTTTCGCAAGCTATAATTCTGAATCTAATTCTTAGAGGAAACTTATACTTTGTACATGAGCATTCCACAAATGATATCATTGGTGTGCCAAATTTCTACCAAATGTGAAACTATGAGTTCGAACATTTTATCCAACTGGTTCAAATTGACATGGAATGACTCTGTACATCATCAAAATTATGTAGTGTACTACCAGATCCAAGAGCCTCCAACATCTCCTTCTACATCAAACATAGTTTTATGGTTTCATTATTGACCGAACATCATCCCAATCCCTCCTTAAGCATTACTCTCTTTAAATACTGCAGTCCAGACTTCCTACAAGAATTACTCAGTTGGTACAAAATACTTGTCAACAATGTCACTTTATCCCAGACATTTTCCAAAAATATATATATATATATATATACACACACACCTGCCAGCGCTTTTGTTCGGTAAGTCACCTCATCTTTGTTTTTATATATAATTTTTCCCACGTGGAATGTTTCCTTCCATTACATTGATGTTAAGTTTGTGTGTGTATATATATATATATATATATATATATATACAAACTTAACTACATGACACATACTACATCACACACATCAGTAGGCCTACAGAATGAAGTTCCCTAACACATAGCAACCACATAATAATCATCATCTTCAAAATGCTACAATATATACTAGACTTAACCAACACCTCATGAAATCCCTACAAATCATCATCACAGTATATATAAACCTATCTCATTGTATCCACTTGCCAGACACATCATTTACAAATGAGTGTATGCTCTGCTGGAGTCATTAAATTTATGGTGTACATAGAACATACTTATTTTCAAAATCAGATGCTTCTGCTTCTAACACAAAGTTTTTTGAAAGCACTTACACCGATTTGACATTGTGTGTACACACTGAAAAAGGTAACATTTGCTTGGAGTATCATTTTAAGTTTAAATACTTCTAAGTATTACTGTACTCTACATCACTACTACCCAGTGTTGCATTGCACAAACCCACAAACACTTGTTGATTCCCAGTTAAGGGCCAGTTGTACAATCACCAGTTAGCAAACGGTTATGCGCAATTCTCTGAATAGCTCTAGAAACGCATTGTACAAATTCTGCATAATGCCTAACTGGAGAGTAAACTCGAGATAACTTAACCAGTGATTTCTGGCTGGTTAACAAGCTTAACTGTGGCATAACTTTTCAAGATGGCAGAGACCTTGACAGATTCTGACAGCGATGAAATCGTTCACCAGAATGAGGAAGGCAAAGAAACTAAGAGTCGCTCTGATTATTTAGAAGAATTTGATGATTCTGAATTTATACGTAGATTTCACTTTCCAAAGGAACCTGTACTTCATCTAGTCAATCTTTTGCGTGGGAAACTGCAACATATGACAGACAGTTGTGATTATTTCCCTGTTTTCTAAAATAATACTCTTTATTTGTTGTAAAGTGCATTTGTTTTCAATAATTCATGCATTCCGTTGGGTTATTTGTGTAAGCTACACAGATTAAAATGACGATTCATGCCAAAATAATCTTGTTTATCTGGCATATGTTACAACTGCAGCAGCAGTGGAGCAAACTGTTTGTTTTATTTAGCAGACAGTGACATAATAGACTTACCAAATTGAAAAACCACTGCAGTTGTGGTTGTTGTATTAACAGCTTTGGCAGTTTGACAAAAACATTATGATTTCTCATGTTGCAAAATGTTTTGATAAAACACCAGTGTCTCAGTTTCACTCAGACACATTACATCAATAGCATAAAATATTGTTCCACTCTGTTTTATATTGGGAATGATACTTTCTGTAAACACCACAGTAGTGCCACAACAATTTTCTGTCTTTTGGTGAGAGTATTAGGATCACAGGCCCATTAATGCTTCAGAGGAACAACATGGTCTCCCAGCTAAAATTAGTTACTGGAGTCTGTGAACTATTTGTGCTTAATCAAGCAAAGATTAACGCAGGAAAATTAACAGGAAATTTATCATTTTTTTTCTTTTAACGTGTTTTTCCCCAGCTATAGAACACTGTTGTATTTCTCAGTTATCATCCATATAAGCCCACCCATATTTATCATAATAGCTATATGTGTATATTATAAGAGCAGAACAGAAATCTAGTTACTCAATCTGCATAGAAGTAGCATGTGTGAGCATGCCTGGAATGCTGTTTTTAACTTTCCTTGAATATGAAGTTATTTTCATCTGTGTCAGATTTTAGCTAATTGAAGGTAACTTAAGTTGTAATATCTTATATTGTACTTGTGTGAGGTACCATTTTTCTGAAATTGACAGCTTCTTATGACTGTTTAATGTAACAAAGTTTGATAGTACACTGATGTTCCAAGTTCACTCAGCCACATCTATAGCAGAAAATATTGTTCATGACTACCTCCTGTTGCGATGACAACTTTGCATCTATTATTGAATGCTTCAGAGCAACATAACATTATTCCCACAAACATGTAAATTATTAGCACTTACTCCAGATAAGTTTAACATAGTGAAATTAACAGAAATATCAGGTTTTTTAAAGAAACCTCTAGCAGACAACTGTTCTATTTCTCACATATTAGCAACAGCTGTATGGCATATGTATTTTATATAAGAGCGGAACAAGAAACTAGTTATTGAATGTACATAGTTGTAGCATCAAAGCCCCAACACTGAAAGTAGAAAAATAATTTCCAAGTAGATTACTATCTCCTTTGTAGGGTTCAGAACAATAGTTCATATTGTGGTGCAAAAGTATGCAACATATTAACACTATACAGGACATTGAGAATACAGTTTCCTTATACCAAATTATGAAAATACCTCAACCACTCCTTCAGTTTACTTGTATATGTGGACTTTTGAAAAACTGTTTGTATTAAATAGCCTTTGATTTTGTCAGGAGGCCTATACAATCAATAGTAATCTGTCTACAGTTACATTAATTCTTTATTTCAAAATAGTAGCTGAGTAGTTGAAGAGCATTGGCTTTTTGAAAAAGAAATTTTGTTTTCCTAATACATACAAATTTGTTAAGTAATTTTTATGACTGTCAGGTTATCACTAGTTCAAACTGGTTTTTCGTGTACTTTCCCAGAAGCAGCCTACTGAGTCTGCTCCTGCACATTAATAACTTGGTCCATAAGGATTACCATAATGCCTCCAAGTCCACTGCTCACCTAGCACCAATATTCATAAATTTCCAAACACGCAAGAGTGCAGGAGAATTTATTCAAAATAGCATCATTTCCCAGAGTTAGCGATGCCATAGATTGCACACATGTTAGAATCAAGTCCCCATGTGGTGACAATGCAGAAGAGGACATTTTTCATTGAGTGTGCTAACAGTGGCAACCTAAGGCTTAAAACTATTGGACATTGTCTGTAGGTGGCCAGCTTCAGCACATGATCAGACCACTTAATACTTCTAGGCTGGAAGCTCATCTTGAACGTAGTGAAAAGAGCAATCGTGTGTTGAGAGACTCTGGTTATGCATTGCCAAATTATCTCCCTCCTCCATTAACCAATCCAAGGACACGAACTGAGAATAAACAACATATAAGAACAAGAAATGTTGTAGAGTAGTCGTATGGTGTGTGGAAAACACGGTTTTCAGTGCTAGTCAGTGGAATAAGACTGCAGATTGAAATGGCAGAGGCAGTCATTGTTGAAAGTGCTGTACTACACAACATTACAATAGAAATGAACGAAGTATTGCCTCCATTCGAAACAGTTTTTCAGGCGCCCATTGGTATGTCTATTGCAGATGAAAGACCGCAGGAAGCACAATACAATGGACAGCATGCCAAAATAGAGATTAGTTAATTACTTCAGTTGTCTTTTCTAATTAAAAATGGAATTTGTGTGAATTAAATGAAAATCATTTATATGGATTAATGTTTTTATTCCGAATTTTTTTTTTTAATTTCTCTTTTAAAATCTTAATTTTGAGCTCTAGATTCTTTCTTGAATCTAAACAGCTCTTCCCTCTTCATGCTGCTTCTGGAGCACCACCATTTTACAAGTTGGCTAAGTCAGTCTTGGCAGTGGCACATGGATGCAACTCTTTAGCAGTCGACGACAGTGGTACACTCGGCCACTTGTCTTCTTCAGCCTGACTGGTCTCTTGCAACAAATAAATATGCATTTTCTTCTGACATTGGAAATGCAGCAGCAGCAGCAGTAGTAGTAGTAGTAGTAGTAGTAGTAGTAGTAGTAGTAGTAGTAATAGCTTTATTCATATGTATATCTCTTTTTACAAGGATATAGGACATGTCATAGCATTTGCAAATTTAGATCAATTTAAAATAAGCTAATTCACATAAACATATATTTATGGACATCTAGTTAGAGACAATAATTAGGCTTAATCCTGGTATACAATACTTTTTTTTTTTACAAATAACTTATTGAATAATATAATGCCACATTGTTAACTCATATCTCACTATCAGTCACCACACACACTATACACATATTGTTTCACGAGTCAAATTCTGTATAACCTGTCATAAAAACTAATGGATGTGCTTTAGTTTTTAGAATCACGTAATCAAAAATCTCTTTAGAATGGAATTACAATTTTCTGATGTGGATTTTGAGCTTTAGTGTTAGATTTGTGCTTAACAGTTCTGATAACCTGCAAGTACAGCATACCTAGAACATTATTGCGATGTACATGATACTTGTGTAGCCGACAGGCATTCTCCTGGACTGATGCCCCACCTGCATTAAAAATATAAGGAAAGGATTAGAAATATTTCTACTTCAGAATCAGTATCTTTTCATTTATTTTAAGTCTGAATATCTTTTACTGTGTAACCACAAAGACATTGGGCTGATGACAAAATGTTAACTACATTTTCACATATTACATTTGAAAATGACAGATGTTGAATAATTGCAGCAGTAAGCTAACATCCATTGTAAATCAGCTAAATAAACTGACGTATACAAGAACATTCAGCACATATTGTGCCAAAAGTCAGTGTATTTTAATACAACATAGATCAGGGTTACTTTGGTCCAATTTTTGCCTGTCTTTACACATGGTAAGAAAAGAAGGAAATAGTGGCAGGGAGAAAATTTCAAACATATGTTCCTAACATTGGCAAAGACTTGTGCCATCAATTAAAAGAATATATTAAAACAATACATCTGTTGCCACAGTAAAAAAAAAAAAAAGGTCTGTTACCCACACTGAAAGCAACTTTGACTAAACAGGAGCATGAGGAAAAACTGTAACACTAAACTTTGAAGGTAAAAACAGGAAATATTCAACTTCTTCATAAAGTGATGCAGTAAATACACGAGTGTACTTTAGTTCAATGACATTCATTTTGAATTACACAATTTTTAACTATTTGAAAAGAGAACACATTATTTGCTAAGAATACGGTATAGTATCTGTATTACAGAAATAGCTGACGCTCTGGTACAGTTTTTTTCCACCAATGCATAGACATGTTAAACATACTAATTAAGCTGTATTTTACACAACTGACATTTGCTCACCCTATTAAAAAATACTGACAGAAAGTAAAATTACATTCTCCTAATCCCCAGGCAGAAGTTTTTGGAATGTAACAGCTCTTACAATATTTACAATCAACATTTGGTATAGTGCTGGCAATATCCCAAGAAGATACTTTGTTAACTCGCTTCCATCAGGATCATTTTTTCCACACTGAGGACGACTGCTGCCTTGATTACTCTTAGTTAAGGTCAGTAACTTTCACCTGGGAAAAAATTAAAGGCTTTTTCTCACTAGTGGGTCAAAGTTACCTGGAAATGGTGTAAGCAACCCCAGTTTAAAATACTAGAATGGAGAATACACTTTGAAATATGTAAGAGTTCAAGCATATTTCTTTGTAGCTCTATAGAAAATGACGAAAATTCTACCTTAAACAGGAGGCAAGCTTAATAAGTAATTATAAGCACTGCCGATGTCTGTACACACCAAACGTCTAGGTTCCCCCTCCACGTCTCCATATGACGTGAATTGTGTGTGGGAGAGGATGAGGTCAACAATTAATGCAATATTTTCAGACTACATTACAATACAGATAAAACCTGTGAAGAGAGTAACATTAATTTGCTTACCAGTTGTCTCATTTGGAAATATCTGCAAGCTTGTGGAACCAATGTCAGCTCTATTCACAAAGCCTCCATTTAAATCCAAATGAGGATGTCAAGGGCTTCTTAAAACATGTAGAGGCCTATTATACCCAGTCTTATCAGATATGAAAACACAAATTAGAACTACTTTCTATGCTCTTCGCACATTTTGTAATGCACAAATTGTTTAATGTGCAGTGCTCAACTTTTCCTTCATTTTATGTTATTTACCTCACACTTGACTGCAACTCAGTGAGTTGCACACAATTTAGCCTGTATTTAATTAATATAATTCCAAGCATATGATATGCATTCAGCTTATGCACAAGGCACCACACACCACCTATTTGTAAATGAATACATAATTGTTTAATTATGAACAAATATGGGGTTTTAGAATATTACAACATTTATTTTGTGACACCTGATGTGCTATCATATGACGACTTATTTTGAAACAGTTTTATGTTTCTTAACTGTTGAACGTGTCAACAACCAATGGCGTGCTTACTTCAGGCACCTATGAACAGGGATTCATATCCTGCAAAAATTGACAGCTTTCAATTGAGATTGTAGAAAACAAGACAGGAGCGAGCAAATGTGTTACTTCTACAGTTACTTCACACTCCCTCAAATATTACACATAGCTGCTAGAGATGGTTGCACAAGCCAGAATTATGTATGCAATAGTTACTGTTCCTCGTAAATCTAGAAAAGAACATGACAACAGCTTCCATTTTGAATACAAACCAGAAGTATAGTTTTACTCCAGCAATATCAAACGCATTATGGTCATACATAGTGTATCGCTCATTATTAGCACCACATCACAAAAATGGGATTTTCATATAAATAATAACTGCTACAAATGAGAAGCGAACAACTTTGCTACTGTAATGAATTAATCATTCTAAAGTACAATTACGACAGAAAGCTAGGCAGTAAATAAACACACCTCGGTATTATCGGCAAAAACAATCTCCGTTACGCCTGTGCTGTCGTAGGTTGTAGGAGACTCTTAAAACACTAAGAAAATAATGGCATGTAATTACTATTTCACAAAGCTGTAGGCCTATGCCTGTCAAAATTGTTATTATATTTGCTAACTACTACGAATTCATCACCTATCATTCAGATACTTTGGAGGGAATATTATCTTGCCCCTTTAAACGTTGCGTCAGAATCAAAATGACTTTGGCTGTGGATAGTTTAATCCAATTGCATGTAATGGCATACACAACTTGGAACTTGCGCCCCAGCTTTGCTGCCTTAATATGGCATATTATTTTTTCGTCTCTCTCTTTAGTGAATCAGTTCTGTCGAAGTTGTTCGCTCGGTCTGTGCGACAATGTGGATTATATGCATCACATATTTTGTCACATCCTTTCTTCTGAAATTTGGAAAGATATTTTATTGGTCAAACAACAAATACCCATTCCTTTAACCAATTTAAAGACTGATATTTTAATACACACAATACAAGCTTAGGTAAATGTTTTGCACTGACCTTTTCACTGCATCCCTTTTCTTGTTCTCTATAATGTTTTCCCAATCTTGTATAATGTCCACAAGTTTTTTAAATAGTTTTGCGTCCTTGATCGTTTCTCGCCCAAGCTGATAAAACTTCTTTAGCAGACGACGATAACTCGACACGACGAGATATAAATAAACTGAATCACACACGCGCAAATACCCACCATGCACTTCAGTTGTCGCCAACTTAACTAGACGGGATCGCTATTCCATGAACAACTAACTGCGGAATAAAACCGCATGCTACAACGCGCACTCAAAGTTATACCTGTGGTTAGCTTATTCCACCTTGGATTTAGTCAACGATTGTACAACTGCCCCTAAGTCTACAAACCCCACACAGGCTCCCTTCCAAAATTATTTTATGCAATTATTTGCTATTACTTCGCGTTCACTTAAATATTTACTTTTCATTTTCGGATATTTTAACTTCATGTCAGTGCGTTCAACGCTGCACTTATACAATTTGCAATTTCGTTCAGGACATCTTCAACAGTTTGTTTAGTGTTTACTAATATACACTACTGCCAACATGTGCACATTAAAATTTACGTTTTCGGTACTGGTACCTTTCGACAAAACGACATTTATTTACTTTTACAGAATTATTTTCTACAGGACATAGCTATGCATCTCATTGTTTATGCCCTGGCTCTACTGTACGTTCCTTTTTCTTTCGCTCTGCAACTTGGTTACTAAAGTATGGACTCCGTCTCTTACGCAAAACGCTGTTTTTTCTTGTTACCCAACCATGTTTCGGTACTTCTGTGCAATCATCAGTGGTTTTTTTTACTCACAAACTGTGAAAAGTGAACATATTTTAGGTTGTAAGTGATCTAACAGAAAGACGCATAAAGAAATTTTTGTTCGCTTTTGTTCTTATCTTGATTTTATATTATATGGTTTTGCAGGACCATCTGCATGGTATCCTGCATTGATAGCTTGCCATCTGCAAACCAAACGACGTCAATGTCAATTTTATCTGCGTGTCAACACTTCCCTTGATTTTTAAAACAAGATTTTTATGTGCCAAAAAATGTTGCAAATCTGTTTGTTATTGCTCATGTTTCGCTGAGACAGATTCTTCTTTTTTCACGTTCTGAGAGCGCTGCACACACATATTAAATGCACTTTGTATGATTTTGGATTAACAAATGCCTTTTCATTTCGCAAAACGCTAAGTAAACGTAGTAGTTGTGTTTCCGAACCCCGTCAGCGTTCATTTGTTCCCGAGTGAGTTAGGCGCAGAATTTTAATTTTGTTTACTTGCATCTCTCTCTCTCTCTCTCTCTCTCTCTCTCTCTCTCTCTGTGTGTGTGTGTGTGTGTGTGTGTGTGTGTGTGGGATAGGCTGTTGCTATTGTAGCTAGGTGGAGGTTAGGGGATGTTAGGCGTGCTGTTACTTTTTTGGGCACTGTTCTATGTGTCTAGGTGTGTGCTGTTACTTTTTTGGGCACTGTTCTATGTGTCTAGGTGTGTGTATATGGTTCATCAATCAGGCATATTCCGAACATGAAGGACTGCCAAAGAGATCACCAATCAGTGGCCTCCTTCATTCACGAACAATTTTGAGAGCAGGATCTTCACACAGATAATAAAACAAAACAAAAATACAGTTATTTACTGGTATCACTATGTCAGTGACATAATATCCCTGATTGATTAACAATCCACACACACACACACACACACACACACACACACACACACACACCTTACACAACGCAGAACAACACATCTACACATTTACATTTTCGTGATTACTCTGCTATTCACAATAAAGCGCCTGGCAGAAGAGTTAAATGAGCCACCTTCAAGCCATCTCTCTACCGTTCCACTCTCGAACTGCGCGCTGGAAAAACGAGCACTTAAATTTTTCTTTGCGGGCCCTGATTTCTTTCATCGTGATGATCATTTATACGCATGTAGGTGGGTGCCAACAAAATGTTTTCGCAATCGGAGGAGAAAACTGGTGATTGAAATTTCATGAGAAGATACCGTTGCAACGAAAAACGACTTTGTTTAAATGATTGCCACTCCAATATACTTATCATTTCTATGGCACTATCTCCCCTACTTCGCGATGATACAAAACGAGCTGCCCTTCTTTGTACTTTTTCGATGTCATACGTCAGTCCCATCTGATGCGGATCCCACATCGTACAGCAATACTCCAGAATAGAGCGGACAAGCGTGGTGTAAGCAGTCTCTTAAGTAGTTCCGTCAATGAATCGCAGTCTTTCGTTGGTTCTACCCACAACATTATCTATGTAATCGTTCCAATTTAGGGTATTTCTAATTGTAATCCTTAAGTATTTAGTTGAATTTACAGCCTTCTGATTAGTGTGACTTATCGCGTAATTGAAACTTGGCATATTTCTTTTAGTACTCATGTGAATAACTTCACACTTTTCTTTATTCAGGGTCAATTGCCACTTTTCGCCCCATACAGATATCTCATCTAAACCATTTTGCAATTCGGTTTGGTCATCTGATGACTTTACAAGACGGTAAATGACGGCATCATCAGCAAACAATCTAAGACGACTACTGAGAGTGTCCCTATGTCGTTAATATAGATCAGGAACAGTAGAGGGCCTATAACACTTCCTTGGGGAACGCTTGATATTATTTCTGTTTTACTCGATGACTTTCCGTCTATTACTAGAACTGTGACCTTTCTGACAGGAAATCACGAATCCAGTCGTACAACTGAGGCGATATTCCATAGGCATGCAATTTGGTTAGAAGACACTTGTGAGGAACGGTGTCGAAAGCCTTCTGGAAATCTAAATATGAAATCAATTTGACATCCCCTGTCGATAGCACTTATTACTTCATGACTATGAAGCGCTAGTTGTGTTTCACAAGAACGATATTTTCTGAATCTGTGCTGACTACGAGTCAATAAATCGTTTTCTTCGAGGTTCTTCATAATGTTCAGAACCAGTATATGTTCCAAACCCCTACTTCAAATCGACGTTAGTGATATGGGCCTGTAATTCAGGGAATTACTCCTATTTTCCTTTTTGGGTATTGGTGTGTCTTCAGCAATTTTACAGTCATTAGGAATGGATCTTTCTGCGAGCGAGCGGTTGTGTATAATTGCTAAATATGGAGCTATTGTATCAGCATACTCTGAGAGGAACCTGACTGGTATACGATCTTGACCGGAGGCCTTGCATGTATTAAGTGATTGACACTGCTTTGCTACACCGAGGATATCTTACTTCTATGTTTCTCGTCTTGCCAGTTGTTCTTGATCGGAATTCAGGAATATTTACTTCGTCTTCTTTGGTGAAAAAGGTTCGGAAAACTGTATTTAATAACTCTGCTTTAGTGGCACTGTCATCATTGACTTCACCGTTGCTATCGCGCAGTGAAGGTACTGATTGCGTCTTGTCACTGGTGTGCTTTATGTATGACCCGAATCTTTTTTGGTTTTCTGCCAGATTCCGAGACAGAGTTTCGTTGTGGGAATTATTAAAAACATATCCAGTTAAAGCACGCGCTGTATTTCGAACTTATGCAAAACTTTGCCAATCTTGGGGATTTTGCGTTCTTTTAATTTGGCGTGGTTTTGTCGTTGCTTCTGCAACGTTTTGTGTATCATGGGGTATCAATACCATCACCTATTAATTTATGTGGTATATACTTTATCTCTCAACTGCCATCGATATTACTTCTTTGAAACCATTTTACATCTTTTCTACGCTTATATGATCACATCGGAACGAGTGGAGGCTTTCTCTTAAAATGGCGCTAACAGCATTTTTATCAGCTTTTTTAAATAATGGTACTATGCGTTTATTTTTGATGGTTGTGGCTGTTAACGGTATTCAGCCTACCAGCAACTGCCTTGTGGTCGCTCATACCTCTATTCGTCATGATCTCCCTATTTCTCCAGGATTATTTGTTGCTAAAAGGTCAAGTATGCTTTCGCAACCACTTACGCTTCGTGTGAGCTGATGAACTAATTGTTCAAAATAATTTTCTGAGAAAACATTCAGTATAATTCCGGGTTTTATTCCTGCCGCCGGCTTTAAATGTATATTTTTTCCGGCATATCGAGCGTAGATTCAAGTCACCACCGACTATAACTGTATGTGTGGGGTACCTATTGGAAATTAGACTCGAGTTTTCTTTGAAATGTTCAGCAACTATATCTTCTGAGTCGGGGGAATCGGTAAAACGATCCAATTAACAGTTTAGTCCGATTGTCAAGAATAACCTCTACCCGTACTATTTCGCAGGAACTATCAACTACAATTTCACTACAAGGTAAACTACTTCTGACAGCGCCACAACCAACTGTATTTAATCTATCCTTTCTGAAGACTGTTAGATCGTTTTAAAAAAATTCGGCTGTACTTATTTCCGGCTTCAGCCAGCTTTTCGTACCTGTAACTATTTGAGCTTCAGTACTTTCTATTAGGGCTTGGAGCCCTGGTTCTTTGCCACGGAAGGCAGTGCATGGTCTGTAACCTACTTCTATGCTGGTCATAAGGTTGGTAAGCAGTTCATGTGATAGGGCGTTCCATTCCTCCACTAGCAACATTGACAACTGCTGGACGTTCGTTGGTGCAAGTGGACACTGGTCAAAATTATTATAACACTGTGCTCCTCCTCCATGTGCGTCTTTTGAAGAGTATATTCAGCCCCGACTTCATTGTGAAGGATGTCAGTGCGCGACCGCATCCAACTGGTCAAGTGGAAGAGCTGTTGGAACGGCAGGACATTCGGCGAGTAGACTGTCCTGCGCGTTGTTCCGACTTAAATTGCATTAAACACGTGTAGGATGCGTTGGGGAGACGTATTGCAGCACGTCCACGTGCATCAACGACCTCCAGCAGACATCAGCCACGCTGCTGGAGGAATGGAACGCCCTGTCACAACTCCTTAGCAGCTTCATGGTCAACGTGGGAGCACGTCGCAGGGCATACTATACCACCAATGTCACGTCCAGGCCATTTTAGTGGCAACGGACCATTATCAATCGCGGTGACTTCGCGTAATTTATTGTCTTTGAATATAAGAGTCATTTCTGTTTGTCTCTTCTTTTAGTTGCTTTCTGTACTATACTGTAGCAATTCTTTCTATGTATGGTCCAAGTGACACCTCATGCGAAAGTTACTTTCGTCCACACCAGTGTCAATGTACATTTCGTACAGGAAACACTTATCTACAGCCAGACGATTCGTCAAGCATAATTGCAGTAAATTACACACACTACCCTACCTCGTTAATCCGTCCGTTTGTTAGTGAAAACCGGATCAAAATCCCTACAGTAATTTTTGAGATTAGCCTTCAAATACAGATAGAAAAATACAGCTGGTGCATTAAATTATAATACGGGTACAAGAAGAGGATATGTGTAAATGTTTCGTTTCCAGTAATTATAATTTCTTGTGGCTTAATGGCCTGGTGCAAATATCGGACGCCACTGCAGTGACTTACAAGTCCCTAAAGCCCTTTCTACACGATGAACGAAATTGTTCAAGAAAGATTATAGTCTACTGAAGCGCTCCAAGCGTACTAGGCGTTAACTATAAACTCTTACAAGATCTCGTAGCAGCGTGTTTAAATATAAACGTCAACACAGTCTACCGCTACTAGCTAGTATAACAGAGCCAGAGCTGTGATATCACATTAGCATATCATTAATTAGTTGTGAAATATACACACATCGAAAAAAGTTTTGCATCACCTCGATTCCGAGAGTTCCGGAACGTGTACAGAAAAGTAGAATAAAGATTAACATAAACATCATTTCCGCCATTTTTATTGCTCACGAAAACTACACATTGCATGTTGTACCACCATCCAGTGAGACCTTCAGAGGTGGTAGTCCAGATTGCTGTACACACCGGTACCTCTAATACCCAGTAGCACGTCCTCTTGCATTGATTCATGCCTGTATTCGTCGTGACATACTATGCAAAATTTCATCAAGGGAGCGTTGGTCCAGACTGTCCCACTCCTCAACGGCGAATCGGCGTAGATCCCTCAGACTGGTTGGTGGATCACGTCGTTCATAAACAACTCTTTTCAACATATCCCAGGCATATTCGATAGGGTTCATGTCTGGAGAACATGCTGGTCACTCTAGTCGAGCGATGTCGTTATCCTGAAGGAAGTCATTACAAGATGTGCACGATGGGGGCGCGAATTGTCGTCCATGAAGACGAATGCCTCGCCAATATTCTGCCGAAGTGGTTGCACTATCGCTCGGACGATGGCACTCACGCATCGTACGGCCATTACCGCGCCTTCCGTAACCACTAGCGGCGTACGTTGGCCCCAGATAATGCCACCCCAAAACAGCAGGCAATCTCCACGTTGCTGCACCCGCTGGACAGAGTGTCTACGGCGTTCAGCCTGACCGCATTGCCTCCAAACACGTCTCCGACGATTGTCTGGTTGAAGGCATATGCGACACTCATCGATGAAGAGAACGTGATGCCAATCCTGAGCGGTCCATGCGGTATGTTGTTGAGCCGATCTGTAACGCGCTGCATGGTCTCGTGGTTGCAAAGATGGACCTCGCCTTGGACATCGGGAGTGATGTTGCGCATCATGCAGGCTATTGCGCACAGTTTAACATCATGCCCTGAGGCTGCACCGAAAGCATTATTCAATATGGTGGCGTTGCTGTCAGGGATCCTCCGAGCCATAAACCGTAGGTAGCGGTCATCCACTGCAGTAGTAGCCCTTGGGCGGCCTAAGCGAGGCATGTCATCGACAGTTCCTGTCTATCTGTGTCTCCTCCATGTCCGAACAACATCGCTTTGGTTCACCCCGAGACGGCTGGATACTTCCCTTGTTGAGAGCCCTTTCTGGCACAAAGTAACAATGCGGACGCGATCGAACCGCGATATTGACCCTCTATGCGTGGTTAAACTCCAGACAACACGAACAGTGAACTTCCTTCCTGGTGGAATGACTGGAACTGATCCGCAGCCGGACCCCTTCCGTCTAATAGGCGCCGCTCATGCGTCGTTGTTTACGTCTTTGGACGGGTTTAGTACATCTCTGAACAGTCCAAGGGACAATATCCACAGTCAACGTCTACCTTCAAGAGTTCTGGGTACCGGGGTGATGCAAAACTTTTTTTGATGTGTGCACAAAGATTTAAAAACTTCCGTTAAAATATTTACGAAAAATGCACTATACTCATTTCGCCAGAGAGTTCCTTGTGATAACAAAACGACCATACACAGAAAGAAAACTCATCATTCGGTATGTGCACCAGAAAGCAATACGGCAGACTCAGCACTCAGATGAGACGTGACCACAGCAAAAGACTACTAGCTCAAGCATGCGCAGTGAGGCCACTAGTACCGAATTTAGAACTGGCCTTATTCCTTTATCCCGAGAATTATCGCGCTTCGCTACTAACACGATCATAATAGTGAGCCCGTTCACACGATAGACGGCCGCCATTCACGCAACTGGTTGTCAATCAAAAATGGTTCAAATTGGTCTGAGCACTATGGGACTTAGGTCATCAGTCCCCTAGAACTTAGAACTACTTAAACCTAACTAACCTAAGGACATCACACACATCCATGTCCGTGGCAGGATTCGAACCTGCGACCGTAGCAATCGCGCGGTTCCAGACTGCAGCACATAGAACAGCTCGGTCACTTCGGCCTGCGGTTGTCAATCGATTACAAGTTCGTTCATCGTGTAAAACGGGAAAACGCTTCCCAGTTATCCAACCGTGGAAAAGAGATCTACAGTTGAATGTGGAATCCGAGTCACAGAATGTATATAGTGAATCTTCACATTACCGAGATCATGCTAGGCCCTGTCTTACAGAGATTCTGGTCGAGTTTCGCTGCTGTCTGGAGTTGCGGCGGTTGTTTTCTTCAATGCTTCTGTCACCAGATGCCGCCTCTTTTGTAGATGACCCACTCCTAGTTCTTATGACTTCCGCGAAATACCACTCCAAAAGCCAGCTAAACATGGAGCACATAACAATACATATATTACACACTAATCACTACTTAGCGGTAATAAATTATATACACAAATCGTCGTCGTGAATGAGTCTACCTATCAGTGAAAAACGTATCCGAATGCTTCCGTCGTGCTGAAGGTACATACGTTGTGTTACCGAACTAGTGTCCTACAATTAACCTGGTAGCACATTTAGAAGGAAATGCATTACGTCGATTATCAGGAACAACTAGACCGATGAGCTCGTCATCAACAATTACCGCACCACACGATCCCTGCGAAACGTCACTGAAAATTTGTTTCTACAGTAGCGAGCAGAGAGTTGCGTATGTTATTGATGCCGTTGAGAGTAAATGACTCATCAGTGAACAGAATACATGGAACATAGCGTTTATTGGCAATGAAGCACTGGCAGAATTCCTTTCGTTCGGCATCATCTCCTACATGCAGATGTTACACACTCTGCCAATGATATGGACGCAGACCCTGCTCACATAATGCACCCGTCACTCGTGTTTATGGAATACCAGACTGGGTGGCAGTTCTACGGTTGCTTTCTATCATTTCAAGAATGGTCTGAACTTGTTGGACGGGACGATCAGATACAACGTACACGCTGGGAAGCGTACCACTCTCGCGCACTGTGTCAACACCTTGCTAAATACCCTGCTATCCGGAACTCTGCCATTAGAAAATCGTTGCCGTATTCTTGAACAGCGACACTGGAATTCCCATTGCAAAAGACGCACACAAAGATTTTGTCACCGTACTCCGTAGCATTTTCACTACACTGACCCATACTGTTTTGACCGTATACGTTAACTGAGAAAGGGAAACCCCCAATTGCAACCCCTCAGATTTAATGGTAAGAAGGCCCAGTAGATAGCTCGCCAAAAATTGGACACAGATCAAATATGAGAACAGGAAGAAGGTGTACTGAACTACGAAAAAAAGCAAAATAGAAACAGTGAACGTTCCAAGCTTAACAAGTGCAACATCAAACAAAGCGAAACAGGAAGGGCGTCGTGGTTAAGTGGTCATGGTGTTGCACCGCAAAGTGGACGAACTAAGCTCAAAACTCCCTGGTGTCATTCATTTTTATTTTTTATCCAGTATTATGAACTGTCCGTTCGGTCTACATATACATCTACATCTAGAGGGATAACTTAAGTGCCTGGCAGTGGGTTCATCGAATCACCTTCACAATAATTCTCTATTTTCCCTATCTCGAACAGCACGCAGGAAAAAGGAACACCTATATCTTTCCGTGCGAGCTCTGATTTCTCTTACTTTATTATGACGATCGCTTCTCCCTATGTAAGTCGGCGTCAACAGAATATTTTTACATTCGGAGGAGACAGTTGGGGGCTGAAATTTCGTGAGAAGATTCCGCCGCAAGGAAAAACACCTTTGCTTTAGTGATGTCCACCCCACATCCTGTGTCATGTCAGTGACACTCACACCCCAATTTCATAATAATGCAAAACATGCTACTCTTATTTGAACTTTCTGGATGTACTCCGTTAATCCTATCTGGTAAAGATCGCAGACTACGCAGCAGTACTCCAAAAGAGGACGGACATGCGTAGTGTAGACAGTCTCTTCAGTAGCTCTGCTACATTTTCCAAATGTTCCGCCAATGAAACACAGTCTTTGGTTTGCCTTGCCCACAACATTTTCTGTGTGTTCTTTCCAATTTAAGTTGTTCGTAATTGTAATTCATATATATTTAGTTCAATATACGGCTTTTAGATTTGACTGATTTATCCTGTAGCCGAAGTTTAATGGATTCCGATTTGCACTCATGTGGATGACCTCACACTTATTATTTAGGGTCAATTTCAGTTTTCGCACCATACAGATATATTTTCTAAATCTTCTTGCAAATTCTTTTGATCTTCTGATGACTTTACTAGACAGCATCATCTGCAAACAACCTAAGACAGCTGCTCGGATGATCTCCTAAATCATTTATGCAGATAAGGAACAGCAGAGGGCCTGTAACACTACCTTGGGGAACGCCAGAAATCGCTTTTGTTTTATTCAATGACTATCTGTCAATTACTACGAACTGTGATATCTCTGACAGGAAATCACAAATCCCGTCACATAACTGAGACAATATTCCATAAGCACTCAGTTTCACAAGTTGCTTGTATGGTACGGTGTCAAAAGAAATACAGAATCAATTTGAAATCCCTTGTCAATAGCACTCACCACTCTGTGTGCGTAAAAAGCTAGTTGTGTTATATAAGAACGATGTTTGAAATGTTTGTTCTATTTCCGTAGTCTCGGCAGCTGTCATACTATGCGTTGGTTATAGAATGTGAGTCATGTGGTAAGCATACACTGCCGGCGCAAGTAAATTTGACGAATACTGACAGCAGGCGAGATGCCATATAGACGTCTCACAGAAATAAAAACAATTACTAAACGGGTGTGAACTATGTTGCAACAAAGGAATTCAAGAGTCAAAACTTCCGAAATGGAACGCAACTTCAAAAACGTTAAAAACATACGTTTTGACACAACACAGAGAAACTGTGTGACTGGGAAACTGTTGCGTTCAGTTGTTGCAGCTTATGTGACAAACGATTATGTTTTCATCATTTCCTTTGGAGTGATCACATTCACATTCATACAAGCACCTAAATCAGGCGAGGAGGCATATCTCACTCACTCACCGGGCGTACAAATTAGGTGCGTCGAATAGAGATTCCTGTCATATGACACACGTACCATCTCTAATGCACACCAGACGTATTTCCAGGCGGACGATTCGGTTCACGTCCCGCTGTATTGTCAAAGGTTTGAGCTTCCCATTCGAAAGCCACTTCCTTCCGGCTGCTAATAGAGTGGTCGTGCAGAATCAACTTTCATTGTGGATCCCTTACTTACACCTCGCTGTTGCAAATCGACGTTACAACACGACGCAGACGCAAATTTGTATACAGAGAAAAGCGAAAAAAAAAAATATTGACACGAGGGAGGTTTGAATACGGCTTGTCTGCTTAGTACTCCAACATAGTGGCCACTCTACCACGACGCCATCGCCGTTCTGAACTGATCTATGTTGCACTTCTTATATTTCAACCGTTCACTGTTTCTATTTTGCTTCTTTTCTTCACGCTTCAGTACATCTTCTTCCTGTTTTCATGCTTGATCTGTGATCAGTTTTTGATGGGACCTCTTACCACCACATCTGAGAGGGGTGCGATGAGAAGTTTCCTCTGTGAGACACGAGGTAAACAACATGTACACTTGCGGGATTCGTCGGACCACTATGCGCAAGCAAAGTGCGCATTGAAATCGTTAGTAAAGACAATAGCCGGCCGCTGTGGCCGAACGGTTCTAGGCGCTTCAGTCCGGAACCGCTCTGCTGGTACGGTCGCAGGTTCGATTCTTGCCTCGGGCGTGGATGTGTGTGCTACCCTTTGGTTAGTTAGGTTTAAGTAGTTCAGATGTTAAGTCCCATAGTGCTTAGAGCTATTTGAGCCATTAGTAAAGGCAATAGAATATATCACTTTTCCAAACCAACAGCTCGATTCATGGAATCAATACTAGAAATAAGAATAATCTTCACAAGGATTTGAAGTCACTTACTCTTGTACAAAAAGGTGTGCATTGTGAGACCTTAACTTTTCCCGGCGAATCGAATGTTCAAATAACTTACGGGTTTGCTGCCGGGTGACGTCGTCGGACATCGCCGATATTTCGACAGGAGCACACCCTGCCATTCTCAAGGCACAAATGCAAGGAAGAAAAAATGTGCAAGCAAATTTAATACCTCGGTTCATAGAGTAGAAACAAGGAAGATACCACACACAGAACAAGTGTCAACACAACCAAAGATAACCAACATCAGAAATATCGATGGTTACTATTAATCAACAGGTGAGGTAGCACTAATTTTGTCCCTCTGTTTTTTGAGGAGAGACAGAGCCGGATTCCAAGCAGCATTTAAACAAAATCTACCATCGCTGTTAATAAGGTTGCTTGATAGTCTGATTTCAACAGCTTCCTTAATAACACTATCCTAATAGTTTGACGTGCAAGCCAGAATATCCGTGTTGTTGTATTCCATAGGATGACCGGTGTCAAGGCAATGTTCTGCAATAGCGGATTTGCTCGGCTGTTGTAAGCGTGTGTGACGCTTATGTTCAATACACCGGTCTCCACAGTCCTGATTGTCTGACCAATATATGACATGCCACAACTGCAAGGAATACGATAGACCCCAGCCTTACGCAAACCAAGATCATCTTTTACGGACGCCTTAAACTTGGAAGGTGGTCGAAAAACACATTTCACATCATATTTCCGTAAAATACGGCCAATCCTGTTGGAAATGCTTCCTGCGTAAGGCAAAAAGGCCGTAGACTTAGGTGCCACTTCGTTGCTATCGTCACTAACCCGTTGCACAGAAGGCTGATGGCGCAACGCACGTTTGATCTGCCTCTCACTATAACCATTCTGACGAAAGGTGACTTCGAGATGTGCTAGCTCAGCTGCCAAACTTTCAGGATCTGAGATAACGTGGGCCCTGTGAACCAAGGTGCGAAGTACTCCTTCACGCTGAGCTGGATGGTGACAACTATCAGCTCGCAGATACAAGTCAGTGTGGGTGGGCTTCCTATAAACAGAATGTCCCAACGTACCATCAGTCTTCCTTTTGACCAACACATCAGGGAAGGGAAGGCATCCATTCTTTTCCACCTCCATACTGAACTGAATATTCGGGTGGATTTAATTCAGATGTTCCAAAAACCGGTTTAAATTCTCACTACCATGAGGCCACACAACAAAAGTATCATCTAGATATCTGAAAAAACACGCGTGCAAAAGTTTAACAGGGCATACAGAATGCTCTATTGAACAATTTGAGGCACGGAACCTTCGGTCGGAGAAGCCAGCCTAAGGAGATAAAAGGAATAAAATCACATTACTGTTTATTTTTTATTTACATTAGTTACAGTTAACTGCAAATATATTCATTGTCACAATGAACATACCATTTGTACTGTATCTTACAAAATGTGCTGAAACACATAGCCATCAATCTGTGCAAACATGACATCGGCGAACAAGTTTCTTACTCACCTTCATCAATATCCCTGCTTTGGTCCTTATGTTGGAGAAACAAACACTCATCGTGAAGGATGATGAGTGTTAGGAAATCGCTCCCTCAACAGCCTTTCAGCAGCGAGAGCACTGCAACGTACTTCCCCACACACAAGGTGCATGTCGATGAGTCCTGCGAAACTCTACCGGCACTGCTCCATCGTATTGCACTATACGTCACTGAATAGCACTGTGTAGTGAATGGGTCTGTCGTTGACTCATAGCACTTTCTGACATGGGACAATGTAAATACTATACAACAGAGCCACCTTATGGACAAGTCAAGTAAACAAAACCTGCATCATGACTTCCTGGTAATCAGGCTGGTCCTACCTGTTTCCTGGCAGGAAATAAAGAACGTACATGTAAATATACAGCACAGTATGTGTAAACTTGTAGATATGTCAGTTGTAAATAAGCTGGAAAACAGTAACGCTAGACAAAGCGATAGACAAGTTTACTTCCGCATCTTCTTAAGCTGGCTTCTCCGATCCCTGGTTCCCTACCTCATATTGTTCAGTGGAGCATTGCCTACCTCCTGTTACGTTTTTGGACGCACTTTCGGAAGCATTCTGTATAAGGTTAGTGGCAAACTTTGGCGCAGTGATAGGACATATTTTAATGCCTTTTTAAGCTTCATAGTAGGGGAAGATGTCTCCTTTTAACACGCGGTGACCCTTGCCCAAGCGTCTTTGTTAGTATACATTATTTGACGTTTATTGGAGCCCGCCTACAAAACTTCACAGAGCATCGAGTGCTTCCAAGCGCCGCCACAGCCGCTGCGCTTCCCACCTTCCTCTTCTGCTGTCCGCCTGGTTGCGGACGATGCCAAAATTGCGTCACATCCCACCTGTGGCTCTGGGACAGACACCAGTCGAACCCTGAGGGCGCACCCGGGCTGCTGGAAGGAACAGTGTATGCGACAGTCAGTTATTTATTGACAGGTAAGGTGCGCACCTTTTGCGTTTCGGATAATATCAGACAGTCGACTTGAAAACGTGAGTAATTAGTATATTACGGCATCATATTCTTGGGTAACTCGTCACTGAGGAAGGAAGCGTTCGTTGCGTAGAAGCGTGTAATGAGGGTAGTGTGTGGTGTCGTCTCTACAAAAAAATGTTCAAATGTGTTTGAAATCTATGGGACTTAACTGCTAAGGTCATCAGTCCCTAAGCTTACACATTACTTAACCTAAGTTATTCTAAGGACAAAGACACACACACACACACACACACACACACACACACACACACACACATGCCCGAGGGAAGACTCGAAACAGTTTGGTGTACTGACAGCATTCGCTCACTTATGAGGCAGCTGTCATCAATCATTTTCAGTTGAAAAACAAGAGTAACATTCATAAATACAATACTACAGGCAGAAATGACGTACAGTGGCCTTCACTCACGCCTTAGTGTGCCACAGAAACGAATCAGGTACTTTCCCATAATAATCTCTAACCATCTACCTAGTAACATGACGGTTAGCGGTCGCGCGGTTCCAGACTGAAGCGCCTAGAACCGCTCGGCCACGCCGACCGGCAGTGACATGAAGAATTTAAACGATAATAAGATTAACTTCAAACACTAACTGAAGTAATAGCTTCTTGCAGGCCAGATGGAAGGCGCAGGCGACACAAGCGGCTTCCTGAGGCGAATGATCTTTGTCCCGTAAATCTCATCAAAATAAAGATGGAATGCTAGATTGTATTGTGACTCCAAATGACAGTTGTTTGATAATGGGACAAACCACAAAGGTTGCAGTGAGCGTGATAATGATCGTGTTTAGTTTGCAGTTAAGATATGATTTGAACAAACTCCTCGCTGCAGCTGATTCTGCACATGTTACATTAGTTTTTCCGTTGTGATGGAACCACTCGCAGAGATGGCTGTAGGAGAGCGATAAGTTGGATGACGGTTGAGCGCTATAAAATACATTATAAAATATGTTGCAGTGCACAGCAAGAATAATCGGACTTCATATAACAAACAGTTTACGAGGAGGCTGCAGGTTTTAAGAGGAAGAATGCAAATATACATGTCATAGCACGCTAATGGCTCGTAATCGTCGTTATCACCAAACTTACACTTCCCAGCGGAACTACACTGCTGAAACATGTAATAAGTATAAACAACTGCAGTATTCAATTACAATTACAACATTCAAATAATAGTTAGCAGTTTTAATTCAACAGCAAGATTATTAGTCATAATTAACTTAAAGCTACAAATATGGCGATCTTAGATACATCTAGGCAAAAGAAAGACTGAAGTAAACAAGACTAACGAACTCCCTTTGTTTCACATAAAAGAAGAACAAAACTATTCCATCGACTATAGCACATCGAGTTGAAGGCTATACATATCTCATTGCATGCTACATAATCAAACGGCAAAATTTAATTAGTTGTAGGTGCCAAACTGAGAGGGGTGGCAGAGCTAGCCCAGTGCTAAATCTGTACACAGAGAAAGACAGGTAACATATAGTACGTATAAGAAACAAGAAGAAACTAGAAGAATGGAAGACCAAGCACGAAGTGCTCTGCTTACAAGGGAACCTCCCCATCGCACCCCCCTCACATTTAGTTATAAGTTGGCACAATGGATAGACTTTGAAAAACTAAACACAGACCAATCGAGAAAACAGGAAGACGTTGTGTGGAACTATGAAAAAAAAAGCAAAATATACAAACTGAGTAGTCCATGCGTAAGATAGGTAACATCAAGGATAGTGTGAGCTCAGGAGCGCCGTGGTCCCGTGGTGAGCGTGAGCGGCTGTGGAACGAGAGGTCCTTGGTTCAAGTCTTCCCTCCAGTGAAAAGTTTACTTTCTTTATTTTCGCAAATTTATGATCTGTCCGTTCGTTCATTGACGTCTCTGTTCACTGTAATAAGTTTAGTGTCTGTGTTTTGCGACCGCACCGCAAAACCGTGCGATTAGTAGACGAAAGGACGTGTCTCTCCAATGGTAACCGAAAACACTTGATCGCAAGGTCATAGGTCAACCGATTCGTCCACAGGAAAACACGTCTGATATATTCTATACGACACCGGTGACGGAATGTGCGTCACATGACAGGAATATGTTGTCGACGCACCAAACATGTACACTTGGCGAATGGGTTTTCTTGTGGATGTGATAATCACTTCCAAAAAAGTGATGACGGACAGATAATAATTGTCTGAAAATAAAAAATTAAAATTTTCACTCGAGGAAAGACTTGAATCATCGACCTCTCGTCCGGCAGCTGCTCACGCCAACCACGGGACCACGTCGCCCCTGAGTTCACACTCTCCTTGATGTTGCATATCACGCGCATGTACTGCTCAGTTCGTATATTTTGCTTATTTTTTTCGTAGTTCCACACAACTTCTTCCTGTTTTCTCGAGTGATCTGTGTTTAGTTTTTCAAGACCTATCCAGTGTGCCAACTTATAACTGAATATGAGGGGGGTGCGATGGGGAGGTTCCCTTGTTAGAAAGAGTGTAGGACAGGGATGCTGTCTTTCTACCCTACCGTTCAGTCCGTAGATCAAGAAGTAATGGCGGAATAAAAGAGTATTCAAGAGTGAGATTAAAATTCAGGGTGAAAGAATATCAACGATAGGATGTGCTGATGACACTGCTATCCTCATTGATAGTGAGGAAGAATTACACGACGCACTGAATGGAATGAACAGTCCGCTGCACACAGAATATGGATAGAGAATGAACGGAAGAAAGACGAGAGTAATGAGGAGTAGCCGGCCGGGGTGGCCGAGCGGTTCTAGGCGGTACATTCTGGAACCGCGCGACCGATACGGTCGCAGGTTCTAATCCTGCATCGGGCATGGATGTGTGTGACGTCCTTAGGTTAGTTAGGTTTAAGTAGTTCTAAGTTCTAGGGGTCTAGGGGACTGATGACCTCAGCAATTAAGTCCCACAGTGCTCAGAGCCATTTGAATGAGGAGTAGTAAATTGAGGTTAGGGAGAAAGTTAACATCGAAATATTGGACCACGAAGTACACGAAGTGAAGGAATTCTGCTACCTTTGAAGCAAAATAAGGTATATCAGTGAAGGTTACAACATCGGTGTTTGTACAGTATACGTGTCTGCAGATTACAATGTCCCTCAGACATGCTTGCACGTCTGAAGGATCAGATACTGTTGTGACCGATTACAGCTGTGGTAATTATTACGAAATGGATTAGCATCTTGCTTATCAGGATTGACATCAGCTGTTTGTGACAAATGAAAATTTGTGTCGGACCGGGACCGAGACCCGAGCCCTTATTTCCCGCTTATCGCGATCGGACGCCTTAACCATTTTTTTTTTTAATGCTGATCTCATTATGTTTGTTTTCATTTGTTCGTGGCGGACGTCCCGTGACACCAAGATCATCACTGATCCGTTCGCTCAGTTTTTTATTACAGAGTGCAGCTAACACACTGACCTAACTAACCTAAGGACATCACACACATCCATGTCGGAGGTAGGATTCGAACCTGCGACCGTAGCAGTCGCTCGGTTTCCGACTGAAGCGCCTACAACCGCCACGGCGGTCGGCACTGGAGAATTGATCACTACCATTGAAAAAAGGAAAACAAAATTCATTGCTCACATGACATGTCACAACGAATGCCTGAGCTCTATATTGAAAGGAAAAGCTATAGGGAAGCAAGGAACAGGAAGACCGCAGAAGAATCATTTGAATTCTGTGATGGATGGACTTAACAGTAGGCCTACTTGAAACGTTCAGCAGAGGAGAAGAAATACTATTACAGCGAAAAGCAATTATTTAGTGTATCTGTGGCGAAGTGGATAACAAGCAATTTCTGGTCCGTTACAGGAAATTCGGAGAAGGCATTTTCACGAGATATTTAAGCATATGTGACGTTTAAGTTCCAGTTTTACTGTCGGAAATGTATGGTGAAAAGTAATGTGTGTAACTGGTGGGCTATGCGAGAAAGATGTTGTCTCAGAAGCTGTAGCATCCACAACAATGTGTCACGCTCTAATATAGTACCTGAAAATCAAATGTAGCTGTTGGTAACTTATCAGTATTACAGCCCTATGAGATAGTAATGATATTTCAGAAATAATTTAATTCCGTGATCGAAACACAATTTTTCATTGTAACGCTTAGGTGGTAGTTATCCTAGGTTGGGAACCGCCACTTTAGAAGACGACGCTTATGAGATTCCTTTAGACCGAGCTCAAACTATATAAATAATATTTGGTTTTCTAAAACTCCCTCTTCTGCGAAACACGATGTTTATTTTATTTTTATTCTTTAGCGATACGTGTTTCAAAACCTTACTTATCTTGTCCTCTGGTGTCGTTTTATTTCTGCAAAATATTACACAAAACTTCTGTTGATTTTCTATTTTAGGCCTAAGAACTTCGATATGCGTGTTTTTATTTCTGGTATTTTTTCTTTTGAACTGCCTTCACGGAACATAGAGACAAATGTCCACCACAAGAAAACTTGTTAAAAGCACGGATTTTGTACCACGTGAACGAGGTCAACCTTACTGTTGTTTGTCAAAGTTTTGTTCAGCATGTAGAGAACACAGAACCGATACCGCATAACTTGGTGTGTATTATATGTAATTGCATATGACTGCCCGGCGTTCGTTGAAGCCGGCCGGAGTGGCCGTGCGGTTCTAGGCGCTACAGTTTGGATTCGAGCTACTGCTACGGTCGCAGGTTCGAATCCTGCCTCGGGCATGGATGTGTGTGATGTCCTTAGGTTAGTTAGGTTTAATTAGTTCTAAGTTCTAGGCGACTGATGACCTCAGAAGTTAAGTCGTATAGTGTTCAGAACCATTTCAACGTTCGTTGAATCACAGTTCAAAGACAACACCTGTGAAAGAAATTCACACGAATTCTATTAAGTAATCTTTAAGTACCACTGGAAAGACGGTAATGTTTTAACCTTCTACAAGTCACTTATTCCAGAACATAGACTAATTTGTTTGTTGCACATGACAGACTAAAATATAAAATAGAAATGTGAGGAAACTGTGCACATAGTATATTCATCTATATACAAGCATTTTCGACTTGTAAAGGTGTCCACATGTAAGTGGCGATTTAGGTTAGGTTAGGCGAACAGCTACCGCCTGGGGCGGGCTTGTAGTGATGTCAACGCAGCCGGTCGCGTCCTTTGGCTCTCATCTGTTGGAAACTGTTACGGTGCAGCGAGTGTGCGGTGCTGCCCCAGTACGACGCATGCGCCGTGCACACCTGCCCACGCTGTGACGTAGGCCGCCTCCGCTGCGACGTAAGCAGCTCGTGCTCCGTCCTACCTCCAGCTTGCGGATGTTCTCCGGGCAGCTACATGTCGCGAGCGCCGCGCTGCGTCATTCTCCCGTCGGCGAAGTGGCAGCAGTGCAGTGACCTTTACAATCCAACCAGCAGCGCCACTCCGCCATCTTTCTCTATGTGCTTCGGACTTTTTTTTGTCAGCCTCTGTGAATAAGTAACGAGTAAAGCATCAACAACGTCATCAGAATAAAGTAATGGATTGGCTAAATAAACTATTCTCGTTACAGTTCCATCCTGGTAACAGTTCCCAGATACCTATTACCGTATTGGCCCAAATATCCCACGAGTGATTCTTTAAAAAATGGAACTCCCATGTATGAAACGTCTTATCTCCCAAACTATGTGCCGTAGTAGAATTTTGCAGGTACATTCGGAGGTATACACTGATGAGCGAGAGAGAACATTACGACCACTGCTAGTCGTACATTTAGTATCAGCGAGCGTGATGTCCGTGTGTAGAATGAGGAAGCTGCACAATCTATCAGAGTTTGATCGAGGGCGGATTGTGACGTCCCGGAGACTCGGCACGAGCATTTCGGGAACTGCACCACTTGGGGTGTTCGAGGAGTGCTGTGGTGAGTGTCTTCAACACGTGGCGAAACCAAAGAACCAAAGAAACGTTCAGGTGTCGTGGGCTTTGGCGGCCACCTGTCAATACAGATGTCAGAAGTCGTAGCCTCGACAGATTGGTAAAACAGAACAGGTTAGTCAGTCACGTGTTCCATTGATCAATAGCACGGAAAACCGTTATGATGTGGAACGTGTCAAATGCACAAGAAATGCGCACAGGAAACAAGTTTTTTTTTTTATATTATAGTGTTACACCTAAATATTTCTATTATTTATCCCATTCCCTTAAATGGCACAAAATGCATATATTATATCTCCAGATTTATTTACTCGTATTCAAGAATTTATCTATGGTATAGAAGGAGTTGTCAATTTGTTTTTAAAATTATTACTGCTGTCCGTCAGACATTTTATTTCATATGGTAATTTGTCAAAAAGTTTTATAGCAGCATATTTTACCCCTTTCTGTGCCAAAGATAGGTTAAGTAAAGGATAGTGTAGGTCTTTTTTTTCTGGTATTGTAACCATGGATGTCACTGTTGATTTTAAACTGGTCCATGTTGTTGAGAAAAATTTCATTACTGAGTAAATGTACTGTGAAGCAGGTGTAAGAATTCCTAACCTTTTAAACAGCTGCCTACAAGATGTGCGACTATGAACCCCACACATTGTTCTAACTACAATACTGGCCATTAAAATTGCTACATGACGAAGATGACGTGCTACAGATGCGAAATTTAACCGACAGGAAGAAGATGCTGTGTCATGCAAATGATTAGCTTTTCAGAGCATTCCCACAAGGTTGGCGCCGGTGGCGACACCTACAACCTGCTGACATGAGGAAAGTTTCCAACCGATTTCTCATACACAAACAGCAGTTGACCGGCGTTGCCTGGTGAAACGTCGTTGTGATGCCTCGTGTAAGGAGGAGAAATGCGTACCATCACGTTTCCGATTTTGATAAAGGTCGGATTGTAGCCCATCGCGATTGCGGTTCATCGTATCGCGACATTGCTGCTCGCGGTGGTCAAGATCCAATGACTGTTAGCAGAATATGGAATCGGTGGGTTCAGGAGGATAATACGGAACGCCGTGCTGGATCCCAACGGCCTCATATCACTAGCAGTGGAGATGACAGGCATGTTATCCGCATGGCTGTAACGGATTGTGCAGCCACGTCTCGATCCTTGGGTCAACAGATGTGGACGTTTGCAAGACAACAACCAACTGCACGAACAGTTCTACGACGTTTGCAGCAGCATGGACTATCAGCTCGGAGACCGTGGCATCGGTTACCCTTGATGCTGCATCACAGACAGGAGCGCCTGCGGTGGTGTACTCAACGACGAACCTGGGTGCACGAATGGCAAAACGTCATTTTTTCGGATGAATCCAGGTTCTGTTTACAGCATCATGATGGTCGCATCCGTGTTTGGCGACATCGCAGTGAACGCACATAGGAAGCGTGTATTCGTCATCGCCGTACTGGCGTATCACCTGGCGTGATGGTATGGGGTGCGATTGGTTACACGTCTCGGTCACCTCTTACTGGCATTGACGGCACTTTGACAGTGGACGTTATATTTCAGATGTATTACGACCCGTGGCTCTACCCTTCATTCGATCCCTGCGAAACCCTACGTTTCAGCAGGATAATGCACGACCACATGTTGCAGGCCCTGTACTGGCCTTTCTGGATACAGAAAATGTTCGACTGCTGCCCTGGCGAGCACATTCTCCAGATCTCTCACCATTTGAAAACGTCTGGTCAATGGTGGCCGAGCAACTGGCTGGTCACAATACGCCAGTCACTACTCTTGAAGAACCGTGGTATCGTGTTGAAGCTGCATGGGCAGCTGTACCTGTACACGCCATCCAAGCTCTGTTTGACTCAATGCCCAGGCATATCAAGGCCGTTATTACGGCCAGAGGTGGTTGTTCTGGGTACTGGTTTCTCAGGATCTATGCACCCAAATTGCGTGAAAATGTGATCACATGTCAGTTCTAGTATAATATATTTGTCCATTGAATATCCGTTGATCATCTGCATTTCTTGTTGGTGTAGCAATTTTAATGGCCAGTAGTGTACTTTCTTTTGAGCAGTGAGTACCTTTTGACTAAGTGTTGAGTTGCCCCAGAATATTATTCCGTATGACATCAGAGAGTGGAAGTATGCAAAGTATGTTAGCTTACTAATTTCTACATCCTCAAAATTGGCAATTATTCTGACTGCAAAAGTTGCTCAACCTAGTCGCTTTAGCTGGCGGACTGTGGGGGAACTAACATCAACTTTACTGTTAGGCAGAGTACAAGAGTGTCTGAACACACAGTGCACCGAACACTCCTAAAGATTGGGCTCAGCAGCCGACGACCCATACACATGCAAGGGTTAACGCCAGGGCACTGGCAACTACGACTCAAACGAGCACATGATCATTGGCACTAGACGTTGGCGCAGTGGCATGGTCTCATGAGTACTGATACGTTATTTATCATGCCCTAGGAGTACGCGAATCCGTCATCCTCCAGGAAAGGAGCTCCTTGATACCTTTACTGCGGGGCGGAAACAAGCTGACGGCGTCTCCACCATGCTGTAGAGATCACTCCCGTGAGCATCAGTGGGTCCAATGGAGCTCGTGCAAGGCACCTTGATGGCCAAGGAGTATCGTAGACTGCTTGCAGACCATGTACACTCCTTATATGACGAACAAGTTTACAACAAGATAAATCGCCATATCACAAGACCAGGAGTGTGATGGAGTGATTCGAGGAACACAGCGGCGAGTTCCGATTGATGTGCTGCCCCCTCCCTCCCCCTCCCCCCCCCCAACTCATCTGAACCAGATCGAACACATCTGGTATGTGATCGAATGTGGCGTTGGAGCTCGTCGCCTCCCTCCCCCGAATCTAGGGAAGTAGGTGACTTGGGGGTGGCTTGTGCGGTGCCAACTGCCTCCAGCGACCTACCAAGGCCCTATTGCTTCCATGGCACGACGCGTCGCCACTGATACCCTCACAAAGGTGGAGATCGCCTGTCATAATGTTCCGGCTGAACAGTGTATGTCGATACTGTCCATAAAATGTATTGCGAAAAGAGTTACCAGCAAAGAAAAAATAAATGAAAACGACATGCTTGTTGTTGCAGTTTACTGTGTGAACAGCGTAAATGAAATAAGCGATAAACATTTTCTTTCATCATTCCGTGTAGTGTGTCAGCGACATAATATCTCGTAAAAGTTTAATATTATGTATGAAGTTTGTCGGAATTCGTTAAGTGCTCTCATTCCCAGATACGGGATGAATATAGTTAGGGAAATTTGCACGCAGTGAGTTGCAGTGCCTCAAGACTATACACAGTTCTTAACTATAATACTTGACTTATTGTCTCAAACCTTTAATAAGATTAAAGCTCTTAATCATTAGATTGAGACTGCATTTTAAATTTTTAAATTCGGTCAGTAGCTTTGTGAAAGGTTGAAAATCAAATTAATGTTGCCACTGTGAGCCGTTAGTTGTGGCCGGAGCTAGCTGTTTAGTTAAAGGGACTGCACACGTTAAATATTTAATGACAACAGTAGTTTGTCAGACTTTCCGTATATTGAAGCAACCTAACACCATCAAGAATACAACGCAGATTTACAAGGTTAAGATGTTAAACAAAAAGAAAGCGATAGCTGCCGTTATATTAGCTATGATTTGCAAGCAACGGAAAACAGTCAAAACGTGACAATGGGTCCGAGAATGGTTGCAAAAAGGAACGACTGGTCACATGTTAATTTACTGACAAATGAGACCCATGGACCCGAAAACTTTCAGAAATCGAATATGTTAATAAGAGAGGCAATCGTTTTAGATGCAAGAATAGGAGCAACTTCGAGATTTCTGGTGACAGGCAGCTCTTTCGAATTCTCGATCTTTTGGTTTATAATATCAACAAAGACAATTAGTAAAATTCCACGGAAACCGATGAAGCAGTCTGTCTGGCATGGATTAATTCAGACAATTTATCTAAAACTTTTTTTACGTTTCGTACGGTAATGTTTTTATTGTCTTCAGTCCTGAGACTGGTTTGATGCAGGTCTCCATGCTACTCTATACTGTGCAAGCTTCTTCATCTCCCAGTACTTACTGCACCCTACATCCTTCTGAATCTGCTTAGTGTATTCATCTCTTGGTCTCACTCTACGATTTTCACCCTCCACGCTGCCCTCCAATACTAAATTGGTGATCCCTCGATGTCTCAGGACATGTCCTACCAACCGATCCCTTATTCTAGTCAAGTTGTGCCACAGACTCCTCTTCTCCCCAATTCTATTCAATACCTCCTCATTAATTATGTGATCTACCCATCTAATCTTCACCATTCTTCTGTAGCACCACATTTCGAAAGCCTCTATTCTTTTCTTGTCCAAACTAGTTATCGTCCATGTTTCACTTCTATACAAGACTACACTCCATACAAATACTTTCAGAAACGACTTCCTGACACTTAAATCAATACTCGATTTTAACAAATTTCTCTTCTTCAGAAACGCTTTCCTTTCCATTGCCAGTCTACATTTTATATCCTCTCTACTTCGACCATCGTCAGTTATTTTGCTCCCCAAATAGCAAAACTCATTTACTACTTTAAGTGTCTCATTTCCCAATCTAATTCCCTCAGCATCACCCGACTTAATTCGACTACATTCCATTATCCTCGTTTTGCTTTTGTTGACGGTCATCTTATATCCTCCTTTCAACACAGTCCATTCCGTTCAACTGTTCTTCCAGGACCTTTGGTGTCTCTGACAGAATTACAACGACATCGGCGAACCTCAACGTTTTTATTTCTTCTTCATGGACTTAAATACCTACTCCGAATTTTTCTTTTGTTTCCTTTACTGCTTGCTCAATATACAGATTGAGTAACATCAGGGAGAGGCTACAATCCTGTCTCACTCCCTTCCCAACCACTGCTTCCCTTTCATGTCCCTCGACTCTTATAACTGCCATCTGGTTTCTGTACAAATTGTAAATAGCCTTTCGCTCCCTGTATTTTACCCCTGCCACCTTCAGAATTTGAAAGAGAGTATTCGAGTCAACACTGTCAAAAGCTTTCTCTAAGTCTACAAATGCTAGAAATGTAGGTTTGCCTTTCCTTAATCTGTTTTCTAAGATAAGTTGTAGGGTCAGTATTGCCTCACGTGTTCCAACACTTCTGCGGAATCCAAACTGATCTTCGCCGAGGTCAGCTTCTACCAGTTTTTCCATTCGTTTGTAAAGAATTCACGTTAGTATTTTGCAGCTGTGACTTATTAAACTGATAGTTCGGAAATTTTCACATCTGTCAACACCTGCTTTCTTTGGGTTTGGAATTATTATATTCTTTTTGAAGTCTGAGGGTATTTCGCCTGTCTCATACATCTTGCTCACCAGATGGTAGAGTTTTGTCAGGACTGTCTCTCCCAAGGCCGTCAGTAGTTCCAATGGAATGCTGTCTACTCCCGCGGCCTTGTATCGACTCAGGTCTTTCAGTGCTCTGTCAAACTCTTCACGCAGTATCGTATCTCCCATTTCATCTTCATCTACGTCCTCTTCCATTTCCATAATATTGTCCTGAAGTACATTGCCCTTGTATAGACCCTCTATATAGTCCTTCCACCTTTCTGCTTTCCCTTCTTTGCTTAGAACTGGGTTTCCATCTGAGCTCTTGATATTCATACAAGTGGCTCTCTTCTCCAAAGGTCTCTCTAATTTTCCTGTACGCAGTATCTATCTTACCCCTAGTGAGATAGGCCTCTACATCCTTACATTTGTCCTCTAGCCATCCCTGCTTAGCCATTTTGCACTTCCTGTCGATCTCATTTTTGAGCCGTTTGTATTCCCTTTTGCCTGCTTCATTTACTGGTTTTTTTTCTCCTTACATCAATTAAATTTGATATTTCTTCTATTACCCAAGGATTTCTACTAGCCCTCGTTATTTTACCTATTTGATCCTCTGCTGCCTTCACTACTTCATCCATCAGAGCTACCCATTCTTCTTCTACTGTACTTCTTTCTCCCATTCCTGTCAATCGTTCCCTTATGCTCTCCCTGAAACTCTGTACAACCTCTCGTTTAGTCAGTTTATCCAGGTCCCATCTCCTTAAATTCCCACCTTTTTGCAGTTTCTTCAGTTGTAATCTACACAGATTGTGGTCAGAGTCCACATCTGCCCCTGGAAATGTCTTACAATTTAAAACCTGGTTCCAAAATCTCTGTCTTACCATTATATAATCTATCTGATACCTTCTAGTATCTCCAGGATTCTTCCATGTATACAACCTTCCTTTATGATTTTTGAACCAAGTGTTAGCTTATTTTATGTGGAAACCTATTTTCAAATAATGATACGAATATATCATGAATTGATTAAATTTTATGTTAGCATTTGGCTCATTATAAAATACATTCCATGTCGTGTCTTGTAAGCTATTCTTAAAAACATTTGTCCTGGAGTCATTACTTTCCACTGAGGAGTATCCATACTGTTAGGTGCTACGTTATTTCTTCAGTTCCCTAACTAACTGTGTATTATCATCGGAGACAGCATTTTTTTCTCCTGGGTAAACAGTTATTTTCTTACTTTGAGTTTCGTCAAAGAAAACATTATCAACTACGGTCCTACTGTCTTTATCCACCAGTTACTGAGACCAAATTGTATAGTCTAAGTAAGGTATTGACGGTACCGAGAATATTTTGAAGGCCATTAACACTGCTCGTTAGTATTAACGGTACGTCAAAATACGCTCTCAGACGGTCAATATATTGACATTTTGACAATATTATTGAGCCTGTGAAGGGCTCTTTATATAGATGGCCCATTTTTTCCACACAATTCATTGTATCTCCTGAGCTACGTGACGTATAATAATATAATTTTGCAGGTACTTTCAGAGGTTTATCTGTATATCGTCTACAAAAAAAAAAAAATGGTTCAAATAGCTCTGAGCACTATGGGACTCAACTGCTGTGGTCATCAGTCCCCTAGAACTTAGAACTACTTAAACCTAACTAACCTAAGGACATCACACACACCCATGCCCGAGGCAGGATTCGAACCTGCGACCGTAGCAGCAGCGCGGCTCCGGACTGGAGCGCCTAGAACTGCACGGCCACCGCGGCCGGCCGTCTACAAAATTTGTTGCTAACCGAGTTAGCAGTAAATAAGTAATAAATGAAAACGTCGTGTCTGATGATGTTTTACTAAGAGATTATGAACGGCGGAAGCGGTAAACTTTTTTCGTTTCGTCATTTAGTGTGTGTGTGTGGGGGGGGGGGGGGGGGGAGGGGGAAGGGGGGCGGGTCAGCAGCATAAAGTTTCAGAACGATTTGAAATTATGTTTAAGGTTTGTTGGAAGTAGCTAGGATAAAAATAAGGCCTGGGTATTTGTGCGCAGTGAGTTAGCAACGTTCCTCATGACATATACGCTGTTTTTAACAATACTTCTTGTACTGTGTTAAAAGTTTAACATAATATTACACCTCTCAATGACTAAATCATGACAGCAGTAATCACACAAAATACTGAATATCAAATTTATATTGCCCTTGCAAGCTATTGGATAGGTAGCCTGCAGTTAGCACCGGATGCCACCAGTTGCGTTGGCCGTCAAGTAATACAGATGAAGTGATGCTATCGCTGACGAACGTAACGGAGGAAATCTCACCACATTTTTGATCTTTAGAAAATTTCTACAAATATTAGGTACGGATCGCATCAAATTTGTAAGTGCCACTACTGTTTTACACCAGCGTAAATAAAAGGTCGGTAAGCTGAACATTTAAATACGGTTCCACAATCTCAAGTGATTGTATAGTTTATGCTACAATGTTTCTGTCCGAAAGAAATTAACTAGTGATATTTTGCTCCATTTCGAACTAGTGGACAAGCGCTACAGCTTAAGTTTCAGTAATTGACAGGAATTCATTCTTTATTATTAGAAACTGATATGACTATTGTCATTAAACTGATATCTACTTGCTTGGAGACGAGGAGACTTGGTGTCTGCTGCCGTTGTGGTTGCACCATTGCTTTGCTCATATGTGAGTGTCCACATCGGAGCACGTTTATGTTGCTAACTAAAAACCCTATTTGTTAGAGAGTTTTAACCGTTGCACTGTCGGTTTGGCTCTCCTACGTAAAGCAGCTCTCAGCTGCACCGTGCACAGCTCTGCGTTTATTACGTAACCCCGCTCGCGCAGTCGACTCGGCACGCTGCTCGAGAGAACGTAACCACGCATGCGCAGTCGGCACCGGCTACCGCCTACCTCCTGCTGCATTCTGTTTCCCTGGCCGTAGCGCGGCAGATCGCGCACTTGTTTGTCGGTGTGGCGGCGGCGCGCCAAAACCGGCAACAACGAAATGTGTCATGGCTGCGTGATGTCACACCATTTGGAGCCGACCCCACTCCAGTAATCCATTGTGCTGTGACGTCACCGGAAGAAACTGTGCGCAGGAGCAGCTACCGTAATTCTTGGCGACCACGTTTGCTCTCTCATTTCTGTCTGCCACGTGCCCCAACGGCGTGACGTGGATGATCGATTTCCGCACTCAGTCGAGCGCCAACGAACAATTTTATGAGACTGTTCACACTTTCGTGTCTTGTAGCCGCTAACTGCTTGCAGTAACAGCCATCTCTGCAGTCATTAAAGACATCGTAACGATGGACACTAACGCAATTAGTGACTCTCCAACCTGCTAAAAATAACGGCAAGTGGTTTACGGCGTGGGGGGTGCAGCTGGATAACCGCTACAGATTATCATGTCAGAGATAAGTCCCAAAAAATTTGTAAGATTATGGATCGAATTCATTTCAAGGTGCTAGATGGAACGTATTCGTAACGAAAGGGCTTTAATCGAATTTTAAGACAATTACGCACTATTAAGTACTGGTACCTACTACAAGACTTTATAGATGTATAGAATTATTGCAAATACCGCTAATGTACGTCTGCTGAAGAATCCTAGAGCACAGTGTAACTCAAACATTAAGGCATTCCAGGAGATAAAAAAGTTTATCTTACGTAGTAGAAGGAAAATAGAACGAGGACAACTTCTGTGTCAGGAATGAATGGCGAGGCAGTCGGGTAGAATTTTGCACAGCGCACAGTTTAATAATGGCTAACACTCCGCTTAAGAATAGTGGTATATGTGAAAAATACCTCGAGAGACGGGAAGATTGCTCATAGAATAGTAAAACAGTTTTTTCGAAACATATTAAACTGGGAAACATTTCTAGTGGCAGACATGGATTCTGACCATAATTTATCTATCGCTTACGAACCGCAGAATTACAGTGAAGAATGAAATCTAATTTGTGTAACCAGCTCGGCCACTTTTCCCGACTGGGCGCCATGTCAGCAGTATCGAGCCACATAAACTATCCATCATACTGAAAGAAATAACAAGACACTACATTTGCATGTCAAAAGACGCCATTTAAACATTGATATTGTAGAAGGTGATTACTCTTCAGACAATATACATGACCTACTCGTCATCAGATGACTCAAAATCAAGAATGTTTTTACTGAAAAACAGTGAAACAAATTTCTTCTGGCAGTCTCACTGACAGGAATACTGATGTATATTATAATTAGCCTTACCACTTCTCGGCAAGCAGCAGCAGTCTCCTTAGTTTATCTTTTCCTGCCGAACTTCTCATTAAGTGATAACCTACGTAAATTGACACATTATTTTAAATAATAACAGTATCTGCAATATGAGACACCCGGCACGATCACAAATGTTTACTAAATTTTTTGACCGTCATTTTTCTTCTATTCAATGCGTTGCATTACAGCAGCAGTAATTAAAAGGAATACAAACGTATCAAACATGAATTCGACAGAAAGTACAAAATGGCTAAGCAGGGATGGCTACAGGACAAATGTAAGGATGTAGAAGCATATATCAATAGGAGTAAGATAGATACAGCCTACAGGAAAATTAGAGAGACCTTTTGAGAAAAGAGAGCCACTTGTATGAGTATCAAGGGCTTAGATGGAAAACTAGTTCTAAGCAAAGAACGGAAGGCAGAAAGGTGGAAGGAATATATAGAGGGTCTACACAAGGCTGATGTACTTGAGGGCAATTTTATGGCATTGGAAGAGGACGTAGATGAAGATGAAATGGGAGATACGATACTGCGTGAAGAGTTTGACAGAACACTGAAAGACCTAGGTCAAAACAAGCACCCAAGAATAGACAACATTCCATTCTAACTACTGATAATCTTGCGAGAGCTGGCCCTGACAAATCTCTACCCTCTGGTGAGCAAGATGTATGAGACAGTCAAAATACCCTCAGACTTCAAGAAGAATACAATAATTTCAGTCCCAAAGAAAGCAAGCTTTGACAGGTGTGAAAATTACCGAACTATCAGTTTAATAAGTCACGGTTGCAAAATACTAACACGAATTCTTTACAGACGAATGGAAAAACTGGTAGAAGCCGACCTCGGGGAAGATCAGTTGGGATTGCTGGAACACGTGAGGCAATACTGACCCTACGACTTATCTTAGAAGATAGATTACGGAAAGGCAAACCTACATTTCTAGCATTTGTAGACTTAGCGCAAGCTTCTGACAAAGTTGACTCGAATACCTGTGGTAGCACACACTGAAGTTCAACACAAGTGGGCACACTAGTTAGGTGATTCTGAGCAGTAACGAGACAACTGATCATCAGAGGTTGTGTTCACAATTATCACCGGCAGCGGCACGATTATAGTCTGAAATGGAACGAGTGCTGCACACATGCTAGGATATCAGGAGAAATGTCCGAGCAGTCTGCAGTAATACATTGTTGCATACCACCAGTTGTAGTTGCTATGTCCCTGTAGACATCGTCTTTCAGCTCCCCACACAGAAAAAAGTCTACAGGAGTTAAATGCAGGGACCGGTCCGGTCAAGGTACAGGTCCTCTGCGTCCAATCCAGCGATTTGGAAGCAGTTCGTGGAGAAACTGTAGTACATGATGCGCTAACAAAAACTTAAATGGAAATCTTTGACAAAAGGCGACGTTTTTCTTGCTAAACACTTTTAATGAAAAATGTGCAAAGCAGCCCACGGAAAAGAGTACATTTTCAATCGTCCATTGTGGTAGTGGGCCTGAAGATACGATTGGGAAGTATTCAAGTAAGTTAACATATAGTTTCGCCGTTACATGGCTCTGGAAATGTATTCTAAGTAGAAAATAATGTTCTCTGTCCGTAGGAACAACGCAGTACGTCGCTCTTCTGGTAGCGGTCAGGTGCAGGCAGAATTCCATGAAAATACGGCGTATGATGGTGTTGTTTTGCTTGTGGTTCTGGAGAATGTTAATGCACGTAATTGTGTACTGTTTTGCTACTAACAAGGGAACCTCCCCATCGCACTCCCCTCAGATTTAGTTATAAATTGACGCAGTGGATAGGCCTTGAAAAACTGAACACAGATCAATCGAGAAAACAGGAAGAAGTTGTGTGGAACTATGAAAAAATAAGCAAAATATACAAACTGAGTAGTCCATGTGCAAGATAGGCAATATTAAGGGAAACGTGAGCTGATGAGCGCCGTGGTCCCGTGGTTAGAGTGAGCAGCTGCGAAGCGAGAGGTCCTTGGTTCGAGTCCTCCCTTGAGTGAAAATTTTACTTTTTTTTATTTTCGCAAAGTTACGATCTGTCCGTTCATTTATTGACGTCTCTGTTCCCTGTAATAAGTTTATTGTCTGTGTTTTGCGACCGCACCGAAAAACCGTGCGATTAGTAGACGAAATGACGTGCCTCTCCAATAGGAACCGAAAACATTTGATCGCAAGGTCATAGGTCAACCAATTCCTCCACAGGAAAACACGTCTGATATATTCTATACGACACTGGTGACGGCATGTGCGTCGCATGACAGGAATATGTTGTCGACCCACCTAACTTGCACACTTGGCGAATAGGTAAAAAGATTCTTCTACCTTGCCCGATTTAGGTTTTGTTGTGGATGTGATAATCACTCCCAAAAAAGTGATGAAAACGTAAGAGTTTGTCACATAAACTGCAACAAATGACTGCAACAGTTTCACAGTCGCACAGTTTTCCCTGTGTTCTGTCAAAACATATGTTTTTTACGTTTTCAAATGTTTCCGTGTGTAGACCGTCAAATCCTGCATATGTCCAAACAAATCTAAACATGTCCTGGAATTTTGGAGAGCGAAGTTGATTGTGTGTGAGTGCCTGAACTTTAATAATTGTCTGAAAATAAAAAAATAAACTTTTCACTCGAGAGAAGATTTGAACCAAAAACCTTTCGTTCCGCAGGTGCTTACGCTAACCACGGGACCATGGCGCTCGCAAGCTGACAGTCTCCTAGATGTTGCAACCCTTGCACATGGCCTACTCAGTTTGTATATTTTGCTTATTTTTTTCATAGTTCTACACAACTTCTTCCTGTTTTCTCAATTGATCTGTGCCAACTTATAACTAAATCTGAGGGGGGTGCGATGGGGAGGTTCCCTTGTAAGATGACACTGTTGTAAACATTTTTTTTATAATGGGGAATACGTGCAGATTCACAACCGAAGAACTTCTTCTTTGCGTATGGGTGCCTGAAAAAGAAAGAACGGGTGAGGTATGTGATGAAATTAGGGAAGACTTTTTAAACGCTTCAGGAAAGAAGCCCCAACGGTGGTTAATCTTCGAAAACTGAAAAGAAAGACCATTGCAACCCGTTCTGTGATGGATGAACCACGCAGTGGAAGACCTAAGAAATTGTAACCCATATTTTACGAAAGGTAATGAAATTCTCTTTATTTCTGGATTGGCCAGAGATAACGCAACGGTACAGAGAAATCTTACGCGCGGAATATGAGTCCTTGTCAATACTGGCATGACTCACTGGTCACTAAAGAATATTATAAAATTAATTATGGCCATTGCAAAACCCCACTCGTTTGCAATTTTTCAAGGAGTACTGTTGACTTAGGAAAAAGTTTGCAGCACACCTGTATTGATTATTATAGAATTTGCATTGGCAGGTTATGAAGGGGTTGCTTATTTTTGCTAGCAGGAATTTCTTTTATACTTTTTTGTTCCGGCCTGCTGTGATAAAACATGTTTGGCATATTCTTATTTTTTGGCGACGTAACGTTCTCCGATTATTTTGCCCGTTATTTGATTAAGGTTTAGGCCCACCTAAGTTTTCAGAACAATCCTTATACCTACGAATTTATTATTTCCGCGTGTTCCTCTTCACCTACCGGATATTATAAGGTCGCAACGGATAACGCAATAGAATTTTTGGGGGCAGTCTGAGAAAACTACGTGCTGTGAACTAATATTGTGCCAAGAACTTCAGATTTGGAGAGCGTATTCATCAAATGCTACTAATATAACACGCTTTTCCGACATGTTGAGAAATAAATTAGCGATAATGTAAGTTGGCTTCAAATGACAAAATCTTTATTTTCGATAGAACTCTTGCATTTTTAACAGTAATCTTTTGGCATTTAACAGATGGAAAAAACATTCACAATATTTTTATAAGGGATCCTATATCTTTCTCACTTGATAATTACAAGCCGCGTTGGCTTTAATCTGCATAGTCCTGTGGGAGATGGGAAGATCTGGGGAGCACGTGGTCACTGCTCTATTTTAAAACACAGACATTCACGTGCACTAAATCCACACGGGCGAGCGAATGTCGACATCATTTTTGTCAGAAGAATCGTATAAACCTCGTGGCTGGCATCGAGCACGATTTGGTGGTGGCATATTTTTAGCGTGAAGCGCTTGGAAACGTATCGACTCATCTTGCAAAATGCACACTCGATACAGCTTTTTTGATAATTTAAAAATGTCCACCACAAATAAAAATAAGAAGGCAAGTTGTAACTTTTAAGGTTTGGGTTGAGATTTGAATTTATAGAACGCGTGGTGGCGCCTAACGGAAATCACATTATTCTGCACCCGATTAATTGAACTAAAAATTATAACCGGTACCTAAATGATCATTGCAAAAATAGCTACCAGAAAAATTGTTGAGTTTAACAAATAAGTAACATATTCAAATAAGTTTTATCCCGTGTTGGACGCAGCCGTTCTGAGGGAACGTCTGGTCGCTTACCTGTCTTCAAACATAACACCCCCCTCGCCCCCTGACTAATCGTCGCGCGCAGCTCTCCGAGCAGCCCGAGGTGGTGGGGGAGGCCCATGACCAACCTCTGCTAGGAAAACGTTTAGCTTTACACATCTTTGGCCAAACCCTCATGTTCCTGCTCTCTGCTTTCCACTGACGCCTTTTAGGTTGGTAGAAGATTAAGAAACCCACCACTTCTCTGGTTCGTCTGCTACTACATTCACATCACTCACACATGACCACACACTTTAAGGAAGGGGAAAAAAAAGGGAATAAGGACGCAGGACGAGCACATAAGAACGAAAAAGAAAATATGTCTACCCATATTGTTTCTACAGGCATGCGGTTGTCGGGGCAGAGATTATTTCACAGTTAATTAGTTGCTAAAAGATAGATTTTATTATGATTTTGTATACCACTATGAAGATTTGTTTTAGCAGTAATTTTAATCATGTAACGACACCTATTGTGACGTTACAAGGTATCTGTACAGGTCACTGCAATAAAAGTGATTAACTCTTCAAATAATAAATAGTGTTCGTGTCCTTAACATACTCCTTTCACTTCAGAGAATATGAACAAATTATTTCACAGTCCCTGATGAGATTTCACAAAATTTCAGAATTAATGTTATTTAATCGAATTAGACCTTATGTGAAAAGCTACATGAGATAACCATCTGCATAAGCATCTGCTGCCTAATCCATTTATTTAAAAGATTAATTTCTATCGTGATTATATCCTAAAGAATTAAATTCCGAATTAGCCGTGTGCCAGCAGATAGGGGGAGTGAAAGTAATATCAGTTCTTTCTCAAAAGCGAGAATTTATAAACATTCGATTAACAAAAAAAAAAAAAAAAAAAAACAACCAACGATAATGAAGTCCTAGAACGTCGCTGCGTCGTTGGATGAAGAAAGAAGATTACCTTGCTCGTATCTTTTTCTGTTGAATACGATTTGTGCTAGAGCTAGGGAGTCGTTTCATATTCCTCTTTGCCTTTCATGTTGCTTCTTATTTTAATATAATAACATTAAACATATCCGATCGTGACATACGGCCCTCCCGTAGATGTGCTCGCGTCCTCTGCCGGGTCTAACTAGACCCACTCAGTATGCCATTCGGTTCGGTGTGGAGCACTGGCCAGTGCAGTTGCATACTGAGGCAATGATGAGGTTTGTCGTGTGCAGAGTGCTGCAGCTGTCCAACACGCAATGCGCCCTTGGAGAGACCGCCATTTCCGTTTTTCAGGCAGAAGGACAATATCCAGATGAACAAAACAGTGGCGTTAGATGGGTTCTGCAGTATCAAAAATGGTTCAAATGGCTCTGAGCACTATGGTCATCAGTCCCCTAGAACTTAGAACTACTTAAACCTAACTAACCTAAGGACATCACACAACACCCAGTCATCACGAGACAGAGAAAATCCCTGGCCCCGCCGGGAATCGAACCCGTCTGCGGTATCGTTCAAAGTTTGTGGTGCTACGCACCTCAGATGGAAAGGTGCTTTTGTAAATACTGAACATTGTACTTCAAGAGAACAGTTTGTTAATTAGTGCATCAAGTGACCCATTAATAGTCAATGGCAGTAGTAAACTGTGTAGCATTTCTATGGTAAAGGCTTGTATCAAGTTAAGTAAATGTTTTTATCACTCATGTAATAAAGTGAATTAACATTTCATATGTTTTAGTTCCGATGATCCATCTCCCCAAGCAATTAAAGAACCCCCAGCTATGGCGAGACGATTGTAGTTTCGCCTGGTCGTTACATGTTCCATAATCAATGTGAAGCTTAAAGGGTCAGAGATGACAATTCGAATGCCGGAAAATATCCACGAGGTTGGGCAGTTTTTCGACGGAACCAAAGACCTTGTAAAAAATAACTAGACTCACTGATGGCGCTGCAGTCGCGGGATAATTTGAACCTTCGGCTGGACGCCATTATAGTGGTTGTAGTCTGATGTGTTGTGTAGTGTTGTTGTTTATGAAAACCCTGATTCAACGTTGTATATTTTTTGGGGCGCACATACAGTATTTGTTACTCCTAATTCTACTGTCTGTACGTTCCAATCAAAAGAAGTACAATGGTGAAGAGTTGTGCAACGATTAATTGTACAAATAAATTCGAGAAAGGAACGAATATTCACAGATATGTGAATATTTTAAGTTGTTTTGTATGTCAGTGCACTTGCTTAATAAATGTTTTTGTAACACGGTATTAGCGTAATGTCTGTGCATCTATTTGAAGGTTTCCTTTCTCAAAACCACAGCTGTTACAAAAATGGTTACACGCTGTCAGGAGGCAAGATTTCCGACGGATAGAATACCATTTTATATGTTCTGATCATTTTGAAGAAAGCTGGCTGACCGGTAGTGTTTTCATGGTCTAGATTAGGTTGAAACTTGATAATTTGGTCGTGAGTTGCCAAAGCACTATGCCATATATAACCCACTTCTCGTCATAAAATCTAAAGCAAGGTATAGTCAGAAAATATCTATTAATATAGTGGGGAAATCTTCGAGTATTTTGATGCATTTTGCGTAGATCTAATGAACTACGAAATATGCTAGGGGTCCAGTACATAACTTTTAGCTACGGCAGATTCCATGTAGTACGCAAGATAAATTCATAAACAGTGACTAGTTGCTGTTTGTTCATAAATTATAAAGTATATTGTAGTAACGTATTTAAATGGGGCATTATGTTTGTAACCTAACTCAATGGAAGGCATTTTATAACCAAAAGCGATGTATAAACATTCGAATTCCGCGCGTCAGTTTACCACTCTAATGGCCGCCGCCCAGCTATTCAATTTGTCCGCTCTTTACAGTCGACCACTCGTGCGGTTGTGGGGGCCTGGACCTGTCCCCTGTCGTTCCAGAACATTACAAACCCCCTTGCACGTTTCTGTAGAGGATTATACGACAGGATTTGAAGTTTGATCCCTATAAGCTGCAGGTGGCTCAACAGTTCCGACCAGAAGATAAAATAAGTAGGTACACTTTCTACACAACATTATTGGATTGAGTTGACTGAGTGACACATTTCTGACAAATCTTGTAATGCCTGATGAGGAAAACTTTCACCTGGATGGGTTTGTCAGTACATAAAAGTTCCAATATTACCCTTAACTTGTTAATGACAAGACCGAGAGGTGGCCAGACACCATCGTCTATGCTGTTCGATAGTCCATTGGAATCGTTCAGCCATTTATTTCGAAAACAACAACGGCGGCCAGTGTCAATAACGAGTTGTGTATAGCCATCATTAACAATATTTCTTCATTCCACAACAGCAGGGGCATTGCAATCTTAACGCGATATGGTTTTTATAAGATGGGGCTGCACCCATACGGCCCGTAAATCAATGTCTACAATGACGTGCCACTTTCCACATCGATTACTCTAAAGTTTCGATGATATTCCACGTCCGATGAGAGCACTGGATCATTCAGTCTCTGATTTTTATCTGTGGCTTTACCTCCAGAACAAAGATTTTTGACGATGAGTCCAAAATACAGATAAACTGAAAGCAGTAATCCGGGAAGAGATAAAGGCTGTTCCTCAAGAAAAGGTTCAGAACGTCGTGAGGAGCTCCCGTGAACGTCTTCAACAATGCACCGTCAATGGTGAAACCCATTTGTGTGTGGACGTTTTAAGAAATAAACTTATGTTTAGCTTTTCAATAACAGTAACGGTTGTAGCACAGTTATCTTTAAGTTACATTGGTGTAAATGTACGCTAAACCTCATAATAACCAAATGAAAATGTTCTACTTGCTATGGGTCACACTGTAAATATGTTACGCAAGGATCGCAAGAATAATATAAATTAGGGGGCTTCAGAGGAATGTATAACGTAGTTTTTCGTTCGTTCAATATGCAAATATTAATGGAACTGGACAGCAAATCCTTAATATACTCCAAGAAATAAAGTAAAAAAAAACAAAAAAAACCACACCCGCAATTCACGATGGAATTATCTGAATCGGATGGATATCGGCAGATGTGATGTACACGATGTACATGTACAGACAAAAAATGATTACAATTTCAGAAAAATTCGATGATTTATACAAGAGAAAAAGCTTCCCAAACGGAGCAAGTCAATAATGTGTTGGTCCTCCACTAGCCCTTATACAAGCAGCTATTCGACTTGGCATTGATTGAGAGAGTTGTTGGACGTCCTCCTGTGGGATACAGTGCCAAATCCTGACCGACTGGCGCGTTAGATAGTCAAAATGCCGAACTGGGAGGAGCGCTCTGCCCGTAATGCCCCAAACACTGTCAGTTGGTGAGAGATCCGGCGACTTAGCTGGCCAAGGTAGAATTTGGCAAGCACCAAGACAACCAGTAGAAACTCTCGCCGTGTGCGGGCGGCTGTTATCTTGCTGAAATGTATGCCGAGGACGGCTTGCCATGAAGGACAACAACACGGAATGTAGAATATCGTCGATATACCACTGTACTGTAAGGGTGCCGCGAATGACCATCAAAGGGGTCCTACTTTGAAAGGGGAGAGGACCCCAGACCATCATACCTGGTTGTCGGACCGCATGAGGAACGACAGCCAGGTTGATACTCCACCGATATCTGGGGCCTCTCCAGGCGTGTCTTCACTGGTCATCAGGGCTCATTTCGACGCAGGACTTGTCATTGAAGACAGTTCATTCAATGATCGAAGACGGTGTCTGCAGACGTCCAGGGCAGCGGTAGCATACCAGCCTTACTGTCGTTCCTCATGCTGTCCGACAACCAGGAGTGGTGCTCTGGTGTGCTCTTTCCATTCAAATTGGGACGCCTTTCGTTGCTATCCGCGGGACCCTTACAGTACAGGGTTCAGTTTGGGTTCCTTATTGATCTTAATATATACACTACTGGCCATTAAAATTGCTACACCAAGAAGAAATGCAGATGATAAACGGGTACTCAGTGGACAAATATATTATACTAGAACTGACATGTGATTACATTTTCACGCAATTTGTGTGCATAGATCCTGAGAAATCAGTATCCAGAACAACCACCTCTGGCCGTAATAACGGCCTGGGCATTGAGTCAAACAGAGCTTGGATAGCGTGTACAGGTGCAGCTGCCCATGCAGCTTCAACACGATACCACAGTTCATCAAGAGTAGTGACTGGCGTATGGTGACGAGCCAGTTGCTCGGCCACCATTGATCAGACGTTGTCAATTGGTGAGAGATTTGAAGAATGCGCTGGCCAGGGCAGCAGTCGACCATTTTCTGTATCCAGAAAGGCCCGTACAGGACCTGCAACATGTGGTCGTGCATTATCCCGCTGAAATGTAGAGTTTCGCAGGGATCGAACGATGGGTAGAGCCTGGGGCCGTAACACATCTGAAATGTAATGTCCACTGTTCAAAGTGCCGTCAATGCGAACAAGAAGTGACCGAGACGTGTAACCAATGGCACCCCATACGATCACACCAAGTGGTACGCCAGTATGGCGATGACGAATACACGTTTCCAATGTCCGCTCACCGCGATGTCGCCAAACACGGATGCGACCATCATGATGCTGTAAACAGAACCTGCATTCATCCGAAAAAAACGACGTTTTGCCATTCGTGCACCCAGGTTCGTCGTTGACTTCACTATCGCAGGCGCTCCTATCTGTGATGCAGCGTCAAGGGTAACCGCAGCCATGGTCTCCGAGCTGATAGTCCATGCCGCTGCAAACGTCGTCGAACTGTTCGTGCAGCTGGTTATTGTCTTGAATCGTCCCCATCTGTTGACTCAGGGATCGAGACGTGGCTGTACGATCCGTTACAGCCATGCGGATAAGGTGCCTGTCATCTCGACTGCTAGTGATACGAGGCCGTTGGGATCCAGCACGGCTTTCCGTATTATCCTCCTGAACTCACCGATTCCATATTCTGCTAACAGTCGTTGGATCTCGACCAACGCGAGCAGCAATGTTGCAATACGATAAACCGCAATCGCGATAGGCTACAATCCGACCATTATCAAAGTCGGAAACCTGATGGTAGGCATTTCTCCTCCTTACACGAGGCATCACAACAACGTTTCACCTGGCAACGCCGGTCAACTGCTGTTTGTGTATGAGAAATCGGTTGGAAACTTTCCTCATGTCAGCACGTTGTAGGTGTCGCCACCGGCGCCAACCTTGTGAGAATGCTCTGAAAAGCTAATCATTTGCATATCACAGCATCTTCTTCCTATCGGTTAAATTTCGCGTCTGTAGCACGCCATCTTCGTGGTGCAGCAATATTAATGGCCAGTGGTGTATATTAACGACTTGCCACTCTGTATTCATGAAGATACAAGGTTAGCTCTTTTTGCTGATGATACAAGTCTAGTAATCACACCCAAGAAGCAAGAATCAGATGAGGAAATTTTAAATAATGTCTTTCAGAAAATTATTAAGTGGTTCTCTGCAAATGGACTCTAACTAAATTTTGAGAAAACACAGTTTATACAATTCTGTACAGTAACTGCCATAACACTACTGATAAATATAGACAATGAACGGAAGTCTGTTGCTAAGGTAGAATACACAAAATCTCTGGGTGTGTGCATTAATGAGAAATTTGATTGGAAGAAACACATCACTGATCTGCTGAAACGGTTAGGTTCAGCTACTTATGCTATTAAGGTTATTGCAAATTTTGGTGATAAATATATCGGTAAATTAGCCTACTATGCCTATTTTCATTCACTGCTGTCATATGGCATCATATTTTAGGGCAATTCGTCATTAAGAGACAAAGTACTCATTGCACAAAAGCGTGTGATCAGAATAATAGCTGGAGCCCACCCAAGATCACCTTGCAGACATTTATTTAAGGAACTCGGGATATTCACAGTACCTTCGTAATACATATATTCACTTATGAAATTTGTCATTAATAACTCATCCCAAATCAAAAATAACAGCGAAGTGCATAGCTTCACCTCTAGAAGAAAGGATGATATTCACTATTCTGGATTAAATCTCACATTGGCACAGGAAGGGGTGAATTAGGCTCCCACAAAAATCTTTGATCATTTGCCAAATAGTATTAAAAGTCTGACAGATAGCCAACCAACACTTAAAAGCAAATTAAAAGAATTTCTGAACAACAATTCCTTCCACTCAATAGATGAATTCGTAGATATGAAGTAGTAACTGTAAAAAAATTAATGAATTAATTATTTTGTCTAAAGAAAACTTATGTTAAGGTGACACGCTCCACATCATTACGAAATGTCGTATTCATGATCTATGGAACAAAATTAATGTATGTATGTATGTATGTATGTATGTATGAATACAGTGGTACATCGACGATATTCTACGTCCCGTGTTGTTGTTGTTCATGGTAAGCCATCCTCGGCTTGCATTTCAGCAAGATAATAGCCGCCCGCATACAGCGAAAGTTTCTACCACTTGACTTCATGCTTAAAAAATCCTACCTTGGCCAGCAAAATCTCCGGGTCTCTTCCCAGTTGAGAACGTTAGGAGCAGTATAGGCAAGACCCTCTAACCAGCTTGGGATATTGACAAGTTAACAAGTCAATTGGGCAGAATTTGGCGCGGTATCGCACTGGAAGACACTCAACAACTCTATCAATCAATGCCAAGCCAAACAACTGCTTGCAGAAGAGCCAGTTTATCAAGCTCTGTCTCTTGAATAAATAAGCCAATTTTTCTGAAATTGTGGTCATTTATTTTTTCTGTACATGTACATCACACCTATCTATTTCCGTCCCATTCGGATAACGCCTTCGTGGTGTGTAATTTTTTTTCCTTGTAGTGTAAACAGTAGGAGGCTACAGAGGAATATATATATAGTATTTTCTTCCTTCGTGCAGTAAGTTAACGCAGCTGGACAGCATATCGTTAATATCAGACCGAATACCTCCCCCACACACTGTAGAATTGGTTGCCGAATGTATGAGCTGATGCAGATAAAGAGTTGTTCAGAATCGTAAATAAATTTATCTTTGAGGAATCAAGAACTGAAATCTCGCTGCGTGAAATGTATTGAATACAATGGAGATAAATCGTAAATACCTTTTCTTATTCTGTACCAAGGCCGCAGTGGAGTTACACTTCGTAACATGTAAAACACGTTCGATGCTCGGTCGAGACCGCGTTTCCAGCCTGCAACGAGAGCTCCTATCACTGCATAGCACAATGTGTTACACGCTGGCGTTTTTCAGTCCAAACAACAAGTTCCTGCCTCCTTTGTAGCTTGTACAGAAAGTCGTATAGTGGAAGGCGATATGAATAATGCATAGAACTCGGATACGCCACTGCAAGAGCGGAGACATTATGCAGGTAACCACATAGAGACATCGTTGCGAGGCACATGTGCTGTGTACGTATATCAGGAACTCACGTCCTCTCCGGTTTTCACGACCACCGCTCTCCTTGGCGGATATTCAAGGGCAGCTGTCGAGTTTCAGCCGGCTGTGTACTTCAGTCCCTGCGTTTTCTGAGCTTTTTCCGGAATGAGTGATGGACGGTATATTTTCGAGTATACAGCAGAGTTCACCGACTCTATTTTTGAGCACAGTACGTCGATGACTGACTTAGGTGTCTGTCTTAGGTTGCAAGCAATAATCTTACGTATGTTCGATGTCTGGACTCCAACCAGACGGTGAAGCACTGTTCTAGTAATTTGTCCGCTCGGAAGTTCTTATCACCTGTTCTTCTGAATTTCGTACCGTGATGGGATTTTCCTCCAGACAACCTGGGCTGATGCTAGTATATTGTACGTCGTATAACACTGTTGGTTGGGAGACCTCGATCAGTAATTCTGCAGCCTAATCTGGAAAGGTTCTTCTTCTTTCGCCCATAGTCGCATCTTTTCTTAGCGAAGTGTGACAAATGTATCTTAAGTTGTTTCGATATATACCCATACGTCCAAGCATTATGACCACCTGCATCAAAGTTACTTCTGTAAAATATCTGGGAGTATGCGTGCGGAACGATTTGAAGTGGAATGATCATATAAAATTAATTGTTGGTAAGGCGGGAGCCTGGTTGAGATTCATTGGGAGAGTCCATCAAGAAAGGAGGTGGCTTACAAAACACTCGTTCGACCTACACTTGAGTATTGCTCATCAATGTGGGATCCGTACCAGGTCGGTTTGACAGAGGAGATAGAGAAGATCCAAAGAAGAGCGGCACGTTTCGTCACAGGGTTATTTGGTAAGCGTGATAGCGTTACGGAGATGTTTAGCAAATTCAAGTGGCAGACTCTGCAAGAGAGGCGCTCTGCATAGCGATGTAGCTTGCTGTCCAGGTTTCGAGAGGGTGAGTTTCTGGATGAGGTAACGAATATATTGCTTCCCCCTACTTATACCTCGCGAGGAGATCACGTATGTAAAATTAGAGAGATTCGAGCGCGCACGGAGGCTATGCGGCAGTCGTTCTTAACGCGAACCATACGCGACTGGAACAGGAAAGGGAGATAATTACAGTGGCACGTAAAGTGCCCTCCGCCACACACCGTTGGGTGGCTTGTGGAGTATAAATGTAGATTTAGAAAGCTTGTTTGCCCGTCTTTGGAACGAAATATCACTGATTTTGAATGTCACGGATCCAGCAGTTTGTTGGTACGTTCGTGGAGGTATATGGTGTTAGGTGTCACGTAATTCGTGTAAATAACTGGCCTCTGCTCTGCATACGCGGTGATCGAGCCCGATAACGACCCAGGTGGATTGCATACGATTTGCGTGACGCGAATTTGGTCACCAAGCGATCAACGTGAATTCACTTTAATGTTCCCCAAACCACTGTAACACGGCTCTGGCTCCGGAATACGAACAATTATACTGCTGAGAGATGAATTCGCAGTCGGGGAAGACATCAAGCGTGAATGGCTGCAGGTGGTTCGCAGCTATCAGCGTGTCTTTGATTACTACCACAGGTCCCACGCAAGCGCTGGATAATGTTTCCCATAGCGTAATACTGCTCCCACTAGCCTACGTCCATGGCGTGCTGCACATCTCGTGCCGCTGTTCTTCTCGGTGGCGGTGTTTGTGGAGACGATCATCGATCTAGTGCAGCAAAAATATGATTCACCTGAAGAGCCGACACGTTTCATTGATGGATTGTCTAATCGCGAGGGTCCCGTGCCCACTGAATTCGTAATTGACGATGTCGTTGGGTCAACATACGATCACGTAGGGTTGGTCCGCTGCGAAACTCCACGTTCAACAATGTATGATGAACGGTGTGCTCCGAAACTCTTACACGTGCAACCAGCATTGTGCTCTTTCGGCAGAGATGCCACAGATCACAATCTCTCTTACTTTACAGAGCTGACAGAGCTTCTGAACCCCACGTTCCGTGAAGAGTCGTAGACGTCCAACCAAGAGCGCCTAATGGTAGTGTCACTTATCCCTTTCCGTAGATGCTCACGACAGGAGTACGTGAACATTCAATTAGCTTCGCCGTTTTCGAGTTACTCGTTCACAGCCTCTGCGTAATAATCGTCTGCTTGCTGTCAAAGTCGGTTATCTCAATGGATTTCCCCCATTTGCAGCTAGGGTCACACCCTGTCCGTGCCTGACCCGCTTACACACTTCTGTCACCCACTCGCGTGCCTGCAACGCCACTAGGCGGCACCCACCGTCACGCTAGTGAGTGGTCATAATGTTTTGTCTTACCAAAGTGAGCGTAACTCTAGTGAATTCTACGTTTCTTGCAAGCCAATAATCGATTGCAGGAACCTCAACTACGCCCGAACGCTTGCTTTAGAAGGAAGTCCCTTTGTTCATCATAGCCTAATTTTCGCTTGGAAGGAGTTCGTTCTGATGTACGAGGGACGTTCTCTAAGTAATGCATACATTTCTTCTCGGCCAATATCGGCTGAAAGAACGCAGAAAATTGTTGCGCAACATCGTGGAATATTCCCGCGTCAGCCCGTATATCTCAGTGAAGTTCCAATAGGTTTTGATAATACACTTCGCCTTCGAAATGGCATCTGCAACAGCAGAGAACTGTCATCGAATTTATCTTGGCGGAAAACCAGAGTATCGCAGAAATTCATAGGCGCTTGCAGAAGACCTGGCACCTGGCACAACAAAAGCGCGGTGAGTTGTTGGACGAGACACAAACCTGTCCCGTGTGCCGACCGGTCGCACACAGCGGACGCTCTCATTCGAGGTGATCGACGAATCGCAGTTAAAAACCTTGCTGCTCGACTAGGCGTCTCCTGTTGTAGTGCCGACACATTCGTCAGCCAGTTGGGGTTCCCAAGGTGTGTGCCCGCTGGTTTCCTCATTGGCTAACAGAAGAACATAAAGAGCATCGATGCTTGCGCGTTACGAGGCTGATCGTGACTATTTTTTGTCGAACATCATCACAGGCGACGAAACGTGGGTTCATCACTTCGAACCAGAAACAAAATGGCAATTCATGGAGCGGCACCACACCACCTCTCCTCCGAAGAAAAAGTTCAGTGCCGCATCCTCAGCCGGCATTGGAAATGAGCGTATGGCGTCAGTGGCCGGTAGTTCCCAGTCGGGAAGTTGGGCCGCCAAGAGCAATTCTTATTGAGTGCGACTTGCGCGTCGACAGTGGGAATGAAATGAGGACAGTACAACACCCTGTCCCTGAGGGGAGAAAAATCTCCCTCCCCAGCCGAGAATCGATCCCTGCCCCCCATGCGCGGCATTCTAACGCGCTGACCGTTCAGTAATTGGGCGGACCTCACCCGACACACTAATGTCAACGGTCTTCTGGTTCTCTGAAGGGGTTATTCTGTTTGATGTCCTCTCTCACGGAGCAACGATCAACTCTGAAGTGTATTGTGCAACCATCAGGAAATCGAGGAAATGATAGCACAAAAATACAAAGTAACTTCTTCTTTTCCATGACAACTCAAGGCGTTACACGAGTCTGCGCTCCCGAGAAGAAATCATAAAACTTCACTGGACTGTTTTTCATTCACAAAACTTTGTTGGACTGTTCTTCCACATGCAGCCTACAGCCGGGATCTCGCACCTTCCGACTTCCGCCTGTTTGGCCCAACAAAGGATCCACTCCACGGGAAGCAGAACGTGGATGAGGGGGAAGTTACTGATGCGGCAAGGCGTTGGCCACTACGTCGACCAGTAAGGTGGAGTAAGGCCGCCACACTGAACAGAGATCATGTTGAAAAATAGGGTTTTATAAATAAAATAGTGGGGAATAACGCACTGTACTGGAATTCTGAAGAAAACCAACTTGATTTCAGAAAAAAATGTTTTGCATTGCTTATTGAGCGCCTTCGTGGTATTCAAGGTCCTACCTATGAAGTTCCAGCGCTTACAAGTATAGCGCAAGCAAACGCCGCAATGTATGTTTCGTGCGTCAGTACGCCTACCGGCTTTTATCCAAGTGGAAATGTTTGTTGTCGGCGGGAAGTTTTCCATTGTGATGTTTGCTTTTGTTAACGATTTTTCAATGACCGACCTGAAAGAACAGTGTTGCTCTATGAAGTTCTGTTTTAAATTTGGTCAAACTGCCACAGAATTGCATAAAATGTTAATGCAAGAGTTCGGCAATGACGCTTTGGGGTAGACAAGCATTTGACGGTTTACACATTTTAAAAATGGTCGGACGTATATTGAGGAGAGCAAATTAAAGTAGAAGGACAACATAAAACTATCTGTTGCAAAAGCGTATGCCAGACTGAAATTCATTGGGAGAATCTTGAAAAAGTGTAACCCAACCATGAAGGAGATAGCTTACAAATCCTTCGTTCAACCGACACTTGAATTGTGTTCGTCTGTCTGGCGCACTTACCAGGCAGGACTGATAGAGGAAATGGAGAAAAGAAGAGTAGCGTTTTTCGTCACAGATGTTTTAGTCTCAGAGATGCTCATCAGATTCCAAAGGCAGACGCTACAAAAGAGGCTTTGTATACAACAATGTGTTTTAATGTGAAAATTCCGAGAGTGTCGAGAGGAGTCAACCAATATATATAGGTTGCTCCTACGTATACAGGTATAGTGAGGGAATAGAAGCCATGGGATTGCGATATGGACATATACAGATGCAGATAGTATGGCGTGCATTCCCGGAGCTGTCATTTGTACTCAGGTAATTCATGTGGAAAGGTTTCCGACGTGATTATGGCCGCATGACGGGAATTAAAAACATTGAATGCGGAATGGGAGTCGGAGCTAGACGCATGGGACATGGGTTATGGAATTCAATATTCCGAGATCCACAGTGTCAAAAGGATGATAAAGGATGTGAAGGTTAGTATTTCACGTATTATCTCTAACCACAAAAAACGGAGTGACCAATGGCCTTCACTTGACGACCGAGAGCAGCGGCATTTGGGAGTGTTGCCAGTGTTAACAGAAAACAGCAGTGCCTGAAATAACTGCAGAAATTAATGTGGGACATACAACGAACGTATCCGTTAGGACAGTGCTGCCAAATTTCGCCAGAATGCGCTATCGCATCAGAAGATGACAAGAGTGCCTTTGCTAACAGTACGACGTCTCTTGCGGCGGGCCGGCCGCAGTGACCGAGCGGTTCTAGGCGCTACAGTCTGGAACCGCGCGACCGCTACGTCGCAGGTTCGAATCCTGCCTCGGGCATGGATGTGTGTGATGTCCCTAGGATAGTTAGGTTTAAGTAGTTCTAAGTTCTAGAGGACTGATGACCTTAGCAGCTAAGTCCCATAGTGCTCAGAAGCATTATTTTTTTCTTGCGGCGGCTCTCTGGTGGTCACGACGATATCACTTGGATCCTAGACGACTGGTCAGATGAGTCCCGATTTCAGCTGGTAAGAACTAATGGTAGCAAAAAAAAAAAAAAAAATAAATAAATAAATAAATAAATAAATAAATAAAAATAAATAAATAAAAAATAAATAAAAAATGTTCAAATGTGTGTGAAATCTTATGGGACTTAACTGCTAAGGTCATCAGTCCCTAAGCTTACACACTACTTAACCTAAATTACCGTAAGGACAAACACACTCACCCATGCCCGAGGGAGGACTCGAACCTCCGCCGGGACCAGCCGCACAGTCCATGACTGCAGCGCCTGAGACCGCTCGGCTAATCCAGCGCGGCCTAATGGTAGCATTCAAATGTGGCGCAGACCCCATCAGGCCATGGACCCAAGTTGTCAACGAAGTGCTGTGCAAGCTGGTGTGAGCTGCGTTTACATGGAATGGATGGGGTCTTCTGGTCCAACTGAATGAATCAATGACTGGAGATGATTATATTCGGCTACTCTGCGGGCACTCGCAGCCGCTCATGGATTTTATGTCCCCAAACACCGACGGAATTTTTATGGAGGACAATGGCCATATCTCTGGGCCACACTTGGTTCGATTGGTTTGAAGAACATCATGGACAATAACGTGGACAGCCAGATCGCACAACACAAGTGCCAGCAGATATTTGGACATAATAGAGACGCCAATTCGTGCAGAAAATCCTGGTCCGGGCACACCTTCACAATTCTGGATGGCTATGAAGGCAGCACGGCTCAGTATTTGTGAAGGGGGACGTCAAAAGACTTGTTGACTCCATGTCATTTTAAGTTGCTGCACTACGCCGGGCAAGAGGTGGTCTGGCACGATATTAGAAGGTATTCCATTACTTTTGTCTCATCATTGTATCTCGAAAAATGACCTCGGGGTAAAATTGGAGAGATTCCAGATCACATGGACGCTCACCAACGGCCGTTCTTCTGGCGTACAACTCGCGACTGGAACGGACGGAAGTGACACTGATACACAAAGTACCCTCCACCACACACCGTAAGATGGCTTTTGGAGTATAGTTGTGGATGTGCATCACACAAAAAATGCATCGATAGCGACTTTCATTGCGCCAAGAAGTAGCTGAATCCTTCCGAAACTTCAATATCGATACTTCCACTTCTCTCCATGGGAACCAGCGGCGTTACTCAAGCCCTGCGTTTGGTGTCATACATCTACAAATTTCTGCAAATTTTCACATACGGAAATCTATATTCCCACAGCCTATTATCACTTGTTTCTCTTGTATACATTTTATTAAATTTTGACTAAATGCTTGTAATGGCAGCTGTTTTCGTAATGTAATTTATCCATTTCTGCATTTGTTATTAACTTTTTGTTTAACTATTCTGCATATATATTACTGTAATAACTGTTTTACTTCTTCCATACGTGATTAGCTATAACTGACGTAATGCGGTATGCAGTGGAGGGAGCAACTCCGTTACTGTCTTGAGCAGCTGACATTTATCGATCCACGACGCCTTCTCCGTTCATCACCATGATCTATTACTTTTAACTTCGGTTATATTTTTCGTATTTTGTATTTTGGTATTATTATCAAATGTCTCTCTACATTCATTCTGTATTTACATTTCAATTTAATATGGTTTGAACATGGTAACAGTTTGACCGAAACCGGTTTCCATTGCCAACAAATGGTTTGTTTCAGTAATGAATGTTTTCAGTTTAGTTTTAAAATATTTTATCAAGGCTACTGATATTCCGCACGGAAAAAGTTCTACAAAATTGTTTCCGGAACTTTCTGTAATTACATCTTGTGTAAATGGAATCGGACTGCAGCCTGTCGAAGACATGAAGACAATAGACAGCAACAGCCATAATTTTTCTGAATAAAACACCTGAAAGGTATGAATGGTCCGCGTCTACCAGGAAGTAGTCTACGGATACCAGTTGGATATAGTGGTGCCTATAATGGCACGAAAGTTTACGTGTCTTATCTAGCTACGTTTATAAAGACCTGAAGATGTCAGGGGGCCCCGAAACTGGTAGCTGAATAAAATTATTAAATAAAATTACGGCTATTGATATCTACTTTCTCCAAGTTTCCAGAACTGGTTGGAACCCACGGGAAAGTGTTTTGTTCGAGAAACAATTTGCAGGAAAAATTGATTTTCTTTTCATTGCATTCGAAAAAAAAACTTAAAAAGCAGCTCTTGTAACCTGAACCTCAGCGTTGACGTACTCGCCTGCGCGTACGTTCCATTCGGCAGGAACGGTGTGTGCAGTTCTCGCACGTACTTGACGACCGAGGAGTAGATGGGGTCGCAGAGTGGCTAATATGGGAGCAGGACTGTACCGCCTTCGCAAGTGCTGGGAGGGTAGGTTTTAAGAACGCCCACTCTAAAAGCAGCCAATGCTGATGATGGCTTTCGTAGGGGATCGTGAGCAGAAAGACTTCATTTTTGCGCACGTCCTTGTCGGGCGCCCGATATTCGTCCCGGTCCAGATCCCATAGCTGAAAACTAGAGGGTGTACTGATAGGCACACAAACATCCAAAACGTGCAAAATGTGCATGCATATATCGACCAGCAACACCAGAAATACGTTTCTTTTTAGTGGCTGCATGATGCCAGAAACTGCTGATTTTATGCGACGGCAAATATTGAGACTGTCCTCTTTGCAATCCGAGGAATATGTAACATCTTCGTTTAGAAAGTGAACATGGGACTTTCCTCCACTTTGCAAAGGAAGACCATAATCCTAATGTGTTAAAAGTTGTGTAAGCCAGAAAACGTGTGTTTCACACTCCTGATTTATTATTAAATGACCAAATACGCTTCTATACTTCTCTTTTAAACATCATGTAGGCCTAATTCTTACAGTCTTCCAATTCTTCGCCGGCCGTTGTGGCCGAGCGGTTCTAGGCGCTTCAGTCCGGAACCGCGCTGCTGCTACGGTGGCAGGTTCGAATCCCGCCTTGGGCATGGATGTATGTGATGTCCTTAGGTTACTTAGGTTTAAGCAGTTCTAAGTTCTAGGGGACGGATGACCTCAGATGTGAAGTCCGATAGTGCTTAGAGCCATCCAATTCTTCCTACACTGTTTCTTCCACTATACTGCTCTTTTTTCCCTGTATTATTTATTTCATTCTGGTTGTCTATGTACTTTAAACATTGTGTTATTTTACAAAATGTACGCCGCGCGGGATTAGCCGAGCGGTCTAGGGCATCTACATCTACATTTATACTCCGCAAGCCATCCAACGGTGTGTGGCGGAGGGCACTTTACGTGCCAGTCATTACCTCCCTTTTCTGTTCCAGTCGCGTATGGTTCGCGGGAAGAACGACTTTCTGAAAGCCTCCGTACGCGCTCGAATCTCTCTAATTTTACATTCGTGATCTCCTCGGGAGGTATAAGTAGGGGGAAGCAATATATTCGATACCTCATCCACAAACGCACCCTCTCGAAACCTGGCGAGCAAGCTACACCGCGATGCAGAAGGCCTCTCTTGCAGAGTCCGCCACTTGAGTTTGCTAAACATCTCCGTAACGCTATCACGGTTACCAGATAACCCTGTGACGAAACGCACCGCTCTTCTTTGGATCTTCTCTATCTCCTCCGTCAACCCTATCTGGTACGGATCCCACACTGATGAGCAATACTCAAGTATAGGTCGAACGAGTGTTTTGTAAGCCACCTCCTTTGTTGATGGACTACATTTTCTAAGGACTCTCCCAATGAATCTCAACCTGGCACCCGCCTTACCAACAATTAATTTTGTATGATCATTCCACTTCAAATGGTTCCGCACGCATACTCCCAGATATTTTACAGAAGTAACTGCTACCAGTGTTTGTTCCGCTATCATATAATCATACGATAAAGGCTCCTTCTTTCTATGTATTCGCAATACATTACATTTGTCTACGTTAAGGGTCAGTTGCCACTCCCTGCACGAAGGGCCTATCCGCTGCAGATCTTTCTGCATTTCACTGCAATTTTCTAATGCTGCAACTTCTCTGTATACTACAGCATCATCCGCGAAGAGCCTCATGGGACTCCCGACACTATCTACTAGGTCATTTATATATATTGTGAAAAGCAATGGTCCCATAACACTCCCCTATGGCACGCCAGAGGTTGCTTTAACGTCTGTAGACGTCTCTCCATTGAGAACAACATGCTATGTTCTGTTTGCTAAAAACTATTCAATCGAGCCACACACCTGGTCTGATAGTCCGTAGGCTCTTACTTTGTTTATCAGGCGACAGTGCGGAACTGTAATCGAACGCCTTCCGGAAGTCAAGGAAAATGGCATCGACCTGGGAGCCTGTATCTAATATTTTCTGGGTCTCATGAACAAATAAAGCGAGTTGGTCTCAAGATCGCTGTTTCCGGAATCCATGTTGATTCCTACAGAGTATATTCTGGGTTTCCAAAAACAACATGATACGCGAGCAAAAAACATGTTCTAAAATTCTACAGCATATCGACGTCAGAGATATAGGTCTATAGTTTTGCGCATCTGGTCGACGACCCTTCTTGAGGACTGGGACTACCTGTGCTCTTTTCCAATCATTTGGAACCTTCCGTTCCTCCAGAGACTTGCGGTACACGGCTGTTAGAAGGGGGTCAAGTTCTTTCGCGTACTCTGTGTAGAATCGAATTGGTATCCCGTCAGGTCCAGTGGACTTTCTCCTCTGTTGAGTGAGGGCGCTGTAGTCATGGACTGTGCGGCTGGTCCCGGCGGAGGTTCGTGTCCTCCCTCGGGCATGGGTGTGTGTGTGTGTGTGTGTGTGTGTGTGTGTGTGTGTGTGTGTGTGTCCTTAGTATAATTTAGGTTAAGTAGTGTGTAAGCTTAGGGTCTGATGACCTTAGCAGTTAACTCCCATAAGATTTCACATACATTTGAACATTTTTTACGAAATGTACATTTTACCTATAATAAGATAAGTGAATTTTCAGGACACTGATAAGAGGGCGTGCCAAAAAGTAATGCCTCTGAATTTATGTGGAATATCACAGAGATTTTTAAATAAAATAAACTTTATTAACTTTTTCCATCTTTATTCTTCAGTCCACATTCTTATTTCTCAACGGTCACCCCAGCGACGAACTCATTGCTTCCAACGAGAAACCGATTTGGTTCAAATGGCTCTGAGCACTATGGGACTCAACTTCTGAGGTCATTAGTCCCCTAGAACTTAGAACTAGTTAAACCTAACTAACCAAAGGACATAACACACATACATGCCCGAGGCAGGATTCGAACCTGCGACCGTAGCGGTTCCAGACTGCAGCGCCTAGAACCGCACGGTCACTTCGGCCGGCGAGAAACCGTGTTTTTTTTAAATTTTTTTTATACCGTCACTGTAGAATATTTGAATTCGTTGACGGAGGCACAATGTACCCTCTGGTTGCACCGCTTGAACAGTGTCTAAGTGAAGTCCTGGAAGGGGTTGCTTACATTTTAAAAGCAGATGAAATTCGGATGGGCCCAAATCGGGATTGTATGTAGGGTGATGGACCCGAGTAGAGGGATTTTTGCATACATCGCAGCGCTCGTGTGTGATCTGTCTGTCATGCTGAGCGAGAAAGTACTCCATTTGTGGACGATTAGAAAGTCGATTACAGCACGCCGGTAACTACTGCGAAGTTACGTACTACGATTGGGATTCCTCCAGGGGTGGAGGATTGCAACTTGCGTCTGCGAAGTGGCCAGGTCAACCGATTAATATGCGTGACACGTAATACCTGAACCCATATTTAAAAATAATTAAACAAAATGGAGTCATTGCTTTTCATCACGTTCTCGAACATAATGTAGCTTATCAATTTCCTGTTACAGTTGTCAGTTTTTTTTTCACTCTGGTTCTGTATCATCTTCCTTACGTAATCACTCTTCAAGCTGTTCTTCAGTACACTTTTTTGTATTAATGTTTCATTATGATTGTAAATTTAATTTACAATGTTATATAGTCACATTCCTTAGGGATTTAGTGTTAAGGTTTCTTTGTATACACAGGGGTTGCGCCAAACCCGAGAACGAAAGTAACTTTAGGAAGTTGTGTCACTGAGAAGTTGTTAATTCGATGAAAATTCGCCCAAGCATAGAAAGAGCTACAGTACAATGCAGAAGGTAACATAAAAAATACGCAACGCGACGAACAGGAATGACACTGTTATTCACAGACAATAACTACACCGAAGTCGCCAAGATTTTGACTGTTCTCTGGACATTACAAAGTGTGCGATGCGGTGCAAGACAGTCATGTCTGACAATGTTCCTGATTAGTTACATGTTCCCACCTCTTCTCATACGAGGGTATGTAATGCACCCAGGAAAATGCCTAGCGTATTATTCCTAGACGTTTTCCCATCAGTCCTATTACTGTCGAAAGTGGATTACAACCAGAAAATCGCAAACAATGTGATCTGTTTCCAGATATAACGATATGTATTATATCTAGTCCATGTAACTGTGGAAAAACGAATATGATTATTAAACTGTTCGTTCAAGACATTGTTCTCAAATTTATTCCAAATGTCTTCTGCAATGTAAGTATAAATTTCGAGGGCAAGTATTTGAAAGCTAGAGTGATTTTGGATATTGTCAAGAACGATGTAATACTGCAGAATGAAGCATTACCGTCTTAGACTATTGTTACTCTAGAAGTTACTTCTGATAAGCGATATCATATGAAGGCAACCTCTTTAAGGCTCCTCATTATGGTGGAGACAGCTTTTACCCACCTCAGACATATAGCAAAATTCTGAAACATTTTCTTAGAAACATTGCTGATGTTTTCAAATAAGGCAAACGTAATTAGTACTTAGTAACCGTGTTAATCCTGATATGATTTTAATACGTTCCTCGGAATGTGTAGACGACCGTGGAGCTAGAATGCGTGCAATTATCTAGCTATAAACAAAGATGATGATTTTAATAACGGGCGTTATCGTGTTAATTTCAATAACTATATTTGTGTTTAAAAGTACTTGCCTGTAGACAGTCGAAGTACGAGTATATGTCTGTTTCAACCCGCATGGCATACAATAAACAACTGTCATCGGCTCTGGATGAGATGAGATCGACGTCGTATCTCCTGGCACATTATAGCCATAAGAAGCTCTTTCATTGCTCTGTAAAAAAAAAGTGTGCACAGTAAAATACTGAGCTGCGTTGGGAGACCGAAAACTGCGACACAAAGCTGACTTATAAACTTCCTGATTGGCCTGTTTACAAGCAAGAGGTGTGGTTTAATGGGTTGAGAAATGTGACTGGACAGTAAAATATTGATTTGTTATTGATGCAGTTGAATATGTGTAACACATTTGGTTTAGACGCCTTTTTGGCTTGTTCCTAAGAAGGGTGCTTAGCTTAAGGGGCTGATGAATATGACTGGACAGTAATATGCTGCGCTGTTACTGGAAGAGTTCAGTATGTATGTTGAATTAGAGGCTTTCAGGTTGAGCTATTTCCAGGAAAGGGGAATGCCTTAGAAGGGGGAAGGAGAGGAGAGGGGAAGGTGCTTGTGTTAGGAGAGAGGAAGAGGGAGAGAGGAGAACGGATTCGGCTTAGAAATGAGGCTGGGGAGGAAGGGTAGCGGCAGAGGAAGGGGGAGGGGAGGGACTTCAAGGTCTTATTTTATCCAAAGTGTATCGTGCTTTGCTCTCCTACTTATGTCTTGAACACAGCGTTGTATATAAGTGAATTATGGACTATGAGAAAACATGGAAGGAAAAGAACAGAAATGTTTGAGACGAAGTGTTACAAAGGAAAGATGAAGAGTAAGTGGACTGGTAAGGTAAGGAACGGGGAGATTTTCCACAGAGGGACTGTCTGGATAACTGTAATTAGGAGACAGAGCTGGGTGATATGTGATATGTTAAGACATTAGGAGAAAACTCGCATAGCTCTAGAAGAGCCATAGAGAGCAACTGTAGGGAAAAACAGAGATTGGAATATATCCAACAAATAGTTGAGGGAGTCGGGTTTCTACGTTCCTCTGTGATGAAGAGGTCGGTACGGGACTGAAAAGACGTTGCTGACCGCAAAGAATGAATCATAAGACAAACGTCTAATATGCGTATATTGCATTCCTATTTGGCCCCTACGGTACGGCCAGCCCTGCTCGGAAGTCCATGGCATCGGTCGCGATAGGGAGTGCTAAAACGACGCATTAAAAGGCAGTGCTGCCTTGGAAGCAAATACAAAAAGGCCAGCACAGGAAAACAGGGCATTACTGAGTATCAAACATAGGTCGTATCATGATTTTTTTTTTTTTTTTTTTTTTTTAGAATGTACAGCTGGGGTACAATGATTTATGGAAGTGAAAAACGGACAGTAGGAAAACCGGGAAAGAAGAGAATAGAACCATTTGGGAGATGCTATTGAAGGATGCTAAACATAATTTGGTCTGATAAGGTAAGCAGTGAGGAATTCTACAGAAAATACTGACTAGGAGGTAATTTTCATTCATTATAAACGACTGTATTCGGAAGCCTGCAGTTAAGTCAATAATAAATTGAATAACGAACATCACATCAGTTACATTTTTTTCATGGATGGCACGACGTTTCAGGAATTTATTTCCATTTTCAAATTCTGTGGCAGGTTGCATGAGTATTTTATGTGATATCTATGTGAGTGTCGTTTTGCTTCTCTTGCCCTGCAATCGCGTTTTTGTCGTACTGCAATAAGAAAATAAAATCTTGTACTTTTTTGATGCGAATATTAGAAAGTAGTTATCTTCGGCGTAACTTCTCAAAAATATTGTGCCTCCTTCATTATGGAGAAAGTCACGAGCATGCAAACCACCACCCACACTGTTTATTTTACATAAAATCATAACATGGTTCGAAAATACTGAGACAGTAATGCTTCCCAAATAATTTGGGTACAGTTACAGGTGTTTTATTAGAGTAGATTGCATTTGTATTTGTATTGAATCGTCACTCATAACTGCAGTTGATGTCCTCAGTCTTTGACGGGCTGAATAAAATCTTATCAGTTTATAAGACGTGTCACTTCGAATAAAACACACGAGCTTTCGATAGCTGCCGCCGCCATCGTCAGCGGAAGTTAAACTCACTGAGTGCTGGAACTGACAGTTTTCGTTTAGAACGGGTCGAAGTGACACATGCGCGGGAAGGTGAGTTGAGTAGCTCATTGAATCTCCGACGCGAGGGACCGGCGCCACCTTTGAAATTGTTGCTCCTGTCTTCCGACAAGTGTCAAAGCACTCGTCTTTGCTTTTGCTCGATATCCAGAGAGAGTGGTTACAGTTAGAGAAAAACTACAAACACTTCAGGTGCCACCAGCGGAGGACACCTCGTGAAGGACACCTCGTGAAGTGGCGGAAGAAGCCAAGCCGGCTACTTTCCTACCCACACAGGGGCAAAGAGCAGAAGTATTGGCCGCGTTCTGCAGTGATATGATGTGAAACCAATGTTCTGGCTCGCCCAGCGATACGAAATATGTTACTCCCCCTTGAAGACGACGTAGCTGTTTGAATGTCCAGTGAGTACGGTGTCCCCTGAAATCGCTGCAGAATGTGAATAGGTCAAACTATTCTCACTGTTGCTGAGAGTTGTTATGAGCACAAGCGACGTATTAAACAAACGGAGCTTGCGAAGTTGGCCAAAGCTAAACAGTGCCTGCAATTAGAAAAGACGAGTCTTGGCTCACGCATATTTTAAAAGAGACGGCCAAGGTTAGAATAAACCGCAACAACTTCAACAGAGACTTACGAGGGTCACTCCAAAAGAAATGCACACTATTTTTGTAAAAATACAGTTTTCATTATGCATGTGTGAAAGTCTTACACTTACAGTGTTAGATACATCCTTCCCGCTTGTTTTCAAACTTAGTTCAACCTGTTCCCGTGAGTGGCGCCGCCACAGCATGTCTTCAAGATGGCTGCTACACTTGACGTTCGGCAGAAGCAACGTGCTGTCATAGAATTCCTGTGCTGTGCAAACGAGACAGTGGGAAACATCCACAAGAGGTTGAAAACGGTGTATGGAGATGCTGCTGTCGATCGCAGTACAGTTAGCAGCAGGTTACGCGATGAAAGCGGGCACGGCAATATTGAGGACTGTCCTAGCACGCAGGCCTCGTACTGCACACACTCCAGACAATGTGCAGAGTGTTAACGAATTGGTGACTGCTGACAGACGCAGCACAGTGAACGAATTGTCACGCTACGTTGGCATAGGGGAAGGAAGTGTTTGCAGAATACTAAAAGTGTTGGCGTTAAAAAAGGTTTGTGCCAGGTGGTTTCCCAGAATGTTGACAGTGGCTCACAAAGAAACAAGAAAAACGGTATGCAGCGAACTTTTGGAACAATATGAGAATGGTGGAGACGAATTTCTTGGATGAATTGTGACAGGTGATGAAACATGGCTCCATTTTTCACCAGAGACGAAGAGGCAATCAATGGAGTGGCGTCACCCAAGAAAGAAAGAATCAAAACCACACCTTCTGCTGGAAAAGTTATGGCTACAGTGTTCTTCGATTCCGAAAGACTCTTGCTTATGGACATCATGCCAAGTGGAATCACCATAAATTCTGATGCCTATGTGACGACACTGAAGAAACTTCAAGCTCGACTGGGTCGTGTTCGACCACATTGCCAAAAGCAGGATGTTTTGCTGTTGGACGACAATTCATGGCCACATGTCAGTCAAAAACCATGGAAACGATCACAAAACTCTGACAACACTGAAACACCTGCCTTGCAGTCATGACCTGGCTCCATGTGACTATCATCTCATTGGGAAACTGAAACTCTCTTCGTGGAACAAGGTTTGAAGATTATGACTCTCTTGTGCACGCTGCCAAACAGTGGCTCCAACAGGTTGGTCCAGAACTTTACCGTGCGGGTATACAGGCGCTGGTTACAAGATGGCGTAAGGCAATTGAGAGGGATGGAAATTATGTGGAGAAATGAAAATATTGCTCCTAAACGACGTATCTACACACTGCAAAACTTTCAAACATGTAGAATAAAAGATGGATTTTATAGAAAATAGTGTGCGTTTCTTTTGGAGTGACCCTCGTAGTAGTGTTTGGGGGCAAGCTTTCGATATAGAGTGAATGCTAAGTCGGATGCTTGGCACTTGTAGGGAGGCAGGAGCGACTCTTACTCCACCTGGCGTCACTCGATCCTGCAGCTACTATGAGAAGCACAATTATTTGCCTTCCCGCACATGTGTGACTTCTCCCCTCTCTGGAAGATTCCAGACGTTGCTATCGCTACTGTATAAAAGGAGCAGCATGCCAGCCCCTATAGTCAGTGGTTTTTTATGCATGATGACTGTGTCGGAGACATCTGTCGGAAGCTCCGTTGTTTTATTCGAAGTGACACAGCTTATAAACTGAGGAGGTTTAATTCAAGCTGCTGTCAGTACAAGAGCGAATATTTAACAGTTATGCTCCAAGTTCTATTTTATACTATTTTGTTGCAAATATTCAGAGAATTTATAAAGACAATAGTACAGATTTACTACAGTTGTTAAACACAAGAAGAAAACCACCAGGATAGCCATGCGTGTTAGGCGCCGCTTGTGGGGTGGAGAGGTACACAGGCTGCGTATCGAATACGCTCGGTTGACTAGTGATGAGGTCAGTGTGCCGGCCAACCTGCATCTGGTTTTTAGGTGGTTTTCCACGTCCCACTATATGAATAACGGGTTAGTACTCAAGTCCTGCCTAAGTTACACGATTCGTAAACATTTAGAAAACTTTCGCTCACTTTCTCATGAATAGCGCTACACGCAAGCAGTTGGGGGTCACGTATCTCATCCCAGAGGGTTACAGGGTGGCGACAGGAAAGGTATCAGGCCACCCATGAAGTTAAAAAAGTCAAATCCATTAGTGACCACGCCGACCCTTCGCTGATGCGAGATGAAGGCAGAAGGAAAAGACAAACTTTTGAACAAATTCACCGAATCATTGTCTAGCTTGTCATTGAGAACTATTTCTCATGAAATTTTGTGGTGGATAAAAATTTATACTCCTTTAAATCAATTTCGTGTTACTTGCGGAAGTGTTGGAGTGTCTTGAGATCTACCATACTACTTTGGTAATGGACATCCACGGTTTTTGTTGTATGTTGCTGTGGGTGATTAACTCATTATTGATGAGAAGAAGGGACAGGATGATCGGAAATCTGTTACATCAGAGAATAAATTCCGTGGTACTAGACGAAGCCATTGTAGGGAAAGGAAAAAAGAACAAGAAATAATCTAGGCCCTTCGGCGTTAGTATTGGTATGAGGCGAAGAGTCTGATAGGAAAGAATTCTTGGCTAGCAACATCAAATCTGTAAAAAGACTGACGATATAAAAATGGGTGCACTAGATACGTCTTGTTCCGGCATCTACATCCACCTGATTTCTCTGCAATTCAGAATTAAGTGTCTGGCAGAAGATTCATCCAACCACCTTCAAGCTATTTCTTTCCCGCTCCACTCTCGAACAGCGCGCGGGAAAAACGAACTCTTAAATCTACCCGTGCGAGCGCTGATCTCTCTTATTTTATTATCAAGATCATTTCTTCCTAAGTAGATGGATTCAACAAAATATTTTCCCATTCGGAGCAAAAAGTTGGTGATAGAAGTTTCACGAGAAGTTCCTGCCGCAACGTGAAAAGTTTTTGTTTTAATGACTGCCACCCGAATTCGAGTGCCATGTCCGTGGCACTCTCTCCCCTATTTCGCTATAATACAAAGCGAGCCGCCCTTCTTTGAACGTTTTCGACATCCTCCGTCAGTCCTGTCTGATGCAGATCCCACACAGTGCAGCAATACTCCAGAAGAGGGCGGACAGGCGTAGTGTAAGCAGTCTCTATAGTAGACTTGTTACATTTTCTAAGTGTGTCTGCAGCTCGTGGTCTTGAGTGAAAACCGGCACGATAGCTCAGCGTGTTCGGTCAGAGCGTTAGCTACGCTTTATAATAAAAAAACTGAGCGAACAGATGAACGAACAAACTGCACGAGTGTCATCGGACGTCCGCCCTGAACAAATTCAGTGAAGAAATCAGGTGGATGGCCGGCACGGTAGCTCGGCGTGTTCGGACAGAGGGTTACGTACCCTCTGTAATAAAAAAAAAACTGAGTTAATCGATCATCAACGAACTTCATCGGATGTCTTACGACGTCCGCCCCGAGCAGATACAACGAACAAAATGAGAATTAAAAAAAATAAAAAAAATAAAAAAGTTGCGTTCTCGTTTTCAGCGCACGGGGTCCCGGGTTCGATTCCCGGCGGGGTCAGGGATTTTCTCTGCCTCGTGATGACTGTGTTGTGTGTTGTTCATTATCATTTCATCATCACTGACTCGCAAGTCGCCGAAGTGGCGTCAACTAAAAAGAAGTTGCAATACGGCGGCCGAACTTGCCCGCATGGGGCCTCCCGGCCAACAATGCCACACGATCATTTCATTTCATTTTCTAAGTCTTCTTCCAATAAATCGTAGTCTTTGATCTGCTTTTCCCACAACATTATCTATGTGATCATTTCAGTCTAAGTTATTTGTAATTGTAATCTCTAAGTATTTAGTTGAATTTACAGCCATTTGATTTGTGTGATTTATCGTGCAACCGAAATATACCGTACTCATGTGATTAACCTTCACACTTTTCATTACTTAGAGTCAATTGCCACTTTTTGCACCATACAGATATTTTGTCGAAATCATTTTGCAATTCGTTTTGATCATCTGATGACTTTATAAGACGGTAAATGAGTGTCATCTGTAGACAATCTGAGGCGGCTACTCAGACTGTGTACAAAATCGTTCACGTAGATCCGCAACAGCAGACGGCCTATAACAACTCTTCCTTGGAGAACGCCAGGTATGACCTCTGTTTTACTCGATGATTTTCCGTCATTTCGCCCATAAAGTAGACCCACACCCGAGCTACCGTTCGTGGTATCACTCACGATCAGAGCCGTGTCGGAACGTTCACATTCCAAGGCAGCAGCATTTTTTCGCCAGCGCCTAACGTACAGAAAAGCAAGATGTGAACTCTTGACGCGTACTACGCGAGTGTTTCGCGCTCTCGGAGCCGGCGGCCGACTTGGAGGAGCTTTTAGGCGCGCCGCGGGAACTGCTCGCCAAAGTGCAGCCCACACTCAGCCGCACAAAAACTGAGCCGGCGGAGGGGTGGCTGAGGCCTCGGGTACAAGCCTGCTCGCCTTAACCCAGCTCAGCCTGCCCACCCCTACCTCTACCTCTCCCCCTCCGCGCCACTCCCGACCGCACTCGTACACACGTCTCGAGCCAGAACTCAGTTCAGTGGCACCCGGCGTCTTTGACCGCCTTCCCAGAAACGGCCGAGCTGTAAACACAGGGCGGACGTTCGCGTCACACGGACGCTCATAAACGTCTATTTTTAAGTCCCCTCGGACTCTAGCTGCCGCCTGCCCATCTCAGACTTAAAGGAGGATCCCGCAGAGACTGAATTAGACGTACCACGGTGCAGACGTGTGTCTCGTACACTGCTTGACAATTTCCATAAAATCAATCGGTTAAGTCCAGTGGATCAGAAACTCAAGTATTTGGTACAAAGACTACAAAAGGACCCATTCTGCATATTGCACCACGGCAAAGGCAGCGACACAAGTAAAATGTGCAATACTTGAACACCGGCTTCATGGTAGTAGGTATGGTGAAATAGGTCAAAAAATGACATTTTATGATTATTATCTCTTAATATTCGATCTCTCCTGAATAATTTGGTGCATTTGCCGATTAATTCTAATTGGAATTCTAGTTAAATTATTTATTATTTCGAAGTTAATAGTGCAGGTGTAAGAAAGTCCAGACATTCTAGACTGACTTCCTGAAGTATCTCTATCTCCGGAACTATTCAGTCTAGAAGACTGGTTTTCAGCTACTTGTTCCTTGAATTCATGTTAATGTTCCTGTTAAGAAGTTGGATGCAGTGCGTAAACAGAAATGGCGGTATTACACATGCATTTTGTGGAGACTCTAAATGGTAAAGGAAGACTTACAGGCAAAAACATTGATGGACTCCAGCAATACTATCAAATGGCAATAAGAAACAAAACACATGACCTACAAGGGATGAAAACAGCAGTGTGGGCTACATTTTTCCACAAATTATCCACTGTTGATACACCTACATATGGTCTTCGCCCACCTGGTGTTGATTCATGGTGCATGTACCACATAGCTCAGGCAGCGGGTAAAGAGGAACAATTTGGGCGCAAAAATTGCATACCACCTGCAGTGATGGAAGCTGTTTAAAAATAGCTCTGAGCTCTATGGGACTTAACATCTGAGGTCATCAGTCCCCTAGAACTTAGAACTACTTAAACCTAACTAACCTAAGTACTTCACACACATCCATGCCCGAAGCAGGATTCGAACCTGCGACAATAGCGGTCGCGCAGTCCCAGACTGAAGCGCCTAGAACCGCTCGGCCGCAGCGGCCGGCGAAGTTATTTAACCAATCTATATACCTATAGAGTACGTTCAGCCTGACGTTCTCTCCAGATGTCTCCATAGTTGAACACAAAGCACAAATGTGTATTTCAGTAATGTCATTTGAACTCGCATACCAAAAGATGTCTTTGTAGGAACGAAAAATCTATGCTTTTGTGTTTGTGACGCTGTGATAAAGTTTAATGATGGTAATAAGGGAACAATTAGGGTACTAGAGCAACTCGGTATCACTCCAGGAGCCAACACACTGCAAGCTTTCCAGCGAATGGATCGATGTAGGATCATGAAAGCCCAGCATGCAGCAGAGGAAATGGCTAAAGAACAAGAGGTAGCAAAAGAGAGGAGCTTTTAGGTCTGTAGGATGATCAAGAACAGGATCCAGATAATGTTGAATACTGACCTGGCTGTTTCTAGGAGATGGAATGCCTCCGTGTGTGGGTTAATATCAAGTGAAACGTTTAAATTTGATTTCCTGAAAACGACTTTTTTTTAAATATTTGACCCATTATCCAAGAAACTATTACACATACGTATATCTAACTTTACATTATGTTACCTCTTAGTTTGCAGCTGCTCGTAAACCACCGAAACATTTATACCTATAATGGTTTTTTACTTACAGAAGCAAAAGTGAATTTAAAAAAACTTTAAGATAAATTTTAAAAAATCATAACTAGCTAATTATTTGTCTGTTTATTATGATTCTTGTTCAGTAATCAGAAAAGAGTGAAACTATACTTACCAAAAATTTCAGATATCTATCTACAAATGTTCTGAGATAAAGGGACATCAATATTGCAAATTTAACACTGTAGGTATAGGATGTACGTACTCCACTTAAAGAATTCTATAAAACTTACATTAAAATAATATAAACTTCCTCCAAATTTCAAGTAAGTATTTTTGGCAGCAAATTCCATTACATTCTACACAGCAGTACTAGAGACATGCATTTCTGTTGTCGAATGTGACGTGTTATCAGGTAATTATTAATTTGTTCTTTGAACCATGTAATTTTTCTTGTTTTTTTAAAACCTTTTTTGTTTTTATTATGATCATTCCTGTAAAACCTTTGCAACTTATCCACTGCAAATATTATATTTTTTTACTTACTGTAACATAATACGGCATTCGACCCGGAATCAGGCGAAATTACCACTTAAGTTAGAACAAAAAACGAAAAAAAAAACGTTGAATCTGTAGCATAAGAAATATACAAAATGCAAAATTATAATTTATGAAAATGAATATAAGTTAATAAGGCTATTCAATAGGTACAATTTAAGCAACACAGTTTACGAAAACATGGAAACATAAATGGGCTTATACTCGTGTTACAATGTAGCAATACCTTTCCCTTAGAAACGGAATTCATTTTAAGCTTGCTTCAGAATTTTTTTTATTTTTATTTTTTTTGTACGCCGCAACGAATGGAATTTCGTAGTATTTACAACAGCTGTAATCGACAAAACAGACATGCATGGCTGAAGAACCCTGTAATGTAACATACAGACACTGTATAAAACAGACCTTGTAATAATCAATTCAACTTACCTGACACATGAAAGCTGAAAAGTTTCACAACTCAAAATGAGCCATGCACACCTGCCAAAAGCAACGCTGAATCGACAACACAATCCTTACCGTGGCGAATTACGAAGTAGCTTCCAACAAAACTGATACAACTGCCCTGAAGTGAACAAATTTCGAGGAAGAGATGTGACGTTTTCCGTGCACTTGACTTCCGCATATCACACTCCGGCAAGAAAAGTGACAAGTCAAAAAACGACAATTTTTAGTCTACGTCACTGAAAAATACATGATTAAGTGAAATGAAGATTTTAATTCACAAGGAAGTGGAGTACTTTTTTGTTGCATATAAAAATGATTATTTAAGTGTACAACTTATTATCTCTTGAAATTAATCTCTTACGGACGTGAAAGTGAATGTATCTGTAACTTTGATGTGACTAAGATAAAAATTGTGACTATTCCGAGACCGAGTGGATTCTATACCATAGAAAAAATTAATTCGCTTTACAACAACACAGATAAGAATAATTACTTAACTTTGTACAATCAGTTTCCACAGAAATGTCATGAATGTGCACAACTATGTCTGAACATTAACCTATCACTTGATACACACAAAAGTTAAGTTTCTCACTTAGAATCATTTATATTTCTGCCTAAGATACTGATCACACAACTGGCCTGTTAGAAGACGATGCTGTCGTCTTAGTCAATGACCGAGGACTGGGCAGAGCGGATCTGAGCTCGTGGATGCAGCGCGTAGAGAAACGTTTGTGGGTGTGGCTGCACCAATGTCGCTCATTTGCCGACGTGAGCTTGCAGTGGTTATCATTTTTTGTGGTTGTGTGCAGGTATCAACCTTGCCCTGGCACTACGGTCTTCAGACGACACCACAGCTATTACTGCAATAATAATAATAATAATAATAATAATAATAATAATAATAATAATAATAATAATAATGATAATAATAATAATAATAATCATAGCGGTGGCAGCAGCAGCAGAATTATGACCGGTATTAACGTTATTAGATCTTAGTCAGTATTATTTCATCACATAGCCTTCACAGACACTCAACTCACTTTAATGCTATTTGTCATATTAAAATTGTTATTTATTAGGCAACTATGATGTAGGGAAAGTACTGTATATGTGAAACAGAGGGTCTGATGGGTCTTATCAGATCAAGTGAAATAAACAAATGAAAATAATACATAATCCATCCCTAGTGCGGGTTGTGTAAGTTGGATTGCCAATATTAAGGTGGATGAAATATTTTCCAGGCCTCTTGTATTTTTCCCATTCTGAACCTATATTAAGGCGCTTGAAATATTTTCCAGGCCATTTCTGTTTTGTGAATCCTGAATATGGGTGTTCGATTCTTGGAGAGTGAGGGGTAGGAGGGAGGTACTGATAATTTAATAGTTTTGTTAAATGTTAAATGTAGTCCCAGTTTGATTATAAATATGGATGTTGGGGACTAATAAGTAAAATCATGTAGTTTTCGCACAAGCTGAACAATTATGCATCACATACATCATCTTCTGGCCCACATTTTGATATATACTCTACAAGCAGCTGTACAGTGCATGGGGGAGGCTTCATCGTAGTAATATTAGCTGTTTTCTATCCTATTCAGTTCGTGTATTGACGGAGGAAAAATGACTATCCGTTTACCTTCGAATGCGTCCTTTTCTCTCTTATTGTATTTCCACGATCCTACGTGACATGCGCAGTGTAGGCAAGATGATGGTCGTTTTGTCTTCTTCCAATACGAGTTCTCTAAATTTACCCGACGGGGCTTCGTGAGAACTGCGTCGTCTTTCTTCCCGTTTCAGTTCCCTGAACATATCTATTATACTTTCAGATGTGCCATTACAATTGAAGTACCGCAACTCAGAATTATTTCGACATCTATTGCCATGACTATTTGATAAGGAGTCCAATCACAGAAACGGTATTTTAGAATTGCTCGTACTAGCTTCTTGTATGCCACTTCCTTTACAGAAGCATTGCATTTTCCGAGGACCCTTCTAACAAATGCAGTTTTCCATTCGCCTTTCCCAGTACTGATTTTTTACAGGGGCAAGCTGAAAACTGATGACTGAATGTTTTTGTGAAAACTAAAATATTTTAAAATGAAACAAACGTTATGAGTATTCTACATCTTTATTCTTCATTTCTTCAATTCTTTACAGAATTACTCTGGCGGCGAACCCGGTTCTGGCAACCAGAGACCACTTTGTTGGTACCGTCACTGTAGAATGTCTGACTTTGTCGACGGAGCCACAGCATCTCCTCTGCTTGCACTGCTTCATCACAATCCAAACGAAATGCTCGAAAGCGTTCTTAAAGTTCTGCAATCAGGTGAAAATTGGATGTGGCCAAGTTTAGGCTGTATGGAGGATGATCTATAGCAATGAACCAAAGGCGTCAGAGTGTTGCAGATGTTGCAGCGCTCGTGTGTGGTCTGGCATTGCCGTGCTGAAAGAGAGCTTGCTTTGTGTGTGCACGAATTCTTCGAATTTGTGAAACTCGATTGCAGCACGCAGTTCCCCATGCACCAACATAGTTACATTTCACACCGCCATGTCACACGCTACATTTCATAGCCCTCTAGCGGCAGAGGCTTGCAAGTTGCGTCAGAGGAGATGGGAAATCGACCGAGTAATATGCAAAACAGAATGCCTCAACCGATATTGAGAACAGAATAAAAAATTCCAAGGAATTACTTTTCAGTGCGCCCTCGCATTTAAGCGTCCCATTTAACATTACTTCTTAGTATTACCTTCAAACATACGATGTGACATGCTCAACATGTTTACTAATAACCTGATAATCGAATGCAATCTGATTCTTTGTCTTTTTTGTAGGCATATACTGAATTTTATATGTTTAAAAATTCTTGTCTCATCAGAAAACGATTCTCCAGCGTCATACGTACATTGCACGTATCGAGGAAGTCGTCGACTGCATTCTGTAGACTCATAAACAAGTACACTTTTCACATACACTACACCTTCAATTTTGCCTGGGACATATTGCTGCAGAACTAAATCAAAAGTAGATTCAACCCCCTGTTATGGCCAATATTTTCACGAAGTATCCTTTGGTTGTAATTAAAATGTTAGAACGGGAATCCCGTCCCAAGTAATTCAAATTGAGACTCCTTCTGGCTCAGAATCAGCTAGCCTAGTATCTGGCTGAGAAGTCCCTGGCCTTACATGGGTTATTACTGGAACAAAGACGAAATTATTAAAAACTAAATGAGATTAACTGGTGCACTATTCGAAAGGCTATAAACAAGTGTCTGAGTTACGAATTAAAAATAAACTCCTCTTACATCCAGTGAAGATATTTCACGAGTTCATTGGGGGACCAGGAAACGTAGCTGTGATGAGGGTCCTGTGCAACAGCGTCGTTTGTCTTCCTCCGGACGAAGTTCAACACATGTCCGGCGAAGCTCGTTTCGCGGTGTCGTAATCACAGTATCTCTGTTGTCCGTCGCGTACACGAGGAACGACCGCCGCCGTGCTGGGGTCACGCACAGACACGGACCGCCGTCCAGGAGACAACCTGTCCCGATCGCGATCTCCTCTTCTTCGTCTTTTCCCGCCACATCCATCATAATTTCATTTGTTCTGTTGTCAGCTGATACTACGGTCATTCGTGTATCCAATCAACTATTCTTACAGCACCATTCCGCTGCGCTGAGCGTTGTGTCGAGTTACTGAATAAAATGAACACTTCCTCGTTCTCCTCACCAACATCTATATCCGTAAACCGCGAACCACTGAAGTGCCTGGGAGAGGTTAATCTTTATTGCAAAGTATATATATGAAGGTTTATTTCCATTCAGTTCACACATAGAGGGAGGGAAGAATGCCGTCCTCACACGGGACGAGTTAGCTAACGTTGAAGTGGCGCTCTATGGGTTTTGTCACATCACTTTCTGCTGTTTCACATTAAGGAGCCGTTTCGTCACATGAAGTAAAAAATTAGTTCTGCGATGTTTTCGGCAACGTGCCACGCTGAACCAGTAGGAAGCAAGAACGCTCCGTACGTCACAAGCAGAAACCGATACACCATACTGTATGTGTCGCGTTCTGTAGAAGCCAATATTTGGTGGGTTTTGTATCTTACACCCTATGAATTTATGCTCCTCCTAAGGACCAGCGCACTGACAGCCTCAAGAACGATTCATTAATGGTATGATTTGTTGTAATAGGATGACGAGAAACGTCATATTGGTGGTTAAGGAATTTTCGTATTTCCTCATTTTTGTTTGGTAGCTCGTACGTTATGAAAGTAAACCAGTTTAAAGCAACGCCACATGGAAAATTCATGAAAAACGTGTCATTCTTGTTAGGATTTGTTTTAATTGTCATTTAATAACACTTCGGTGACTGAAGCATTTAGAAAATCGTAGCATAAAATACAAGGTGTCTCAGTGCAGACCTTCAACTTGTGTTGGTAGTAGATAGACACGTTACGGAGCAGCGCCGTAAACAGTTCACATCCCCTCTGTATCAAAAACAGATTTTTTTTCATCTGAGGGACGTCCTTACGAAAATTAACAGAAATATTTTCTGTAATATTTAGTATTATGTAAATACAAGTGCACTCTTCGTCAGGAATGAGTTTATACAATTTCGTGAGCTTCTATAAGCTGCTTTCCTTACTGACTGGACACACCGGTTGATCAAAAAGTCAGTATAAATTTGAAAACTTAATAAACCACGGAACAATGTAGATAGAGAGGTAAAAATTGACACACATGATTGGAATGACATGAGGTTTTATTAGAACAAAAAAAAACAAAAAACAAAAAAAACAAAGTATTGCTAGACGCGTGAAATATCTCTTGTGCGCGTCGTTTGTTGATGATCGTGTGCTCAGCCGCCACTTTCGTCATGCTTGGCCTCCCAGGTCCCCAGACCTCAGTCCGTGCGATTATTGGCTTTGGGGTTACCTGAAGTCTCAAGTGTATCGTGATCGACCGACATCTTTAGGGATGTGGCCGAGCGGTTCTAGGCGCTGCAGCCTGGAACCACGTGACCGCTACAATCGCAGATTCGAATCCTGCCTCGCGCATGGATGTGTGTGATGTCCTTAGGTTAGTTAGGTGTAAGTAGTTCTAAGTTCTAGGGGACTGATGACCTCAGAAGTTAAGTCCCATAGCGCCCAGAGACATTTGAACCATCTTTAGGGATGCTGAAAGACAACATCCGACGCCAATGCCTCATAACTCCGGACATGCTTTAGTGTGCTGTTCACAACATTATTCCTCGACTACAGCTATTGTTGAGGCATGATGGTGGACATATTGAGCATTTCCTGTAAAGAACATCATCTGTGCTTTGTCTTACTTTGTTATGCTAATTATTGCTATTCTGATCAGACGAAGCGCCATCTGTCGGACATTTTTTGAACTTTTGTATTTTTCTGGTTCTAATAAAACTCCATGTCATTCCAAGCATGTGTGTCAATTTGTACCTCTCTATCTACATTATTCCGTGATTTATTCAGTTTTCAAATTTATACTGACTTTTTGATCACCCGGTATATGTTTCTTTTTTGTGTGATTACATGTCCACGGATACTGAACTTTTATTTATGTATACCACAGACAGAACAAGATTACTAGCATATGGAGGAGGGAGGAAATAGGTTGTTGTAACACAGCTAACGTAGGAATTTTACGCCCGTCATTTTCTTGAACAAGCTGTATGATCTGCGAGACAAATAAAGCCAAAAACTGCCTCTGGAGACCGCTGGAAGCGCAAATTCACTTTAACTACCTTGTCCCGTGATGTTGAATATCTCTGTGCACGTCAACATGAGCTGTCTTCACCCGTGTTACGCTGATTTACGCCTCTTCACGACTGCTGAAATGAAATGTCATGTGGCTAGGGTCTCCCGTCGGGTATACCGGTCGCCTGGTGCAAGTCTTTTGAGTTGACGTTACTTCGGCGACTTGCATGTCGATGAGACGATGATAAAGACAGCCCCTGAGCGGAGAAAATCTCCGACCCATCCGGGAATCGAACCCGGTTCCCTTGGTATGGCATTCCGTCGCGCTGACCACTTTTTTTAAATCTCATTTTGTTCGTTTTCTTTCGCTGTATCTGCTCGGGGCGGACGTCGTAAGACACTCGCTTGAGTTCGTCGTTGATTCACTAACTCAGTTTTATTATTATTATTATTATTATTATTATTATTATTATTATTATTATTATTATTATTATTATTATTACAGAGGGCAGCTAACCTTCTGACCGAACATGCTGAGCTACCATACCGGATCTGATGATGAAATGATGAGGACAACACAAACACCCAGACCCTGGGCAGAGAAAATCCCTAACCCGTCAGGAAATCGAACCCGGGACCCCGTGAGCCAGAGGTAGCAACGTTAGCCTCTAGACCACGAGCTGCGGACACTACTCAGCTACCGAGGCTGTGGATAGGGTAGATATGCTGGACAAAAACTAAAAAGTTATGAAACTGTCAAATGAGGCTGAGAGGATAGCGCGATGTCGATCAACCGCCGTGTTATACTGTGCCATATGGCGTCATTCGGATGTGCATGGAGGGTGGTGGGGACAACACAACGCTCTCTCGGCCGTTCTCAGGTTCCCAGTCTTTGGAGCCACGACTTCTCAGTCAATCATCTCCACAGTTGTCACCACAATGCCGGGTGGACCCGTTCCAGTCCTTTCACAAAGAAAGTCCTTGGCAGCACCTGGGTCCCGCGCATGGCAGTCAGGCTGTCTGCTATGAAGGTGGGCAGATACGTAGGAAACTAAATAAAATTCACAATGTTAGCGCTGTAAAAAAAAATGTACACTAAATTTCCTATGCACGCTGTCTTCAGACTACATGCCTGTTGAGATTTGTCAACATGTCTATTACAGTTTCTTAAAGGTTAAAGAAGCTTCTGACGATTTGAACTGTCTTTTTTGTACATTGAATACGCCCTGTTACATGGAGGTGATAAGAGGGCCACACATTTCAACAGCAGTCAAGTGTTCCGCATGCAATCTCTCTTGCAGGCAAATTACAGTTTCTCGATTTTCATGAATGACTCATAGCTTGTCACTTGCTATATCTACACATGAGCCTACGTGGTAGTTCCGCTTCAGATCTTTGTACATTGTTACTCTCGAGTATTTTTGACACATCTGACTAATTGCTTTCCATTAACCCCATAACGTCGGCCCTCGTGATATAGTGGTGGCAGCAGGCTAACTCAACGTGTACAGTCAGAAGATTAGCCGTCCTCTGTGATAAAAGGCTGAGTAAACACTTCAAAGCTGGAATTTAAAAAGATGCCATGCGATATCCACAGGAAACTAAAGGAGAGAAATGACGAAGGAACAGCAGAATAAGAAGAAAGAATAAAAGAAAATGGTAAAGCGTGTACCTGGAAAGCAAGAAGTTGCAGGATCTAATCTGCCCACAGAAACCTAAATGTATTTTTAATTGTGCCTTCACCTCTCAACAGTGTGACGAGTCGTCAGGAACGACACGTGCTTCGGTTTCCACGTTAAACTGTAAGTCCACTTCTCCTGAATGAATAACTGGGGTACGCTATGGACACGCAAGCCGCCGAAGTGGCATCCTATGGGAAGCCTTGCACCCGGCCACCGAGCTGCACGAAAACAGTATTATGCAGGGTTAGCCTAAATGATTCATTGGATTTCAAAGTACTGTGTATCGACAAGTATACTACGTATAAAGACGAGATGAAAAGACAGTGCGGCGGTGCGGTTCTTTCCGTCCCTTTACGACGAACCTGCACCTACCTGTGAACATTGTCTCAGCAGTTCATCAGTAGGAAAGCCGAGTGAAACATATTGTACTTCGACGTGAACCTGGCTGCAATTTAAGTCACTAATCTACGTTTCGGCAGAAACACGAAATGAAAGTTTTGAAATTTTGTCCTCAATTAATATATTCTGAAACTTAGGTGAACAAGTATCACTGCCAAGCCCGTGCTAGTCTTAACAGTCACTCACAATCCCTTTCACCCACGTTAGAAAGACTATGGTGCTGCGTTTCCCGAAAACTTAATAGCTACAAAAATACTGATTCCTTTAGATCGATAATGCTCCCTAAATATTAAGTCTGTCGGTACCAAATGCAGTCACAGTTTTTAGCCACCGACCTGCTCAGTACGCCACGCGAAATATATGTCTTATCTCGTCATAAAATTCACTTAAAAATTCCGAAATTTCTACACACACATCGGAATAATTATGCTTTCACTCTCCAACACTTTTGATGTATGAAACACTGCTAGATCCGGCAACTTATCATTTTCATCGGAACTACTACTGCACACGTCCGATCTCTTTTGTGGCTAGGCTTCGACTCCTCCCTAGAATACACTAGGTTGCGTTCACACTGCCGGCCGGGCCGGGCCGTGCTGACGCGTACTGGCTCGGCTCGTGCCTAGCCAGCTCAGGCCGACGTGTAGTGCATTCACACTGCGCGCCGCGCCGATCTGGGACGGCGAAATGGGGGAAAATCCACTTCTCCGATTTTCATGTTTTAAAAATTCTTAGCGATATTTAAGACTTCGCCACATCGTTTTATGAACTTATTTTTTCCTTAAAAGCGTTACTTACGTCGTGAAAAAAGAAAAAGTCTACTTTTCGTTTCGCGTGATTTCTTAGTTTCGTAACGCTTCCCAACCGATTTTGAAGAAAGTATGCGGCTAAAGAATCTGATTTTTGTACACGTGGTAGTGCAACATCTTAGCTTCGTATTGAATCATTTATCTTTCCATATTTCTTAACAGTCATTGTGAAATGATGCTATTTGTCAACGTCGTGCACTTGATTTACAAATCTTGTAGTGAAAAAGTTATTTAGCGGGTAGCTTACTGTTAGATCCGTTTTAGACCATACATTGTTGGGAATGAAATGTAGCTAAAAGTACCAAAAAGTTTTTGAAATGGTAATTATACTGATATCTGTCTCTGGTCACGAGTAATGCGAGCTACTCAGTGGCGTCAGTGCCGCGTCCGCAAGTCAGGAGTTCGCGCGGTTACAGCTTGGTTTAGTGTAGTCATATAATGCAGGACAGAAAAAAACTAATTACTAGTGATCAGCGCAGACCTAGTGTCGATCCCTCGTATTATTTTAATGGTCCATTGTCTAGATAAACCCAAATGTATAAGAATTTTTCCCTCGGCTACTGGACAATCATCTGCTATGCTTTTATAATTGGCCACACGTTGCATCACAAAAGACAAACAATTATTTGTCAACATCCTACAATTAGTAAGATGCACATTTCGTATTTCGAACTAAAAGATAACTGAAGCGCAATTTTGTAGTCTCGTTGCCTACTGTGACAGAAAAAATAATGGAGAGTTAATGAAACTACTGTAGATCGGCACAGATGTGCGTTTCATTGTTCTTCATTGTTTTTTTTTCTTCCTTGGCGGGGTGCGCTGCACTGTCAAGGTAATCCCCACTCTTTGGCTAAATGGCTGGCCGGAGGCCAAATAAATAAATTTAAAAAGACCCCCACCCTTCGACAGCTGACAAGCAAGTCAGTAGAAAACGCAGCTGCAGTCAACATTTGCTCGCCTTTAGCTAGTCTGTGCTGTCGTGTAGAACAATGTCTTCACTCTTTTATTGGTATTGTTTTGACTCTGCAGTAACTCGTCGAGTTTTGAAGTGCAGAAGAACTAGGAGGTTATGGATTCATCCCATAAATAGCGACAGACATTTAGGAGAGTTTTTTTCTTTATATGAAGAACTTAAAAACTATCCTGAAAAATTTTATTCAAATTACAGAATGAATCATAATACATTTCACTATGTGCTGCAGAACATTCAAGACAAACTTTCTAAACAGAACACAAATTTTCCCAGAAGTGTAACAGCAGAAGAAAAATTGTGTATAACGATAAGGTAAGATTCGTTAGTACACACTTTTTGGTTTGCAGTAGAACTTTGTACAGCATTCACTACCTCCAATTAATTGTAGTCATGCTTTTGTATTTTAAATTTCACAAACGCTTACCTCTGAGGGGAAGAGAGTTTATGGGACTTCTGAGAATCATTAGGAAGGAATTAGCATCGTCATTTTGGGTAATGTCTTGCTGTGCCTTCAACGAAGAATCGCAGAAATACTCCTTCAGAATTTTCCAACTTTTTTTCTTCTTTTTTCTTCATGATGCAGCGCTTGGCAGTGGTGATGGTTCATCATGTGGAGCCACTGATGACCTCACAGAATTCTTTTCATTGCCTTTTAAGATAGACAGATTGATAGGCGAAGAGTTTTGAGATAATGCCCTATGACTCAGTGGTTCTATTTCCACTGGTAAGGAACTGCCACAGCATGACTTTACAATGCATTATCATCTGGTAGGCACACATTTCCGTCCCTCAGTGACACTCATATCTGTCTCCGTTTACAAGTAAATGCGAACTATTCAGTGGCGGCAATGCCGCGATCGCTGGCAAGGTATTGTTGTAAATGCATGTAAATACGGTAGATTAAATAAATGAAATAAAAGTAATTTCGCATGCATCATTATAATAAACGTAAATTTTCCTCACTGATTGTTAAATGTGAGGTAACATCTTAAAATAATAAAATAAAAGACGTGTGCAGTCACACTTGTGAAGAAAGCAGAAGGGAGACGTGTGATGCGTGTACTGCAGAAGCTGTAGTGCTGCTCCACAGGCTCGCGCCTGCGGTCGGCTCGCGCCGGCAATATTAAACACTCGGGAAGTCTTCTCCACCAGCAGAGAAAGGCGCGCGAAGAATATTGCTCTACCATTGGTCAGTTTACTCAACAGCCAACAGCAAAACAACATTCTCCCGCGTCAATCCACGCTTTTCATCAGTAACCAATCGCAAAATAGTAAACCTCACGACTGCACTTTCTACCGACGTAATTATCTAATATGCTGAAGTTTTGCTTATGCCTAAAGTTATTTACTGTTGTTATTTATACCTGAATTTACTTTCCCTTTACCATAAACTTACTTTAAAAATCTATTCTACAAAAATGCCCTTTGCCATATCCATACTTCCTCGAAATGTTCCTACACTGTATCCTACTACGTAACTCGTTAAACAATTATCTCCATATTAACCTTAAACCACACTCACGCATCATTCATACTGCTGAAACACATTTACAACATTTTACATACATAAAAAGACATAATACTTTATGAAAATACTAGAATAGTTTATGAACAACATTCAATTTCTTTAGTGCACTCTAGTGGGCACAATCTAAACTAAAATCACAGTTCCCCTATCCAACACCGTCCTCTATCGGCTGATACATAAACTATGTGCGCGTCCAGTCTCGCGTCACCATCTGCACTATCCAGCTCTAGACATATCTCCCACCTAACCGCCTCCAAGGCAGGATCGTTATACGGCGCTACGCCTCACACCCCCTATGATTATAAAATTTGATTCCAAAAAATTTTAAAATTATACTAATATCGATCCTGACTTAAAATTAGAAAATATATCACAAAAATATTCTCATTCTTATAAACTAAAATCACAAATCTCTTACCTCGGACTTTGTAGTCTATAACTAACCTACTCTAAAATCTTTAATTTCTTTGATAATAATCCTTTCTTACTTGAAAATATTTTTTGCAAATCTCTCAAAAACATCTACATCTACATGATTACTCCGCAATTCACATTTAAGTGTTTGGCAGAGGGTTCATCGAACCACAATCACACTATCTCTCTACCATTCAACTCCTGAACAGCGCGCGGGAAAAACGAACACCTAAACCTTTCTGTTCGAGCTCCGATTTATTTTATTTTGATGATCATTCCTACCCATGTAGATTGGGCTCAACTAAATATTTTCGCATTCGGAAGAGAAAGTTGGTGACTGAAATTTCGTAAATAAATCTCGCCGCGACGACAAACGTCTTTGCTTTAATGACTTTCATCCCAACTCGCGTATCTTATCTGCCACACTCTCTCCCCTATTACATTATAATACAAAACGAGCTGCCCTTTTTTGCACCCTTTCGATGTCCTCCGTCAATCCCACCTGGTAAGGATCCCACACCGCGCATCAATATTCTAACAGGGGACGAACGAGTGTAGTGTAAGCTGTCTCTTTACTGGACTTGTTGTATCTTCTAAGTGTCCTGCCAATGAAACGCAACCTTTGGCTCGCCTTCCCCACAATATTATCTATGTGGTCTTTCCAACTGAAGTTGTTCGTAATTTTAACACCCAGGTATTTAGTTGAATTGGCAGCCTTAAGAATTTTACTATTTATCGAGTAATCGAATTCCAACGGATTTCTTTTGGAATTCATGTGGATCACCTCACACTTTTCGTTATTTAGCGTCAACTGCCACCTGCCGCACCATACAGCAATCTTTTCTAAATCGCTTTGCAACTCATACTGGTCTTCGAATGACCTTACTAGACGGTAAATTACAGCATGATCTGCGAGCAACCTAAGAGAACTGCTCAGATTGTCACCCAGGTCATTTATACAGATCAGGAACAGCAGAGGTCCCAAGACGCTTCCCTGGGAACACCTGATATCACTTCAGTTTTACTCGATGATTTGCCGTCTATTACTACGAACTGCGACCTTCCTGACAGGAAATCACGAATCCAGTCGCACAACTGAGACGATACCCCATAGGCCCGCAGCTTGATTAGAAGTCGCTTGTGAAGAACGGGCCAAAAGCTTTCCGGAAATCTAGAAATACGGAATCAACTTGAGATCCCCTGTCGATAGCGGCCATTACTTCGTGTTAATGAAGAGCCTAGCTGCGTTGAACAAGAACGCTGTTTTCTGAAACCATGCTTATTACGTATCAATAGATCGTTCCCTTCGAGGTGATTCATAATGTTTGAATACAGTATATGCTACAAAACCCTACTGCTAACCGACGTCAATGATATAGGTCTGTAGTTCAATGGATTACTCCTACTACCCTTCTGAAACACTGGTGCGACCTGCGCAATTTTGCAATCTGTAGGTACAGATCTATCGGTGAGCGAGCGGTTGTATATGATTGCTAAGTAGGGAGCTATTGTTCAGCGTAATCTGAAAGCAACCTAATCGGTATACAATCTGGACCTGAAGACTTGCCCGTATCAAGCGATTTGAGTTGCTTCGCAACCCCCAAGGTATCTACTTCTAAGAAACTCACGCTAGCAGCTGTTCGTGTTTCAAATTCTGGAATATTCCATTCGTCTTCCCTGGTGAAGGAATTTCGGAAAACTGCGTTCAATAACTCCGCTTTAGCGGCACAGTCGTCGGTAACAGTACCATCGGCACTGCGTAGCGAAGGTATTGACTGCGTCTTGTCGCTTGTGTACTTTACATACGACCAGAATTTCTTCGGATTTTCTACCAAATTTCGAGACTGTTTCGTTGTGGAACCTATTAAAGGCATCTCACATTGAAGTCCGTGCCAAATTTCGCGCGTCTGTAAATTTTAGCCAATCTTCGGGATTTCGCGTTCTTCTGAACTTCGCATGCTTTTTCCGTTGCCTCTGCAACAGAGTTCGGACCTGTTTTGTGTACCACGGGGGATCAGTTCCATCTCTTACCAATTTATGAGGTATGAATCTCTCAATTGCTGTTGCTACTATATCTTTGAATTTGAGCTATATCTCGTCTACATTTGCATAGTCAGTTCGGAAGGAATGGAAATTGTCTCTTAGGAAGGCTTCTAGTGACACTTTATCCGCTTTTTTAAATAAAATTATTTTGCGTTTGTTTCTGGTGGATTTGGAAGAAACGGTATTGAGCCTAGCTACAACGACCTTGTGATCACTAATCCCTGTATCAGTCATGATGGTCTCTATTAGCTCTGGATTGTTTGTGGCTAAGAGGTCAAGTGTGTTTTCGAAACCATTTACAATTCGCGTGGGTTCGTGGACTTACTGCTCGAAATAATTTTCGGAGAAACCATTTAGGACAATCTCGGAAGATGTTTTCTGCCTACCACCGGTTTTGAACTAGTATTTTTGCCAACATGTCGAGGGAAGGTTGAAGTCCCCACCAACTATAACCGTATGAGTGGGGTATTTGATACGAGACTTAAATTTTCTCTGAACTGTTCAGCAATTGTATCATCGGAGTCTGGGGGTCGGTAGAAGGAGCCAATTATTAACTTGGTTTGGCTGTTAAGTAAAACCTCCACCCACACCAATTTGCACAGAGTATCTACTTCGACTTCACTACAAGATAAACCACTACTGACAGACACTCCACCACCAATTCTGCCTAATCTATGTTTCCTGAACACCGTCTGAGACTTCGTAAAAATTTCTGCAGAACTTATTTCAGGCTTTAGCCAGTTTTCTGTACCTATAACGATTTCAGCTTCTGTGCTTTCCCAGCACAACTACAACAATTTACAACTACAATTCCGACTGTTCCTTGATCCAAGCACGTCCTGTATTTGCCATGCACCCTTTGAGATTGCAGCCCACCCCGTACATTCCCTAGGCCTTCTAACCTAAAAAAACGCCCAGTCCACGCCACACAGCCTCCGCTACACGTGTAGCCGCCAGCTCAGTGTAGTAAACTCCTGACCTATTCAGCGGAACCCGAAACCCCACCACCCTATGGCGCAAGTCAAGGAATCTGCAGCCAACACGGTCGCAAAACCGTCTGAGCCTCTGATTCAGACCCTCCACCCAAAACATTCCTAACTTTTTAGTTAACTTTTTACATTTACTTTTTGAATGTCTTTTTCAGGCACTTCGGTTGGTGTCCTACTATTTAATAATAGTATTATGTCCTACCTTTAAAAACTGCACATAACTATCACCTCTTTATCACACCTTTTTCAGTGAGTCTTGAGTATGGCACCTTGCATTGTAGCGTCCGTAACAGCCCGGTTCTCCACTTATTGGTCCCTCCATTGTTTACATGCTTTGCTGCCCCTGAAACCATACTTCCGTCTAAGCCTACTTCCTTTATATGCATCCTAATATACAATTACTTACAGTATAGGAGATTATTCACATTTTTAGTATTTAGTTTAACTTGAATTCAAATGAAAGTAAATTAACAGAGTATTGCTTAGTCAAATCAGCAAGATCTAATCTATTCGAAAATCTTTTCTAAAATTTACTTCTTTTCCAAAAAACTTAATGAATTTAAAAGAACTAGCTGCTATTGCAAGAAAAGGTTATATTATTAATTTTTTCTGGAAAATATTTAATGGTAAAAAACATTTCCTATAAAGCAATTATTACCAAACACTTTTATAGTACATAGTTACCACTTTTTATGTAGTGTCTCTTTTCATCACTTCTTCCTCATAGTTTCACCACTATGTAACAGAAATCAAGAATTGTATTTAGAAAATATACATATATTCTCTACATTCATTCAATCTCCACTCGTAAAAAATATCTCCTTTACTAACTGTCCTTGTCACGTCCGGTTACTCTCATATTTGTACATGTCACTCAGCCTTCAATCACAAACGGACCGCCATCTCTCTCTCCACAAAACTTACTTCATCTTAATCCCATGACTATCTTACATCTACAAACACACCTTCCCTAATGGAGAAGAATATTACAGAAGATAGATTCAGCTCAGTGATTAGAAGAGGAAGACTGGCAATATGAAAAGAAGATGAAATAGCACTGCCAGCAACATGAGTACCTGGTGTTCGTCAAACACCTAGCATTGCATAGGCTGCAATGCCCTCTGAGGCCTCCAAGATTAACTGACATCTACCTCAATGTCCACCTCCACATCATCTCGATAGTCATTGTAGTCCCCCCAAATCCTCTGTCCTACAATACCTAGCTGGTATACTGGCTACTACTTCATCGATCACATAGTCTTTTCGAAAAAATGGCACAACCACATCTTTCCCATTTATTAAAAAAATTATCACACTTTCCTTAAAATTTAATCCCCCTTTGTAATGGTTAAAGAAATCTACTCCAATCAACATTTTTATACACACATCAGGAATTATAAGGAAGTTATGTAATACTTCCACCTCATTTATTTTCACTGGCAACAGTTCACGTCTAACAGGTTTTTTCACTTTTCCAGTAGCTACAATAATCTGTACCCCATTACTGGCATAATTGCAAGGTCATTCCCTTTTTGCAATGATTCTAACCAACCTTTACTCACAGCACATAAATCACTACCTGTATCTGCTAAACACTGTACCTCTTCATCACACACTTGCAGACTAATTATTGGTTGACTCAATACTTTCCGGAAATACGGAAGCGTCCGATCCCGCCCGTCTGCTTTGACCCATGACGTCACAAATATGGCGGAAACGACCATAAACCACGATTGTAATATGGCGCATATAAAGTCGGTACGTACACATTATGAGGACGAAAATACATCGAGAAACAAACACACACACTTTCCACAAAAAGCCTAATGACACTAACGGGACAAGCGCGGGAAATGGGGTGTTTTTGGGTGGGGACAAACTAAATATAAACAACTTTAGACACCCACCCCATACAAAACGACGAGAAAAACAGACATCACAAAACTAAACACAATATCATCTGGAATCGGACACTTCCCTTGACCTATATAGCTTAACAGCAGCTCCCGATCCCATAAATTAGGATCTAACACTTCCCTTGGCCTATATAGCTCAAAAACATCTCCAGATACCAATATCAACATACACAGCCACACATTGGGATCGAACACTTCCCTAGACCTGCGTACTGTTAATTTTATCCGTGATATCCATTCCTGAACAAAAACAACAGCCGATTAATTTTACTAAAATTACCACACGATGTACAGCTAACAACACTAAATTAACCTTCACACAAAATCGTTAACTCACTGAAACGAATTCCACTACAAACATAGCCGACACTAACAACTATGGATAATGAGCAAAAGAAAACTGAGCCCATTACACCACACAAACGGAAACCCCCAACATACCACCAGAGAGCACAAAAAACCACAACACGACCACATCTACAAACACGCCACACTCACAAACCAAACTCAGCGCCGTCATGACGTCACAAACGACAACAACCTTACGTCACGGGTCAAAGCCGACGCGTGGGATCCGTCGCTTCTGTCGACCCTACTTTCCTTTGCTTGCTAGTATCAGCACCCTCCTCCAACTAGTCGTTCACAACCTCTCTTCTATCGAAACCTTGCCTGTTTCCGGAAATTACACAGATTTTTGCAGAACCACCTTCACCACTTTTTCCCCCATACTACTCTATCCACTAGTGACAACTCAAAACTCCCTTCTGGCGCTTCGCTATTCTCCATTATAGCCTCTCTCTCTTCCCTTTCTCCACTATTAATTAGTCGGCCCCCACTTTGGTCACCATTCTTCTGCTTCTCCGTAATAGCCTCACAAATGTAGTCATTTATGGACGCTAATATTTCCTCCACACTGGCATCACTAATTTCCTGTAATTCTGCAGCCTCTGTACTTTCTCCTTCCTCAGAACATGACTCGACTTCAGCTTGGTTGCTAACCACTTTCTTGGAGTCGGATTCTGTCACATATTCCACTAATATACCATCCCTCTCGTCTGCAATACAGTGTTTATCTTGTTTATGTCTATACAAAAAATCCTCTAAACCTCCATTAAATGTACAGATTTTTATGTAGCTCGTTTCGTCTGTCTCCTGTACCTCCCTCACAGTCCCTGTCTGGTTACTATTAACACATACAAAAGGTTTTGCTAGCGGACTCAAACTACTACTTCCCGTCTGGTAAATGCTAGCCCTTGCACAGACGGCATTTAGTTTGATGGAGTCTGCAATTCGGTATCCTTTCTTACGTTTACCCCTCTCTGCTGCTGCCTTTGAGCAACATCATTTTCTCTCACTGGAGAATACGATGGATAATCGTGCACCTGTTCCCCATTACTTCGCCTATTATTTGCAGGATAGCGGCACCTCCCGGCACCTCTGCCTCTGCCATTTCCACGGAACACGCCAATTCTGTTAATGTTTACATTATATCGCGGTGTTGCATCATTTGGTGGTCTGTCATTACGATTTGCATGTTCCTCCTCAAGCAATAACTTCTCGACCCTCCCCAAATAACTAATGAACTTACGTACATCATCCCTCGGCGCTGCAATAAGTTTGTTCCGCCAGTGCATAGGCATTTTACCTTCCAAACCCTTAATTTGCTCTGGCTCGATTTTGTTGTTCAACTATGACAAATTTGTCATCCACTTTAACGTGAACTTTTTTACACTTTCCCTTCTGGGATTAAGCTTTTCCTCAGCCCAGATGCTATTTAATAACTCCATCTGTTTTTGCTTACCCCAATATTCTTTCAAAAATGCCTCTTTAAATTTATCCAAAGTATCGTACTGTTCAGTAGCAATAACCCCCCTCCCCCCAAAGTTCTGGCCTCTCCTAAGAATTTTGACGTAATAAAACCGATTTTTTGTTTGTCTGACCACAAATTAGGTAACACACCTTCAAAATCATTCCATAATTCTTTTGGATGCACATTTCCTGTTGGATCAAAACGTAAAAACTGTCTACATCTACATCTACATCTATACTCCGCGAGCCACCTTACGGTGTGTGGCGGAGGGTACTTATTGTACCACTATCTGATCCCCCCTTCCCTGTTCCATTCACGAATTGTGCGTGGGAAGAACGACTGCTTGTAAGTCTCCGTATTTGCTCTAATTTCTCGGATCTTTTCGTTGTGATCATTACGCGAGATATATGTGGGCGGTAGTAATATGTTACCCATCTCTTCCCGGAATGTGCTCTCTCGTAATTTCGATAATAAACCTCTCCGTATTGCGTAACGCCTTTCTTGAAGTGTCCGCCACTGGAGCTTGTTCAGCATCTCCGTAACGCTCTCGCGCTGACTAAATGTCCCCATGACGAATCGCGCTGCTTTTCGCTGGATCATGTCTATCTCTTCTATTAATCCAACCTGGTAAGGGTCCCATACTGATGAGCAATACTCAAGAATCGGACGAACAAGCGTTTTGTAAGCTACTTCTTTCGTCGATGAGTCACATTTTCTTAGAATTCTTCCTATGAATCTCAACCTGGCGCCTGCTTTTCCCACTATTTGTTTTATGTCTATTAGTGACATAGGAAATTTCAGATGATTCTACCACAAAACTACACCCACTACTGTTAATTCCATGTTTGAGGTTAGTTTCAACTTGGCATAGTCTACTGTCATGCTCATCCAACCTACTTTCCACCTCTTCTACTTGGTTAGTTAGCTGAAGAACATTTTTTTCAGACTCACCCATTCGTTGTGACAGTTTTTACTTCATTCATACATTTGTCAGATTCAGAACTGATTTTGCTGGCTAACACTTTGTTATCAGCTTCACAGAGATTCTACAGCCCCTGTTTTAACCTGTAGTTTTTGTATACCTTCTTTAATTTCATCTACTCTTTGTTTCTTTCCAATAGCAACTCTTTTCAAATCCTCTGTTAATTCACCTTTTACAATGCTAACAGATCTTTCGCAATTATTCTCAAATCGAGGAATTTAGTCATCTACTTTATTTCCTAATGACTTCAATTCATTTTCCCACACATCCTTAAAAACAGCAGTCTGGTTTTCAAGTTTTTCGTTAAAACCACTATTAAGTTTACTAATTTTTTCATTAAAACCACCGACAAGTTTTTCGAGTTTACTATTATTTTTATCAGTTTGTCCTTGTATAGAGCCCATTAAAGCGGCAAACATTTCCTGCATACTTCCTAGTTCCATTTTTGGCATCACTGTTTCTTGTTTACCTTGTTCCACTGGCACTATACCAAATTTGGTATCCACATTTGATTCAGTAACATTCGCAACACTATCATCACACACCTGATCGTTACTGAGTTCATGCTTAATGTCACTTTTTGAATTAGTATCATCCCCACTAGTTACTTTAACAGACATATTTGAAGCAGACTTAATTCCACTGTCCATAAATAACATAGAAATACCATCAAAAACATCCCCTTTTATTTTAACATCTACTCCTTCTCTCTGCTCAGGTGTGCTAGTGTGTGAAGCACTCACACTGAATGAAAGTTCTTCCTCCTTCACCGTATTCACTAAATCTCAATCACTTGCCATGTTTCTCAGTCTTTCAGCACACACACACACACACACACACACACAAAACAGATGTAACAAAGTTTACTTATCTTTTGTCGAATGCTGCAGCCTCGGCTGTTGAGACTGCGAGTCCGATCCCCTGCGGCTGCCGTAACAGTTTCCGGGCCCCCGCTCGTCGTGAAGGCTGACCGCGCTGCCCTGTTGTACTGCTCGCCGTCACCGCTAAGATGCCACCTGCTGCTTCGCTGTGCTTCCGTCGCTACTGCAGCCGTTGCGTATCATCTTGCAACTCCAGCAAGTCGAACGTTGTTCCATTCAAACTTCTGCTAGTACCGACTCACTAAATTCTTTCACTAACGTTCACTGTTCAGTCCATCATAATCTTTCACTCGACCGCTGATACAAAATACTACAGCTTTAGTGTTTCCCGGCACCGATGCACCACGTGCGGCGGCGCGGTTCTTTCCGTCCCTTTGCGACGAACCTGCACCTACCTGTGAACATTGTCTCAGCAGATCATCAGTAGGAAAGCCGAGTGAAACATACTGTACTTCGACGTGAACCAGGCTGCAATTCAAGTCACCACTCTACGTTTCGGGAGAAACACGAAATGAAAGTTTGGAAATTTTGTCCTCAATTAATACATTCTGAAACTTAGGTGAACAAGTATCACTGCCAAGCCCGTGCTAGTCTTAACACAGTCACTCACAATCCCTTTCACTCACCTTAGCAAGTTTATGGTGTTGCATTTCCAGAAAACTTAATAGCTACAAAAATACTGATTGTTTTAGATCGATAATGCTCGCCAAATATTGAGTCTGTCGGTACCAAATGCAGTCAGTTTTTAGCCACCGACCTGCTCAGTACGCCACGCGAAATATATGTCTTATCTCGTCATAAAATTCACTTAAAAATTGCGAAATTTCTACACACACATTGGAATAATTATGCCTTCACTTTCCAACACTTTTGATGTATGAAACACTGCTAGATCCGTCAACTTATCATTTCCATCGCAACTACTACTGCACACGTCCGATCTCTTTTGTGGCTAGGCTTCGACTCCTCGGTGGAATACACTAAGTCTTCTCTACCAGCAGAGAAAGGCGCGCGAAGAATATTGCTTTACCATTGGCCAGTTTACTCAACAGCCAATAGCAAAACAACATTCTCCCGCGTCAATCCGCGCTTTTCATCAGTAACCAATCGCAAAATAGTAAAACTCACGACTGCACTTTTTTACCGACGTAATTATCTAATATGCTGAAGTTTTGCTTATGCCTAAAGTTATTTACTGTTATTTATACCTGAATCTACTTTCCCTTTACCATAAACTTACTTTACAAATCTACTCTACAAAAATCCTCTTTGTCCATATCCATACTTCTTCGAAATGTTTCCACACTATATCCTATTACATAACTCGTTGAACAATTATCTCCATATTAACCTTAAACCACACTCACGCATCATTCATACTGCTGAAACACATTTACAACATTTTACATACATAAAAAGACATAATACTTTATGAAAATACTAGAATAGTTTATGAACAACATTCAATTTCTTTAGTGCACTCTAGTGGGCACAATCGAAACTAATATCACAGTCCCCCTATCCAATACCGTCCTCTATCGGCTGATACATAAACTACGTGCGCGTCCAGTCTCTTTTCACCCTCTGTCACTATCCAGCTCTGAGACACATCCCCACTTAACCGACTCCAGGGCAAGATCGTTATACGGCGCTACGCCTCAACAGATACACTCACCAAATTTCTGGATTATTCGACAAATGCCCAATGTGTGCGCCGCGACGTTGGCCACCCGACACAGATCTACATGGTAAGCCATTCTTTCCACACGTTCACTGGCATGTTTCTGCGAATGTCCGTCACAGCAGAAGTCATGCGCTCCTACAGCTTTGGCATTTTTCGACAAACACTGTGTAATAAAGAAAAGAGTATATGCCAGTTATATGCTTGGCGTTATCGGCAGAGGCGTAGATTGTGAAATGTGTATTCTGTGGGGCGGCAGTTCGAGTCTTTTTGTGATCTATGATTTTTTTTCGATTTTAACATCTAAATCATTTAAATATGAAATTCATCAAATGTACATCAATTAACTCATACTTGACCATCATTTTCCAAGGAAAATTCATGTCTTCTACTTTTTAGTTACATATTGTTTAAAAAATTCTGATTTTTATTGCAGATATAAATCCTTAATCATCGATATTTTCTGAAAGTTTGTTGAAGATTGCTGAAGTTAAGAAAAGATTACACAGTTAAATTTATTGGAGAAAAATGAAAAATCAAATACTCTTTATTTGAATACGCCTATTGTTTTGTATGGCAGATGTGGTGTCACACTTGCCAGAGTGATAAACGTCGTAGAAACATGGAGTGCAATGATTTTCACGCCGTCGAGCACGCTGTATGAATGCTGCATTTTTGCACGTCACCGTACCACTGGAATCTGGACCCAATAGAATCGATGTGGAAGGAAGTTAAGGGATTTGTCTCGAGAAATAACAAGACTTTTAAGCTGCCAAACGTTCTGGAAATAATTCACGAAACTTTGAGACACTCACTGCCGAACGATGGCGAATTGAAGAACAGCACGTAATAAAAGAGGAGGAGGAAATGTGGATTGTTTGGTGGCTTGGGACTCTGCTGCTGATCGCCTCGTTATCAACGTAGCAGTACTGAACTGTGTTCCTCGGAGTCCGATATGGAAGGAGTTCAGAGATTACCACACAACTGATTGTAACACCTTGAGTGGCTTCAATATCTAACTACATGGGAAATCAGTAGTGCGCTTTTAAGCCATACGTAACTCTTGCAGAAAGATTACCCTTGTTAAAGTCAGGAATTTTCATCACTCTTATTTTTAATTACAGTACTGTCTTAGCTAAGATCGACAGCATGTTATTTCCCGACCGGTCACTTAAGAAGTGTATCGCCAGGGGTTTCCCACATTATTTGATTCTGTTTAAAATTTAGATGACATTGGCAACTACGTTGTTTTCTGCTCGTCGCTTTTTATGTTTTTGCTGCAACTGTTCGCATCACTGCAGGTTCGTTGGATCACTTGCCTGGCCACTGCTGTCCAAGTCGAATGCGCCCCGTATTATAGCTGAGTCAATGCACGCGTAACGCACGGCATAAAACGTGTCCTGATTATTGTATTTGACTGTACTTGGGACTGCTTGGCTTCCGCTCCGCGTGAAACGAAATCCAATGAGGCTCCAGTGAACGCGGAATAGTACGTAGTGGAATGTTTACATGACGTTTATTTTTATGACGAACTGAGTATAGTGTGCATGTGAACCACGAGGCGCACTTTTTAAACTTGGTGAGTATCTTTTCATGTATTATCTGTCTTTGTACGCTATACACTTGTCAAAAAATAGTGTTTTGGAGCTAGAGGAATCACTCAGAATGATCCTATATATTGTAGTCAAAACATACCACGCTTCTTTAAACGCTAACTGCAAGCACTGATATAAACCGAATTATAAGTTGTGTCCGAGATGTCCCCATACCCATCTTGACTTTGTGCTGTTGGAGAAATAAGTAGCTGTTTCATTGGTATACCTGCTTTGAAGCTAAGGGAAATCGTTGTTGTTTGCATCGTATTTTTTGTTTCAGTATTACAGTGTTTCACTGGTGAAGCAATGTCAAAAGTGAGCAGACGAAATGACACGGCTGACGAGCAATTATCTTTCTGTGTGCGGGTGGCCAAACGTCCACAGATAGGGCAAACAATGACAATGACAGTACAAGCGCTTAGGGATCGCTTTTGGAAACGTCCCACCTCGTAAAGCAACCCTATTTTTCATGGGTACTTTTGCTTCAGGCAATGTTAGAAACGGGACGCTTAAGTGCGGCTGTCGCTAATTCAGTCAACCAAATGACCTCCTTAGTCATCTAGTCCAGTACCGTCCAGTGCAACATGCTGGGTTGTGCCAATCATGTATCAGTGAAGATGCTCCATATGGCAGTATCTTGGTTATAGTCAGTGGTGTGGTACAATTGAAACAGCTTTCGGAAATCTTTCCTGGAGGGAGGAAGCGTGCACAAACTGGAATGGCGCCTGCACATTTGCAGGAAGCGATACCTACTCCAGTCGAACAATAAAGGAGAAAGAAGGGGGGGGGGGGGGGGGAAGGAGGAGAAACACAACTGCAAGTACTTCCCAAAGCTTCACTACTTCAGAAAAGATGTAGAAGAAAGAAATTTTTTATATGTACGTAATATTGACAAACAGTTTTTCAGGGGACTGACACTTATTTTCAGCGTGACTCATATTCTTCATTTTACAGGTTCAGTACTGCAGTGACATTTTCCACCAAGCTGCATTTATTATTCTTCAAACATTCATCACAGTGAATCACACACTCTTTCAAATATACCTGGCCGCATTCTGATTACAGAACGTGTATTGGTCACACACTTCTGTAAGGTTTGCACATTGTCGAAGGGCTGGGAATACACTAACAGCTTTAAATGTCACCCACAGCCAGAAAACCAATGGATTGACGTTTGATAAACACAGAGGCCATGCAACCAGACCTCCTGAGTTAATCCATTGCCCATGAAACACTGTGGTGAGGTACCATCACACCATTTGGTGCTCTGTCGTGCATAAACCAAAGAAGTTGTCCTGCTGTAAGGTTAATGTTCTCTAATAGTGCTGGTAATTCATAATGCAGAAATTGGGATACACAGCACCCACTAATCTGTTTGATAAAACGTTTGGCCCCATCAGTCTATCACAAACAATTTCTGCTCATACATTGGTACTGAAGCAATCCTGATGTAAGACTTCCACGATGGCTAAAGGAGTTTCTTCTGCTTAGACATGTGTATCATGGGAACTTACTGTGCCATCTACTGTGAATCATACAACACCACCAAATACTAAAAAAATTACTCGTCACAAGTAAAGTGGTCCATATCTCAACAGCTTTGGTTTCTGAACATATAAGCGGTGATCAAAAAGTTTTTGTTTGAAGACCGGATACTACAGAATCGGTATGCCAATCAGGTAAAATCACACTGTGGCAATAATCCCATTGAGGTGACAGGTTGAACATACCCGCTTGGTAGGTAACTGTGTCCTGCTGCGTGGAGAAACCCATAACTGCCTGCAACACATCCACGTCAGGCAGGAATTGTCGACCCTTGAAATCCATTTTTAAGTGACGGAAGGCGTGGTAATCCCATGGGGGCAGATCAGAATTATAGGGCGGGTACTCGAGTGTCTTCCTCTTGTGTGTAATGGATAAGGCTGGTCTGCCAGATCGACTGCCGTCTTATGTCGAAACGGACCAACACGGAATTTGGCGCACTATTTCACAACGGTGGTTTTTGACAGATGTGCTGCCCAATACACATTCTTCATTCTGTGATGGATGTCTACCAGTATTTGTTCTTCTGCAGCCAAGAAAACAATAACAGCACATTGACCCTGTTTGGACGCATTTGGTAATAACGTCTCCATAGTTCATATTTTCTCATTTACTGAACGCACGCCGGAGGACATGAATGCTACATATCAGTGCTTGTATACCCGCATCGGGGTCGCGCTATGTTCCATACACGCTGCAGCAACACCCTCAAACAAACTTTTTGATCGCCCCTTATATACAGTAATTAGAGGTACTTTTCTTCTAGTGTTGGGTAATATTACCTCCTGTAGCAATATAAGACAATTTTATGGTGTCGTACCTCAGTCTCTAGCAGTTTGTTCAGCGCCAAAGAAACTGGTATAGGCATGCCTATTCAAATATAGAGATATGTAAACAGGCAGAATACGGTGCTGCGGTCGGCAACGCCTATATAAGACAACATGTGCCTGGCGCAATTGTTAGTTTGGTTACTGCTGCTACAATGGCAGGTTATCAAGATTTACGTTTGATCGTGGTTTTATAGTCAACGCACGAGCGGTGGGACACAGCGTCTCCGAGGTAGCGATGAAGTGGGAATTTTCCCGTACGATCATTTCACGAGTTTACCGTAAATACCGGGAATACCAGGAATTCTCCGACATTCCTGCGGCCGGAAAAAGACCATGCACGAATGGGACCAACCCCAACTGAAGAGAATCGTTCAACGTGACGGAAACGCAACACTTGCGCAGGTTGGTGCAGGTTTCAATGCTGGGCCACCGAGTGGGGTGGCGCAGTGGTTAGACACTGGACTCGCATTCGGGAGGACGACGGTTCAATCCCGCGTCCGGCCATCCTGATTTAGGTTTTCCGTGATTTCCCTAAATCACTCCAGGCAAATGCCGGGATGGTTCCTCTGAATGGGCACGGCCGACTTCCTTCCCAATCCTTCCTTCATCCGATGAGATCGATGACCACGCTGTCTGGTCTCCTTCCCCAAACCAACCAACCAATGCTGGGCCATCCACAAGTGTCAGCATGTGAACCATTCAATGAAACATCATCGATATGGGCCTTCGGCGTCGATGATTCCATGACACAAAGCTTTGCGCTTCTCTAGGGCCCATACACATGTTACGTGGTCGGAAGAGTCTCGTTTCAAATTGTATCGAGCGGATGGACGTGTACGGGTATGAAGACAACCACTGCATGTCAGCAGCGGACTTTTCAAGCTGGTGGACGCTCTGTAACGGTGTGGGGCGCGTGCAGTTGGAGTGGTATAGGACACCTGATACATCTAGATACGACTCTTACAGGTGACACGTACGTAAGCATCCAGTTTGTTCATCTGCGTCCATTCATGTCCATTTTGCGTGTCGACGGACTCGGGCAATTCTAGCAGGATAATGAGACACCCCAGACGTCCAGAAGTGCTACAGAGTGGCTGCAGGAACACTCTTCCGAGTTTAAATACTTCAACTGGCCATCAAAATCCCCAGACATGAACATTATTGAGCGTATGTAGGATGCTTTGCAACGTGCTGTTCAGTACCTCCTAATATGTTAAGTAAACTAGATTTAAAAAATCAGTAATCTCATGTCTCAATGAAGAACTTGAAACTTTCAACACAGGTCAGGTGCATGTAGAGAAACTCTGCCTCAAGTTTAAAAGAATATTTTAACACACACTGGATAGATATGTGTCTAGTAGAACAGTTCGTAGTGGAAATGAACCTCCATGGTGTACAGTCACTGTAAAAACTTCTAAAGGAGGGGAGATGACTGCATAATAGGTGTAAAACAAAGAATAGGGCTATAGATAGGAGATGCCGAATGAAACGCATTTGGCTGTCGAGAGAACAATGCGTGATTCCTTCAGTGACTACTGTAGCAGAATTTTGTCACATGACATTTTACAAAATCCAAAGAAATCATGTTCATATGCATAGGCTGTTAGTATCCAGTCGCTAGGAAATGAGACAGGAACTGAAATTGAGGATAGTAAAGCAAAAGCTGAAATGCTTTACTCCGTTTTCAAACGTTTCTTTACAAAGGAAAACCCAGGAGAATTGCCCCAATTTAATCCTCGTACAACCAGAAAGATAAACGAAATAAGTATTAGTGTCAGTGGTGTTGAGAAACAACTAAAATCATTAAAAGTGAACAAAGCTCCAGACCCTGATGGAAACCCTGTCAGATTGTATTCTGAATTTACGTCCGAGTTAGCCCCTCTTCTCGCAATAATCTAATGTTGATCCCTTGAAGACAAACCATGCTTAGTTCTTGGAAAAAAGCACACGTCGCACCCATATACAAGAAGAGTAGTAGAACGAACACAAAACTACCATCCAATATCCAATTTGTGTTGTCTGGTGTACGTATGCAGCACCACACTCACAGTGAGTTTTGTAAATGCCTGCTTTTTTTCAGTTGAGGCTCTTTACTGGTGGAAGTACTCTTACGGATTTATGGACAGCCCTGCAGGATTCATGGTGTCACTTCCCTCCAGCACTACTTCAGACGTCAGTTGAGTCCATGCCAAGTCGTGTTGCGGCACTTCTGCCTGCTTGCGGGGGCCCTACACGATATTAGGAAGGTGTACCAGTTTCTTTGGCTCTTCAGTATGAGATCACTTTTTTGGCGGTCCGTCTGTCCGACTGTTAAAAACTCTTTTTCTAAATAACGGTAAACATATCGAAATTTATACCACATATCGACGTCTATGGTCCCTTGGGAGTGTAAAAATTGAAGCTTCAGCGTCAATGCAGTAAAAAAATGCGACTTTTTTATTTTAATACTCGCAACTCACTATCAGAATCTTTGGGGTATTTCTCTTGGCCTAGAATCATGAATTTCTGTCACATTTTATTATTGAAATTAAAATATTCTCGAAAATCTTGAAATACTTGTGACCGATATCTTGCCAATATCAATGTCGATAACATGCAAATGATCGAGATTCCTGACTGCTGGAATGGATGAACAGTCCGCATATATAATTAAGTTTTAATGGAACCCTGGATGCTCGGGTCCTACTACAAAGGTTTGCAGTCTCGCTAGTTGGAGCTTACAAGACAAGCGATATAGCCGGCCGAAGTGGCCGAGCGGTTCTATGCGCTTCAGTCTGGAACCGCGCGACCGCTACGGTCGCAGGTTCGAAGCCTGCATCGGGCATGGATGTGTGCGTCGTCCTTAGGTTAGTTAGGTTTAAATAGTTCTAAGTTCTAGGGGACTGATGACCTCAGATGTTAAGTCCCATAGTGCTCAGAGCCATTTGAACCATTTTTTTGAACAAACGAGATATACGTTTGAACGAAGGCTTCAGCTGTGGTACTGCTCTTCCCCTGCAGCCGTGTGACCGTTCATAACACATTGCCAACGGCTGCCATGTCCTTCCCTAGTGCACCGTGAACCGCGAATTTACTTCCAAATTTTTTTTCTTAAAGAATTTACTTTATTTACCGGCGATTCATCAGAAACATTGACACATTTAATCACACTAGGTGAGCGTGGAAGTAGTTGCCAGGAGGTAACTGATAGAAAATTACTTTTAACAAACGTGAATTTTATTTCCTAAGAGCTTTTTCAAAACAGATTTAAAATTATAAGCAGAAAAGCAACCTCGAAATATCAAGTTACAGTTTTATTTAGAGGCAAAGAACAATATTAACAGTAGGAGCCTTCGGGCTGAGAAGCTTGCCTGCTCCCTTTCAACACGGCTGTAGTCATGACCGCTCACAACAACCTCTGAAAGAGTACACTGGTGCAAATTTGCAACACACCAGATTACTTTAAACGAAAATTTTTTTAACATCTCACACAAACACGTAAACTATACACCCCGTAAGAGGGATGGAAATGGTACAACATTCAAATTATTTCCCACCGAAAGTGCAATTAGGTTTTTTTTAAAGCGCTCTTACGGTGGAAGGGTGGCAACGTTATAACCTAAAATGACTATTTAAATAAAATCCATGAAACGCAGGCTTACATAAAATGTACAACATGCTCTACATTACACATACACCACCGCGCAAGATGATAGGGAAGATAGAAATATATTTCAAGAATTCGGAGTGTAAGCAATAAATTCGTTAACACCGAATCCGACAAACATGACAGAGGCAGCTATTGACGTATGGCAGACCGACAGACAGACTAACTGCCGCACAAATGCAAACAAGAGACAGACCAGTAACTGGTGACGCGAGACTGACCTAGCCTCACTCCGACTGACCAAGAAAACAAGTATAATTTAACAAGTAATAAAACAACGTATCTCCAGTCACTTAACTTTTAATAAACTGCGATTTCTGGCGAAGACCTGGCGCAGCACCCCCAAAACGCTCGCCCGAACCGTCCGCTGCCAGCTGATTCAACGGACGCAGGAAAGCGCGCCGATCTCCCGTCTCACGGCGTCGCAGCTCGCCCCGGCCAGACCGATGTCGTGGGTTGACTCCTGTTGCTCTCGTGTCGGCCGCGAAGTCACTACCTCTCGCTATACGGCGCGGCCCACTGGACTCACGTGGCGACCTCACATGCGCTTACGCTCAAGACGGACTAGTCATCTTGTGTCCCAGGGCGGGACCGCCCAACCGATCGATCCAACCGCCAATGCCCACTGCCTGAGCCAACTCGAGCCAACTCTGTCGTCCCCGGACGACAGACAGACACTAACCGCCTTACCAACCAGACTAACTTGGCTGACCAACTAACCAGACTCGGCGACTCAGACTGACGAACTGCCGCGCTCATAGTGCCCCTTAAATACACGTGAACAAGCAACGTTTCCCCTTTTCCACCAGAGTGAAACACCAAAGCTGCGATTGCCACAGCGGCGCCACCGCCAGAAACGGAGGGTGACTGCTTTACACTACGCGCTACAGCGCGCTCTTCAAAACAGCAAATTTTACTACGGCTGAACCGTATGCACAGCTACCGACCAGATTACTTCGTGTGCACTTTCTACGCAACGGCAGACTTGCAAAGCCGAATTCCGCAGCCGTGCGACGGACTCAGAGGCGGAATGAGAATCTCGGCAGCGGGCGAGGTGTCGCGGCCGTCGGCCAGCGGCCAGCGCCTGCCCAGACGCGCCAGAGAGGCCCAGAATTTATGGCCCGGCAGTGACGCCGCATTAAGCACGCGGGCCTTATTGATATCTGGCGGGCGAGATATCATCTCCCCTAATAGAAAACGTCACGGGCGCAGCTCTCACGGCCGGCACCTATCGTTACCGGCGATGCCTATCTTAATGCTCATGCTGGAGGGTGGCGGGTAGCCGCACGTGTCAAGAGCGGCGAGTTCATCCCGCGCCAGGTAGACCGCTGAGTTACGGCCGCAGGCGCGACCGCACAGTTCCCGCTTATCTCGGCGATCAGCTGCAGCGGAGAACAGTGCTGCTGAACTGGCAGGGACGTACGTGAAAATGCAAAAAAGAAGTCATTCGTCAGTTTATTTTTTATTTATTAGCACAACTTATTGACGATACTTCTGTGAAGTTTCATAATCCAAATCACGTCCTAAGTGCCATAAAAAGATTGCATGCCTATGGTGTCTATCTTGCCACAATTTTTCACAATCTGTGCTCCATTAATTGGTGTCGTCATAACCAAGCCCAGAGGGATGGCATTCCTTACACTCACAAGGAAACTCTTCCTGTATTGTGTTCGTCATCTAGCCAGTATTTAGTTTTCTGCTATTTTGTCTAAAACTGAGGTGGGGAGACCGTGGCTGTGTACAATTAATGTAGGTTAATCCTTACAAAGAAGAAACCAGCAACCAACCAGTATTAATACTGCTATTTACTTAGGTAAAAAGCACCGTTACCGGTTTCGAACTGGCAAGTTCATCGTCAGACGACTGTTCACATGATTCTCAAGATACACTTTACATTATCGTCCGTTTTAGATTTTTGTTATTCCACTGTGGCGAAGTATTTTTGGTGTGTTGTTGCCCCAAGGTATAAAAACAGAAGCGCCCTATGTGAAAATAACTAACCTGCAAACGATGAAACACAGCGTAAATAAATATGTGAGGTTAAGTGGTTATGGTACTTACGTGGAAAATTCCGCGCTATTTTGTTGCGAAGTAGCAGGATTGTATTTTTCGCATACTCCTAAATATATTCAGCACTTACGTAACTTGTACATCACCATATTGTGCACAGCACCACACGCACACGCACACCAAAAAGAATTTGCCACATGTGAAGTTATCACAGAGATTGCAGATTTACAAACGCAACAGTGTCAGAGACGTTCTCTCTCTCTCAGAGACGTCACAATATACAGGTTGTTTTGATGACTGTTTTAAAGAATAACATAACTTAATGAAAATTAAAACACAGAGATAAACCTTATATTATGAGAGTATAGTATTACAAATGAAGTTGACAGACGTAGTAACCAGTTTGTGTGAATGCTACTTATATGGTATTATGTAAATACTGTGTTATATACAAGGAGCAATATAGAGGTGAGATAAAATGAATAATATGACAGTAACAGTTGTCGGTTAAAGGCGCTACAGTCTGGAACCGCGCGGCCGCTGCGGTCGCAGGTTCGAATCCTGCCTCGGGCATGGATGTGTGTGATGTCCTTAGGTTAGTTAGGTTTAAGTAGTTCTAAGTTACAGGGGACTGATGACCTTAGAAGTTAAGTCCCATAGTGCTCAGAGCCATTTTTTTTAGTAACAGTTGTATTAACATCTGTCTATGGTGCACTGAAATTTTGAATCAAGTATAGTAGCAATAATTTTTTTTTCAAGCATCAAGGTAGCATTACAAGTACATTACAAGTATTTATATTACAAAGAATACCGTATTCAGTGAGCATTAATTACAAATAGATTGGGAAAATGTGACGGCCAGTTGTATGAATGTTACTTATATAGTATTGTGTAAATACAGTGCAATAAACAGGTGACAACATTTACATGAGATAAATGAATAATGTGACAGTAGTAATAATATAAATGTAGTATGACACACCACTTTTATTTTTAAATCAATTTTACAGTTGCATATACGAAAAATACAATCCTGCAACTTCGCAACAAAATCGCGCGGAGTTTTCGACGTAAGTACCATAACCACTTAACCTCACATATTTATTTACGCTGTTTTTCATCGTTTGGAGGTTAGTTATTTTCACATAGGGCGCTTCTAACACTGTTTTTCTTTCGTAGGGCAACAACACACCAAAAATACTTCGCCACAGTGGAACAATAAACATCTAAAACGGACGATAATGTAAAGTGTATCTTAAAATCGTGTGAACAGCTGTCTGGTGATGAACTAGCCATTTCGAAACCGGTAACGGCGCTATTTACCTAAATAAGTAGCAGTATTAATAGTGGCTGGTTGCTGTTTTCTTCTTTGTAAGGATTAACCTACATTAATATTCAGTTTTCTGTCCAACCCCGAGCTTCTCACTGTGTTTATTAAGCTTACGTAAAACAATATTCATAACGATAATGATACAATTGGTTACTGAACTCAGATAAGTTTCTGTCTTACGGGCAACACTAGCACCATGCACACAACACATAGAAATTAGGATGTCAAAGATGCACAAATAATGTACCGATTGTGCCCTGTGTAAAGTACATATGACCTGTAACAATTTTGGTATAAGACAAATACAAATACACGTCTGTACATATAAATTTATCAGATGAGTACTAAACATATACGACGGTTGCCCAGAAAGTAATGCACCGCATTTTTTTCTTCAACAGTTCTTTATTGAGCATAATGAGAATTACACACACGAAAGAATGAGACCCTATTTTTCCACGTAATCTCCACCTCGTTCTATCGCCTTTCTCCAGCGCGAAACAGGGGCGTGTATGCCCCATCGGTACCAGTCTTTGTCCTGGTGGCGGAGCCAGTGCTTCATTGTGTGAATCACCTCCTCATCGTTCTCAAAATGTTTTCCACGAATGGTATCCTTTAATGGTCCAAACAAGTGGATGTACCAGGGAGCTAGGTCAGAAGTGTCAGGTGTGACGGCAGTGCATGGCCTCCCCAACCGCTGCAAATCGTGGAGCTCCGTGTCTGGCGACTAACTGTACTTATGTCAGCAGCAGATGCCCCATAGACTTTGCACAAGCGTTTTTGAATATTCCACACAGTTTCCTTCTCTGCAGTGAGAAATTCAATGACGGCACATTGCTTGCTTGTAACGTAGAGCCGGCCGTTGTGGCCGTGCGTTTCTAGGCGCTTCAGTCTGGAACCGCGTGACCGCTACGGTCGCAGGTTCGAATCCTGCCTCGGGCATGGATGTGTGTGATGCCCTAAGGTTAGTTAGGTTTAAGTAGTTCTAAGTTCTAGGGGACTGATGACCAAAGATGTTAAGTCCCGTAGTGCTCAGAGCCATTTGAACCATTTTTTTGTAAGGTGCATAACCTACAGACGCCATTTTAAAACTGTCCTGCAGCTACGCTATCTGTCAGAAGTGACGGAAACTTGGCGAGCTCACTCAGGAGACTTCAGATAATACATACAAAAAGTTTCGGATTCCTAGCGCTGTTTGCGGCTTAGAAAACAAATGCGGTCCATTACTTTCTGGGCAGCACTAGTGTTTTGTACGCTACCTGGAATCTGACAGGCTCGATGATTTTTAAAGCGTGCACACCAGAGATAACTACGTAGTTGGATCTCTAATTCAAATATATGTACTTTTCTATTATCTTTTTCTTCTCTTTATTAAATGCAAGATTTCTGTTATTTTAGAAAATTTTTCAGAATGTATAATATGTCATAAAGTGGTGTTAAGTCATAAGCTCTTTTCTGTCTTCCTAAATTCCTATCTTCTGTTCATATTTTTAAGATTTTCATTTGTTAATTACTTGTAAGTCTGTAAGTGTTTCAAGCTGCAATATTATTAATCCTCATTACAAATAAGAAATATCAAATAAGTTTCACACTCCGTGCATGTACAACTTTACCTGTCTTAGTAACTAGGCGACAGGTCATTTGTAAATGGCAGAGGCAAATGCAAAATAAATTCTCAGAATGTTAATGGCAAAACGCAGAGCGCTAATGTCTCTCTGAGCGTCCTTGATGGAAACGTAGCTCAGCCACCGTACATAAAATTGCAGTTAACGGTGGTAACTCAGAGAGGATAATGGTCTTTCAGGGAGTGGGCTTCAGGGGTAGAGCATTCACTCGAGACATCATTTACGTCTACATCTAAATCATCCACCGCAGGCCACCTATTGGTATGTGGCGGAGGGACTTTTTGTACCACTAACTGAGCCCTCGAACCCTGTTACACTGGCGAACAGCGTGTGGGAAGAATGATTGTCGGCAAGTCTCTGTATTGGCTCTAATTTCCCGAAATTTCTCCTTTTGGTGATTACGCGAGACGTGTGTGGGGGGAGGAATATCTTTCTCCCGGAAAGCGCTCTCTCGAGATTTCAATCGAAAATCTCTCCGGTAAGGGAACTGACACACAATGTATAACTGTAGCTGAGAAATCCATTGAAGTTTTTGCACAGAACACAAGACAGCAAAGAAGAAACCAAAAGATAAGTCTTTAAGAAAAGGAGGACACTCAATACAGTCCTGGAGCCTTTTGATACAGGGAATACCAAAACAAAACTACATTCAACTTAAGGTCATTTTCTCAGAATTACCATTTTCGCTTTTCAGGTACATTTTTCTCAGAAACTAGGTAGGCCACAGTCATGATTTTTGGTATGCTCTTTGCAGTATGTATAATAAACATACACAAAGAGGAAAATTTTAATATTTCTGTATACCAAGATATAGAATATAGGATTTTTATGCATATCTTTCAGTTAAAAAATTTTTGAAACATAAAAATTTCATTAAATATCAGTTATTAAAATGAGTCTATGAATTTGTTTCTGTAGAAATTGAGGTTACACCGTAAAATTTACACGACAATTTGTTGGAAAATTTCTGAAAAATGCCATATCTTTGTGAATCATGGGGTTATCATAGTCGAAAAACAAATTCAAATTTTTCACTTAAAATTATGAAAAATGTTCCACAGATATTCTGAATTATTGTTAACCTTTGTACAAAATTTCGGTCATGCTCTTCAAAATTTGTAGATATGGCGAATCATTATAATTTGTAGTTGTTTTTCACCTACATCCCGCCCTTAAGTAATTGTTTTCGTTACGTGAATATACTCTTGGTCAGTATGTGGCATTGTATTTTACAGTTAACGAGGTATGAGGTTCCGATCGCGAGAGTTAATTTCCCGTTTCAGCAAAGAGTAGCAGCTGAACAGATGGAATTATTCGTAAGACAGTAATAATAGTTCTGCTTTGAACTGTGGATACTAGCTCATGGGATAAAATAATAGTGACTACTTTAAATGTGCAAACTTGTAGGATTTCAGCGCTCGTAGATAGTGTAGAACTGGTAGCAGGCTTTCATATGACGCTCCACGGCTGATGTAATGATATGGTGTAATGAGATGGTGTGTACGTGCCACTAGGTTGTGTGAATCAGTGCGATAAAATAGGTCGTCGTGGAGACGTGACGGAAGGGGGCTGCAGCGTTTGGACCAGCCCATGACTGCAATGTCAATTAAGCTGTCCAGATACTCGTACTGATGGTTTGGAGTGCCATTTCATTTCATAGCAAGACTTCCTCGGTTGTCGTCTACGGTATTCTTACAGCACAGCGACACGTCTACGATCTTCTACGCCCTGTTTTCTTGTCCTTCATGGCTATCTGTTCTGGCCTTGCATTTCAGCAAGATGATGTCCGCCTGCACACGGCGAGAGTTTCTGCCGCTTGTCTCAGTACTTGACAAACCATACCCGGCATAATCCCCAGTTCTCTCCCCAATTGAGAATGTTTGGAAGACCGTGGGCAGGGCCCTCCAACCAGCTCAAGATTTTGATGATCTAAGGCGCCAATTGCATAGACTCTAGCACGATATTCCTCAGGAGGATATCCAATAACTCTTCAATCTATGCCAAGTCGAATGACGGTTTGCATAAGGGCCAGAGATAGACCAGTGCTTGCTCAATTTGTGAAACTCTTTCTCTTGAATAAATCATCCAATTTTTCTGAAATCAAATGAAACAACAAACAGGTTCCTATTTGCTGTCGTAACACATCACATTTATACTGTCATATTTGTAAACAAATATTTGTAAACAAATATGGCGTACCGGGTACCACTGGAGGCAGTGCCACAAGTTCCTCCAAAATTCGTAACACAACACACGCACAAATGTCATACTAAATAATGTAAATCCACGGGATGATGGAGGTTTAAACCTTTGAAACGCGTCGTGGAAAAAAATAAATAAAAGAGTGACTGGTAACAGTCAAAAATGGTTAAAATGGCTCTGAGCACTATGGAACTTAACATCTGAGGTCACCAGTCCCGTAGAACTTAGAACCATTTAAACTAACCTAAGGACATCACACACATCCATGCCCGAGGCAGGATTCGAACCTGCGACCGTAGCAGTCTCACGGTTCCCGACTGAAGCGCCTAGAACCGCTCGGCCACTCCGGCCGGCACTGGTAACAGTAAACTTGTTGTTTCATTTCATGTCAATAACAGTCACGGTAAAACCTAACCTAAAATGTTCGCATTAAAAGTTTTCTGAAAGTGTAATCATTTGTTTGTTTATACATGTCATTTCCGTCCATTCGTGTAAAACATACATGGTGCGCCGTTTTTTTGCCTTAGAGTGTATATTCACTGAGTCACTTATATTGAAGAGTGGCAGTAGTACTATAAAATCGTCAAATGACGGGGCAAGTTAAATGATGAAACTGATTCGAGTGCATACGATACTAAGCAATATTCGGTACATGTAGTAGGTTTCTTCAAAGTGATACTGGACTCACACGTCTGTTTGGGAGGGCAGGATGCTTTGGGTACTTTTTTTTTCGGGGTGGGGGAAGAGGCTTCTGCCCTCACCGGGTACGTTATTGGGCAGGTTCTCTGTTCCTAGATGTTTTATGGTACTTACATCACTAAACGGCTAAAACAGCTACCTGGTCACCCAGTTCCAGGTGCAGATTGCCTATCTAACAGTTTCTGGAAACCCGCCGCCCTAACATTTCTTGGAAGGCCCAACGGTGGCAACCGACCGCCGTGTCACCTTCAGCCGAATGGCATCATCGGATGCGCATATAGAGGAGCGTGGGACCAGTACACTGCTCGCCTCGCCTTCGTCAGTTTTTGTGACCTGGAACCGCTTCTTCTCAGTCAAGTTGCTGCTCAACTGGCATCATGAGGCAGAGTGCACCCCGGTAGGCCAACAGCTCATGGCGGGTCATGTGGTCACCCATCCAAGTGCCAACGGCGCGTAACTTCAGTAATCTGACGGGAACCGATGTATCCACCGCCCGCACTTCATTAATACCTACCTGGGCACTGGCGGGCTAAAGTGGAGTGGAGGTGAGAGGGTAGCAGAGGGACTGGTAGCGCCAGGCATGAGGGCCTGGGTGCCTCCAAATTTCGAGGGCCTCGTGATTTGGAGGCCCCCCAGAACCAGACTATTTTTAATCGAATCCGAAGCACGGCAGAAATACGTTAAGTAATTAAAGCCAGTTTGGAGTTACAGGTCCCATAAGTATACAAAATGCAGACATGGCTACCTTCGTACCTATTATCTGGCCATGACAATTGCTATTAGGTGTATTAAAAATTGTCACAATTTTTTTCTAAATCTTTGCATTTAACTTAAAAATAGTAGAACTATAATTGTACAGGAAACTTTTTTGATACCTATACCACCTACGCAGGCGTACTACAGGTCCACGTACAGCTTAAGAGTACGAGCATAGGTTAATGATGAGCCCAAGAAATGGACTAACATTTATATCGTCTTTTAGATATTAAAATATGTTTAGCCCAGAAAAACCTTGCCTTCTGCGATCATCGTGAAGAAGTTTCGTCGGAAAATAGAGGAAATTTCCAAGAACTGGTGCAAGTGATATTGAAAGATGATCTAGTATTGAAAGAGCTCTGTTTAAAACTTGAAGAGTTCGCTAGTCGGTCAAAGAGAGTACCTTCTTATTTGCCAAAATGGATAGAAAACGATTTTTTTTTTATTTTGGGTGAACATGTTATGGAAAAAATTATTGCACTTATTAAAAAGGCTAAATGTTACGGAATAGGTTTTGGCAGAACTCTCGGTGAAAGCAGAACTGACCAAATGAGCCAAATAATTCGATATGTCTTTATAGAAGACAACATTGTGGAAGTACGAGAACCCTTCCTAGATCTCTCCCTCCCTCCCTCCCTCCCTCCCTCCCCCCCTCTCTCTCTCTCTCTCTCTCTCTCTCTCTCTCTCTCTCTCTCTCTCTCTCTCTCTCTCTCTCACTTTCTCTCTCTCTGTCCCGCCGGCCGAAGTGGCCGTGCGGTTAAAGGCGCTGCAGTCTGGAACCGCAAGACCGCTACGGTCGCAGGTTCGAATCCTGCCTCGGGCATGGATGTTTGTGATGTCCTTAGGTTAGTTAGGTTTAACTAGTTCTAAGTTCTAGGGGACTAATGACCTCGGCAGTTGAGTCCCATAGTGCTCAGAGCCATTTGAACCATCTCTCTCTGTCCCCTTCTTTATTTGTTGGGAAAGGGTGCAGAGGTTATGTCGAAAGATACTCAACAGCAGTTCACAAAAGCAAGTTGGATACTAGATTGTGCAGGGCACAAAGTTATAACAATGCCACGTCAGTGTCAGGTGTAAATGGAGTACAACGGAAAATTCCAGACGTCAGTCCAAAAGCTACGTAAGCTCATTCCTTGTGCTTGTCATCCCTTAAATCTTTGTGGAGTTCATACATTCACTTGCGCTACCTCTAGCGTAACCTGTTTTGGAACAATAGAGAAATTATATTCGTCATTCTAGTTTTGTGAATACAGATGCGAACTGCTTTTAGAAAAAAAAAATACAAAAAAAACAGGAAAAAGTTTCAAATGATCGAATGATATACCCTGGAGTACTCGTTACAATTCATTTAATGTCATAGAATAAAACATGGAAACAATTGTAAGCACTTTGGAAGTTATGCAAATTCCGTCCATAGCAATCCTTGGTATTAGATCTGCAGCAAACTTGCTCTTTCCATCTATAAGTCATTTTACCTTTTGGATCCACATCATCTTTTGACACACGGTACTGAAGGAAATAAATTAAATCCAGCAATATCTACAACCTCCAAAAATAATAAAGGACTTGCCAAATTAAAAACAATGCACGAGGTGTACTACAGTGACAGGTGCAGCTGTTACTTTTAACACTAAAGAATGCAATGATGCAGACATTAATGTCAACTGACGAGGAAGAAGGAAATAAAATAATACCGGGTGAACTACCTAATGATACTGGATTACCGATAGAAGAAGAAGTTCATCGATCGATGTTTGAATCTATAGAGCGATTCATACAAGAACTGTCACAACGACACACGGCCATGAAGGAAATCAACAAAATTTTCCAAAATTTTATTTAAAGTTTCAGATGATGCTCTGGGTGTAGCACTGGAGAATCTGCTAGAAATTTACGACAGTCTGACAAGGAGCAGGCGTTGCAAGAAATAAAAAGGTACCATTGGCACCCCCGTGCAGCCTATACGAGCGAGGACGTTGTTGCCAGATGGACAGACCAAGATCTCCTTAAATTTACAATTACATGGAACTTCAGTAAATCATTGTCCTGCACCTCACTTATAATCCAGTAATTCGTTACCCTTCGAGTACGAGTCGCATCATGCGAGAGAAGTTTTTATAAACTGAATCTACTGCAAAATTATCTTCGCTCTAGATGAATCAAGTATGTATAGCCAATGTGCCCATTTTATCAACTGAAAGAAAATTTATCATAAGTAGAGTTCAACGCCGTTATATAGAATTTTAGTCAAATAAAGGGTGGAGGATGTGCCTCCGAATGTTAAACAAACGATGTACATCCAGAACGATGGGACGCCAGTCCATTTCAGCACTGCTGTGAGCAATCATCTGAGAGCCATCTTCGGGAATCGGTGGATCGGCAGAGGTGGCCCTGTGGTCTGGTCACCCAGGCCACGTGACACAATGTATCTGGATTTCTTCCTCTGGGGGCATGTGAAGCAGCTGGTGTATGAAACCAATGTGGAAACAGAAGAAGACATCGTCGCTAGAACTGCTGGTACCACTACGCATACGTCAGGAATCTTCGAACGGACACTACAGACTGTGGTCCGTCGATGTCCTGTGAATGCCATTGCAGTAATCAGCGTGCGTAACTACTTCTGAGTAGCATCAGAAATAGCAGTGAGGGACCATATGCAGCATAACTAAATACGTTTGTTCTGATATTCTCTACCTATTGCATTAATTTGAGCGAACAGTTCAGGAACACACTGTATATATCTTCAGACAGGATAACTCCTGGCGAGCAAATTATCCAGACTACATTCATCCAGCGTTTGAGAATGAGAGCACTTAGCGACTTCCAACAAACTTTAAACTTGATTTCAAACCTTTTCTAAACTTTTTCTCGCTAACACTCCACACAAAATAATGGAAGGAAAAATGTTTCATCGCTTACTACGTTGTCACTGTTGGTGCAGTAGAACTTCAGTTTCAGCCATGAGTTTTAATTTACTACTTCTTTACTACTAACTCTGTTCGCCACATATATCGCAGACGATATCCACGGAGACGGCTAAATGTAGCTGCAATATCATACCATTGTTTGACACATAGTTCAAGGACATGACGTCATAAACATTGAGGTACATGAAAAACCAGCTTTTCTTAAAACAGAATGAAAATTACCAAGACTATACTCACACAGTGTTTGATAATGAGAGCACTTACCGACTTTCAACAAACTTTAAACATGATTTCAAACCTTTCCTAAACTTTGCCATAAGTTATAGCGTGAGTAATCCGAAATTAATGAAATCGACATCAACTCATTTGTGAAGTAATAAGATATCTGCAGCTGTCTTATACATGGCATTTCGATTATTTACAAACTCGGAGTGATGGATTACTTGTGTTCTGTCTATGTGAATTTGCTCCTCGTCCTCATCTACTCTTTTACGTCTTCATACACTACTGGCCAAAAAAATTGCTACACCACGAAGATGACGTCCTACAGACGCGAAATTTAACCGACAGAAAGAAGATGCTGTGATATGCAAATGATTAGCTTTTCAGAGCGTTCACACAAGGTTGGCGCCGGTGGCGACACCTACAACGTGCTGACATGAGGAAAGTTTCCAACCGATTTCTCATACACAAATAGCAGCTGACCTGCGTTGCCTGGTGAGACGTTGTTGTGATGCCTCGTGTAAGGAGGAGAAATGCGTACCATCACGTTTCTGACTTTGATAAAAGTCGGATTATAGCCTATCGCGATTGCAGTTTATCGTATCGCGACATTGCTGCTCGCGTTGGTCGAGATCCAATGACTGTTAGCAGAATATGGAATCGGTGGGTTCAGCAGGGTAATACGGCGCGCCGTGCTGGATCGCAATGGCCTCGTATCATTAGCAGTCAAGATGACAGGCATCTTATCCGCATGGCTGCAACGGGTCGTGCAGCCACGTCTCGATCCCTGATTCAACAGATGGGGACGTTTGCAAAACAACAACCATCTGCACGAACAGTTCGACGACGTTTGCAGCAGCATGTACTGTCAGCTCGGAGACCATGGCTGCGGTTACCCTTGACGCTGCATCACAGACAGGAGAGCCTGCGATGGTATACTCAACGACGAACCTGGGTGCACGAATGGCAAAACGTAATTTTTTCGGATGAATGCAGGTTCTGTTTACAGCACCATGATGGTCGCATCCGTGTTTGGCGACATCGCGGTGAACGCCTATTGGAAGGGTGTATTCGTGATCGCCATACTGGCGTATCACCCGGCGTGATGGTTTGGGGTGCCATTGGTTACACGTCTCGGTCACGTCTTGTTGGCACTGACGGCACTTTGAACAGTGGACGTTACATTTCAGATGTGTTACGACCCGTGGCTCCACGCTTCATTCGCTCCCTGCGAAACCCTACATCTCAGCAGGATAATGCACGACCGCATGTTGCAGGTCCTGTACGGACCTTTCTGGATACAGAAAATGTTCGACTGCTGGCCTGGCCAGCACATTCTCCAGATCTCTCACCAATTGAAAACGTCTGGGCAATGGTGGCCGAGCAACTGGCTCGTCACAATACGCCAGTCACTACTCTTGATGAACTGTGGTATCGTGTTGAAGCTGCATGGGCAGCTGTACTTGTACACGCCATCCAAGCTCTGTTTGACTCAATGCCTAGTCGTATGAAGGCCGTTATTACGGCCAGAGGTGGTTGTTCTGGATACTGACTTCTCAGCATCTATGCACCCAAATTGCGTGAAAACGTAATCACATGTCAGTTCTAGTATAATATATTTGTCCAATGAATACCCGTTTATCATCTGCATTTCTTCTTGGCCAATAGTGTACATTTCTGTAACTCCACATTGTAAATGGTTCTAGTTTCTTCTTGTCGAGCTGAACTTCAACACAAGACTACATTGACAAAAAAAAAAAAAAAAAAAAAAAAAAAAAAAAAAAAAAAAAAATTAATGTAGAGTAATAAAATTTTGGGAGTACATTTGGTAGGTACGATATTTGATGGATTACCATTGCAAGACCAGAAGTTAACCCAGGCGCGAGATAACCCATTGCAAATGTGAAAGGCTGGCACATTAATAACAGGTGTAACCGAGAGAATAGAACCATGCAAACGTGTATGCACTGTTTTGCACGCGTGTCGGATGTCAGTTTGTGTGATGGAGATCCATGCCTGCAGCACCTAGTCATTCAATAAAGGGACGGTTAATGTAGTTTGTGGATGACGCTGGAGTTGTTGTCCGAGGATATCCCATATGTGCTTGATTGGAGACAGATGTGGTGATCGAGCAGGCCAAGGCAACATGTTGACATTCCGAACACCATGTTGGATTACAACAGCGGTATGTGGGCGAACATTATCCAGTTGGAAAACATCCCCTAGAATGCTGTTCATGAATGGCAGCAAAACAGGTCCAGTCGCCAGACTGATTTGCAATTTTTTTTTATTTTTTTTTATTTATTTATTTTTTTTTTTTTTTGCAGTCAGGTTGCGTGGGATAACCGCCTCAGTGCTTCTGCTGTCACACGGAATCGCACCCCATACCATAACTCCAGACCTAGGTCCTCTGTGCCTAACACACAGACAAATTGGTTGCGGATTCTCAACTGGTCTCCTTCCAACCAACACACGGCCATCACTGGCGCCGAGGAAGAACCAGGTTTGATCAATAAACGTAACAGACCTTCAGTCTGCCCTCCAACGAGTTCTCTCTTGGCACCAGTGAAGTCGCAAATAGCGGTAGTTTGGGGTTGGTGGAATACACGCTACAGGGCGTCTGGCTCGGAGCTGTCCTTGAAGTAACCGATTTGTCATGGTTCATTGTGTCACTGTGTGCCAGCTGCTGCTCAAGTTGCTGCTGCAGATGCAGTACGATGGTCCACAGCTATAGGCAGAACGCCATGGTCTTCCGTCTCAGTAGTGTCACGCGGCCGACTGGATACTGATCGTCTTGCGATCGTACGTTCTGGTGACCACCGCTGGCAGCAATCTTGTACAATGACTACATTTCTGCCAAGCCTTTCTGCAGTATCGCAGAAGCAATATCAAGTTTCTGGTAGCGCTATTACACAAACTCGTTCAAATTCAGTGAGGTGTTGATAATAGCGTCTTTGTCGCCTTAAATACATTACTGAGTTCACTAACTCACCTCGTCCAATCTCAAAGTTAACTTGAAACGTCCCCTTAGAAAAATTAATGAACTACTGTGCTGATAAACCCCTTATGTTACTTGATTTTCAAAGAGCTGAGCAGAACTGAACGCACTCACATTTCTCCCTTTACTTATTCTGATCAACACTAAACTGACACACAATATTTTTAGCGCAACGCAATCTGACTTTCAATAATCTCTACAAAAGAATGGCCCTGACTGACAATAACCTATACCTTTCATGAATCACTTACCTCACAAAAATCTTCGTTACTCGAATTACTACAATACAGCGAGCGCCAATACTGCCAGCTAAATAAAAGATTCTAACTACTGAAGGCACTAACTACTGATAGGCATACTTAGCAAATGAAAGATTTTGATAGAGAACAAACAATGTATTTACCTTAATAGTGTTCAAAACTCATTATATATATATATATATATATATATATATATATCAGTTCATGACATCCAGTCTTACAAATTTACCGTCTCTGATGGACACACATCCAGATCATCCGCTCGCAAAACTCCGCCGTCTCTCTCCCCACATCCACCACTGCTGGCGGCTCACCTGCAACTGCACAACGCTACGCGCTGTTCACATCCAACTGCCCAACACTACAATAGCGAATGTTCCAACAACGCCAACCAGCCACAGGTTGCACACAGCACAGACAGTGATTTTCATATAGAGCGCTACGTGGCGTTACCAGCATAAAAACCTAAACAGCCTACTTACAAACTAACGCTCACGGCTGTTATGGCGTATATTTAAAGCAAACCTTATATGCGTCCTCCTAGTGGCGCTACTAATGATACTCTTATGCGACTGGCACGACATAAGGGCAGACATCATAAAAATGGTTCAAATGGCTCTAAGCGCTATGGGACTTAACATCTGAGGTCATCAGTCCCCTTGGCTTAGAACTACTTAAACCTAACCAACCTAAGGACATCACACACATCCATGGCCGAGGCAGGATTCGAACCTGCGACGTTTGCACAGACATCATATTTCAAATGCACAAACACGCCTACCAATATCACACAACTTGTTTTTGGTACTAAGATTTTTTTCCGTCAGTGTATAAGGTGATGTTAACAGGCCGAGAAGAATATGGCGCTGAAAAAATTGTGGAATGTAAAAGCTTTAGGCTATTAATCGGCGCAAAACAAACTGCTTACAGTAGGGGGAGACCATCTGCTGGCTGACGTTAGTGATAACGAAGTCGACGGGTCTCGCAGTACGGCTCGCCTCATTCACACATTTTATTGGCTAAACACGCCGGACGGCGCATTCGTTGAGCGATCATTCGAGAGCCTTTGGCACCCATAAACGGGCAGTTGTTTATTGCTCGCTAACAGCGCCCCGACCATAAACATAGTTTCCCCGTACCGCTGGAGAGCGAGACGGAAAAAAACGGATGCGTCTTCATAAAACGTGACAATACATCGTAAGAGTCTTACGTGTGCTTCGTCTTGTAGCATGTGGCCACGGCGATCACGGTGTGTACTTGAGTGTGGTGCCACGGTACGTTTTTTTGTCCATACTTAATGTTCCACCGGCAGAGAGGATATTTTACACGGTGTACATACATAAAGACAAGGAGAAAAAATGGACATTTAAACGAACATGCTGACGGTAGCCTTGAGGCACGGACAAAGATTACGCAAATTCGCTAGAGGGCAATTTTCCTTTGACTTGTCTTCTGTTCAGCGTGTTGCTGTGGGTAATGAACGTCAAGTCTTAGGCATTCTCGTAAGGCGCATACTCACAGATTTCGTTCTAATTTATGGTAGGAGCAGAATTTGGCCAGAAATCAAAGTGACATAAGTGGCAGCTCAAAATGGCATAGCGGTTAGAAAAAAACAATATTTCTGACGTGGGTCGGGCGAGGCACGAACCAATTACGTTAGCTTATCTATATTCCAGGCAGCGGTTGGGACAGTAGAAAGAGTACAGAACAGTAATCCGATGGACCTAGGGTCGAGTCCCGATCCTGACAATAAATTTTATTCCAAAGTTTTACTTTACTTTCACTGCAAATAAATGCTCGATAAATTGCATTTCTTAAAAGTTTTATAAAATACGTGAACAGGAAAGATAAAGAAAGATTTGGGGCGTCAAATGGTTTTCCAAGAACGGATTGTGGTTATAGCGTCAACGAGGACTCTGTAAATAAATTTCCTAGACAGGATTGTAATTAATGGATGCAGCGACACGCGTGGTTTGCTGCATATGTGCGATAAAAGACAGCTTTGATAAATATAAACCAAGTTTGTTTTTCTATAGGGACGTTAAAACTACAATGCAATTGAAAGAAATGCAGCTTTTATAACGTAAGACGCAGAGAAAATTACTGCTTCCCCTGTGTTACGAAGAGTATAGCCCCAGGACGTGTAAATCATCAGCAGTAGGACAATGAAAGTATCTCATTTTTTGTGTGAACATTGTGAGGTAACGGGAGAGTCTTGGCGCCCTGAACATATTCCAAGTTGGGAGCTGGCGTGGCCGCACGGGCCGCCCGGCAGGCCGACCACGTGGTGCCGAACATGGCGGACTTCATGACACCATCATGGCAGACATTTCACAGTTCGTATAGCAATTAACAGTGGCCACATGAATCATGGCACCTCAAAAAGAAACGTGTACATTACCATTATTTGCACGACGATTCTGGTAGCGTAATCATATTTTCAATATATTTATTAGTTTAAAGTTTAGTATCTGACGATAAATTATACAAGTAACACCCAGCAAAGAATTTCCAAAATCTAAACGATTCTTGTGATTTCGTCATTTACGTATCTTTAGAAAACTATTAGTGTAAACCTACATTGGTTCGAGTTACAGGCATCTAATTTAAATAGTACATGAGTTACTGGAGGTCAAAGTGGCCGATTACTATTCATCAAATGATTGAAATGGCTCTGAGCACTATGGGACTTAACATCTGTGGTCATCAGTCCCCTAGAACTTAGAACTACTTAAACCTAACTAACCTGAGGACATCACACACATCCATGCCCGAGGCAGGATTCGAACCTGCGACCGTAGCGGTCACGCGGTACCAAACTGAAGCGCCTAGAACCGCACGGCCACACCGGCCGGCCTACTATTCATCGCGTCAGGCCATAAGTACTCCACAATTAGACGAAGAAACGGTAGCAGCATGCTTATAAATATATTTATTCATCTGTGCCTTTGTTTATATCCGATATATACTACTCATGAAGAAATTGGTTAAATATTTACTGTGTTTTAGAAAGCACAGATACATTAGGCTACTGGCCTACCTTTTGTTGCTATTCCTTTGATATATGTTTATTAAATATGTTTATGTATTTAATTGAAATTAAATAAATATTCCTACGGCTGGACCAGAAACACGCTCTAACACACATTATTAAATACATGGAGAAATGGAATTCATTTTTTATTTTTCCATGTATTTAATAATGTGCGTTAGAGCGTGTTTATGGTCCAGCCGTAGGAATATTTATTTAATTTCAATTTAAATGTAAATCCAGTATTTCGTATGTGTTTCAATATGTTTGTGAGTGCACGTTGGCTTGAAGACATCGAGGCAGCGTTCTAGCCAATCGTAGCGCTTGTTACGTATGGAGGTTGGGGAGGAGCATGGTTTCCAGAGAGGACACGAGGGAGTTCTGAGTGGTGTGGCAGTTCTGGAGAGTAAGGCACAGGACATGGGAAGTGCTGGACGCGACAGTCGCGAGAAGGACTTGGAGTGGAGCAGTTTGCGCGTGGTCGCGGGAGATAGAAACATTTCGTAGTCCCTACTTGTGAGATATCCGTGGCTTCTGCAGTGAAGACATAGTACGCGTCTGGAAGTGAATATCTCGCGAGCTATGTTGCTGTTTATAACTTATTACGTGAAGTAGGAATCTATTGTTTCCCTGTTATTCAACTTGTATTTTATTTAATTGCTGGACCATGGACACCAATAAGTGTTTTGCAGAAATATACCACATTCTCAAAAGTACTTCTACTGTCGTACTCATCATTTAAAGTCGTTAAGAAGGTACCTGCAGATTTTATCTAATTGCAATCTTTCATTTATAAACGTCTTTGTTACGTTCTAAAGTCGCAATTGGCGAGTGATAGGAACCTTTGACCATTCTGTTCATGTGTATATTGTATACTGTAGACTCAGCAGTATTTGCCCTGTATTCCAGCCCCTAGACAACGAAACCAGCCAAAACTTTTAATATTTCAACACTGACTCAGAGAGTATGTAGTTGAGGCCATAACATCACCACCTCATTTTCTTTTGTTTGAAAGCCCGCAACTTGTGTACACCTTACAATCCTCCTCTCGAAATTTATTTACAGAGTCATTGTGGATGCTCTAACTAAAATCCTTTCTTGTAAATTTATTTGCTATCCCAAATTTTCGTGTTTATTTTCTTTCCATAGCTTTTATGAAAACATTAGTAAATAAAATATATTGGGCATTATTTCGGTTTATTTGCAGTGTAAATGACGTAAACATTGTCTGTGTAGTGACTGGATTCAATGACTCTCGGTTTACTGTTCTATACTCTCTCCGCTGCACCAACAGCTACTGGGAAACCAATGTAAATATCTCATACAGCATCCGACATGAGGCAAAAAATGCTATATTTTTCTAAACGCGTGGCCATCTGGCTCTCCCAATTCTGTCACTTTCATTTCTGGCTAAGCCCTGCATACTCCATAAATCTGGAGGAAATCGGTGATGAGGAGTAGGCTCCGTCTCCTTGTGAGTGGCGCACTGCTCCACAGATTGGAAGACCCTCGCTGATTCTCTGTCCTACTGCACATGTACAATAGCTCCAGAGAATGGTCGCCGGCCTGGTAGTGACCAGCGAGATAGGGTTAAACGCCTTCCCACTCCAAAGTGAACAATTAACAGCCCATTACCGGCGCAAGTACTTTCAGAAAGATCCGATATCCGGCCACAAGTCTGGAATATGTTCACTGCTCCACCCAGTTCGTAACAGCTTCCGCCGATAATCTGCACAACGAAACAAGAATGCAGTTCAAAGTCACTAAGGGAAAGAGACTCCACGGAATTCACGTAACAAGTACGATATATGCCAAAGTCTGCCTATCTGTTGGATAACACCTGCAGACAGCTGACAGCACTACCCTCTGCCATACCCACTATTCCTACAGAAACGCACTCCTTGAAAACAGGCACATTACGAACCCGATTTCCACACCCACGTTCGCGAACACACCGAACTGTTTCGAAACTTTCCACACTGGGAGCACACCTTTATTGGTCATTGTGGATCCCCTTCCAAGTACACAACACAATCTCTGCCACAGAGGAGACAAAACTTGCCTCCTGCATTCCTCGATTTTGCGGGCTCCAAACCACTCCACGAAACTGATTAACATGCAGGCTTCCCAGGCAGTAAGAATCAGGAGCATAATGCAGGTGTTTTCACAGGCCATTTCCTGCTGCCGCTCATAGCTTTTCAGTAAGATGCCGCTTCCTATCAGGATTTTAGAAAGTTTCTCTGCAACAGGTGATGGAAAAACCCTAGGACATCGTAGGAAAACTACTCATTCTTGAACTTTGTCTAGTCGACTTCAATGACCACCCACTTAGGGGGAATATGGACAGAACTGATCATCATCTTCAGGCTAAATGAATCCCCCTTTGCTCTTCAACTGGAAACTGGCTCTGGTAATTGCAACAGTGGATTAATGCTCATTTGCGGATAGACGCATAACCCTCAGCCCATACTTATCAGGATGAAATAGCGTGTGTGACGATGTGTAGTCGGTAAGCAAGAGCGAATTTAGGTACATTTGCCTTGGTAGTAGTCCATTTATTTGGTTCAGTCTACAGTAGAGAAACTGGGTGAGATGGTGCAGTGGTTACCACACAGGACTTGGGCTCGGCATGACGGTGGTTCAAATCCACATTTGGCCATCTAGATGTACTTTCCCATGATTTCTCGAAATCGCCCCAGACAAAGGGCAGGATGATTCCTTTGAAAGGACATGGCTTGTGCTCTAATGACCATCATATCGACGGGAGCTTAAACTCTGTATCTTCCTTGCTTAGTGCACTGGAGGATATGTGCCGACATTCAGAAGACAGGGGGTGCACAGTCCTTGATAGCGTCTTACTGGCGTGTAGTCGGCTGTCTCACTTTGAGTGACTAGGGAGCAGAATGAGCTTGCTCTGTACTTATTCTCAGTGGGGTGGCGGAGCTGCGTCAGGTGCTGGTACTGCAGACAGGCACTGCTATGCTGTTAGCCGAGCATGCTTGTTGCCTGCCCCAGCAGAATCGCGTGATGGAAGCAATGTCATCCGGGGACCGAACCCTCGAGCCGACATCTGGCTGGTGGTGCCTGGAGTCGGTTGACGCTCAGTCGGTCAGTGGCCAGGAGGATGTCTGATTCTCGCCCCATAAGAGTTGCCTCTGGGTCAGAAGGCAGGCTGTCCTACAGGATGGTGGATGGTAACGGCCCTTCCCGCAGTTGGCAGTAGAGACTTTCCCTACATTTTTTAACCTCTGTAGCTTCCCTACAAACTGTAGGAGTTATTCCTCGATGTCTTAATATATCTCCTATAATCCTATCTTCCTTCTTCTCAGTGTTTTCGCCGATTCTGTGAAGAACCTCCTCATTTATTATGTAATAAAGTGGAACACCTACAGCCGTCCTTACGACGCTGTTTATTACATGGCTACAGTTTCGGTGCTTCAGTACACCATCATCAGGCCTCAACTGTTGCTGAGGGGTTTAACTCCAATCGAAACACAATTCATCAGTGGCCAGCTTCTACATAATGTGATCAAAAGTATCCGGAGACCTAGCTGAAAATGACCTGCAAGTTCGTAGCGCCCACCACCGGTAATCGAAACCAGCTGTATTTTGATCGCCATCTTGTCTGCTGTACTAAAGATTTGTTTTTTGTGATCGTGCTTCCAAGTTACTGTCACGTTAGTGAAAATTTGCGAACAGTGATCAAGAAAGCTAAGCGAGCCACGGAAATGGAAACACCTCAGCTCATCACAACGAGACTGCCACGCCAGAAGAACGAAGTGAGTGACTGTTACAAAACATTTTCTTGCAAACATCAGTCCAGCTTCCAACGTGACATCGCCTCTTACTAAGTTTCCTCTTCTTCCACAGGATAACCATAGCATTTATGAAAAGACTATGTAACATCAGTATAATCTTATCGCGAAATTGTTTTTGTAATGCCATTTAGCCGGAAGATGAGGTGTTCCCTCGAAACATGCAGCAAAATAAATAAATAATGCAATAGTTAACAAAGTTTGTGACTGGTAGCGGTAATTTAAAAAACCTTCAGATATTTCTTGAGACAGTCACGGTCGAAAAATAGTGAAAATGACTTCAGAAACTTTGGTTGAAACCGTTACAGAGGTTTAGGGTGAGCTTTTTATTCGTGGCTTTGCCAATGTATGTATACTTTAAATATATTTCACATGTATTTGTACACATATTTCACCTGTATCTCAAGTGAATTTCACCCTGCCGTTTCATTTTCACGTAGCTTGATGTTTATGGCGTCGTATCTCCGTAATAATGTACTGTACAATGACATAAATTTTCTGAAAAATCTGTTGTGAAAAAAAGTTAGTGGTAAATAAGTAATAAATTAAACATCATGTTTCAGGTGACAGTTTTACTGCATGGACAGTGAAAATATAATAAGCGATTAACTTTTTTCCTTTCATCATTCTGTGGGAGTCGTCAGCGATAAAAAGTTTCGTGAAGGTATGAAATGGCGTGTGAATTTTGTTTGAAGTCTTCAAGTGTGCTCTCATTCTCAAATAATACACGATGAAAATATGGTGTGTCGTAGGCTGCACTAATTTTGCACCCCCACGCCCACCTGTTTGATATGTACATGGTTCTTACCCCACAGCAATGACTTCCAGACAGTGACAGATATGTGTACCCAGTTTGGTTGAATTTTATTTTGTGGTTTAGAAGGAATGTGGAACATAGGTACTTACATACACTATCTGATCAAAAGTATCCGGACATCTGGCTGAAAATGACAAATTCGTGGCTCCCTCCACCGGTAATGTTGGAATTCAATAACGTGTTGGCTCATCCTTAGCCTTGATGACAGCTTCCACTCTCGGAAGCATATGTGCAATCAGGTTCTGGAAGGTTTCTTGAGGAATGGCAACCCATTCTTCACGGAGTGCTGCACTGAGGAGAGATATCAATGTCGGTCGGTGAGGCCTAGCACGAAGTCAGCGTTCCAAAACAGTCCAAAGGTGTTCTATAGTATTCAAGTCAGAACTCTGCGCAGGCCAGTCCATTACAGGGATGTGATTGTCGTGTAACCAATCGGCCACAGGCCGTGCATTATGATCAGGTGCTCTATCCTGTTGAGAGATGCAATCGCCATCTTCGAATTGCTCTTTAACAGTGGGAAGCAAGAAGGTGCTTAAAACATCATTGTAGGCTTGTGGTGTGATAGTGCCACCCAAAACAACAAGCGGTGCAAGCCCCCTCCATGAAAAACACGATGACATCATAACACCACCGCCTCCGAATATTACTGTTGGCATCACACACGCTGGCAGATGACGCTTACCGGCCATTCGCCACACCCCCACTCTGCCATCGGATCGCCACATTGTGTACCGTGATTCGTCGCTCCACACAACGTTTTTCCACTGTTAAATTGTCCAATGTTTACGCTCCTTACACCAAACGAGGCGTCGTTTGTCATTTACCATTTTGTCTCATGTTCATCATCATCATCACCATCAAAAACAACAAACAACAACTAGAACATACATATAACTAAACGGTTCATTCACTCATTAATCAGCGCTGTATAAAGTATACATGCTCAGACACCACAAGGAGGGAAAAAACAATCATCATTTAAGCAATTGAGATGACGCTAGCCTCGAGCTAAGGCGAATAGGATCCTTCCACATTCCTGCGGCTCTAGCCAGCAAGCAGTTCTCTTTAGTATGTCTTCTCTGCAGCGCGTCGCTGTGGGCAGGAAACTTTGACCAAACCAGCCATCTAAACGGCTCCCGGAAGAAAATTTTGTGAGCCACACCGAAAGTAGAGTCATAAGCACAAAAAAAGAAAATGGAAGGTGGATTATTCCAGGGGAAGTATGGGGGCGGTACACATAGTGACCATGCAATGAATCAGCGACGGCCACCCCATCTGTCGGGAAAATATGTGTTCACCGGAATTCAGTCTTGTGTGGACCAGAGTAGCGTTGCTCCATCATGCTGTAAAATTACCGTTCGCTAGAAATCCACCATCTGCGGACGTGTAGAGCGATTAACTATGTCACAGAGTACTCCACGTGTAATGGCATCGCAGAAAGGATAAGCGGACCGCTCGTCGTGTTAAACATAGGCAATCAAAAGTAAAATATGCACCAAATAGCTACTGCTGCTGCGATCTGACTGTCTCCACACAATATAAATGTCTCTTTTAGGGAAAATCGTCATTATCTTTTCCGATTTACTGGAAAATGGACCACATGAAATTTACAGGCAGATTATGATCAGTTTGTTTTCGAAACTAAAGTGGTTGATACAGGGTTAGTTGACATGAGTAGTAGGAAGATGGCGGCACGAGCGCAATTCTGCTATCAAATTAATATGCAAATTAATCAAATTGATCAATTAATTAAAATGTTCAAATGTGTGTGAAATCTTATGGGACTTAACTGCTAAGGTCATCAGACCCTAAGCTTACACACTACTTAACCTAAATTATCCTAAGGACAAACACACACACCCATGCCCGAGGGAGGACTTGAACCTCTTCCGGGACCAGCCGCACAGTCCATGACTGCAGCGCCTTAGACCGCTCGGCTAAGGTCAATTAATTACCCGACCAGCACCACGCCTACACACCCCTCCCCCAACCCACTCCCAGATGACGATGAGTGTTTTGCACAGCCTGCGCGTGGATTCCCGCACCCTCTATGGCAAGTTGAAAAAGAGAGAACATGAGAGGGAGAGATATACATGTGTATGATAAACCCCTTCCCTCAAAAATATTTCTCTCTTTCATAACTCTTCTGTGTTACCACAGATGACGTGTCACTGATCTCATTTGTTCCAAGTTTGCAGTTTATGCAAGGTGCCTATTTGCTTCCACAGCCCTGAGTGGAATGTCTAAGTTCTAATAAATGTTCTCCATCCTGCTGTCTTCTATAGTTGTTATCCCCCGCGCAGAAAAACAGCACATAGGTCGTGAATCCGTTATCTTGATGCTGTAAGAAACTCTTATCAAGAAACTAATCATATGTGAATAGTTAAATTTCCAGTTTCTTTGTTTGTACGGGACGCCACTCGCTTTTTATTAACAGAACACGAGAAAGTGTGCAATTGCACTCCATTTTAGGGTCACAAATATTTTCTCTTCTTCAACAAATTAATGACTTGCGTATTTCCGAAATAACTGTCACACTGTCCTCAGCTATATATTCCAAATAAACATACACTACTAATAAAGTCTTAACTAACACTGGCTGTGGCAAACAACATGTCTGTCCTCCGAGTCCGCAGCTCGTGGTCGTGCGGTAGCGTTCTCGCTTCCCGCGCCCGGGTTCCCGGGTTCGATTCCCGGCGGGGTCAGGCATTTTCTCTGCCTCGTGATGGCTGGGTGTTGTGTGATGTCCTTAGGTTAGTTAGGTTTAAGTAGTTCTAAGTTCTACGGGACTGATGACCATAGATGTTAAGTCCCATAGTGCTCAGAGCCATCTGTCCTCCGACACTGCCGAACCATCTGTGATCTTGCAGCCAAACCACTTCGCTCGTCATCCAAGTTAGGAGCAATCCGTAGATCACCGAAGTGATTCGTCTGCCTTTTCATTTTCCAGTTGTTTATTATTCTGCTGTTATTTATAGTTGTGAAATAATGGAATGATAGCACACCATTGAGAGACGCTCTAATTTGAAATGCAACTAAACTTTCGAACGTAGCAGCGAATCGCGGAGAAGGACCACAATTTAGGTGGTTTTTGTCACAATACCCGTACCGAGATAACCATCTGTCATTGGTACCTCAAGCCACATTACGCCATTTTGCCATTGCTGCCTCCGCAATTGCTCTAAAAAGAGCTTTTTGTAGTCGATATGATGGCTGTAAAGCCAGAAACATTACATCTCCCCCCCCCACCCCCACCTCTCCCACCCCTCACCAACCAACCCTATTGGCGGGAATTTCGAATTTTGGTGGGAATTTCTTTGTTCCAGGGCTCTGCTGACGTGCCCCCCTCCCCCCACACGGGAACTGTAGGGAAATTAAAAGTGGCGGTGCCCTTTCCGGGACTCGGAAACTGGTCCTCCTGAAAGGAAAGCCAAAGTGCACCCTCCTAACACAATTTTGCCACCAGAGGCGACTGAAATTGACAGTTGCCAACAGGAACGCAGTATTCGGTCTCATCAGGGATATAAGACGGGCCCAGCAGCTCTGAAGCCTCAGTTGTAGTCAGTCAGTCACAGCTGCAACAGCGGCATGTCGCAGCCCGTCGGTTTCCGCAGCAGTGGCAGCACCCTGAGATCCTGTCGCGCACCTGGTCAGCTTGATGGACCAGGACAATCAGCTCTTGTTGTCCGTTGAAGACATCCAGTCAGCCCCTGACTTGCTGGAGTTCCTAATCGCCATGACACAGGTCGGTACTGGACACCACCATACCCGTCATCGCAGAATATTTCAGTGATACCGCAAGGACAAAGTGAGGATGTAGTGAATGAGAAGACACCAACTAAGCATTGTGCTCCACTACTCTTCTCTTCAGTGTATAATTTAACCACTAGTGTTTCGAAGCGTTTACATATTGGTATAGAAGCAGCCACAGTCAGAGAGTAGCGTATTGCGGTAGAGATCGAGAATGCAGCTGAAAGTATTAAAGTGTGGTTTACGGAGGTGGAATGGGATGAACTCTGTCGTGCAAAAGCGTATATCATGCAACAGCTGACCGCCGAGTATCACCCGAGCCGTTGTCCTCCGGACATTCACTGTGCTGCTCTAACTCTGTCCTTTACAACAGTGGACAATGACTCTGCACTGACAGCCCTGCCCGGTCCACAGATGGTGTTACCCACTGCGCTGGAGATACTGAACAGATGGTTGCTGTCTATACAGACATGGCAGAGTATCTAAGTACGAACAGTGTGCATGTAGACGACTTCCAACAGTGGGTGAGTATAATACCAACGAAAACTAATGTACTGCCAGTAAGTTTGAGGGAAATACATGTTGAATTCTGTGCTTTGAGCACGTATATGTATTTTCGAAAGCACTGTTTCAGCCCAAATACCAACTATTATAGGAGATTCTGCAGGGTGTAGATGGTGTGACATACGCGACAATCAGTGAGAGCAGCGATATCCCTCCACGGGAAAAAATAAAGCCAAACACAGTGTTCATATTTGACGATTTTTCTGTGGGAAACCAAGATTAAATTAGGCGATATTTCTCTTTCGGTCACCATATGGCTGTAGATGTACTTTATCTGAGTCAGACATGTTCCAGAATCCCCAAACAGCTTTTGAGAGGATAATTCAAACCTAATTATGACTTTCAAACAGGACAATCTGAATTTAAAACGCATTTGCCAGGCTCATGTAAGAACCACCATGTCGTTCAATGATTCTGTAAAGATATGTGCAGATTGCTGGAATCAATCACAGTATGGGTTTCCCGATAGTGATAAAACAAGCAAACTGAATGATGGAAGGTACAGACGGAACTTCCAGGAGTTCCTATATATATATAGCCATACAAAGAGGTGAGTACATCAGTATACGCATCATCATGGATAAATTCGCACGCATGCCGGCAGCTCAATTTGATAGGATGAGTGTACAAAGACAAACATTTGCTTGTACGTGGACGCGAAAATTCAAACTCTGGTTCCCACGCCCGGGTTCCCGGGTTCGATTCCCGGCGGGGTCAGGGATTTTCTCTGCCTCGTGATGGCTGGGTGTTGTGTGATGTCCTTAGGTTAGTTAGGTTTAAGTAGTTCTAAGTTCTAGGGGACTGATGACCTTAGATGTTAAGTCCCATAGTGCTCAGAGCCATTTGAACCATTTTTTTCAAACTCTGGGACATAAAGTTGGACGTGTACACAAGCAACTAGACACGTATTGTCAAACCCTTCTTAGACTGAACAATACACTGAATGATCTGGTTAATGCAATCGAGAAGAAAGTAAACGGTGTAACTGATGGAGGGATAGCTGTGATTGAGAACGGGACATTGTACGAACGGTTAACACAATTGAAATGAAGATAGGCAACTTAACTGAAGGGGAAATAGCTGTTACCGAGAAGGGGGAGCAGCATAAGAAGAAGAAGAAGAAGAGCGGATATATAAAACCTCACGCTGCACAGAAGTCCGATTAGCATACACCGACTTGTCGACTGAGCATAAAGTCATCGAGGCACGAAAGGCCGTTCGCGAGAAGTTACGGTTGCTGAGGTTAGGGCATTTGAAGTGGGAGCAGACACTGCGAGAAACCTTTAAACCCCTTACTGAATCTCTCGATGAACTCTCAGCGAAATTCCGCAACGACGACGATGACGCTATTGCCGATTTCGTTAACCGTCACAGATCCGCTAGGATAGACAAAACATTCGGTGTTAGTGGTGAGAAACCATACATGTTCGGCACACAGCCTATGACTTTAAATGAAAAAACGATACAGATCGGCGATAAACAATTTCAAAGAACACTCGGTCTACTGGACCTAATTTTCCTAAGACTCATAAAAACGGTAAATTATTCACCTGAAGATCTGGAAATGTATCGTGAAATACTGCTTTTGACTGGTCTTCATTAGAATGCAGAAAGCCGAAGCAATGTGAAATTCAAATGCATTATAAAACTTATTTTGGATGATGAAAAAAAAAAAACAGCAGTGGTGGTGGTAGATACCTAAGGGGTTGCGAAGCAACTCAAATCGCTTGATACGAGCAAGTCTTCAGGTCCAGATTGTATACCTATTAGGTTCCTTTCAGATTACGCTGATACAATAGCTCCCTACTTAGCAATCATATACAACCGCTCGCACATCCGATAGATCTGTACCTACAGATTGGAAAATTGCGCAGGTCGCACCAGTGTTTAAGAAGGGTAGTAGGAGTAATCCATTGAACTACAGACCTATATCAAATGGTTCAAATGGCTCTGAGCACTATGGGACTCAACTGCTGAGGTCATTAGTCCCCTAGAACTTAGAACTAGTTAAACCTAACTAACCTAAGGACATCACAAACATCCATGCCCGAGGCAGGATTCGAACCTGCGACCGTAGCGGTCTTGCGGTTCCAGACTGCAGCGCCTTTAACCGCACGGCCACTTCGGCCGGCACAGACCTATATCATTGACGTCGGTTTGCAGTAGGGTTTTGGAGCATATACTGTACTCAAACATTGTGAACCACCTCGAAGGGAACAATCTATTGATACGTAATCAGCATGGTTTCAGAAAACATCGTTCTTGTGCAACGCATCTAGCTCTTTATTCGCACGAAGTAATGGCCTCTATCGACAGGGGATCTCAAGTTGATTCTGTATTTCTAGATTTCCGGAAAGCTTTTGACACCGTTCCACACAAGTGACTTCTAATCAAGCTGCGGGCCTATGGGGTACCGTCTCAGTTGTGCGACTGGATTCGTGATTTCCTGTCAGGAAGGTCGCAGTTCGTAGTAATAGACGGCAAATCATCGAGTAAAACTGAAGTGATATCAGATGTTCCCCAGGAAAGCGTCCTGGGGCCTCTGCTGTTCCTGATCTATATAAATGACCTGGGTGACAATCTGAGCAGTTCTCTTAGGTTGTTCGCAGATGATGCTGTAATTTACCGTCTAGTAAGGTCATCTGAAGACCAGTATCAGTTGCAAAGCGATTTAGAAAAGATTGCTGTATGGTGTGGCAGGTGGCAGTTGACGCTAAATAACGAAAAGTGTGAGGTGATCCACATGAGTTCCAAAAGAAGTCCGCTGGAATTCGATTACTCGATAAATAGTACAATTCTCAAGGCTGTCAATTCAACTAAGTACCTGGGTGTTAAAATTACGAACAACTTCAGTTGGAAAGACCACATAGATAATATTGTGGGGAAAGCGAGCCAAAGGTTGCGTTTCATTGCCAGGACAGAAGATGCAACAAGTCCACTAAAGAGACAGCTTACACTACACTCGTTCGTCCTCTGTTAGAATATTGCTGCACGGTGTGGGATCCTTACCAGGTCGGATTGACGGAGGACATCGAAAGGGTGCAAAAAAGGGCAGCTCGTTTTGTATTATCACGTAATAGGGGAGAGAGTGTGGCAGATATGATACGCGAGTTGGGATGGAAGTCATTAAAGCAAAGACGTTTTTCGTCGCGGCGAGATTTATTTCCGAAAGCGAAAATATTTTGAGCCCAGCCTACATAGGTAGGAATGATCATCAAAATAAAATAAGAGAAATCAGAGCTCGAACAGAAAGGTTTAGGTGTTCGTTTTTCCCGCACGCTGTTCGGGAGTGGAATGGTAGGGAGATAGTATGGTTGTGGTTCGATGAACCCTCTGCCAAGCACTTAAATGTGAATTGCAGAGTAATCATGTAGATGTAGACATGTAGATGTATTAATATTCAGCATAAAAGTATGACAAATCGACTCCCGCAGGGTGTATATATACACACGAGTGTTGGAACTTAAATAGTGGCAACTATTTATTCACAACCAATACAAAAGAGTTACGTGTTTGCACCTTTTACTGTCCTCAAAGTAGTCACCAGCGTTGTGTAGCGCCCGATGCCAGCGATGTGGAAGGCGTAGTATACCGTTAGCAGAGCCTGTTCTGTTGATGGTGCGAATGGAGCGGTCTACTGCCTGTCGAATCTCTGGAACAGTTTTGAATCGAACGCCACGAAGTGGTTCCTTCATCTTTGGAATCAAATAAAAGCCACAAGGACTTATGTCTGGGGAGTATGGTGTATGGTACAGTACTTCCCAGTCCCATCGACCGAACAGAGCAGCCACAGCTTGCGCTGTGTGTTCCCGCAGATTGTCGCGCAAAATGATGGGTGGGTTGCGCAGAAAGTGTCGCCGCTTCTTTCGCAAAGCTCCAAAAACTAACAGTAATACTGTGCACTGACGATCTGCTGTGGAGGAACGTAATCTACATCTACATTTATACTCCGCAAGCCACCCAACGGTGTGTGGCGGAGGGCACTTTACATGCCACTGTCATTACCTCCCTTTCCTGTTCCAGTCGCGTATGGTTCGCGGGAAGAACGACTGTCTGAAAGCCTCCGTGCGCGCTCTAATCTCTCTAATTTTACATTCGTGATCTCCTCGGGAGGTATAAGTAGGGGAAAGCAATATATTCGATACCTCATCCAGAAACGCACCCTCTCGAAACCTGGCGAGCAAGCTACACCGCGATGCAGAGCGCCTCTCTTGCAGAGTCTGCCACTTGAGTTTATTAAACATCTCCGTAACGCTATCACGGTTACCAATTAACCCTGTGACGAAACGCGCCGCTCTTCTTTGGATCTTCTCTATCTCCTCCGTCCTCTGGTACGGATCCCACACTGATGAGCAATACTCAAGTATAGGTCGAACGAGAGTTTTGTAAGCCACCTCCTTTGTTGATGGACTACGTTTTCTAAGCACTCTCCCAATGAATCTCAACCTGGTACCCGCCTTACCAACAATTAATTTTATATGATCATTCCACTTCAAATCGTTCCGCACGCATACTCCCAGATATTTTACGGAAGTAACTGCTACCACTGTTTGTTCCGCTATCATATAATCATACAATAAAGGATCCTTCTTTCTATGTATTCGCAATACATTACATTTGTCTATGTTAAGGGACAGTTGCCACTCCCTGCACTAAGTGCCTATCCGCTGCAGATCTTCCTGCATTTCGCTACAATTTTCTAATGCTGAAACTTCTCTGTATACTACAGCATCATCCGCGAAAAGCCGCATGGAACTTCCGACACTATCTACTAGGTCATTTATATATATTGTGAAAAGCAATGGTCCCATAACACTCCCCTGTGGCACGCCAGAGGTTACTTTAACGTCTGTAGACGTCTCTCCATTGATAACAACATGCTGTGTTCTGTTTGCTAAAAACTCTTCAATCCAGCCACACAGCTGGTCTGATATTCCGTAGGCTCTTACTTTGTTTATCAGGCGACAGTGCGGAACTGTATCGAACGCCTTCCGGAAGTCAAGAAAAATAGCATCCACCTGGAAGCCTGTATCTAATATTTTCTGGGTCTCATGAACAAATAAAGCGAGTTGGGTCTCACACGATCGCTGTTTCCGGAATCCATGTTGATTCCTACATAGTAGATTCCGGGTTTCCAAAAACGACATGATACTCGAGCAAAAAACATGTTCTAAAATTCTACAACAGATCGACGTCAGAGATATAGGTCTATAGTTTTGCGCATCTGCTCGACGACCCTTCTTGAAGACTGGGACTACCTGTGCTCTTTTCCAATCATTTGGAACCCTCCGTTCCTCTAGAGACTTGCGGTACACGGCTGTTAGAAGGGGGGCAAGTTCTTTCGCGTACTCTGTGTACAATCGAATTGGTATCCCGTCAGGTCCAGTGGACTTTCCTCTGTTGAGTGATTCCAGTTGCTTTTCTATTCCTTGGACACTTATTTCGATGTCAGCCATTTTTTCGTTTGTGCGAGGATTTAGAGAAGGAACTGCAGTGCGGTCTTCCTCTGTGAAACAGCTTTGGAAAAAGGTGTTTAATATTTCAGCTTTACGCGTGTCATCCTCTGTTTCAATGCCATCATCATCCCGGAGTGTCTGGATATGCTGTTTCGAGCCACTTACTGATTTAACGTAAGACCAGAACTTCCTAGGATTTTCTGTCAAGTCGGTACATAGAATTTTACTTTCGAATTCACTGAATGCTTCACGCATAGCCCTCCTTACGCTAACTTTGACATCGTTTAGCTTCTGTTTGTCTGAGAGGTTTTGGCTGCGTTTAAACTTAGAGTGAAGCTCTCTTTGCTTTCGCAGTAGTTTCCTAACTTTGTTGTTGTACCACGATGGGTTTTTCCTGTCCCTCACAGTTTTACTCGGCACGTACCTGTCTAAAACGCATTTTACGATTGCCTTGAACTTTTTCCATAAACACTCAACATTGTCAGTGTCGGAACAGAAATTTTCGTTTTGATCTGTTAGGTAGTCTGAAATTTGCCTTCTATTACTCTTGCTAAACAGATAAACCTTCCTCCCTTTTTTTTATATTCCTATTAACTTCCATATTCAGGGATGCTGCGTTAGGATAACACCATCACAGTCGTACACTCGAATCACCCTAGCTTTAGACCTCTCCATTCGCAGCATTAACAGAACAGGCTGTGCTAACGGTATACTACGCCTTCCACGTCGCTGGCAACGGGTTCTACACAACGCCGGTGACTACTTTGAAGGACAGTAACTGGTGCAAACATGTAACTCCTTTGCATCTGTTATGAATAAATAGTTACCAGTATCTAAGTTCCAACCCTCCTTTATATATAAATATATATATAAATATAAATATAAATAATACTGCCCACAACTGCCCATGACATCAGCTGCCTCTCGTAATTCGAATGAGGTTGTTTCAGTAATTTCTGAGCTTAGTGAGAAAGGCATCGTCGAATAAGTATGGAGACTGTAGTTCGAGAACTGCACAAACCAGCACGCAAAACATACCCTCGAAAATATGTTATGATTAAAGATTTGGGCAACCTGTGCAGGCATATCTTGTCGACATGAGGGAATTTTGTAGTGTGAATAACGGCTTCATATATATTTTAATGTTCATTGGTACTAATTCTAAATATGCCTGGGCATTACCTGTAATAGCGAAAATAGGGAAGGATATCGCGCATGTGTGTGAGGGATTGCTAGAGATGGGAACGAATCGAAGCCCAGACGATCTTCAAACAGATCACGGCGGCGAGTTTTACAAAAGGTATTTCAAGACTGTGATGGAGAGGTATGGAATACATCACTACTCAACATTCAGCCAGTTGAAGGCAAGTGTCGTGGGACGTCTGAACAGAACACTGAAAACTCAGATATGGATGCGATTCACTCTTCGTAGCTCACACAAATGGACGGATATCCTCCCGCAAGTAAATGCACAGTGTAATAGAATCAAACATCGCACAATAAAAGTGAGACCAATCGATTTTCGTGATAATAGACTTCTATATACAGTATAGAACCGTATTAAAATTTAAGATCCGCGCAAACAGCAATTTAATGTAAGTGATTTAGTACGTTTTTCAAAACCAAGACAGAATTTGAGAAATCATACATGCCAAATTGATCAACCGAGATACTTACAGTTTACTAAGCAAAGAGAGCGATACCTAGAACCTATCTCTTAAAGGACACCACTGTTACTGAAATTGCAGGATGCTTTTATAAAGAAAGAGTTACAGAAGAGGTAGGAAGTAGGAACTAAATGTGTATCTCGTAGAGAGGGCCATACGGCGTCGAGGGAATAGAGCCTAAGTTAAATGGATTGGTTTTCCTGCATCACAAAACAGCTCTACCGACGGTGACGATTTGTTACATAATAGGGAGCGCAGACTACAAGCACCCCAGTAGCATAACAGGCGTGATAGGAGACGCATTAGAGGGTAAGGCGGTATTCTCGAGAAACTAACAGTCGAGTTACACATTCCTGGATGTAACAATTGTGGGAGCTGGAATAAAACTTCAAATACGATTGCCACGCAATGATAAGGGAATAAATCTGCTCGACGAAGCGTGTATGGAACACGACATCGTATATTCAGCAAATAAAGGTCATCACACCACCGATCGAATTTTAGCTGATAAAGCTAAGGCAGTATGTGCGAGAAGGAATGTTCGTATAGGTCAACGCATTGCAACATTTGCATTTGAAAACACTATGCTTGGTAAAGGTAAGTTGGGCGTGGGCGTGAAGAAGTTCATCCAAGCTATGAGCGCTGCACGTAGGGCGCTAAGGAAGAGGATGAGAACGAAGGATGCATGGAAAACCGTATCCTGACAGCGATGTATGCAGTTAAAAGTACCCTAAAGCAGAAAGGAGATAGAAAAAGAAGTTCGATTAAACCACTCTCTAGGGGTGCTGCGGCTATTGCCAGAACAGTCAAGAATGCACAAAGCTCTCAGTAGCAACCGCAGGAGGCACGAAGACATAACAGCATGATGGAGGCAGCAGTCATCGTAGAAGGGCTATACTCGAAACCATACAGGAAAGGACTAGGTCTCTTCATAAAAATAAAAGGAAAAAAGCCCCCTAGCAGTCCTACCAGACAGGGCGCTTAGAAATACAAATCTGCTTAAGTTTGTTAAGAAGAAATGCAACATTCCTTGATGTGTTTATGTGGAATACACTACCAAAGACTATGTGGAAATCAGCAGAACGCAGAATTGTGAATCTGGATGTAGCAGGAGGACCTGAAACTCACCGTGTAGCTACTATTTCGACTCATTCGGCGACCTGCAACTCCCAGAAGAATTGTAACGATACTTCATACGCAGAAGACATGTGTTTTACAATTTTCGACGCTACCAAGGCTAACACATTCCTGTGTGCTCATTTACGCATCATGTTCCTCCTGTCTTTTACGAATGATGTATAAGGACGAGTAACAAGCTTCCATTCAACAGATGATGTTAAATGCAATGTCGTACACTCTGATTTTAAAAGAACGATCGTTTGTGTTACGTGTGAATTACTTCCCACCAAGCTGACTTAAGCATTGGAGAATGGAGTATCGCGCTGATTGAACTGGAGACATACAACACCATCCCAAATATCACAGATGCTAACAATAAACGGCATCTGGAAATTAATGGTAAAAACGAAATAGTGGAAATCGAACCTTGTGCATGCGATACTGACAATTTAAAAGAAGTTTTGAAACAGTCTGAGAAAGTGATTGAGGTCCTTCCAAACACCTGTACTCTCAAATCTGAAATAAGGTCCACTATAGAGTTTTACAAAGGCACAGGTTTTGAAGACAGATCCCAGTAAATTTTACAAATCTGATCAGACTGTGGATATTCTCGCTGAATACAATCCATGTTGAACGTTGCATTGCAGCGAACTCACACATCTGAACGACAGATTCGTTCATTCAATTTACGGATTCTTTCCATCAATTGGAACAGGGTACAAGATTGTTGAGACTCCTACCAATGCTATACCAACCCCATACACCTTCTAGTGACAATTCAGACATTGGACTATCCGGAGCTGCGTATTGTGGATCGGAATAACCAGCTTGTTGGCTTTCATGTACGACTACATCTAAAACAAGATGGACGTAAAGCATAAGACCATCGCACTCAGCACACAGCACAGCACTTCGCAGCAGATCCGCAAGGCTATAACATGTGCGAACTACGAATCCCTCAAATCAGTTGGCTTGAAATCTCGCAATGAGGTAGTCGCTAAATATATTTCACCCGGAGGAATATGATGAGCAAATTATTTGCCAGGATTACTTCTCGCATAAACCTTATGTTTCAACGGCGTTTAACAAGAACGATGAAATTAGTATTGTCATCCAGCACCAAGCTTCAACTCTTCCCTGCAAGAGTTTCATATATTTGGATGGATCACTTAAGAAAAATGATGGTAGTCATGCAGTGGGATCAAAGCTTACACGTAATGCTGTGGCATTCCTGATCCAGCAAATACGACATTAACTTAATCGGGTAGAGATTGATCATGCACGTAATGTTGGCATATCATCAACCCTTAAAACATATGTCTCATCATCACCCTCGAATTCAAATGGTTTCGAAAATGCTGGCTGGTTCATAAACGAGCCTGTGGGCAGAACAGCAGAAGAGTACCGCCGATTTACTGTATGCAAACCTCATAAATGCTTGTGAGGTACTTTGATGACACGCAGCGAGTTATTATGAATGCTAAACATGAATTTATTCTGGTACTGAGAGCAACAGATAGCAACTCATAGAGACAAGGAGCTCAAGAAGAGAATCAGATCATCACCAGTAAAATCATATGGAAAATGCATCACATCACTGTGGCAGGCGAGGAGAGTTTGAAAATTTTAAAAGATCTGAATAGCGGTACATATCTGCCATTAACTTTCCGCTCATGGGAGGTTTTTGAGTACCCGGTGCTACTTACAGCGAGCAGACAAACATGGGCTATTAAAACCTCCGCGCAGCTGGAAAAACCGAGTTCATCATACTTGCATTTCAGACCAATAGAAGGGGAATTTAGCAGATGACTCCACCGTATTTGAAAACTGTAATTTAACTAATGCCAGAGTCTACTTGAATTCAGAATTCTATCCGTGTAACAATTTACTGCTGCAGTGGGATCAGAATCGGCATTTAACATGTATGCAAGGTTCCGTACTTCTTACTACGAGGGTGTGAAGAGGAAGGATGCCTACTTAGTCCACGGAAATTCAACGAGCTGGCACCAGTCATCGTAATAAACTGTTCTAAACAGAATTAGGTAATGAAATTAGGACCAATAGGTGTATGAATCGAATATGAATCCTCATCAAATTTCCCAGAACACACTGCAGCGTATGCTCTAGTCCTACATGACCTTCTTATTAAGTATTGCCCACATACTGGTGTTGTGCAGCGTGCTGTATAAATGACCTAGAGAATTTCGCAATGACAAGTTTCTGTGTTAACGTCGTTGCCTGCGCTCAAGGTTTCTATGATGATAAGTGTAGACAATTCATATTTAAAGATGTTGCACTCATAGCATACACAGAAGATGCCGGTATAACACATTCTCAACAAGAATTGCATCGCCGAGGCCATCAAGGTTGTGAACTGTGCTAAAACACGGAAGAGTGCAAAGTGGCTAGTTAACACGTTTCTTTCATGGATTCCACTGGGACGATCCTGGTATATCCAATAAAGAAATGATGACGTCACTTCGAATATTCGATCATTCTGAGACCATATTCTACGTCAAAGGCGAGGAGATCACATGGATGCAGCGAATCTTCAAGTTTGCATCTATTCAAGACCTGGAATTCTACGGATGCCCTGCTAAACATCAGCTCAAGAAGAAGAAGATGTGTGAAAATAGTGTTCTATCTGCTTGTAAAAATTTAAACTTACTTTTAAGTTGGATTAATGAAAACAAAATAATTTTTTATCTCACATTCCGTGTTTTTCTTTCTTTCCCCATCTAGCTCCTACTTAAATAGTATGTAGCTTACCCCAGATCCTAAATCTATGGCTTTGTTCAAGAACAGGAGATACAATTTTAGCGATGTTCGCTATATGTCTTTAGAAACGGACACGACGACACGCCGTCTGTTCCCAAAAATCTATACGTGCAGCATGACAGACGAAATCCCATGCAGTCAATACATATATTTTGTCTTCCTCCATCTTAAACGTTACCTCCCCCATGCTTCAAACTTTTCTTACATTTGGAAGGATAGGGATTTGTGAAATAACAACGAAGACGTAGGGTAACGAATAATAATTTTTTATTCAGACAGTATTCGCTGTAGTAATACAGCTTTACCTCCACAAATCTTGTTGTTTTTACGGTACACGAAGTAATACTGTTTTTAAATTCAAAGTTTCTGTTACTGTTTGAAAATTTTTTATACACAGTTCATGGTTTTACAAATAATGGTACAGGTTGAAAACACTTTTTACTTTAGACTGCAGTGATGTTTACAGCTACTGCAGAAGTATAGTTTCTCTTACACTAATACTATTACTAGTGAAATTCCATCCAAACATAAGACTTAATTAATACTTTGAACTGGGTATCTCTACACATTTTCCACCTCAAACAGCTGAAATAATTTAATAATACAGTGAAGTGGATGGCCCTAATATCTACATCTACATCTACATCTATACTCCGCGAGCCACCTTACGGTGTGTGGCGGAGGGTACTTATTGTACCACTATCTGATCCCCCCCTTCCCTGTTCCATTCACGAATTGTGCGTGGGAAGAACGACTGCTTGTAAGTCTCCGTATTTGCTCTAATTTCTCGGATCTTTTCGTTGTGATCATTACGCGAGATATATGTGGGCGGTAGTAATATGTTGCCCATCTCTTCCCGGAATGTGCTCTCTCGTAATTTCGATAATAAACCTCTCCGTATTGCGTAACGCCTTTCTTGAAGTGTCCGCCACTGGAGCTTGTTCAGCATCTCCGTAACGCTCTCGCGCTGGCTAAATGTCCCCATGACGAATCGCGCTGCTTTTCGCTGGATCATGTCTATCTCTTCTATTAATCCAACCTGGTAAGGGTCCCATACTGATGAGCAATACTCAAGAATCGGACGAACAAGCGTTTTGTAAGCTACTTCTTTCGTCGATGAGTCACATTTTCTTAGAATTCTTCCTATGAATCTCAACCTGGCGCCTGCTTTTCCCACTATTTGTTTTATGTGATCATTCCACTTCAGATCGCTCCGGATAGTAACTCCTAAGTATTTTACGGTCGTTACCGCTTCCAATGATTTACCACCTATGGCATAATCGTACTGGAATGGATTTCTGCCCCTATGTATGCGCATTATATTACATTTATCTACGTTTAGGGAAAGCTGCCAGCTGTCGCACCATGCATTAATCCTCTGCAGGTCCTCCTGGAGTACGTACGAGTCTTCTGATGTTGCTACTTTCTTGTAGACAACCGTGTCATCTGCAAATAGCCTCACGGAGCTACCGATGTTGTCAATATGTTCATCTCTAAAAGCTGCACTAAAATGAACTGGGTGGAACTCACACTCAAAACTAGTATGATTCGGATAGCTAGCGGCAGGTGAAACTTAAAAACTAATCTACGAGTATTTACACATCCACTCATACAATCACACGCGCACATGAAGTGCAAAAGAGAGAAATACGCTAAACTGCCTTTCCTTTATTTAAAGTTTTTTAATATTTTGATATTTTAGTCCATTTTTAATCATTAAATATGTATTTCACATTTTAACTTTTTTATAATTCTTTTAATTTTTCCCCAGCACATGGTCTTTATATATTCATGCATAGATATTATTCTACTTATTCAGAAAGAAAACGGACTATATTTACACACAGGTATGCATATTTACACAGAAGTCCACACTCAAACAGACTCACAACCATACACACAGACACACATAGCCACTCACACATGCAGACACACTATGTGCTATGCAGCTCCAATGCTAGACGGGTGAAGGAGCCCCTCAGGGAGATAGCAGGCAAGGCGAGAAAGAATTCCAGTGTGCATTCGCTGTGTTTGCCGGGAGGCCTCATCCGCGATGTGGAGGAGGCTCTGCCGGCGGCTATCGAGCGAACCGGGTGCAACCGGCTGCATGCAGTGGCACACGTTGGCTCGAATGACGCCTGCCGCTTGGGTTCTGAGGCCATCCTCGGCTCCTTTCGGCGGCTGGCTGATTTGGTGAAGGCAACTAGCAACGCACGCGGGGTGCAGGCTAAGCTGTCTATTTGTCGCGTCGTACCCAGGGTTGACCGCGGTCCTCTGGATTGAAGCAGAGTGGTATGTCTAAAACAGAGGCCCAGATGACTCTGCGACGGTAGCGGATGCGAATTTCTCGACCTACGATATCGGGTGCAGAACTGCAGGGTTCTCCTTAATAGGTCAGGCGTCCACCACACGCAGGAAGTGGCTACTAGGGCAGAGGAGTACGTGTGGTGTGCACATGGTGCTTTTTTAGGTTAGAGAACCACTCTCTGGGAATCAAAGACGATTTGCCTCCAAATCAGCCACAGCGACCTCAGAGAATCTTGGTCCTCGCAGATCAGAGATAGAAAAGATTAATATGACTTTAGTAAACTGCAGGAGCATTCAAGGAAAGATCCCAGAATTAATATCGCTTACTGAAGGCCATAACGCAACGATAGTATTGAGAACAGAAAGCTGGATGAAACCACACGTCAATGACAACGAAATCCCAAGTTCATGTTGGAATGTTTATCGTAAGGATAGGTTAGTCGCCAATGGTGGCGGCGTGCTTATTGCAGTAAAAAATTCGATAAAATCTAGCGAGGTTATCACAGATTCCGAATGTGAATTAATCTGGGTAAAATTGAGTATCAAAGAACTGTCAAAAATGGTGATCGAATGCTTTTATAGACCACCTGCATTAGGATCTGTGGTTGTAGAGCGCTTCAGACAGAACTTGCAGAATATCATTAGTAATTTTCCTGATCACGCCGTTGTAATAGGGGGTGACTTCAACTAGCCAGGTATAGATTGGGAGTGTTATGCCATCAAAACTGGTGTCACAGACAGGGAATCGTGTGGCATTGTTCTGGATGTCTTGTCGGAAAATTACCTTGAGCAGAAAGTTAGAGAACCAACTCGTGAGGGTAACGTCTTAGCCCTCCGGGCAACAAACAGACCTGAGCTTATCGAATCAGTTAGCGTAGAGGAAAGTATCAGTGATCATAAGGCTGTGACAGCATCTATGACGACGGGTCCTACAAGGAATGTTAAGAAAGGTAGGATGATATATTTGCTCAGCAATGGTGACAGGGTACAAATTTCAGAATATCTCAGCAGTGAGCATCAAACATTCGGTGATGATGGCGAAGATGTGGAGAATAAATGGAAAAAATTCAAAGGCATCGTTCAATATGCCATAGACAAGTATGTTCCGAGTAAGGTTTCAAGGGATGGGAACGATCCACCACGGTTTAACAGCCGTGTTTGTAAAGCTCTACGTAAACAAAGAGCACTTCATCTCAGATTCAAGAGAAGTAAAAACCTAGCTGACGAACAAAAGCTGAACGAAGTGAAAATGAGCGAGGTCAATGAGAGGAACGTTCAATGATTTCGAAAGTAAGACGTTTTTAATCGACTTGAGTAAAAATCCTAAGAGATTTTGGTCGTATATAAAATCAGTAAATGGTTTAAAATCATCTCTTCATTCTCTCAGCGACCACATTGGTACCGAAAAGGAAGATAACAGAGAGAAGGCCGAAACACTGAATTCGGTTTTCCGAAGTTGTTTCACAGCGGAAGATCGTAACACTGTCCCTCCTTTCAACCGTCGAGCGAACGTCGAAATGGCAGATATTGAGATAACCGATCTCGGAATTGAAAAGCAGCAACAGTCGCTTAGTAGCGGAAATGCTTCAGGACCAGATGAGATACCTATAAGATTCTACAAAGATTATGCGAAAGAACTTTCTCCCTTTCTAGCAGTAATTTATCATAGATCGCTTGAGCAACGAAAGGTACCTAACGACTGGTAAAAAGCGCTGATCATTCCCGTTTTTAAGAAAGGCCGTAAGATGGATCCACAGAATTATAGACCTATATCGTTGACGTCAATCTGTTGTAGAATTATGGAACATGTTTTATGATCCAGAATTATGACGTTTTTGGAAAATGGACAGCTCCTCTATATAAATCAACATGGATTTCGCAAACAGAGATCCTGCGAAACTCAGCTCGCTCTGTTCCTCCATGAGATCCACAGCGCAGTGGACAACGGCTCTCAGGCTGATGCCGTGTTCCTTGACTTCAGTAACGCATTTGACGCCGTCCCGCATTGCCGTTTAATGAAAAAAAAATACGAGCTTACGGAGTATCGGAGCACACCTGCGATTGGATTCAAGACTTTCTTGCATATAGAACTCAACACGTCTCTCTTAATGGAACTAAATCGACAGAGGTAAAGGTAATATCCGTAGTACCAAAGGGAAGTGTGATAGGACCGTTGCTGTTCACAATATATACAGGGTGGTCCATTGATAGTGACCGGGCCAAATATCTCACGAAATAAGGATCAAACGAAAAAAAACTACAAAGAACGAAACTCGTCTAGCTTGAAGGGGAAAATCAGATGGCGCTATAGTTGGACCACTTTTTTCAGTTTGTCATAGATGGCGCCGTAATAGTCACAAACGTATAAGTACGTGGTATCACGTAACATTCCGCCAGTGCGGACGGTATTTGCTTCGTGATACATTACCCGTGTTAAAATGGACCGTTTACCAATTGCAGAAAAGGTCGATATCGTGTTGATGTATGGACACTGTGCTCAAAATGCCCAACGGGCGTGTGCTATGTATGCTGCTCGGTATCCTGGACGACATCATCCAAGTGTCCGGATCGTTCGCCGGATAGTTACGTTTTTTAAGGAAATAGGAAGTGTTCAGCCACACGTGAAACGTCAACCACGACCTGCAACAAATTATGTTGCCCAAGTAAGTGTTTTAGCTGCTGTCGCGGCTAATCCGCACATCAGTAGCAGACAAATTGCACGAGAATCGGGAATCTCAAAAACGTCGGTGTTGAGAATGCTAGATCAACATCGATTGCACCCGTACAATATTTCTATGCACCAGGAATTGGATGGCGACGACTTTGAACATAGTGTACAGTTCTGCCACTGGGCACAAGAGAAATTACGGGACGATGGCAGACTTTCTGCACGCGTTCTATTTAGCGACGAAGCGTCATTCATCAACAGCGGTAACGTAAACCAGCATAATACGCACTACTGGGCAACGGAAAATCCACGATGGTTGCGACAAGTGGAACATCAGCGACCTTGTCGGGTTAATGTGTGGTGCGGCATTATGGGAGGGAGGATAATTGGCCCCCATTTTATCAATGGCAATCTAAATGGTGCAATGTATGCTGATTTCCTACGTAATGTTCTACCGATGTTACTACAAGATGTTTCACTGCATGGAAAATGGCGATGTACTTCCAACATAATGGATGTCCGGCACATAGCTCGCATGCGGTTGATGCGGTATTGAATAGCATATTTGATGACAGGTGGATTGGTTGTCGAAGCACCATAGCATAGCCCGCACGTTCACCGGACCTGACGTCCCCGGATTTCTTTCTGTGGGGGAAAGTTGAAGGATATTTGGTATCGTGATCCACCTTCAACGCCTGACAACATGCGTCAGCGCATTGTCAATGCATGCACGAACATTACGGAAGGCGAACTACTCGCTGTTGAGAGGAATGTCGTTACACGTATTGCCAAATGCATTGAGGTTGACGGACATCATTTTCAGCATTTATTGCCTTAATGTGGTATTTACAGGTAATCACGCTGTAACAGCATGCGTTCTCAGAAATGATAAGTTCACAAAGGTACATGTATCACATTGGAACAACCAAAATAAAATGTTCAAACGTACCTATGTTCTGTATTTTAATTTAAAAAGCCTACCTGTTACCAACTGTTCGTCTAAAATTGTGAGCCATATGTATGTGACTATTACAGTGCCATCTATCAAAAATCGAAAAAAGTGGTCCAACTAAAACATTCACATTTCTTTACGTACTACACGAATATGTAATAAAAAATGGGGGTTCCTATTTAAAAAACGCAGTTGATATGCGTTTGACCCATGGCAGCGCGCAACGCCATCTAGCGGGCCAACCATAGTGCCATCTGGTTTCCCCTTCAAGCTAGACAAATTTCGTTCTTTGTACTATTTTCGTTTGACGCTTATTTCGCGAGGTATTGGCCCGGTCACGATCAATGGACCTCCCGGTATAAATGATATTATAGAAAGCGTCGGATGCTCTTTAAGGTTATTCGCCGATGATGCAATTGTTTATACCAAAGTAACAACTCCAGAAGAGAGTAAGAATTTGCAGAACGACTTGCAGAGAATTGATGAGTGGTGCAGACTCTGGCAGTTGACCCTGAACGTAAATAAATGCATAAGAAAGGAAATCCACTACTGTACAGCTACACTATTGATGACGAACAGCAGAAGACAGAGTCTGCCATAAAATATCTAGGCGTAACTATCCACAGCGACCTTAAGTGGAATGACCATATAAAACAGATAGTGGGAAAAGCAAACACAAAACTCAGATTCATCGGAAGAATCTTAAGGAAAAATAACTCATCCACGAAAAAAGTGGATTATAAGGCGCTTGTTCGGCCGATTCTCGAGTATTTTTCTTCTGTCTGGGATCCCTATCAGATAGGACTGATAGAGGAGATGGAGAAGATCTAACGAAGATTGGTGCGTTTCGTCACGAGATCGTTTAGCTGGCGAGAAAGCGTTACGGATATGCTAAACAAACTCCACTGGGAGACGTTACAAGAGAGACGTTCTGCATCACAGAGAGATTTTCTCTTGAAATTTCGGGACAGTGCTTTTCAGGAGGAGCCACACAAAATATTACTTGCCCCCACATACTTCTCGCGTTTTGACCACGAAGAGAAAATTCGAGAAATTAGAGCCAATACAGAGGCTTACCGACAATCATTCTTACCACGCACTATTCGCGAGTGGGTTGGAGGGATCAGATAGTGGTACCAAAAGTACCCTCCGCCACACACCATTAAGTGACATGCAGAGTATGATGTAGATGTAAACATCACACGCATACAATATTTACACTATGGTAAAAAAGCCATACTACCAGGTATAAGATCTCACTCAGCGAGTCAGTCACTCTCATTCACACCATCGGGGTCCTCAACCCCCTGTTGCGCTTCAAGTAAATATTGTGAGTATGGGAAGGTTCCGATCCCGTAATCACAAATGGCTCTTTTATCGTCATGAGGTTACAATCTGACTTTAGACTGCAGCACTGTGTGCACCTTTTGTCCTCGCTATCGAATACTAGTTTGCTATATCAAATGCGGAGGTTGCGGAGCAGCACCGCGAAAGCCACCATACATGCACTGCAAGCAGTCTTCGATCGTGAGGACACGTGATGCCGCATGTCGCACATACTTAGCCTGCCTCTGGGTGGCTCCGTCTGCTGTGCGATATGCATACATTTTGGACCTTAGACCCAAAAACTCCACAATCAGCAGTCCACCCGCCTCCTCTTTCATTAGGACGATAACCTTCTTGTTCTGAGGAAGAATACCATAAGGATTATCGACTTTGTATCCCAACATGTCGATCTCATTACTGTGAAATCTAATTACTTCATATAGTTCGCAATTCTTCACCCAATCGATGAAGCTATCTGTATCCACATAAAGTAACTGGTTCCACAAAATGAATTTTTACAAACTGATATTGAAAGCGGTACATGCAGAGTTTGGAGATGTTTAGTATGCAAATACCCAAATAGTCTGGTTTTGTAAAATCTACTGAAACGTTCGGCATTTCCACAGCAACAAAATACTCATTGAAAATAGTGACCCGCTGAAAACTGGTCTCGCAGTGCACTTCCTTACGCCCCATGGCCCATCGCATTCGGTCTAATCAAAATATTGTTTTCATTTCCTACATTCTGCTTGGATTTATTGAAAATGGAATTATTAATCAATTTATAAAAATCTTTTTCGAAATCATTAGTCGCGCCCGACCTCTTTTCGATATTTAGTTCAATATACTCCTTCAACCAGGGGGACTGATTGAAGGAGATAGCCCAGATTACCTAGCTCCATCCCTAAGCTGAGACACTGCTGGAGGTTATGATAATGAATTATATACCTCTGCTTGTGTCCAACTGTGGTCATCAGTTTAGGGATAGTGCTTCCTTGCGGAACTTGTTGCTCTGGACATAATGACAAGTCATCTGTAATTTCAGACATACTAACAGGGTATATAAGGTCTGCCTCCACCATATACCCTACATCAGAATCAGCTGCCAGACCCAATATTTTTCCACCTAATCCCTCTAATTCGGTTTTGGGCACACACTGAAACTCACCAACCATCTTCACACAAAAACACGTTCCGTACATGGTGGCGTACCAAATTGTATGTTTATATACCATCAATCTTCTGTGGGTGATAATTCTGCGGTTTGATTGCTCACCGAGCTTATGGGTTCCCTTCACAGTGAGGAGAGCTTCGAAGTGTGAGTATCCAACAAATGGACATCGTGAGCATTCTTAAATGAAAAGAACTTTTTTTGTTCTGTAGCATAACAACACGTCCACAGTCCTCCAGATGCCTTTTTGAGTACTTTTTTCCTGAAAAGGTATTTAGACACCTGAATCAAATTTGCTTTTTATGTTCATGTTTCGACAGTTGGTTGTAAAGGAGGTGGGGCATGTCTTTGATCCATAAGTAATGCTGATTATCACCTTCAGAGAAGAGCAACATGTTTACATGAGGATCACACTCGCCTACATATTTCGAAAAATGGAGTGGTTCAGTTACAGTATGCTTGTCCTGCAGCTCTGGCTTCCTTTTCTGCTTTTTCTGCAGGCCGTAAACATGAACCGATATTTTGGGATTTTGTGCCTCAAATTTTGGTATGTCCTGAATCCTTATGGGGAATTTGATACCTTCGAAGTTCACTAATGTTAAGAGCTGTTCCATACCGAGATGTGAGCTGTGGATCTTTCTTGTAATTTCTTTCGCAAGCCATGACTGACCAAGCAAAACAAGTGTCATCCTTTTCATTTCGATCGTTAATATTATTAATACCCCCAAGGAGTTGGATATAACTGGACTCTCCATTTATAGGGTTATAGACATTAATATAGATTCATGTCTTCTTACTTCCATCTCAGGAAATAGCACCATCATAGCACACAAGGTGGATACCAGTCGGCAATTGATGTACTCCAAGATATAATCCCATTATCACCCCAGATGTAGTGCAGGCTTTTCTCCTAAGCAGCACCGTGCTGTTTGGGGGGGGGGGGGGGGAGGGGGGGGGGAATGGAATGAGTCAGCTTGCAGCAGAGTACTGCGTTACTTTTAGTTGCATTATATCTTGGATCATCTAGAGCTTGGAGGAGCTCTGCCTTCAGCACCAGGAGGCATGCATCTAGAAACCTGACTGGGTCGCGATACTGCCTGGCAGGATTCTCAAGTCTCGTAAACGAGATACGCCCCTCGAAGGCTCTAGCATCCACTGAGTATGCTAGATGCGTTATGAAGCCGCTAATCTGATGTCCTTCACTATCAGGACAGGATAGAGCAGTACTACTAACCACAGGTACATTATCATTAATATTACAACTAGGAGAAGTGCGTCCACCCTGTGGATGAGGGTGTGCAGAGGGGGCACCTTCAGGAGGGAACTGTATGCGCTGATGCACACATATCTCTCGTTGCCGACGAAGGCGAACAGCCATAGCTGGAGTAGGAGGAGGTGATATCGGTGAGTCCCTGTGGGAGCACCCAGACTATGGAGAGGGCGCTCACTGATGCTGCTGCATGTTTGAGACTTCATCATTGCCTGCCTGGACGGTGGGAGATCGTTGCTCTAACTGAACCACCCATGGACGCCAGTGGCTATGCGACGGTGCGGGGGCCGGCACTGCAGCAGCCGCAGGTGCCTCTCGGGCGGCAATGAGTGGCACTTTGCACAGCGATGCACTTCGCTCGGGTGGGTGTTTTATACCTGCCCCACAACCACTGGTCTAGGTGCACGTGCCACAGCAAGCTGTTGTCATGGCTGTGCTGGTTGCATCTCTGTAACATGTAAATGGAATTCTTCCAGTCCATATGTGGCATAACAGCAAACCAGTGCTTAATAGTATATTGTTAAACAGTATATTGCTAGTTTTTACTAAGTTTAACGAAGGCGATGTTGGCCTGATATATTCGACGATGCCCTTTAGCTACACTAACTAAAGGATTCTTAAGAAATACCAAATTAAAATAACCAGAAGATGCCTAAATAAGGGGAAACGCGTCGTTGAAAAATAAAAAAAATCTAAAATTGCAACCAAGACTGTTTTTAACAATATATATAAATGGAAATGCCGTCTGGCTATGGTCTCCCGTCGGGTAGACTGTTCGCCTGGTGCAAGTCTTTCGAGTTGACGCCACTTCGGCGACTTGTGTGTCGATGGGGATGAAATGATGATGGGCAACACAACACCCATTCCCTGAGCGGAGAAAATCTCCGACCCAGCCGGGCCGTTAGGTATGACATTCCGTCGCGCTGACCACTCAGCTACCAGGGACGGACAACATACGAATAACGGGAAAAAAGTAAATTACTCAAAATTATTTAAATATATGCTGTAAACAAATAAGAACAATGAAGTACATCAGCATTCCAGAATAATAATTATATGTTGTAACGGTGACTGTCACATTATAATTACCTTGTACACTCTAGGCCCCAGAATTGAGCAGTTCAGTCGATCTTTCTGTTAGTTCTCCCAACCAATCAAATATCTTCAACCTCCTCTTTCAGAAGGATCACACTGCTTTTCAGTAGCTATCATCTCACGCTCCCACTCATTTCGCCCTAGCCGGAATCGCTGTTGTTGTGGAGCCACCGATCCATTTCACATAAGTCGTCTACAACATGATACTGGTTATAAGAAACAACAACAAAAAAAAGTTGTACTGGATTTGCTTAAAGAAGGATATTTATTATACATAACTACAAAAAAAATGAAAATAAAAAGATCATACCAGGTGGAAGTGATGACTCCTGGTCATCATTCTCAATGGATACCCATACAGGTGATACTCCAAAAACGAACAGTAATACTGTGCATTGACGGTCTGCCGTGGAGGAACGTAATGCGTTAGGATAACACCATCACAGTCGTACACGTGAATCACCATTTCACCACACTGGAACTCTGGAGCTTCACCTGCGATCAGCTTTGCCAAAGAAGCGGCGACACTTTCTGCGCAACCCATCCATCGTTTTGCACGACATTGCGCGGAAGCATACAGCGTAAGCTGTGGCTGCTCTGTTCTGTCAATGGGACTGGGATGTACTGTACCATCCACCATACTCCCCGGACTTAAGTCCTGTGGCTTAAATATGATTGCGAACATGAAGGAACCACTTCGTGGCATTCACTTCAGAACTGTTCCAGAGATTCGACAGGCAGTAGACAACTCCAATCGCACCATCAGCAGAACAGGTTCTGCTAACGGTATACTACACCTCCCACATCGCTGGCAACGGGTTCTACATAATGCTGGTGACTACTTTGAAGGACAGTAAAAGGTGCAAACATGTAACTCTATTGTATCGGTCGTGAATAAACAGTTGCCACTATTTAAGTTCCAACCCTCGTATATTTCATGTGCAGATTTTCGATGGATGATTCTTTACGATTTATGCACAAGCATAACTCAACAAAAACGCCGCCAGTCACTTAGTACAGCTTTTAGTGAACAATCACCTTCAGGAAAGACAGTTTGCAATTCATTTTGTGGAATTTCGTCATGGATTTACTTTCGTCAGCGATGAAATTCGTGGAGTTCGACTACGAACTGTTGTCAGTCCAGACGACATCGATACTGTGGCCACTACATTTGAGAAAGATCGGCGTATCACTTGCCATGAGATAGAGCCATTCTTACGGATACCTAAGACTGCAGAACGTGTGGTTTTGCGTGAGCGTTTAGTTGCTAAAGGATATATTCTGTGTGGATTTCACAGAATAGGACTGAAATTTAAAAACTGGCGCGTAACAGTTCTGAAAGAAAATGCTCAAAAAATTATCATTTAATGGGTAACGGGGAAAACTGAAAGAAGAATCAGGTTAAGAAAAACCGGGGCAACGAATCGTGGAATTAAACGAGCTTAAGGTCTCCAGTAGCGAAAGTGATTTTAGGTGTGGCCAAATTTTAATTATGAATGTTTTACTAAGATAACAAGTTTTCGGAAAAATTGAACTGACTACTGAGAAGTGCAATAATAGGACTATCGAAGAAGTTAGGCCTTTTTGTGCACAAACTGTTATTAGCTCATACTATTTTGACGATTAAATGCGGATAACGCAAGTTACTGATTTATCGTAAATAAAAGTATTTTTCGGAAAACTAACAATGTCATGGGAATCAGTGGATTGTCAGTTAAGATGTGAAGCACAATATGCATGATTTACTGAACGAATAATAATTAGAAAATCGCCAGCATACTGCGTATATGCAGGGTCGTGAGAAACAGCCTGAAAAGCTTGTAGAGGTGTTACAGTATCAGTTACTCTGGGAAACAATTGTTAAGGAAAAAATTCGTACGTTGCACCGTTTCCGAATTGACTAGCATTGAAGTTAGCCAATCAGACCATTGCACCCGCAAATTCAAGCGGCCTGCCAGACACAGCGTCATTAATTTTGTTCTCACAGCGTAGGTGATAGAGAAGGGGACGGCTCAGCTTTTGGCTCGTGTTCGATCATTTGTACCGTACAGTGTCCGTTTTTTGCCTCACTCTCTTGTTCGGTTTTAGGAAACCAAACGAAGAACACGTTTGTCGATACCGTCTCTGGCGGGCCGCTTGATCTACGCGCGCCACAGCCTCATTGGCTAACTTCAATGCTGATTAACTCGGAAATGACGGAACATGTCGACTTTTTTTTTCTTTACAATTATTTCTCATCATAGCCTACCCTGCAACACCCTTACAAGCCTTTCAGACTGTTTCTGACCATTCTGTGTAAGTAGAATCAACTGAAAGACAAGAAAAAATTAACAAGGAGTAGAATGAAAGACAGTAGAGTGTTTCCAACTTGCTATGTTTCAGGGACGATGCAATACACGTGTGGTATACAGAGCAAATGTAACTTGGGTGTATTCGTACGAGCCGAAAATTAAACATCAATTATTTAGATGTTCGAAGACGAGCGGAAACCAGCAAAAATGATCGTTTGCTTCTTTGGTTACACTGGACATGTCGCGACCATTCCTTTAGAGAATCGAAGAGCAGTTAAAGCTGAATAACACACAGCTATTTATACACTGCAAGACCTCGATGATACGAAGAGAAGCAACCGAGAACGTCACATTATTCTTCATTAAATGGATTCGCAATAGCGAACAATGAGAACCATCAGCTGTAGAATGGATTGACGACAATGAAAATTTGTGCCGTAACGGGACTCTAACCCGGATGTCCCGCTTATCTCCAGCGGTCGTCTTACCTTTTTTTTTTCTTTTTGTTCGCTGCATTTGGTCGTAGTGGACGTCACGTGACATCCGTTGAAGTTCGTTGTCGATTTCTTCATTGCCGGCCGCAGTAGCCGAGCGGTTCTAGGCGCTTCAGTGTGGAACCGCGTGACCGCTACGGTCGCAGGTTCGAATCCTGTTTCGGGCGTGGATGTGTGTGATGTCCTTAGGTTAGTTAGGTTTAAGTAGTTCTAAGCTCTAGGGGACTGATGACCTCCGATGTTAAGTCCCATTGTGCTCAGAGCAATTTGAACCATTTTTTTTACTGTTTTTATTTTTATTTTTTTTATTACGAAGACCAACCAGATCTCTGACCGAACACGGTGAGCTACAGTGCCAGCGGTTTTTGGTTATCAGTCCACTACTCACGGCCACACCCAAACTTCCATACGTCATCGACCATGCGTCTACGACCTGGATTCGTTCATACATTATGTATATTTCCGTACAGGTCACACGTTATACTTGAAACTCGCTTGTCTGGTATCGGTAAATGAATACGATATTGCAGTGCCTGTGTTATTCTGATTACAGTGCAAAGTTCCCTTGCATATGTATGCACGTCCACAGGAACTTGGTATTGTAATCAGAATAACACAGGCGCTGCATTATTGTACATCGTTCTTCCTGTCAACTGAAGTTTGGAAACTTTCTGGCAGATTAAACATGTGTGTTGGACCGGAAAAGAGCGCTGAGGCCCTGACAGACGTCCGCAGCCACGCCAGACTGCATACGCATCGGCCGCCGCACACTTCCACGACGGGGCCGCAGTGTTAACTTCAGACAACGTCAAGGCTGCGCCATCAGACTCCTCTGCAGGCGCTGAGACGTTACTCCGCGACTCTGCGATTCCGCGACAGCACGAGCCCAGCACGGCCGCTGCTAGGTGGCACTGCCAAGAAGACGGAGCGATTGCAAGTTTCTCCGGAATAAATGACTGTTAACTTAATGATGTCTCATAAGCGACCTGGGCCACCACGGGACCACTCTATCGCACCTCCGCTCGACTATCGTACACTCATGTAGAAGGCCACCTGTCGTGGGCTCTTACAGTTGTAAGGTGCCTATGAATGTACAGAAAGAAAGAGGGTAAGAGACATCAAGATTATACATTGGTGAGATCGTATGGAGGCATGTACTGCCGCGAGTTTGTTGGATTGTAACTCACATGCCCTGACAACGGCTATTTACAGCCAAGATCTAGATCTAATAAAAAGTAATGTAATTGTGAATGATTGCTGCGTGCCTTTCCTTAGACTTTTCGCAGATCATGCAGTTATATATAACGAGGTACTGTCTAAAAAAGCTGCATAAATAATCAGCCACATACTAATAAAATTAATAAGTGGTGCAAATTTTGGCAACCTGTTCTGCATGCGCAGAATGTGGAACTGTCAGCTTTACAAAACGAAAAAAACGTAGTAGTGTATGACGAAAATATCCAAGCGTCATAACTGGAATATATCATTACATACAGTTAACTGGATGTAAAAGTTTGTAGGGACGTGAAATGGAATGACCACATAAGCTCAGACGTAGATAAGCCAGGCAGCAGAGAACGGTTCACAGGTAGGTTCCTAGGAAAATGCAGTGAGTCTACAAGGTAGATAGTTAAAAAAAAAAAAAAAAAAAAAAACACACAAGTCGACTCATCCTACAGTACTGTTGAAGTACGTGGAAGTATAGATGATATAAACTACAAACTACATCAAGAAAGCATTTCTGAAAAAGAGGAATTTGTTAACATCTAACATAAATTTAATTGTTACTAATTCTTTTCTGAAGGTATTTGTGTGGAGTTACGGGTTGTACATAAGTTAGACACGGATGATAAGCACTTCAGATAAGAAGAGATTTTGAAATTTAGTGCTCAGACGGTTAGATAGAGTAATTAATGAGGAGATACTCTGTCGATTTCGGGAAAAGGATATTTATGGCCTAACTTCACTAAATGAAGGTATGGGTTGACACAAGACATCCGGATGCATCAAAATATGGCCAGTTTGGTACTGGAGGGAACTGTGGCAGATAGAAATTGTAGGAGACCAAGGAATGGATAAGTGATCAGGTTCAAAGTTCGTGATTGTTGCAGTAGTTACTCGGAAACGGTAATAAATCTTTAATACTGTATTGGAAACACCATTAAAACCAGATGAGATTTTATGTTTGGAAGAACATACAATTATTTTAATATCAGAAGGAGAAGTTGGTGTCTCATTTATATGACTGAATCTTATGGGAGTTACTTTTTCAGTATATTGCTGTGCTTTTTCTCTCGAACTGCTTGTCCATATGCTTCCTACTACATTTAAGACCTGGTTACTTAATGTATTTGATACCTGTGACTCATCATTTATACTCCTTCCACTCAGCTCAATAGTGATGTGATCCTGTTATGTGGCTGGTTGTCCTGTCTCTCGTTTCACTACATTGTATGTCGTCGGAATTACTCATTTCTGACATTGTGTGCATGTCCCTTGATTTTTAATAACCTTTCTTAATAATTTTGAGTAGTTTTTGTAGTTTGCAGCTACTGTAGCATCTCTGCTTCTTATTACCAACAGAAACACTCTCGCTTTCCTTTCACGACATACTTTAATCCCTCTAACGATCCATGGTTTTTTGCATGGATTTCTGATTAGCTTATGTGGAAAGCTATTTTCTAATAACGATATGAATTTATCATGGAAATAGTTAAATTTTATATTAACATTTGGTTAACTATAGACTTCATCTCAGGTTCTCTCGTAAACCGTACTTATAACTTTTGTACTGGAGTCATTAATTATTCTGATTTCCACTGAGGAACACCTGTACTTTAAGACACTGTTATTTATCTTTACTAGCTGTGCATCATGATCAGCATTTATTACTGGGCAAACAGATGTTTTATTGCTTTGAGCTTCACCAAAGAAAACTGTCTTTATTAACCCAGCTGGAAAGCTAATCAGTGGGGTCAAATTGTAGGATCAAATAAGATTTCTAGATGATTATTCCAGTCAGATTTCTTTAGAAAATCTACAGTGAAGTCACCACAGACTTAACAGCATGCTGCTGTCTGGCAGATGACTTAATAAGGAATCCAGATTTCTCATAAATATTTCAAAATTTTCCATTGGCTATCTATAGCCAGTTACAATTGAAAGTGAATCATTTTTCAGTTTTAATTCACAAGCAAGCACATCAATGTGCTGAACGCTATAAAATCTACTGGTCTCAATGTTTTCGATGTTCTGGATTAATATATCTAACTGCTCCTCCTCTTCTCATATTAGTTCTGCATCAGCAACTTGCTGGACCGTAATCTTTATATGTAACTTTTCTAACCCTGTGGTTATGTGGTGCTCAGATAGGCACAGGATGTCTATCTTCTCTAAATATTCCAAACATACAAGAAAATCTGCTGTCTTGTTACTGCTGGAATGTAATCTTTATGTGTAACTTTTCTGACCCTGTGGTTATGTGGTGCTCAGATAGGCGCAGGATGTCTATCTCCTCAGAACTCTCTAAATATCCCAAACATACAAGAAACTCTCCTGTCCTGTTACTCGGCCATCTAATATTTTAATGAAATAAGCTAACCTTACATCGCTGTGCATTTTAAGCTTAATTTGACTTCTGAAAATAGAGAACCTGAATCCCGATTTGAACCTTAAAAAGGTACCTTTCTGGCACCAATAACCACACGGATCTTTCTTTCTGTGATAGTGGGCCCCAGTAAATTATCTGCAAGAGCCAAACAACTGGTACAAAGGGAATTACTCTTGCCCATGCACTTTGCTGTGTCATCCGAACAAGACACAGCCAGGGAATAAGCACCACAGGCTCAAAGTTGCGAGCTGGTGCCAGTGCCAAAGTGATTCACCACTTGCACGAGTTCCACCAGGGCCACGGCCGGCGCTGAGGATGAAGATGTCGACTTCGCCTCGCCAATTTCTGGCAGAGTACAATCCCCCAATGACCAGACGACAACGGACAGAAGCCTAGTCGGAAGACAGAAGAGCAGCTCTCACCCACTTGGTTACAGATCATCGTCCAGGGCTGACTTAGACAGGGAACGTCGTTTAGTGAACTCTTAGAAGTGAACAGACTCTTGTTAAAAATTGCATTTGCTATGTACTATGAAGTTTACCTACGATTACTTGCGCTTAGTCATTGAGGGCCTTTTTTGTGTTATTCCACATGCAGTGTTGCAGACTTCATTATTCAATAAGTCAAAAATACACTACTGGCCATTAAAATTACTACACCAAGAAGAAATGCAGATGATAAACGGGCATTCGATGGACAAATATATTACACTAGAACTGACATGTGATTTCATTTTCACGCAATTTGGGTGCATATATCCTGAGAACTCAGTACCCTGAACAACCGCCTCTGGCTGTAATAACGACCTAGATAGGCGTGGGCATTGCGTCAAGCATAGCTTGGATGGCGTGTACACGTACAACTGCCCATGGATCTTCAACACGATACCACAGTTCATCAACAGCAGTGACTGGCGTATTGTGACGAGTCAGTTGCTCGGCCACCATTGACCAGACGTTTTCAATTCGTGAGAGATCTGTAGAATGTGCTCGCCAGGGCAGCAGTCGAACATTTTCTGTAGCCAGAAAGGCCCGTACAGGACCTGCAACATGCGGTCGTGCATTATCCTGCTGAAATGTAGGGTTTCGCAGGGATCGAATGAAGGGTAGAGCCACGGGACGTAACACATCTGAAATGTAATTTCCACTGTTCAAAGTGCCGTCAGTGCGAACAAGAGGTGACCGAGACGTTAACCAATGGCACCCCATACCATCACGCCGGCTGATACGCCAGTACGGCGATGACGAATACACGCTTCCAATGTGCGTTCACCGCGATGTCGCCAAACACGGATGCGACCATCATGATGCTGTAAACAGAACCTGGATTCATCCGAAAAAATGATGTTTTACCATTCGTGCACCCAGGTTCGTCGTTGAGTACACCATCGCGGGCGCTCCTGTCTGTGATGCAGCGTCAAGGGTAACCGCAGCCATGGTCTCCGACTGATAGTCCATGCTGCTGCAAACATCGTCGAACTGTTCGAGCAGATGGTTGTTGTCTTGCAAACGTCCACATCTGTTGACCCAAGGATCGAGTCGTGGCTGCACAATCCGTTACAGCAATGCGGATAACATGCCTGTCATCTCGAGTGCTAGTGATACGAGGCCGTTGGGATCCAGCACGGCGTTCCGTATTATCCTCCTGAAACCACCGATTCCATATTCTGCTAACAGTCATTCGATCTCGACCAACGCGAGCAGCAATGTCGCGATACGAGGAACCGCAATCGCGATAGGTTACAATCCGACCTTTATCAAAGTCGGAAACGTGATGGTACGCATTTCTCCTCCTTACACGAGGCATCACAACAACGTTTCACCAGGCAACGCCGGTCAACTGCTGTTTGTGTATGAGACATCGGTTGGAAACTTTCCTCAAGTCAGCACGTTGTAGGTGTCGCCACCGGTGCCAACCTTGTGTGAATGCTCTGAAATTCCAGTCACTTGCATGTAAAACCCTTTGAACTCAGTTGTGTTACTTGTTATTAATTTGTTGGAGTGCTGTGGAACCTTCGTTCTCCTATCCTGATACCTGACCATGGGGTACAGCTGTGTAATAGTGACAATAAGTTGTCTTAGCTGTGCACTGCACGAACTCACAGTTTCTGCCTACCGTAACAACAGTGGCAACTCGGCCTCCACAGCAGTAGCGACGAGGTCTTTGCAAAACTGGCGACGTGGGTTTGCAATACGCTTCACGGTGATTTAGGGAGTACAGATGTAGTACTTAAAGAGAAACGAGATTACATGAAATCGCATTCTTCATAAATGCGAGAGATAATAGTGTGACAGATAAAGCACGAATGAGGTGGCTCTGTTGTCACTGTGGAGATTGCTAAATGAATTAGGAGAACGGTAGCAACGAATTGTCGCTTACAGAGCACGGTCTTCAGCCGTTAGTCTGTCACAGGAAAATTGTCAGTGATTTGGCCGGAGGGTGTCGCCCTATTTACACAGCGCCCTGTGCCCTGCTTCAAAGGGACACGTACGAGGGGCGTGGGTGGGGAGGGGAAGACCCAACATCTGTTCCGGATTTTATGTTTATACGACACCATATATATTTTTATGGTCGGAGGCACGCCCGTAAAAGCCGGTCTAAAATAACTGAAGCCCCTAAAATTTACACCCCTTATTTAGTAATAGCCTCATTTATAAACAGGACGGATGGAGGCGCCAAGTGGGAGTGACCGCTCGTATCGCCGGTACGCATCGTCAAATCACGACCCGTAATAAGCGACACGCCGGCCGGACCCGCTGTTTACTTGTTATCGATACGACACATCGTAATTACATAATTTTCCAAAACTAGAAACGCTGCACTTGGCGCGATCGATGTCTAAATTGCATTCCCTGGCGGAGCACTAAATCTCGGCGGCTGTAATTTTAGTTCCGGACGATTTCCAGATGATATTCATTGCTCCGCGATAATATCGAAGAGCACAGCGGTACTCCATACTGGTGAATGATTTATTCCCCGTTACATATTTATGTATTCTGTGCACTCAGCACGTGGTCCATTGATGACGATCGGAACTAATCGTGATCAAGAGGGAACAACTTTCTTTCGGGCAGTCTATGCCAGATGTTTGGCGAGTGAGAGGACCTTCGTCTCCGTAGAAATTTCACACGTAAGTACCGTGATATACTCAATTTTTAATCGAATCTATGAAAGGAACTTCCTCTGGATGGCAACACAAGAACAATACAGCAGGGGGGGGGGGGACAAAAATGGGGGGGGGGACAAAAATGTGGAGACAGCAAACCGTTGGAATCCAAAACTGCTTCCAGCCGTCTGGGAAGGAATAAATACGGGTCTTGTGCTGTTTCCGAAGCTATCTTATCCCATTCTTCATGAAAAATATTAGCAAGTTTAGGTAACGGTGATGGAGATGGGTAGGGATCACGCTTCCTTCTCTCCAGAGCAAACCACAAAGGATCAGTGGTAATGAGACCTCGTGATGGCCATGGAAGATGAAACAATTCATCCTCGTGCTCACAAAGCCAGTCCTGGACGATGCGACCTGCCTGAAAAGGGGCTCTGTCTTCTTGGATCATAGTGTCATCTTTGGAGAACAAACGTTATATCATGAGATGGACCTGGTCGAACAAAATGGTCACACAATCCTTGACAGTAATGTGATCTTGCAATGTGACAATGGGACCCGTGGAATGCCACGATATACACTCCTGGAAATGGAAAAAAGAACACATTGACACCGGTGTGTCAGACCCACCATACTTGCTCCGGACACTGCGAGAGGGCTGTACAAGCAATGATCACACGCACGGCACAGCGGACACACCAGGAACCGCGGTGTTGGCCGTCGAATGGCGCTAGCTGCGCAGCATTTGTGCACCGCCGCCGTCAGTGTCAGCCAGTTTGCCGTGGCATACGGAGCTCCATCGCAGTCTTTAACACTGGTAGCATGCCGCGACAGCGTGGACGTGAACCGTATGTGCAGCTGACGGACTTTGAGCGAGGGCGTATAGTGGGCATGCGGGAGGCCGGGTGGACGTACCGCCGAATTGCTCAACACGTGGGGCGTGAGGTCTCCACAGTACATTGATGTTGTCGCCAGTGGTCGGCGGAAGGTGCACGTGCCCGTCGACCTGGGACCGGACCGCAGCGACGCACGGATGCACGCCAAGACCGTAGGATCCTACGCAGTGCCGTAGGGGACCGCACCACCACTTCCCAGCAAATTAGGGACACTGTTGCTCCTGGGGTATCGGCGAGGACCATTCGCAACCGTCTCCATGAAGCTGGGCTACGGTCCAGCACACCGTTAGGCCGTCTTCTGCTCACGCCCCAACATCGTGCAGCCCGCCTCCAGTGGTGTCGCGACAGGCGTGAATGGAGGGACGAATGGAGACGTGTCGTCTTCAGCGATGAGAGTCGCTTCTGCCTTGGTGCCAATGATGGTCGTATGCGTGTTTGGCTCCGTGCAGGTGAGCGCCACAATCAGGACTGCATACGACCGAGGCACACAGGGCCAACACCCGGCATCATGGTGTGGGGAGCGATTTCCTACACTGGCTGTACACCACTGGTGATCGTCGAGGGGACACTGAATAGTGCACGGTACATCCAAACCGTCATCGAACCCATCGTTCTACCATTCCTAGACCAGCAACGGAACTTGCTGTTCCAACAGGACAATGCACGTCCGCATGTATCCCGTGCCACCCAACGTGCTCTAGAAGGTGTAAGTCAACTACCCTGGCCAGCAAGATCTCCGGATCTGTCCCCCATTGAGCATGTTTGGGACTGGATGAAGCGTCGTCTCACGCGGTCTGCACGTCCAGCACGAACGCTGGTCCAACTGAGGCGCCAGGTGGAAATGGCATGGCAAGTCGTTCCACAGGACTACATCCAGCATCTCTACGATCGTCTCCATGGGAGAATAGCAGCCTGCATTGCTGCGAAAGGTGGATATACACTGTACTAGTGCCGACATTGTGCATGCTCTGTTGCCTGTGTCTATGTGCCTGTGGTTCTGTCAGTGTGATCATGTGATGTATCTGACCCCAGGAATGTGTCAATAAAGTTTCCCCTTCCTGGGACAATGAATTCACGGTGTTCTTATTTCAATTTCCAGGAGTGTAGCTGCCCAAATCGTCACCGAAAGCCTGCCACGTTTCGCTGTTGGGGTGTAAACTCGGCCAGAAGTCGTGAACAATGTGAGACATGACTCGTACTGTCAAATAACATTCTTCCATTGTTTCATAGACCACCCAGGTTTTATGGCTTCGGCACCATGTTTTCCTGTTACGGGTACTTGCACTGTTGGTGAGTTGTTGTGGAATTCCAGCTCGTACAGCAGTTCGCTGCTTATGGAGCTCCTTTCGTCCTCTATTGATGCTGAAATTGTTCGCTAGCGCAACACATTGATTCTGCAGTGAATTTTGCAGCTGTCGCCCTGTTAGTTTTCGTCACAATCATCTTCAATGACTGACCGTCACGATCACTCAGCATTCGTCCGCGTTGTGAGTTAGCAGCTGATGTTCTTCCACTTTCCCTGAATGCAGTATAAATATTCGATATGGTGCCTCTCGGATAACTTGGTTACGTGAGCGCTCACCATACACACACCAATAATTCTACCGAGTTCGATGTCAGTCAGCTCCGACAAGTGCTCTCAACAATTGCACAATTACACAAAGCAGTGCTCTGACCACGGCTAGCACGTTGCAGGCTTGCCTAGCACCTGCATTTATGTTTAAGTAGTCACGTCACGCGGCGTTTCCGTATTTTTGTTCAACCGCTGTACCTTCCTTCTTTTCGGCTCAGTGTTGTTCTTGTTGTGTTCTTTTGCCCGAAGACTCTACACGCTAGTCTCCCGATCTCTACATAACTACTGCAAACTACATCCATTTAGAATTGTTTACTATCGAACCTCTGTATGGCGATACAATCCAGCATGGCAGGAGTAGTGTGTACAGCCGACGGTTAGGGATGCTTCTGTGCGTTACCTTTGCAACATCAGTCTATCTGACCGTGTCAGTGCTTTATACGTGCAGTTAGGTTGGCTGCGAACAGACAAGTTACGTGACTACCACTCGTTATGTTTACTGCATCGACTCCACTGCGCGAATTCGCCCCATTACCTCGCATCAGGGGTTAAGCGCCGTAATCGAAAAACAAAGACTCACTCATGTAGCACCCTAGTTCTGTCCAGCCATAAAACAAACACACGCAAACTCATTCTCTGCTGCTGCCGTTCTTTTCTAAAACACGCTACTCCCACTCTATGCACAATTCAGTATCCTTGCTGCTTTTAAGAAGAAACTGAAACATTTTCTTCTGTCACTCTGACAATGATTCCCTCGAAGTTGGAGTAAACGTTCATTTCTTCAGTCTGTCAAACAGTAAAGAAAAAGCTTGCATTTTCTTCTATTTACGCTTCTTACTCTTTTCATTTCTGAGTCATATCACTTATTTTTCCCTTATCATTATTGTGTTTTGTCACGTTTCTTCTTTCACACCTTCTCATACGACCTTTGCCGTTAGCCGTCATAGTTGAAGTGTACCTTCCTGCAACTTCTGTCTGTTGTTGTACTGGTGAAGAGTGTTTACCATTTTCTCCTTTTCTGCTCTATAGTAATTATCAAATGTTTTATGGAATTGTATATTAGATGCAACTTACAAAATGCTTATCGGAATGAATGTAATGCAAAATATGTAGAATGCCTGCTTGGATGCAAGAGAGGGCCTGATGACCCTAAGCAAATAAACAAATACAGCAACCAAGTCTTGGTGTCATGTCTGTATTTACCATATTTCGCAGCCTTCTTATTGCACTGAAGAAAGGGTCACATTCAATGCCCGTGTGATTCTCATACAAAGGTGCTGGGTTCGGTATCCGTTACTGCAAGGACTTTTTTTTTTTTTTTTTTAGGGACGTGTAGAAACAGGTCTAGTCAGCAACTAAGGTCAACTGATTGAGCAATGAGTGGTGGTTGCTTAAAGACTGGAGGAGATACCCATCTGCGCATCGTAATAGACATAGAAACCACCGTTTCAGTTGAATGGCTTTCATATTTAAATTGACGACCGGTTTCGGGCTAACAAATGCCCTTCGTTAGGTGCAATTATTGAAAACAAACAAGAGAAGTCCGCTAAAAATAATATTTACATACGCTTGTATGCATAAAATAATGAACATTAATGAGGACTATCATACATAAATTTCTAACTTAAGTACGGTGAAAGTTGGGAGAGGAATATTTCGCAATACCGTGTCGACAACAAATAATAAAACAGAAAAACCACCCAGGTGAAGAGGCATGATATGAGGTAAGAGCCGGAACACTTACATCGTGTGCTGCGTTCCCGAGTGCACTTTGCTGCGACGGTCTTAAGACCATCTGTTAGGATTACTGGAAGCGAAGAGCATGAGCCCTCATTAGTTTTCGTAATTTCACTTATACAAACGTATGTAAAGACTATTATTTAGCTCAGTTATCTTGTTTGTTTTCAGTAATTGTAACTGATGATGGATATTTGTCAGTCCAAAAGCGGTCGTGAATTTAAAAATAGAAAGCCTTGCAACTGAACCGGAGCTTTCCATGTCTGTTACTTTATTGCGATGAAACTGTGAACATGGCACCATTCCCTGTTGATTACATTAACGGAATTCACAGCGATATTCGTTGGACTTTCATCTGCATCAGCAAAATATGACTGCGTTAGTACTATATTGGCTTATGGGTTCGCCTCTCTAGTGTATCTTACTGCCTTGCAGCTAACTAGGGTTCGATATCCGCTGATGTTAATTGGTTTGATTAGCTGCATCAGAAGAACGAGAAGAATCTGTGAAATACAAGTGATGCGTTCTCACCCGTCGCCATGTTCTCTGGAAGGAGTAAGATATCACTGAACCGACAGAAAGGACGATTTGTTACGGAATGTACAGAGGAAGTGGATATATTTCAATGGTAAAAAGCGTGTCTCTGTGCTTCCATTTCAGACTACTGGGAAAAGAAACAGTGAAGCTGCTGTATTGAACTGTTCTCTGAGAATACGTAACGTTAACATTTTCATTAGTAATCGTAGTAGAAGTATTTGCGTTAGTACTCGTGTTAGCAACGTAAGTTTCACTATTAGTATTAGCTGCAGTACGTTGTGTTTGTTAATGTAGTCGTTGTATGGGCTGGTGTAACTGCAATAATGGTGGTAGGTGATAAAGGTAACTATAAAATTAGGAAAAATTGTTTGAAATAATGAAAGTCTATGGCACTTCTGGGGTCACAGTAACGATACACCTGTCTAGAATGGGAGAAGATTTTTAGGATAACTACATGTAGAGTATCGCAATGTTAGAGAGGTAGTAATACAAGCAAATACAGATGAGGAAAAAAAGTTGGATAGACATTATAAACTTAGTTATGCATTCAGAATAGGAAAAAATAGATCACCGAAAATATTCACATGTAACTCAGTGTTTAACGGTCTATCACTGTCATGGAGGTAGTGGACTACAATAAATACGTAAATAAATATTGAGTGAGTAGTAGCGGCACCAAGGTTCAGATGTATGACGACTGGAGGGGAGGTGTGATGGCCACGTGGCCTTCTATGCCTCATGGAACTGACGCCTTTGGCAGATGATGACACGTTGGTAGGTCAGCATCAAGGGTTATTGAGGACCTGTTCGTGGAGTAGTTATGAATTACGGTAAAAGTGAATGACCATATCATTTGTACATGCCAAATTGTCTCTAATTTGGACACTGTGCTTCTAATGCATAATGGTTGGTAGGAAATCGAGGTTTCCTTGGAAGCGTTCTTGAGGAGGGGGGGGGGGGGGGAGGGTGTTTTCGAAATTCGGTAAAGACATTTCAGCGTTCGAACGACTAACAGTTGTAGTGTCGCCCGTCTAAGATTCACTGGGATCTCAGGGGTAAGTTTTCAATATCTCATTCTTCACTCGAATTTGGACAGGACAGATGTTCTTTAGCTCATTCTTCGCCACATCCACACTGATTACCATTTGCCTAACCGCATTTTCTGTCCGTAACTGGCCGAGCGGTTCTAGGCGCTTCAGTTTGGAACCGCGCGACCGCTACGGTCGGAGGTTCGAATCCTGCCTCGGGCATGGATGCGTGTGATGTCCTTAGCTTAGTTAGGTTTGAGTAGTTCTAAGTTCTAGGGGACTGATGACCTCCGCTGTTAAGTCCCGTAGTCCTCAGAGCCATTTGAACCATTTTTTTGTCCGCAACTGGGCGTCCACTGAGTGGCCGTAGATGGTGTTTACGGATGAATGACGTCGTATTGTCTATCGGGAATATGGTCGTTGGTGTGTATGGCCCTGCAACAATCATCGAAAGGGTCCAGGCCGAAGGAGGGATGTTATGGTCGATGTTTTCGTGATATTCCCTGGCTGGTCTCGTCATTCTGGTAGGTACACTGGATCGACACAAGTATGCATCTATCCTGGGGATCTATGTTCACCCCTACATACGGATTGTTCTTTCCTCAGCACAATCTACTAGTAAGATAATTCGATATGTCACACAGCTCTCAGTATACGTGAGACGTTCGAGGAACACCACGAAGAGTTTACTGCACTCTCCGGGCGAACAAACTCGACGGATTTAAACCAAATCGAGAATCTGTGGGCCCACCTCGATCGGAGTGTTCGCGCCATAGATCCTCAGCCGAGAAACCCAATGCAGCTGGCCACAGCACTGGGTCCAGCATAACTCTCCTGTCTGTACCTTCCAGAACCTCACTGACTCTGTTCCCGCACGCCTCGCAGCGAACCGTCTTGCAGAAGATCGTTATGCATGCTTTTGACAGGTGGTCTCATTAATGTGACTAGACAGGGTGTGTTGTAAACACTAATGGCTATATTACAAAAGAATCTTTATATCTTTAAGTTTCGAGCCATTGAGAATGTCGGATCTCTTAGTAAATCCAGACTTCTGTCATGGATCCGACTCGAATAAGCGATTAAGGTACACCATGGAAACCCAAATCTTCCTCCAAAATGCGAGTACTATGTTTTATCGCCGTGCCATCTCAACAGCGAGTAGTTCGCCTTTCGTAATGTTCGCACATGTATTGACAAAGAGCTATGTGCCGGACATCCATCATGTTGGAAGTACATCACCATTCTGTCATGCTGTGAAACATCTTGTAGTAACATCTGTAGAACATTACGTAGGAAATCAGCATACATTGCACCATTTAGATTGCCATCGATAAAATGGGGGCCAATTATCCTCCCTCCCATAATGCCGCACCATACACTAACCAGTCAAGGTCGCTGATGTTCTACTTGTCGCAGCCATCGTGGATTTTCCGTTGCCCAATAGTGCATATTATGCCGGTTTACGTTACCGCTGTTGGTGAATGACGCTTCGTCGCTAAATAGAACGCGTGCAAGAAATCTGTCATTGTCGCGTAATTTCTCTAGTGCCCAGTGGCAGAACTGTACGCGACGGTCAAAGTCGTCACCATGCAATTCCTGATGCATAGAAATATGGTTCGAGTGCAATCGATGGTGATGTAGCATTCTCAACACCGACGTTTTTGAGATTCCCGATTCTCGCGCAAGTTTTCTGTTACTGATGTGCGGATTAGCCGTGACAGCAGCTAAACACCTACTTGGGCATCATTATTTGTTGCAGGTCGTGGGTGACGTTTCATATGTGGCTGAACACTTCCTGTTTCCTTAAATAACGTAACTATCCGGCGAACGGTCCGGACACTTGGATGATGTCGTCCAGGATATCGAGCAGCATACATAGCACACGCCCATTGGGCATTTTGATCACAATAGCCATACATCAACGCGATATCGACCTTTTCTGCAGTTGGTAAACGGTCCATTTTAACACGGGTAATGTATCACGAAGCAAATACTGTCCTCACTGGCGGAATGTTACGTGATACCACGTACTTATCCGTTTGTGACTGTTACAGCGCCATCTATCACAAAGCGAAAAAAGTGGTCCAACTAAAACATTCATATTTCCTTGCGTACTACTCGAATATGTAATAAAAATGGGGGTTCCTATTTAAAAAAAACAAACAAAAAAAACCGCAGTTGATATCCGTTTGACCTATAGCAGCGCCATCTAGCAGGCCAACCATAGCGCCATATGGTTTCCCCCTTCAAGCGAGACGAGTTTCGTTCTATGTAGTTTTTTCGTTTGATGCTTACTTCGTGAGATATTTGGCCCGGTCACTATCAATGGACCACCCTGTATAGATTCACAAGATACATAGTTTTTATATCTGCATACTCCAACATACTGTACACTGTTTCTCCCAACGGGTAGAGGTACTTCTCGAGCACACTGTAATCATATTACGTCGATAGCATTCTGGGATAATTAATTTTTGCCTACACTGGCAAGGATGGTGTGTCTAGTGGTACCGGCAGCCTCGTGGGAACAAATGCAGTCCACAGGCCTGGTACTGGCGTCGTTTGACATGCCGCTGAGCTGCTATTGACAGGTAGGCAGAAGGGTTGCCGCAGCCTTCCTTCCCACAATACAGCGTGGGGCAGGACGGGCTGTTGGCGAGAGCTGCTCCTATTGTGAGGACTGCCTGTACTGTCGGAGTTGATTGCAGCGCCTCTTTGAGCCGGAGCCAGATGTAGTGTGTTGCAGCTGACATATGCTATCGATTATATCGGTCCCTGGAGACGACGATCTCAGCCAGCTTGCTAGTGGGCAGAAGAGTCACCCGTGTTGTTCGTAGTGCTTTCATAGTCCGTCTGTAAACTGAAGAACGAGCAGTGCCTGTGGCGTACAATGTGTCCCATTCCGTAGGAAGGCTAAAACTTAAGAATTTGCTTCGCATTAGCCAGTGTAGCGCAATATAATCTTTTCAGTTGTTGATTATTAATTCGGTTTGTTTGTCAGGTTGCAAGGCTAATGAAATTTAAAGGAATTAAAGTTATTTGGAGATCTTGTTATAATATGCCTTCAGGACACAAGAGCGCCTTTTTAAATTATCGAAATATTTTTAAGACTTGGAGGTTATTTTAAAAGAATTAATTTTTTTTAGAACCAAAAATTCCGATTCCGTCTCAGTCAATTTAGAATTCTTAAGTTTCATAATTGTAGAAGAGAGTTGTTTTAAGCTGAGGAGAGAATCATTGACAAATAATCGAGAGTTTGTAAAATACAGCGTTTTTGGTAAAGACTTTAGCCTGCCTCCTACGGTAGGCGGTGGAAAATAAACTGCTGGCGCTGTCAGTTAAGGGCCAGCGACTTACACTGCTGATTCTAGGCGCAAGAGTGAATTACAGTTGACTCCATATGACGCAGTTACGTCTTCGGTGCTAGGAAGATAGTGCAACACAAGCTCGTACGTACATTCTACAGTTCTTACGAAATTTGAATAAAGGAAGTTCAGCTCATCTGTGTCAGTCAAATAAACCCAGCCACATAGTCGCTTGCGGAGCCGTTTGATTTATCGCTAAATTTTTATCGTTCAAGTTCAGAAGTCCTCAAGAGTATTGTTTTGTGAACTTCTTAAAGACAACACTATACCAAGACTAGGTCTGAGAAGCCACAGTAGATTTTAAATTTTCTTAGCCGAGTCAGAAGCGAGGTTACTGACTCATTTTTAATTTCCAACTTTAATTGTTGTTATTTGTGTGTGTCAACTCAAGTTTAAGGAAGCACTTAGAAGGGTTATGTATAGAAAATTAATACACGTCGCCCAATATAATGAGTCCGTAATTTGTGCAGTATAATTGATAGCCGGAAAATACGTGAGACAACAGAATTGGCATAAAAAGATGAATGGCATAGAACCAAGATCGACGAAGGCAAACTTTGACGAAAGAGTGGATTGGTTACAAGGATACCTAAAAAAGGCCGACTTCTCACGAAAGGCGCTAGGAAACCTACGTGTGGCACAAATTTTCGTTACTCATCACATATTCAATAAGTATTTTGACAAGGTAATATCTCTTGTCGCATTAGTGTGACTCGCATGATTTTTTCGTTCTAGTTTTGGTAACCAGATCTGAAAAGTATCGGTACATGTTAGGCAGACTGGATATTTAAACTAACTATTGTTATCTGTCAAAAGAGTTACTTGTGATTTTGAAGCGTGGGAGACTAAATTTGTGTAAAAATGAATCAGACGATTTGTATTAAATTTTATGAAAAAGATAAAATAAAGTGGAATGAAATTTTGGAAATGTTTGCTTTTGGCGAATCTGCTATGTATAAAACAGTAAAAGCATACAATGTAGGCTTTCACGGCCGGTGTTGTCTTCAGTTGAACCTTCCGGGCTGAGAGGCCGTGGTCGATGTATAAAATTTCCACCTGATGTTTCGTCTCCATCAGCGGGAGACATCTTCTGGGGTCGTCCGGCTACTGCCACTGAGGCTCCAGGTACTCTCGCATTTATAGAGCGCATAGAGGGCACCACCATTCGTCACGTGATGCCGACGGTATGCCTATCCTTGGAAGGCGTCATCGTTCCCGATTAAGAGTAATCGATTGTCTTTCTGCTGGCCCGACGTCGATATCCATATTTTGTCTAACTTTATAACTTCCTCTTTTCTATTAAAATTGTTATGGTGTTTGTGAATCTCTATTGCTTCTCTACACATGCGTGCATGATAATGGGTTGTTCGTGCTAAAACGCTTGTCTCATTTAATTTGATTTCGTGGTTCCTATCTCGAAAAACATGCTCAGCTACGGGCGATTTTTCGATGTGTCATAAACGACAGTTTCTATTATGTTCGGCTAAGCGGGTGTTTACACTTCTTTTCGTTGTTCCGATATATACTTGTCCACAACTGCATGGAATTTTGTAAACCCCAGGTGTTGCTAGGGGGTGTCGGTCGTGTTTTGCAGTTCTTAAATATTCCTTAATCTTCCTGGTGGGTCTGAAGATTGTTTCGATCCCACACTTGGCCAGAACTTTCCCGATACGGCCCGTGACTTTATTAATGAACGGTAGGAAAACTTTTCCAGTAGGTGACCATTGTTGCTCTGGACTTCTGGCTTCTTTTCTTCTCTGATGGAGGGCTCGATCAATTTTCTTGCTGGTATATCTTTTTTCACGAAGACTGACCGTAAGTGATTTAGTTCATCTTGTAAGTAGGCCGGCTCGCAGATTTTGTTGGCTCTGTCCACCAAGGTTTTCATGACACTTCTTTTTTGCCTAGGATGAGGGTTAGATTGCTTGTGGAGGTATCGATCCGTGTGAGTGTTCTTTCTATGTACCTTGTGGCCCAGCGTCCCATCCTCCCGTTTAATTACCGACACATCCAGGAAATTGAGTTGCCGTTGTTCTCTTTCTCCATCGTAAACTGTATCTTCGGGTTAACACTGTTCAGATACACCAAGAAAGCATCCAACTCTTCTTCACCATGAGTCCACACTACAAATGTGTCATCAGCATAGCGGTACCATTTAGCTGGCTCTTTACTGGCAGTCTGCAGCGCTCGCTGTTCAAAGATCTCCATAAATAAATTGGCAACAGCTGGGCTGAGAGGGCTTCCCATCGCCACCCCGTCGATATGTTCGTAAAACTCGTTGCTATACTCAAATAAGTTGTCGTCAGACAGTGTTTAAATAAAGCCACTATGTCAGGCGTAAAAATAACTGCTATATATGAAATAGCTTCGTTCACAGGCGCCATGGTAAACAATGACACTACATCGAAGCTCACAAGAATATCACTTGGACTGACGTTAATCTCCCTCAGTTTTTCAGTAAAATGCGCCGCGTTTTTAATGTAACTGTCCGTTCTGCCAATGTACGGTTGCAGCAAGCAGCCGAGATATCTGGCGACCTCTTGTGTTGGAGATCCTATGTCACTCACAATCAGTCTCAACGGGACCTGTGGTTTATGTACCTTTGGGAGTCCATGAAGTCTAGGTGGATAAGCTTCCGTTTTGCAGAGTTGTTTTTTATCATCCGAAGAAAGAGAAGATTGTTTTACCAGTTTATTGGTATTTCTCAAAATTTTGGTTGTACGATCCTTCTGAAGCTTTTTATACGTAGTGGGATCCAAAAGGTCACTAATCTTCTTGTGATAATCTTCAGTGTTCAGCTAAACTGTAGCATTTCCTTTATCAGCTGCAAGTACAACAATGCTCTTATCCGCATTGATCTCCCTCAGTGTCCTCCTTTCCGCTTGAGACAAATTGCTGGTAGGTGCTTTCGCTTGGCGTAATATCCTGGCTGTTTCAGTCCTGATTTCATCAGCGGAATGCGATGATAACAAACCGTACTAAAAGCGTTTCGAAGACTTCCCTCAAGACAATGAATGCCCGCATCTCGTGGTCGTGCGGTAGCGTTCTCGCTTCCCACGCCCGGGTTCCCGGGTTCGATTCCCGGCGGGGTCAGGGATTTTCTCTGCCTCGTGATGGCTGGGTGTTGTGTGCTGTCCTTAGGTTAGTTAGGTTTAAGTAGTTCTAAGTTCTAGGGGACTTATGACCACAGCAGTTGAGTCCCATAGTGCTCAGAGCCATTTGAACCATTTGAACCAAGACAATGAAGATAACGAGCGTCCTGGACGACCCAGCACATCAGGAGAAAAACAAAAGAACTGATTACGAATCACAGTCAGAGAAGTCACTGATGTCATTTGGCTCCTGCAATCACATTTTTTGAAATTTTGAGTACGAAACGTCTGACAGCAAAATTTGTTGCAAAGTAGTTGAATTGTTGAATTTCGAACAAAAACAGCGATGAATGGAAGTTGTTCAGGAATCACGAGTTGAAGTCATCAACGACGCCGGCCGTTGTGACCGAGCAGTTCTAAGCACTTCAGTCTGGAACCGCGCTGCTGCTACGGTCGCAGGTTCGAATCCTGCGTTGGACATGGAAGTGTGTGATGTCCTTAGGTTAGTTAGGTTTAAGTAATTCTAAGTCTAGGGCACAGATGACCTCAGATGTTAAGTCCCATAGTGCTCAGAGCCACGACGCAGAACTACTGAAACTTGTCACAGCAGGTCATGAGGCATCAGCTTACGGATATGATAAAACACATGCGCTGCAACTGTTCGTTTTCACATTTTTGACTCGTTTTTTGTATTTTCGGAAATACCTTTGTTGACTATGTTACTATGATGTGAAAATGGGTCGCTGCTCGAAAATAGTCATCGAGTGAATAAAAAAAATTAAATTTACAATTTTGGGTAGTTTTTCGTTGAACGGATTATTGTTATTTCATGCACGTCTCTATTGGATCAGGAAGTAATAACTGGTTCAGTCTGGGAAGGCCACCGATTCTCAACCTGTAACGCATGCCTCCGCCCCCCCCCCCCCCCCCCCATTACCCTCTCCAGAGAGGTGTGAGAACATTATATTTGTCGAAAAGAAAGAAATATGAATTCAATAACTGAACAACTTACTGAAAGAAAAGCAAAATACACTCTGACATATTAAAAACAATTAAAATTCACAATTATACGGATATAATGCACTTATAAATAGGTCTGTATCAGTACAGCACAATACATTCAATAATTAGCTTTACAATACTAAACTAAAAATAAGTCTTGCAATTATTAGTGACTCCCTTGCGTGCAGAGCAAAGTTTTAAGGAGGATTTTAAATATTACAAATGCACACTCTGAGTTCTTCTTCTATGTTTAGCTGCAACCAACACAAAACAATCCCATTTCGCAAAAGTAGGTTGCTGAAAACTGTAATACACTATAGTTCGAAAAAACGACGCACCATGAAGGATCTATCCGAATGGGACGGAAAACGGTTGTTGTGGCGTACGAGTTCATGTACAGACAAACAAATGATTACAATTTCAGAAAAATTGGAAGATTTATTCAAGAGAAAAAGCTTTACAAACTCAGCTTGTCATTACGCGTTGGTCCACCTTTGGCCCTTATACAAGCAGTTACTCGGTCGGTTTAGCATTTCTCGTGAGGGATATGGTGCCAGATTCTGTCCAACTGCCGCGTTCAATCGTCGAAATCCTGAGCTGGTTGGAGGGTTCTGCCCATAATTCTCCAGACGTTCTCATTTGCGGGGACATACGGCGACCTTTTTGGTCAAGGTGGGGTTTGGCAAGCGTGAAGATAAGCAATAGAAACTTTTGAGTTCGTCAATGGGCCGGATCCATGTTGCGAAATAGCATTAAATTTACTTATTCTTCGTAATTTGTAAGATTTGTTATGTATAGTATGAGGAAAAAGGGAGAGAGGGACATGATGATATTTGTGATTGAAAATTAGGTCGCGAATACTGAAAGGGTGAGATACGCTGGGCTGGACTAAATGTGGAAGTAACAAAAAGAAATACGGAATATCATCGTGTAACGAAATATAAGTAGCACCCTGTTTAAAAATAGACAGTCCTTAAGACGGAAACATCTGTTGGGACAGCAGTACAGCGTAGCCCGGACGCGTAACGAGCTGCATAATTACGCAGTTTGAATGGAAATGAGCTGTTCACTTTCTGTGCGCCAAGACCTACGTGCACGTTTGTTTCGCAGGTAGAGCTGCGCTGCGAATAATGTGCCTTGTGTTTATGCATCGTGTTTTAGTACGCGAGTAGCGCTTCCGTTGGAAGAGATATTGTTAGTATCCCCGAAGGCTGCACATAAATACACGAAAGGAAGCTGGAGCCATCCGTCCCTCGTCTATGACTTTCTCCTGTTAGTCATCGCTCATTGTCGAAGAGCTCAGCAACTGCTGTCACACGGGCATATGTATTTTCAACATCACCTCCTAAACAGCTGTATCGATTTCACTCAAACTTGGTACCAATATTACATGATAACAGGAAAGAAGCGCTGTGAGAATAAGAATCGCTTACTTCTTAAACAGAAGGGGATGGGGGTGAAAAAGAAATGTAACGCACCGCGCGTAAATACCTATACTCAGTCAATATTTGAGAATGAGAGCACGTAGACTGAGAGGGTTCCAGCAAACTTTGCACATAATTTCAAACATTTATGAAACTTTTTCTCGTTGACATTCCTAACAAAATGAAGAAAACCATTTTTGTTTTTCATGCAGTAAAAGTGTCACATCAAGCAGGACGTTTTAATTTATTACATCTATACTAGAAACACTATTCCTAACACATTTTTCGCGTAGTATCCCAAAATACTTTCGAATTTACCTGCAAAATTATATCACTGTACGACTCAATGCTCAGGATTTATGAAGTCGCAAACATTGACATCTATGAAAACTGCCGCATCAGGTTCAAAATGGCTCTGAGCACTATGGGACTTAACATCTGTGGTCATGAGTCCCCTATAACTTAGAACTACTTAAACCTAACTAACTTAAGGACATCACACACATCCATGCGCGAGGCAGGATTCGAACTTGCGACCGTAGTGGTCACGCGGTTCCTGACTGTAGCGCCTAGAACCGCACGGCCACAACGGCCGGCGCCGCATCACGCATGACGTTTCAGTTTATTACTTCTTTACTACTATATTTGCAACATACTTTACAGTCTGTATCCACATATATCACTGATAGTACCTGCAAATTTATGCTACTGTACAACTCATAGCTCAAGAAATATGGAGTCATGAATGCTGAGATGCGTGAGAAATCAGGTGTTACTAAAACAGGGTCCAGGTTATCCCGACTCTACTCACCCAGTGTATGGTACTGAGAGCACTTAGTAACTTCCAACAAACTTGAAAAATAGTTTCAAAAAAATTTAAAACTTTTTCTCGCTTACATGCTTCTTGTTGTTCTGGTCTTTACTCCGATGATTGGTTTGATGCAGATCTCCACACTACTCTATGCTGCGCAAGTTCTTCATCTCCGAACAACGTGTATCCTTCTGAATCTGATTATGTGTTCGCCTCTTGGTGTCCCTCTACGATTTTTACTTCCTATACTTCCCTCCAATACTAAGTTGGTGATCACTTGATATCCCAGAACGTGTCCCGTCAACTGATCTCTGCTTTTAGTCAAGTTGTGCCACAAATTCCTTGTTTCCCCGGTTCTATTCAGCACTTCCTCATTAGTTACGCGACCTACCCATCTAACTTTCAGCATTATTCTGTATCACTATATTACAGAAGCTTATGTTCTCCTCGTATCTAAATTGTTTACCGTACATGTTTCACTTCCATTCATGGCTACATTCCAGACAAATACCTTCAGAAAAGACTTCCTAACATAGTAACGTTTTTCTTGCTATTGTTAGTGTGCATTTTATATGCCCTCTGATTCAGCCGTCATCAGTTATTTTGCCGCCCAGATATCAAAAATCATCTATGCTTTAAGTGCCTCGTTTTGTAATCTAATTCCTTCAGCATTGCCTGATTCAATTCTGTTACATTCTACTGTCCTTGTTTTGCTTTTGTTGATAATAATATTACATACTCCTTTCAAGACAATGTCCATTCCTTCAATTGCTCTTCCAAGATCTTTGCCGTCTCTGACAGAATTACATGAAAAATGTCATCTGCAAACCTCGAACTTTTTATGCCTTCTCCCTGTACCATAAGGCCTACTTTTAATTTTTCTTTGGTTTCCTTTGCTGCTTGTTCAATTTACAGATTGAATATAATCAGGGATAAGCTACAACCCTGTCTTTCTCCTTTCTCAACCACTTTTCCCCTCTCATGCCCCTCGACCCTCATATCTGCCGTCTGGTTACTGTACAAGCTGCAAATAGCCTTTCGTATTCCAAAGAGCTCAACATCAAATATTCAAGACATTGTCTCATTTGTAAAATAATCAGCAGTTGAAGCTGCTCTGTACGGGGAGCTCTGTTCCTTAAAAATCGGATTTTTGTTGGTTACTTAGCATATGGAAAGAAGTAATGTCAGGGTGAGTACCACCAACCTCTCATTGCGGTGAGGATGGAGGTGATAATAGGATGACGGATGGAGAAGGGTGGTGAAGAAGGTAAAGAAGATGGATAGAGTGGGGATGAGGAGATGGGCTGACAGGGGACTGCGAAGAAGAAGATGGACAGAGAGAGTAGAGAGGAGTAGATGAACATGTAGAGTGTGGAGGAGATGGACAGAGAGAGGGGTGAGCAGAAGGTGGAGAGAGAGAGAGAGAGAGAGAGAGAGAGAGAGAGAGAGAGAGAGAGAGAGTGAGAGGGGCTAGAGAGGGAGGAGGAGGCGATGGACAGAGAGAGGGGGAGAGGAGGTGATGGACAGAGAGAGGAGGGAGGAAGAGATGGGCAGGGAGAGGGGGAGAGGAGGTGATGGACAGAGAGAGGGGGAGAGGAGGTGATGGGCAGAGAGAAGGGAGGGAGGAAGAGATGGGCAGGGAGAGGGGGAGAATATGAAAAGAGAGAGGGGAGGAGGAGGAAATGGAGGGAGAGAGCGGGAAGGAGGAGATGGACAGAGAGGAAGGAGGAAGAGATAGAGTATAGAAGAGTGGAATAAATAAATGTCTGGAAAGTGGCAGGTCTCTCAGATTATGCAAAACTGATTTCAGTGCCGAAAAAGTTCGTTCCTGCAGATGAAGAATAGTGTGGGTAGGTGATGGCTATTGGGTGACTAATGTTGCTGTAACTTTTCAGGTGGAGATCGCTACAGAGCGTGCATGGAAAACGCGCATGTGCAGCCTATTGCTCTCTTTCGGACTCTGAAAACAGTCGAATCGTTGGCATGAATCAAATGAGAGCATCATACAGACATGGATTGAAATGATGACTGCAGAGCGAGTCGTGACAGATTTAACGCAGGACGACAGTGTGGCAAGCAGAGAAGGCACAAGTTCTCCCACAAGGACTACACCACGTAAAGAAGGTAGGATTATTCGAATGGTGCTAACGATGGGAAGGACGACAGAAGCCGAAACTCGTGCAGACTTACAGGCAGTGTGTCACGACGAACCGTTGGGAACGGATTGCTGGAAACTGGATTGAGAGCTCAAGGTTATCGCTAGCACCATATCACAGGCCACAGAGACTTGCTTGTTGCGAGCCAGAGTTGACTTGGGCAGCGGGCGCCATTCTATGGTTTACAGCGATGGGCCTCGCTTCTGTTTGTGGCGGTCAAACCGACGCCAACTTGCCCGAGGACGAACTGTTGACAAGTCACAGGAACCAGCGATTCCCGAGACACGTACATCTCCAGCTCCTGGATTAACTGCGTAGGTTGCTATTGGATGTGTCAACACTACTGATTTGGTAACTACTGAAGTGAGGCTGAATGTTCACCAGTAAGTGGCAGCCCTGTTGCCGTAACCTTCACAACCGGAGTACTAAATGGTATATTGCAACAGTATAATGCAAGTCCCCAATTTCAGTTCATAAGACAAACTTCTGGAGGAGCGTATGGATCCTTTGTTCAGTCCACTGAATTATCATACATAGAGCATATTCGGTATGCAATGGGAAGACGTATACTTTCAAATCAGCCTCTAGATGCAAATCATCATGAACTGATAGGACGTACCTCAAGCATGGCAAGCAATTTCTCAAGAGAATATTCGGATGCTGTTTGCTTCCAAGCCATGATGAATAGTGTATTCGTGACCGCAAGTAAATAGAAGAAAGGCGAAAATAATTAGAAGTAGCAGAAATGAGAACAGCGAGAAATTTAACATCAGGATTGATGGTCACGGAGTAGAGGAATTCTGCTACATAAGCAGCAAAATAACCAGTGACGGACGGAGCAAGGAGGATATCAAAATCAGACTAGCAATGGCAAAAAGGGCATTCCTTGCCAAGAAAGGTCTACTAGTATCAAACATAGGCCTTAATTTGACGAAGAAGTTTCTGAGAATGTTCGTTTGGAGCAAAGCATTGCATAGTAGTGAAACATTGACTGTTGAAAAACCGGAACAGAAGAGAATCGAAGCGTTTGAGATGTGGTGCTATAGGCGAATGATGAAAATTAGGTGGACCGATAAAGTGAGGAATGAGGAGGTTTCGCGCAGAATCTGAGAGGAAAGGAATATGTGGAAAACACTGACAAGAAGAAGGGACAGGATGGTAGGACATCTGTTAAGACATCCTCCTTATTCAGCATGACACTTTTTCTATTGCACGCCTTAGACTGTTTAAGGTCTCACAATAAGTCTTAGAATTTAAAGTTAAAGCAATTACAGCCCTCGGTCGCAACCATTAACTTAATTTTTGCGACCGAGGGCTGTAGTTGCTTTAGCTTTAATTTGTAAATGGTCGCTGATCACGCAGCCACGTTTAAAATCTTAGAATTTATTATGTCACCAAGAGACAAAAAATCCACAAGCAATATTCCCTTCTTATAGCAAAAAAATGTACACATGATTTTCTGGGCGACGCTGTTTGTTTGTACTTCGCGTTCTTGGACAAAGCTGAATGCCGCCATTCCATGGATTGCTGCTTTGATTCAGGTGTAATGTACGCCATCCACGTTTCATGGCTTGTGACGATTAGGCTTAAAAACCAGTCACCTTCATCACTGTATTGTTCTAGGATGGAACTGGCTGAATGTTTGCTTTTTTGCTCCTCAGTCAGGATTTTTGGTACCCAGCATGAGTGTAACTTTCGTTAATTTAAACGTTCTGCACCAACTGCATAAAGTACCCTTATTGACACTTGAGGAAACTCATCACTTAACATCGAAATTATAAAGCGTATGTTCTCTCTCACTTTTTCATCAACTTTCTGCACCAAATCGCCAGTAATGAATGAATGTCACCCACTTCTTTACTCGTCACGAACATTCGTACGACCGTCTTTAAAAGCCCTCACCCATTTCCGTACCATCCCATCCCTCATAATGTTTTCTCCACACACTTCACTGATCTGACGGTGAATTTCAGTCTTTAGCGCTATGAAAACAATTCACAGCGCGTATTTCACAGTCGGTGTTGAGGAGGGCGGGGGGGGGGGGCAGGAGGGAGAGGGGTGTTCTCAATCGAAGGAGGCATTTCAAACACTCACAAACAAACACCGAATGACTATGAAATGGCATCTGTGGCTTGTCAACAGAGGCCAGTACACAACGCACATGCACCAAATGCCGACGGCGGCACTGCAGCGGGAGAATTTCAAAACCGTATTTACTTTAAAAAGACTACTCGTGTATGGCATCACGGAATTAAGGCATCCGAACTAAAGAGAACGTCACTGATAATGACTGTGGTCAATAATCCAATAAGAAAGCGATAGGAGATAGGTTATGAGTATTCGATAGGGGAATAAGTGAAATAAATATGGTTTTTCCAAATTTCCATGATGACCATATTCCTTCCCTTCTTATCCACTGCATGTGTCGGCGAGACATCGTCCCGCTTCGAAATGTACCGCCATTCCAGCCATGTTAACCACCGTATCGCGTGTGCTATAGCACAACTCTGATTACAAAATTCAGCAGCCGTTAAGAAACAAGCGCGGGCACGCAACGCTTGGTGGTGGAGCCCATCACGCGCAGCTACTTGTCACTGTATCCCCCAGGATGTCCGGCCCAAACACTAGCGCCGGCAGACCGTTAAACAAATTAATTTCCCGCGATGCTTCTCCGGGGCTGTTGCCATACGTTAAACGAAATAAGAAAGAGTACCGGTGCGGGCGCAAAGCGAGGTAAATTGGGCCTCCGCTGCACACAAAGGGTGACCAAATTAAAGCGGCGGGTGGGCTCGTTGTTAGCTGCGTATCGTGGCTCACGCAAGCAGGCCACCTGCCGATTCGGTGCGGCGGTGCGTGCGAGATCCGGCCACAGGTGCGGCAGTGCGTGCCCACCCGTGCGTAAGCACGCACGTGCGTGGTGACAGCCGCAGAGAGAACATACGCGCTCGGCCCGAAACAGGGCTGGCGCGGCACGGAAAATGGTGCCACCCACGCTGTGGCGGTTGCGGTGCACACTTCGCCCGTAAAAAAAACCGTACAGAGGAGCCGTGACAGTATTGCCAACAGTAGGGAAATACCCTAACATGAAGTCTCCTCCCACACGGACGCAACCTGAACCGGCGAGCGGTACGACAATGATCGCTGCCATCTACATACACAGACGGAAAAAAATCACAACACTAATATATAATTCATGTACACAAATTAAATTTTCCGCCGCGCGGGATTAGCCGAGCGGTCTCGGGCGCTGCAGTCAGGGACTGTGCGGCTGGTCCCGGTGGAGGCTGGAGTCCTCCCTCGGGTATGAGTGTGTGTGTTCGTCATTAGGATAATTTAGGTTAAGTCGTGTGTAAGCTTAGGGACTAATGACCTTAGCAGTTAAGTCCCATAAGATTTCACACACATTTGAACATTATTTTTGAAATTTCGGGAATGTACGAGGGTCACTCCAAAAGAAACGCATACTATTTTTGTAAAAAATACAGTTTTGATTCTGCATTTACAGTGAGTAGATACATCCTTCCTCTTTGTTTTCAAACTTAGTTCAACCTGTTCCCGTGAGTGGCGCCGTCACAGCATGTCTTCAGGATGGCTGCTACACTTGACGTTCGTCAGGAGCAACGTGCTGTCATAGAATTCCTGTGCTGTGAAAACGAGAGCCGGCCAGAGTGGCCGAGCGGTTCTAGGCGCTACAGTCTGGAGCCGCGCGACCGCTACGGTCGCAGGTTCGAATCCTGCCTCGGGCATGGATGTGTGTGTTGTCCTTAGTTAGGTTTAAGTAGTTCTAAATCTAGGGGACTGATGACCTCAGAAGGTAAGTCCCATAGTGCTCAGAGCCATTTGAACCAACACTCGTTATGAAGTCTGCCTATCATGCAAAACGCTGTTTTTTTCATATGGATCCAAACGTGTTTGAGCATCTTCGTTCCATCCTCATTGGTTTTAGAACCAAACACATTTCAGCACCTTTGTTCCATGCTCATTGGCTTTTGAACATGTTACAAGCGATAATTAATATACGAAAACTATGCCTAATCCGTTTTCGTTCGTTTCTGTGATTAGCTTCGCTTTACATTGTAGGCTATGCGGTACCCTCTGTACATTATCACGCATTGGTAGCTTGCCATCTGTAACTACAATTTTAAATGATGTCAATGTGAAATTGACTGCCGAGTAATAAATCACTTTATATTTGAACGTAATTTTGTCGTGCTAAAATATATCACGAATGCATTTCCGCTTACTTACATTTAGTTCTCTCAAATCTATTTTCATCTGAATTCTCTTGACTTGTTTTGAAGCACACACAAACACTACACACATTTTGCAAGACTTCAGTTGTAGATAACATCGATCAAATTTCGCGAAATATCTAAGCGCAACAAAATTGCGTTTAGAGGTTTAGACGTTAACTCACCTACTACATTCACATTAACATAAGAGCCGCGTTCAATTAGTAATGCAACAATTTTTTTCTCGGAACAATTTCGGATGAAAAAACGCGGAATTTGATGTGGGTCATCGTGGAATATTTCCGCTTCAGCCCTTATTGTTTCTCGAAGTTCCGATAGGTGACGGCGCTTTACCTGGTCTTCAGAAGGGCATCTCTAACAAAATGGGTTTCAAGCTGATAGCTGTCATTCAGTTCCTTCTGACGGGAAACTGGAGAATCGCAGATATTCGTAGGTACTTGCAGAATGTCTACGAAGACTGGCAGTGAACGAAAGCACAGTAAGTCGTTGGGCTAGACGTCTGTCATCTCAACAAGGTCGCACAAACCTGTCCAATCTCCCGCTTGCCGATCGACCGCACACAGCTGTGACTCCTGATACGTTGGAAAGTGCGGGTGCTCTCATTCGAGGTGATCGACAGATCACAGTCAGACACCTCGCTAACCATCTAGAAGTCTCTGTTGGTAGTGCTGACACACGCGTCTCCCAGTTGGGGTACTAAAAGTTCCTCGCTTCCTAACAGAAGACTATGAAGAGCAACGAAGAAACAAGCATGCGGAATTGCTTGCGTGTTACGTGGCTGATGGTGACCATTTTTTGTCAATTTATCATCACAGGCGATGAAACATGGGTTCATCACTTCGAACCGGAAACAAAATGTCAGTCCATGGAGTGACGCCACACCACCTCCCCTCCGAAGAAAAAGATCAAAGCCGCACCATCAGCCGGTACAGTCATAGCGACGGTCTACTGGGATTCTGAAGGGGTTGTTTTCTGTTCTATGTCCGCCCTCCTGCTGCACAGATCAGTTCTTAAGTGTATTGTGCTACCATCAGAAAATTGAAGAAACGACTTCACGTTGTTCGTCACCACAAAAATACAAACAAACTTTTCCTTTTCCATGACAACACAAGGCCTCACACAAGTCTGCTCATGCGAGAAGAGTTCACATAATTTCAGTGGGCTGTTCTTTCTCATCCATCCTACGGTCAGCATGTTGCGTCTTCCAACTTCCATGTGTGTGGACCAATGAAGGATGCCCTCCGCGGGAAGCAGTACGTGGATGATGGGGAGGTTACTGATGCTGCAAGAAGTTCGCTCCGACACCGACCAGTAGAGTGGTACCATACGGGCATAAAGTAAGATAGCGTAAGGCCGTCGCATTGAACGAGGATTACATTGAAAAATAGGGTTTTGTAGACAAAAGAGTGGGGGGGTGGGGGGGGGGGGGGAGGGGTAACACGATGCACTGGAATTATGAATGAAACCAATCTGCTTTCAACAACAAAAAGTGTTGTGTTACTTATTGAACCCCCCTCATAATTTGTTACAGATGACAAGCTACAGCCGGCCGGAGTGGCCGTGCGGTTCTAGGCGCTTCAGTTTGGAACCGCGTGACCGCTACGGTCGCAGGTTCGAATCCTACCTCGGGCATGGATGTGTGTGATGTCCTTAGGTTAATTAGGTTTAAGTAGTTCTAAGTTCTAGGGGACTGATGACTTCAGATGTTAAGTCCCATAGTGCTCAGAGCCATTTGAACCATTTTGACTAGCTACCATTACACGCTAACAAACAGAGGGACCTGCATAACATATAATATAAAATTAAAGTAACCATAATAACAAACAAAAACTGTTTAGGCTTAATTTTCGTAGTTTAGTTACCACTTAAAATGTTCAAATTTTACAAATTTAAATAAAGAGACATGTTTGGATCTATATGAAAAAAAGAGTGTTTCACCTAAGAGGCAGACCTTGCATCCAGTAAATTTTATTTGCAAACGCGGCCAGCGCAAGAGTAGCAAGACCTAATGATGAATATAAGAATCATTGTAAGTATGTACGTCCAAGTGACTGGATCGATTTCAACCAAACTTGGTACACATATCATTTATTATTTGGAAAGAAACACTGCGCGGATAATACCCATCTACTTCCCAAAGGGCTCAGGATGGAATTGAAAATTGGATGATATAGAAGCAGAACACAGGAACTTCTGGAGCAACTTCAAGCAAATATTGCACATAGAGGATGGTCCAAATGTCACGAAAAGATTTTAACTGTGAATAATTGTTTCATTTACAGTTTTCTCCTGTCGTTTCTTTCAGATTCTGATTAAGGAATGAGGGGATAGTGACCACTGAAAATGGCAACATCGTTCAACAAACCAAAATCGTGCGGTTTTGGTTTCAACTTCGTGATTTTTGGTCCACCCTGTATATAAAATTTTGAACCCCTACCACTTTTTGGGTTGGAAACGGGATTGGGGTAAGAAACTTTGACATGTAAAAATATTCGAAGACGACCCATATTGGTATCGAATCCGTAGTTTTCGTGGGCTCTAGGCTCATTGATGACAGTCCCAATAACGTTTCACTTGCAGGGATGGGGGAAAGAGTGGGGTGAGGCGGAAGGGGGGAGCGGGGAAGGGCGGGGGGTCGCGAAGAGAGCAACATATCAGCATATCTCTGTAACGCCTGAAGCAACTGCTACCAAACCTGGGGAAAAATACTGTGACAGTAAGACACCCCTAGCATCCCATTACTGAGGGTGGGGTTTCTTGCTCATTTTTTTCCTATCGTATGACAAATTTTGTTGCTGTCGGAAAAGAGAGAGAGATCGCTGATCCAGTACGGTCGCCGTTTGTGAAAATAAATGTTTTACCATTTTGTTCCTGAAAAAACTCGCCTATGGTACACCATCTTGGACGTTGTCTACACGTCACACCCCAAGGGTGGGAGTGATGCTAGGTGACACAAAAGTATAACTCAGGAACGTATGGACCAGTTTCAACCAAATCTGGTGTACACATGACTTATATTTTGTATAAAAACAGCGTGGGAATAAGACGCCCCTATGGGTGAATGTGGGACTCAGAAAGTGTGACATATAAAAAGTTATTTTTGTTTTTAGTTGATTTTGAATAAAAGTACTAGACTCAATCTGTCTCTTATTCATGTTGTTCACTGCGTCACCCAGGTCGTGAGACTGAGCAAACAGTAAGCCAACACTTTTATCAGCATGTTGCGGCGCCAAAGAGCATGCCACATCGCCGAATACCAGATATATAAATTTAACTTCTGAACGGTTTGCGTTAGGACGTCGCAAACTGTATGCTTCTGAACGGTTTGCGTTAGGACGTCCCAAACTGTATGGTTGGGTGCAGGACATGATGGGAAATAATATGCACTGTACGGTTTGCTGTAGCGACGAAGCCTGCTTTCATCTGTATGGATTCGTTAATAAGCAAACCGCGCATTTGGGGGACTGAGAATCCGCATTTCGCGATCGAGACGTCTCTTCACTCTCAATGGCTGTCTGTGGGGTGTGCACTGTACAGTCACTGAATAATCGGTGCGATATTCCTTAATAGTATGGTGACTACCGAACGGTACGTGAAGGGTTTCCCATCATCCAAAGTGACCCTGATTTCGACAAGATGTGGTTCATGTAAGACGGAGATCGATTCATCGAAGCAAGAGTTAAATGTCCTGGAGGAGCACTTCGGGGTCCGCATACTGGCTCTGGGGTACCCTAAGGCCTCTGGCATGGGCCTCGATTAGCCGCCATATTCTTCGGATCTGAAAACATCCGACTACTTTTTGTGGGGCCATATTAAAGACAAGTTATTCAGCAATAACCCCAAAACCATTGCTGAGCTGAAAATAGCCATGCAGGAGGTCAATGACATCATCGATGCTCCGACACTTCAGCGGGTCATGCAGAATTTCGCTATTCGTCTGCGCCACATCATCGCCAATGAAGGTAGGCATATAGAACATGTCATAATCTAAAACCGAATATCTGTAGTGACGTTTATATGTTGAATAAAGTGTGTGCACGCTGACTTTTGTAACTAAATTACGTTTTTCTTCGTATAGTTGAGTAATTGTCACCCTGTGTATGTGTGTGAGTGCTTGTAAAATATAGTTGACATATGCGTACGCAGGCGAAGCTAGGGGCAAAAAACTGGTACAAAGTATTCGAAACAACCATTCTGAACTGGTAAACTGAACTGAAAAATTGCAAAGAGGCCTGCAGAAGTGTCTAGAGTAACTTCTGTTTATCACAGACGACTAAGATCAACTTACACGAAATACTGATCATGTTTGGTTCAGCGCTTCGGTGCGTAAGTGCCCTACCATAAATCCGAAGATCTGGAGATCGAGCTCAAGAAAATCATCGAGAAATACAGGCTACTAGCGTTGAATAATTCAGACTTTAGAATATACAGCAAAACTGTAGCTGAAGGATTATTCTAACATATTCGTCATAAAAATATGGGGAACCCTCAAACATTTTCTGGAATCAAACGATCAATATTGTCGGCAGTAAATATTCGAGACGGCATTGCAGACTTTTGCTCAGAAAATTTAAAATCTGTACATTTATACTTAGACTTCGACAAGGCGCTTTACCACGTTAGCCAGCATCACTTTCACAAAGCAATGACGAAAATGATACGACATGATACGAGCAATGATTCACGGGGGATACCTCAAGAATGCTGACCAGTGCACGGCTGAGTAGAAAATACCAGATAACTCGGTGCATCAGTCAGGATTGTTCAGTCTCAATGATTTCATTCCCCCGTCTGCTCAGACTGTTTATACTTGCACTGGACATCACTAATGCAACAGCAGACCTGGAAACTATCCTACAGCGTCTCTAACATTCTCACAAACAAGTGGGAGAAACGAGATGTATTTTCTGTGTGTTGTAGATAAAAATAACTATTACTCGTCTTTTGCAACAGAATTCTTCTTGTTTATCTCCAAAGGTTTTTAATTAACTGTTTTAGATGTCCTCAATGGTCTACAAACCCATCACAACGCTGGAATAAACACAGATACGACAATCGTATGCCTTAATAACAAAACAGCTACACCACTCAACAAAAAACGTGAACAACCGAGAAGGGGGTAGGAAACGAAATAAAACTTCATGGATTGAGAGGGTATGTGATGTTATTTCAGAGGTAACAAAATCGAGTTAAATTTACAGACTACGCAACAGTATGAGCCCAGTTGTCAGTATGACGTCACACCCTTTCTAGCTTTGATACATGCAATGATTCCGTAGGGAAGTGTTAAAAAAAGCCTTTGTATCCTTTCCTGATGCAACATGGCCCACAACTGTTTTAGAAGTCCCTTGATGCCCTTGGTACTGGCAGTCTGAGCTAGTCTGAGCTAGTCCCACCCAGGCTCAATCGCTGACAGATCTGAGAATCTTGATGCGCTATGGAGTAGCTCAGCGACATGCAGACAGTCTAAATGGACATGCGCCATGTGTGAACAAGCATTGTCCTGTTGAAAAACGGCAGTGCAGTCCTTTCACAGGGGAGGTAACACATGTAAGATGGCAAGAACCATGCCCTTACATGAAGTCATTAAACATCACCTAACTCACGTTGAGCGAACAGTAGGGCTGGACAAAAAAATGACTGACAAGGCACAATGCATCTTGTAGAGGGTATAGTATGGACATATTGAAATAATTAATGTCGGGTGATGGTTTTAAAGTAATTCACACGACATGAAAACCTTGTGGAAACGCGTCGATTTACTGGAGGCTAGTTTATCCCAGGGAAGTACTCAGATTTGACCGTGGTCGCCGGGGGAGCGGCTAAGGGAAGCGACAATGGGCAGCTTAGGGCGGCTCAATCTCTGAGAAAGCGGTAACGAGGCGCGGCCTCCAGCCACCTTAAGATGAGTGACAGTATGGGTGGTTGACCCCGACCCCATGCTGGTGTACCAGGAAGCAGACGGAGAACTTGTACGCCTGTTGATAAACGTCCGTCGTCCCGTTTTCAGTGAAACATGCGAGAAAGCAGCGCAAAGCTACGGTGGAGTGGTCAACAGAAATCAAAATATGTGTGTTCGTGACTATAGCAACTTCACGCTGAATTCACGGTCCACAGAGTCTGAAGTAAATCAGGTGAAGAGGGACAGAATGAAATACGCCGGCCTCCGATGGGAACGTAGGACTGAGGAATTTGAAGTACTCTCCTGGGAGTCAGAATTCCGGAAAAATTAGTGTTTGTGCAGACGCTAACCTTGATGGGTGGCCTGGGAGGAGCTAAATAGCAGAAATTGAGAGGAAGGGAAATTTTGCGGGAATTTGTTCACTTCCCAGAGCAGGCATTGGTCAGCGCTGGGAAGTGACGCATTATTAACGTGACTTGCGCTGCAATTGGCGTAAGTGATTTTGCTGGAGGGGAAACCGAGGCGAAGAGTGGACTGTGAGAAGTCTCCCTAGAGGTCTTCCATTCCCAGCTTGCCTAGAGTGCGGACGTGGCGTTCTTTACTCAGCTTGCCTGAGAAAGAGTGAGCATCTCTGCAGTTTAGGACTTGGCAAATGGAACGATTGAGCTTGGAGATAGAAAGTTTTGGTTCGGCTATGTACTGAGCAAGATGGGAGTGAATAGACGAGCGCAGTCTTGCAGCGCCACGAGGTCGGCCGACGTCCACACAACGACGCCGCTCCGCCACGCTGTATTCGGTGATATTGCGCCCGCTCCGGCCACTGATTAATTTGTTGGATCACGTCGGCAAAGTTTCCATGGGGGTTTCATGGGCCGTGTATTGTAGAATTCTTCTCGCACTTCGCACTATGCCTGGGCCAGTCGATAGTAATTACTTTTGAGTTATCGCACTTTACTCCACGCAAACGCAGTTTATTACCACTGCCTGATAGGAGAGTCTTGTAATGTGATGATTGAAGGTCGGGATTTAAAATAAATTTGTGCTAATCGACTGCATCTGTTTTCAATCAAGTAGTTGAAATCCGAAGTCACTTTCTTAATTAACTTTATGTTCAACATTTGCATCTGGTGTTCAATAGCTGAATATAACATCAATGTGCACCCCTTTTTAATTAAAAGTGATCAATTCTGAATAAATTAATGTCAACACTGCCACCGCAGTCCAATCAGGAGTCACAGGACCATATTACATTTTTGCGTTATCCGATATTGCGGCAGTTTTGCACTCTCTGTTGATCTGTTAGTCAATTAGTTGGGTGAACACACGCCAAAACCAGCTAAGTGACGGATGGGGTGTTACACACATGAAGTTGCAATGTCCTTGACATAGTCTTGTGCTGTCAGAGTTCCCCCAGTCACTACTAGCCATAGTCTGAAGTCAAATCCGATAGTTCTCCATACAGTGACACCAAACAATGGTAGAATGAGATATCTCTTCGGGTCGTGTCCGTAATCCCTGAAGATGGTCACCGATGGTAGTGCTAAACTGTGATTCGTAACTGAACGCAATGCGACGGCATCCATCAACAGTCCATGGTAACCAGTAATGACACCGCTCCAAAGGCAGACAGACCTTTGTTTTGTGGTGTTAAGTACAGCCTACACGTGGGATGGTAATTCGCTAGTTGCTGTGGTCTCCGACCATTGGTGTGGGGTGATAGTGTGTTGCAGGGATTCCCTTACTTGTTCTCGGGTGGCAGGCACAGGTGTGAAGAGGTTACATGTGTGCCTGGTGCACAATACAGCGATCCTCCCTTGCGCTGGTGAGAGGTGTTCGATTGGAACCTGGGCTAATAACACTGTCTCACATGAATAGGTTGCATCTCCAAGTCCTTCACAGTGGTCACAGGTTCCTTTCGCTGTCGTAACAAAAAAATGGTTCAAATGGTTCTGAGCGCTATGGGACTTAACTACTGTGGTCATCAGTCCCCTAGAACTTAGAACTACTTAAACCTAACTAACCTAAGGACATCACACACATCCATGCCCGAGGCAGGATTCGAACCTGCGACCGTAGTGGTCACGCGGTTCCAGACTGTAGCGCCTATAACCGCACGGCCACTCCGGCCGGCGCTGTCGTAACACATCACATTTATGCTGTCATATTTTGTAAACAAGTATAGCGTCTGGAAAATATTGGGTGCAAGGATCGTGTAGCAGAAGGGAAAACATTTTCACTAAGTACAAGGAATATACATCGTAACAACGTTATTACAGAATAAATTTTAAAGGATTTGGAGATGTTTGTTTTGAGGTGTCGAATACATACAAAGGAATAAATATTTCAGGTAGTATATAAATCCGATTTTGACAAGTTAAAATAGCTTAAACGACATACTCGTTTATACAATGAGGCGATATGTCACAAACTTTAAGTGTAATAGCCATATTGGCTACAGAGGTAAAATTGTAGACAAATAACAATTTTGGTTCGGATTCACAGACAGATATGAAAGGTTGGAGGCAGAGGGAGAGGAAGAGGAAGAGGAAGAGAAAGGGAAAGTGAGAGGGAGAGAGAGGGTGGGAAGAGTGATTGTACAGAGCAAACTTTACAAAGCAGGGGGTCTTAGGATTATGCTACATGTAATAACTGCCTAAAGGTTGGGGTAATGCATTGGTTAATGCTTTAAAATATGCAGATGGATATACAATTAGTGCCAGTAGTTGACGTACATATAGTTTCAAGCTGGCAAGCCGTAAAAGCTGTTGATGTGATGATATATCTGAAAATCGGGTCAAACTCTCGTATATTTGGCGGCTGTCATGGTAACATAACTAAATATTTATGGTAAATATTAAGGGTGTGTGTGTGTGTGTGTGTGTGTGTGTGTGTGTGTGTGTGTGTGTGTGTGTGTGTGTGTGTGTGTGTGTGTCTTGCAATTTTAATGATATAGGCAGTTGCTGAAAACAGAAATGATACTATTATAAATATTGTCATTTTTGTCATTCTAGATGGATTCAGGCTGTTTTGTTTGGTGTTTGTATATTTGGAGTGTTTCAAAGATGTCTAGTTTCCTGACTTTTAGCTGAATGTGTAGGATGCTCATATTTTTGTTGTTAACAAGGTTTTCTGTTTCATGCAGGTGGGCAGTTATTGCTGATGTGTGGTTCAAAATGGTTCAAATGGCTCTGAGCACTATGGGACTTAACTTCTGAGGTCATCAGTCCCCTAGAACTCAGAACTACTTGAACCTAACTAACCTAAGGACATCACACACATCCATGCCCGAGGCAGGATTCGAACCTGCAACGTAGCGGTCGCGCGGATCCAGATTGTAGCGCCTAGAACCGTTCGGCCACTCCGGCCGGCGCTGATGTGTGGTATTTTCTGTTTTTTATTGCTGCCATATGTTCTTTGAAACTAATGTCTAATGATCTACCTGTCTGGCCTATGTAGGAGCAGTCACAGTCCAAACATGCGATTTTTGGCACACCTTTGTGATGGGTTCTGTGTACTGATGTTTTGAAGTAACTTCTGTCCAATGTTATGCATTTTCGTTTGAAGACATTGGCAATCTGTTATGAAATGTTACCTAGAAAGGGGATTGTATGGAAGATATTATTTTATTTTTGTTTTTTGTGTTGTGATTACTTTGTCATTATTGTGTGTTTTGGGCGTCTACGGCGAGGTGCCGGGGTGGAGAAGAGTTTGTACCTCTTTAATTCAGACGAATTTTGCAAGAGAACGTGACATGCACTCGACCCCCTCCCTTATTTACCACCTAATTAATTATGCGCACAACGGTAAAGGAAGGAAATCATGGTGGACCCTGCTAGTTGGTAAAATAAGGAGTGCACACACACAATAATTTAATAAACATTTTAATCTACTCAGAAAAAAAAGAAGAACTTTATCAGAATAAACAACAGGAAATGGGCTTCTGCATACAACTAAGAAATGATATGCGGCTTAAATATTACAGTGAGGTTTATTATACACCAGAACATAAAGGCATATGATTATTGACGCAAACAGTAGGCTAAAGGATAGGGTACTCTGAACTATTATGCGAATAAGAGTTGGCTCGAGAACAGGGGCTCCTACTCTCTGTGATGCAATAGCTGGACGATAATGACTGGATATCCTAATCAATCAAATATTACTCTATCGACTATATTGCAGTATCGCGATTAGTAGTGAGAGCTCACATGGGATCACATGGAGAAAAAAGCATGGTGGACTTGTGGCAAAGCCAGCGCGCGTGCTGCTGAGAACTTCAGTGTAAAATTGATAGGTCGTACAATGCCAGAGTCGCAAAATACTTTACCAATCCTGAAATTTGTAGCAGGTCGGTGGTAGGCAGCTTTCTGATGATGTAGGCGCCGACTTCTGGTGTGCAGCAAGTCTGTTTCAACCCCTGGCCTCGAAGGCTGTCCGAGAATTCTAAGTTCTGCCGAAAAAAGTGCGACTAAGTCGCAAGACCATCCGACTCCAACGAATATCAGATACCGAGGGCCCTGCGCCCGCGCAATGCAAGAGTGAAGCCAATATTGATCAACTCCCTACTACCTCGAAAACAGCGAATTAGCATTCAGTGCTGATTCCGAAATTCCCCCACACTGTCTCAGAACATCATTCACGCCAATAGCGACCGTTCCCTCCAATTTCGAGCAGGGCTTTATGACGTCAACTAGCCTCAGTTTAAGTTGGCCAATCATACCTCAGCTGTTCAGCTGAGGGCACTGAACTTGCTCTTTGACCGGCTACGAAAACAACTTGCCTAGACCACCGGCCTTCCGGCGCCAGACAGTCGCACCCTGCAGGGCACGGTCCACAAGTATTCTCAGAATGAAGAGGACAATGCAGTCAGTCGGTGCCAGGAGTCTTCGTTCTGGACATGCCAGAAAGGTAAACACACGAATTGCGGCGACACTCAGACGTCTCGCAGGTCGTTTCACCCTGCATACAATAGGCGAAACTCGACCGACGTCAGTCGTTCCGCCAGGCGGTTGAGCCTACTGTACGAAACCCTCACAATTCGGGGAAGTGCAGCCCCCAACCGGAAATGCAGTGTGATGCGTCCTCCGATGCTCGCCTCGCACAGGCCACCCAGGGAAGTAAGCCAACATGCATAGGAATCAAGTGAAAAGTATTTTTGAGCTCTCAGTACAAGTACTCTCATTACAATAACCTTATTCGGTCTTTTAGCACCGTGCAATGTCATAGAAAATTAATAAAATTGATGAAAATGAGGGGCAACATGCAAAAGAGGGCATGGAACCTCTCACTACTATGGAGCTGTTATAACCATTTGAAATAGCTGTTTGTTTTATTATTTCAACTTCTTGTTCACATTTGTCTTCAGAGAGTGTTAGTTGGATAGTTTTATTGATCATGTACCGAAATGCTGCCATTTTGCGGACTGTGGGGTGACAAGAGGAGTTGTGGATTGCAGAATGTGTTGTAGTAGGCTTCTGATAAATTTCAAACTGGTATCTGTTATTCTTTATTCTAATGGTAATGTCATCTGCTTGGCGTTCAGCTGTGAATTTTGTGTTTTCATGGGAGTTGTTCAATAACTGGTTCAACTCACTGATGTCATCTTTAGTACCTTTGATTAAAATGATGGTATCATCTACATATCTGTAGTAGTAGGTGATATGTTTGAGGAGGTGGCGATTGGAATTCAGAATTTTGTCTTCTAAGTTACTTATAAGTATTTCAGCTAGCAATCCAGAAAGATTCAAGCCCACTGCCAGACCATCTGTTTGTTTGTAGGTTTTATTGTTGAATTTAAAATAGTTTTGTGAAAGAGTGAATTCAAGCAGGCCCATTAGTTCAGTAATATGAGTTGAAGGGATTCTTTTGTGCTTTTGTAGGTTGGCATTGATTATCTGTAGTGTGGGTTAAGTGTTTTCACATTATTGAATGCGTATGCTTCTTTGAGAATTTTGAAGAGCATTTTGTTGAGTTTGAATGTTGGGTTGTTCCTACAGTTCACTATAGGCCTGATGGGGGGGGGGGGGGGGAGGGGGGGTAATGTTTCTCTTTACATTTATGTCTTTTTTTCGTTTTGATTAACTGTCAGTGCACTTATGGTAGTGTACATATTTCCTCTATTAGCACAAAATTACAGAAGTTTGAAGAAGTTTTGTAGATACATTTGGCTTCTAGACTATAGTCGGTCGTTCAAGACGCAGTCAGTGTTGTTGTGAATGTGGTTGTATATCTCTATGTCTTCCAAGGAATCCATCTGCACTCCTTTCTCAGAAAAACGTAGTATTTCGAAATTGGGACCGGTGAGCAGTCAAAGCTCATTTATTTAAGTCTTTTAGCTTGAGTGCAACCATATGTTTTCAGTGTCTTATGTTAAAACTCCAAGCAGTTTGGCCAATATAAAATTTGGGACACAAAGAAAAATTCAATTTATTAAGGACGGATTCTCTGTGTGCTTCATTCTTTAAATTCTGAATCAGTACCGACCGACTGCCGTATCATCCTCAGATGATAGGCGTCACTGGATGCGGTTAGGGAGGGGCATGTGGTCAGCACACCGCGTTTCCGGCTGTTGTCATTTCTCATGATGGCTGTCGCTACTTATCAGTCAAGTAGTTCCTCAATTGGCCTCACAAGGGCTAAGTGCAACCCGGTTACCAACAGTGATCGGCTGACCCAGACGGTCCCCCGTCCAAGTGCTAGCCAAGCCCGACAGCGCTTAATTTCGGTGATATGACGGGAACCTGTGTTACCATTGCGGCAGTATCGTTGGCATTATTGAGAATTATCAGTTTATTAGTGTTAAGTCCTTGTATTTTACCTTCAGTGCACTCAAAGCATTATGGATACAGTAATTATGTGAAACACTTTTGGTTAAAAACAATAACAAAAGATTAGCTCCTAGATACGAGTAATAGTTATTTACTGACATCTGCGAGATAAACAGCACTGAAGCAATAAGTGAAGAAAAATGATACATGTATTAACAATACTGTGAACTGCTTATTTGATAATGTTGCGTTATTTGTTTGTTTTGCACAGTATTATTAATGTAAGAGAGATGACCAGAAAAGTTTCGTCTGCAAAAAAATAAAATCAGTAAATAAGCAGAAAACACATGCAGACTTGTCATAAGGAATACTGTCGGCCAAATTCTGCATTACCAATTTTGCGCCTGGCGATCAATTGGTCTCGTTAAACAACAAGTTCCAGAAATAATCAGTCTTTTGGATGTCGATGATACTTTCTGTGCTTGTGGAGAAAATTGGAGAGAGATTCTGGCTTATGCAATACACTGTTTCTCTGTTGCTCTTTACCCAAATATATTCCAGCACTTTTTGCGCCATCTTTAATGGGATGTTTTTTAATGTTCAGTCTGAAAATTATTATAATGTGGTAACATTTGATTTTCAACTTAATATTATTCATATGTATGTAAATGAGTAATAACTGTTTAATGTTTGCGTTGGTTTATATGTATAGTTAGTTACAGATATTATCTGACACAAGAAATACGTACGCTTATGCTATGACGAAATTTAGGAAAATAAATATTTGGAAAATAAATTTGATGTATTTTTAGGCATAACTTATATAATGCAAACGAGTTATTTTTATGTTGGTAGCTTTACAGGTACCACACTTTTACACAGTCTACTAACTACAAACAAATAAAACGGTTGCTTTTTTCCGTTTTTCGTCTTACTCATCATGTTACATACGATTTTCGATTCTCTTGCATTTTTTCCTGTTATTCGATGTGTTAGGTACTTGTTTTCTTTCTTAACGGACGTTTTGAAGGTTTCATACAACTACAATAACAAGCTAGATGACGAATGAAACTTTTTGTTTTGTGACAAAATAATTAAAAAGTCTGTGAAACCATCAAAACTTCAGTTTACGAAGAAAATAGTCTTAATCTATCGAAAATAACGGGGAACAAGGCTAGAGGATCAAAAATCTTATGTAATTTGCTAAATAACGTGACTTTCGGTCTGCAATAGACGAAAAACAGAAAAACAGAAACCGTTTTGTTTGTTTGTGGATTGTAAGTGCATGGTGTTGTGAAGCTACCAACATAAAACTAACCTGTTCCATCATCTAAGGTATGTCTAAAACTATATAAATATCCGTTTTCGAAACAGTATTGTAGACCTAACTTTCGACATTGCATAAACATACAGTATTTCCTTAGCAGTCAAAATGGTTCAAATGGCTCTGAGCACTATGGGACTTAACTTCTTAGGTCATCAGTCCCCTAGAACTTAGAACTACTTAAACCTAACTAACCTAAGGACATCACACACATCCATGCCCGAGGCAGGATTCGAACCTGCGACCGTAGCAGTCCCGCGGTTCCGGACTGCAGCGCCTAGAACCGCACGGCCACCGCGGCCGGCTCCTGTAGCAGTCAGGTAGTACACGTCATTTGCTATACATGTAAACCAAAGCAAAATGTGACGCCTAATTATCACTCCTTTATGTATATATAAATAACTGAAATCTGAAATTAAAACATTACAGTTGTATAATAATTTTGGTTCTAGCAATAATTTTGACAGTAGAACAATTCCCTGAACGTCGGACCATGCCCATAATCCACGCATCACGCAACAGTCAGAATAAGAACATTTCGGATAACTACAGAGCATTCTCTCTCCTAGACTACACATACAAGATGTTATTCAAGATTCTATATGGAAGGTTTCAGACCATGATGAAGCTGTGCGGAGCACACTGTTAGGTTAAAACTGATTATGCTCTAGTCCGTGAAATGGAACAAACGTTTGTAATAATATATGTAGGCTTTAAGAAGGCATATGACTGTCTCCATAGCCCTTCAGTATGAAAAATCACAAGGAATCTAGGACTGCCGCGCGAGATTAGCCGAGAGGTCTCAGGCGCTGCAGTCAAGGACTGTGCGGCTTGTCCCGGCGGAGGTTCGAAGCCTCCCTCGGGCATGGGTGTGTGTGTTTGTCCTTAGGATAATTTAGGTTAATTAGTGTGTAAGCGTAGGGACTGATGACCTTAGCAGTTAAGTCCCATAGGATTTCACATAGCCGGCCGGGGTGGCTGAGCGGTTCTAGGCGCTACAGTTTGGAACCGCGTGACCGCTACGGTCGCAGGTTCGAATCCTGCCTCGGGCTTGTATGTGTGTGAGGTTAGTTAGGTTTAAGTAGTTCTAAGTTCTAGGGGACTGATGACCTTAGAAGTGGAGTCCCATAGTGCTCAGAGCCAATTTAAGACACATAAATAATAATAATAATAAATCTAAGACTCGATCCAAAACAAACAAAACAAATGGATCTTGCTCTAACTAACATGAAATCGAAAGTGTTTTCGAGGAGAAATTTCTGAACCAATCCTCATAAGAACAGGCGTCAGATAAGGTAACTGCCTGGAACCATTACCATTCAACTGTTCACTGGAATACATAGTGAGAGAATTGTACGGCGATAACGCAAAGAACATAACAACTAGAAGTGCCAACAATTATGTAAGTTTAAACTGCTTGGGATTTGCTCATGATCTTGCTCTCTTAGCCACCCATGTTCAAGAAACTAGGCAAGTTAATTAATTTCTTTTGAAATAAAACAGGAAATTGGCCTTGGAATATATTTTGAATAGAGAGTGAGTATGCTAACTGATCCATCACTTGCAAAAAGAATTACAGTAGAAGACCAGGAATTTAAATATTTAGACGCAACAAACCCGACAAAATTAAAGAAAGAAGCAACAAAAAAGCAAATCATAATGTCAAAATTACATACAAAAAAGACTCTCTGTAGCTGCAAAATTAAAGCATTATAAAACAGTACGTTATACAACTAGAAATAACAAATGTAGCTGAAACTGTCTTCAAAATAACTAATACAACAGGAATTGAGAAATTACTAAAGACAGAAAGAATAATAATTAGGAAATGCATAAATAACAATATCAAGTTAATTAGCATTGAAGAATAGCTTCAGATGAAACATTATACAAGAAAACAGAACCAGTGATGAGCATGATCCGAAAGAAACGGATCTCATTCTTTGGACATGCGATAAGAACACCAGAACATAGAATTGGTAAAGGGACAATAGAAGAGTTGTGGAATCATAAGAGCAACACTAAAAGAATCACAGAAATTAAGGAAGGTAAGGGAACTTCAAAGACACACAAACAAGACCACAAATGAAAATCAACAAAAGGATTACAGCAAGAGTGATCTCTGATGAAGAAAGAAAGAAAATATTTGAAAGAATGGAAAAATGTTGGGCAGACAAAAGAGCCAACCACCCTTCAATAATAATAAATTATAATCATGCTTACACAATCACTTTATTATTGAATATATTGAACTGAATTTTATTTTGAACAACAACTCGTATAAGTCTTTGCGTAACTGGATAAAGTGGTCCTCGAAGGCCATAAAATAAATAATAACAATAGTAATAATAATTTTCAGAGTGAACAATAAAAAATTCCGCTGAAAACTGTACGAAAAGTGCTGTAACGTGTCTGCGTAAAGAAAAACAATGTCTTTCATCAGCCGGAATATCTCTTCGGATGAACGAAATTTCTATTCATGTGCTATAGTACTTTGTTGCATTTCTTTAGTGACATAATGAGACCCCGCAAACGGAAAAAGTGCCCCAGAGAAAATCACCACGAGACGCAGCTGGTTACCTCGTTTCTGAATGGGAGCGGGGCCGTTACTGACTGGACTGGTCTGTGTGTTAGAGGTGTGGTGGGGGAGGTGGCGGAGAAAGGGGGAGCGGTAGGGGTGAGGGGGAGCGTGGAGGGACACGGTGCGACAGGAGTGCTGTCCGCGGCGTGGCGGAGCGAGCGAGCTGAGATTGAGTCTGCGGCGGACGGGCCAGGGCAGCAGCCGCTGCGAGGAGGTGGCCGCTACACTCTGCCTGCAGCAGGCGGCCCGAGCGCAGAGCAGGACCGTCTAAATCTAAAAGCTTTTAGCCGAATCAGTTGCAGGGAATTTATTCACACACTGAACACTACACTGTTAAAACCAGTACCAGAGCATTCAGGCATTAACAGTCTCAACAATAAACTTAAACACGGTGGAGTTCCTCTCCACCTGAGCGTACTGAATCTATCCGATACGTGTTATAAGAAAAGTGTCATTACAAAGAGCATGCAACAACATAAAGTTATATGACACTTTTTTTTTTTTAAAAAAAGGGAGAAAAGTAACTGCCAGAATTATAGAGGAGTTAGCTTACTGGACGCTGTGAGCAAGGCTTACATTAGAATTCTGAACTTGGATTAATAGCAGTATTACATCGTTTACTACGTGAACAATAAGAAGAACAAATGGGTTTCAGCGGACCAGTATTTCCAGTCTATCCCCTGAGGGGTTAAATTCAGTTTCCTGAGAGGTAAAAGCAGGAGTTTCATTGTGATTCAGTCACGAAACTAAATTATTTTTAATTATTTGGAACGAATGCGTGAACATTTTTCTCACATAAAACACCCATTAGACACATACTTTGCACCATTCATCAGTCATATTACAAATGAGACTTACACGTCACGTATATTTAAATATCTCATAAAAATTGTTCTCTGAATCGTAGGTAACTGCGACATGGACAAAGAATTGTTTCATTATTCATTTCCCAATAGATAAGCTAACTGACAGCGCAACACAACACTAACTATGTAATGCTACTACACTACTGTAGGGGCTACACGACAGTTTCGTTATAATTAACATTATTATTATTATTATTGGTGGTAGTCATCAGATACAAAGCACTGACAGTCTAAAGTCTTCGGGTTTATGTCAGTTCAGAAGCAAGGGGTCCAGCAATCGAGCGATTTAAAAACAAGTATAATGCACAAATTTTAACTTTGTTTATTGTAAATGGGGGTGCAGGGTGTGAGTGAAGCAAGTGGCGCTAGGCAGGGAGGTGGTGCAGAGGAAGCATGTTTTGTAGCAAGTGTCTACCCTCAATGTGAACAGGTAGCTTTAATTTATGGGGAGTTATAGATAGCACCTGTCAATTCGATATGCATTGAGAATTGCTTAATCACTCCGTAAAAAAAAAAGGTCAGAAATAAGAAGTACCGTTTGACTCACTAACTTGCCAGTTCGTTGTTTAATGAGACACCTACAAAAAATAACTATCGTTTACCAATCACCATTTTAAAAATAGAAGTGCTTCAAGAAAATTGTTTGTCGTTCCAAAGTTTAGTTACGTGCTAATGTTGATCATGGCGTTAGGAGTACTAGTATGTGATTGCACTTACGGGCAGTGGTGTCAAAAGGGTTGGGAACCACTGCTGGAGAGGAAAATCGACAAAAGGCGCAATAATTGTGATGAAACAGATCATTGAAAAACATACAGGTTTTAATCGAGGACCCACTTAGCATTTGTTGAATGGAAAAAGCATTAGATTAAGAGAAAACTTTGGAAGGAGTATCTACTCCATTTCATAAGCATCTTAAGAAGCCTATACAAAAACACAACGGTCACGTTAGATATAAATTGGGAGTTGGCAGCACCTTTCGTAAGAGACAGGAACGTCAAATAAGGGTGTATCACTTCACACAAGTTTTTTAATATAACCGAGAGGTCACGGGATTGAGTCTCGAACGGACCATGGGTTTTTCAGTCTTCGTTTTAACCTGGCCTTCATCTCTCAACGATGTGAGGGGTCGCCAGAAACAACACGTGGTTCGGGTTCCACGTTAACCTGTAGATTCCCTTTGCCTGATTGCATAACTCGGGCACGTTAGGGACAAATAAGTTACCATATTGGCGTCTAACTGAAAGACTTAGGGCAGAGCATTCGGCCATACATTATTATTATTACTATTACTGTACCGTGTTAGTGGAAAAGAAAATTTCATGCAGATATTAGAACAGACAGATATAGTACTCTGAATTGCGTTTAATGTGCAGACGATGTCATAGTTTCGAGAGAGAAAGAGAATGGCCCTCAAAAATGGATTTTACTCATAAGTAAAATAGCCGAAGACTACAATACGACTATGGGACGGGATCCCGTATGAACAAAAACAGTAGTGAAGAAAACAGTAGTAGGATCCGTCAGCTATATTAATTTTCTGTGATGTGACGTGACTTATACTATGAGTATAATAAAGACGTAGACAAGAAAGCAAGATGTAAACAAGAAAGTAGCAACATTTGGAAACATATGTAGAACAATAATCAACTACTTCAACACAATACCGAGTGGAGTTTTATAAAGTAATGGCCGTCAGCAACCTACTGCTGAGGAGTCGTGGGTCATATACAAAACAAGAAGGAAGTAAGACCCAGACAGCTTAAATGAGATTTCATAGGTGAAAGGCTGCACCAGAGCAGAAACATTAAAGAACAGCGGCATTGCTAAGGAAGAGTCATACTTAACGTATGAAACCAATTGAAGACAACAGAAGAAAATGAAGTGAGCGTCTACGTCTACATTTACATACACACTCCACAATCCTCTGTACGTTTTGTGGCGGCCGGTACTCTGTATCACCACTAGTTATTTGCTTTTCTGTTCCAACTGCAAATAGAACGAGGGCAAATCGACTTTCTATACGCCCTCGTATGACCCATCTTCTCTGCAACCTTATCTTTATGGTCCTTCCACGAAATGTACGTTGGCGGCAGTAGAATCGTTTTGCAGTTCTCTAAATTTTCTCAATAGCGCTCCTCGAAAAGAACTTCGCTTTCCCTCCAGTGATTCCCATTTCAGTTTCCTAAGCATCTCCGTAATACTTGTGTGTTGTTCGAACCTACTGGCAACAAATATAGCAGCCCGTCTCTGAATTGCTTGGACGTCTTCCTTTGACCCGACCTGGTGCGGATCCCAAACACTCTAACAGAAGTCAACAATGGGTCGCACTAGTGCCCTATATCCAGTCTCCGTTACAGATGAACCACACTTACCTAAAATTCTCCCAATAATTCGAGGTCGACCATTCGCCTTCCCTACCACAATCCTCACACGCTCGTTCCATTTCACATCACTTCACAACGCTACGCCCAGATATTTAGTCGAAGATACTGTGAGAAGCAGCATGTTACTAATACTGGAATCGAACAATATGAGTTTGTTTTTTCTACTCATGTGTATTAACTTTTACTCTTCTACATTTAGAGGTAGCTGCCATTTACCACACCAGCTAGGAATTTTGTCTAAGTGATCTCGTGTCCTACAGCCACTCAACGACGACGTCTTCTAAAAAGCCACAGCATCATCAGCAAACAGCCGCAGCCTGCGCTTACCCTGTCCACCAGGTCACATATGTATGTAGACAATAACTGCGGTCCTATCACGCTTCCCTGTAGCACGCCTTACGATATCCCTGTCTCTGATGAACACACTATTACTACTTTCTATATGATTTATTATATTCTAGACACAATCAAAAGAGCCAGACTACCTTACAAAGTCAGAAATGATAATCCGGTAGGCCGAAGAAGTTTGGGAAGAGGTGGGCACTATAACGGCCGAAGGCTTAATATTTGAAGTGCAAAGGAGAAGAAAAATAAGCGGCATTCATTAATTCACCCAGCGAGTTCCTTAAATAGCATTATTAATGAAAATGTGAAACGATACCAATAGTAAAACGTGGAATTTTGCGTCTGACAAATATATTCCGAGCTATTATGCGAGGTCGGATCAATGTCTCGTTGAAACCCAATGTTTAGTCCGCGTCTGCGAAGTACGTCTTCAATGGACGATGCAACTTTTCCGGATGTCCGACGCACACACAGGCTAGCTGACTGTGGAGAAATTCTTCTAATCATGGAATGATAGCTTGGAATATTTTATTCAGTGGAACGAATCAAACATTATGTCAACGAAATCATCTTGGGGTTGATGCTCCTTTTTTCGCGTTTGCTAGAACAAATATATGTTTTTGGATAGGGTTCACCTTTACGCCGCGCGGGATTAGCCGAGCGGTCTTGGGCGCTGCAGTCATGGACTGTGCGGCTGCTCCCGGTGGAGGTTCGAGTCCTCCCTCGGGCATGGGTGTGTGTGTGTTTGTCCTTAGGATAATTTAGGTTAAGTAGTGTGTAAGCTTAGGGACTGATGACCTTAGCAGTTAAGTCCCATTAGATTTCACACACATTTGAACACTTCACATTTAGCAAAACACTACTTTGTTTTTTAACCCAAACATGTTTCTTCAAAAAAAAATCGTCAAATCCACTGTCACTCTCTCTCTCTATCTATCTCTCTCTCTCTCTCTCTCTCCCTTTTCACACAACACACACACACACACACACACACACACACACACACACACACACACACACACAAAATCCTCAAGCCTACTGTCACACTCACTCTCTCTCTCTGTCTGTCTCTCTGTCTGTCTCTCTCTCTCTCTCTCTCTCTCTCCCTCTCTCTCTCTCTCTCTCTCTATCTCTCTCCCTTATCACGCACAACACACACACACACACACACACAATGCACAGACACCTTTGAAAGATTCAGAACAACCGCCAAGAACACCTTCAAATGCTCCACCGTCAGCCATCTTGTTTTTACACCTTCAACTGTTCCACTGTCCGCCATGCTCGTTTTTACAGCTGGTAAACAGTGAAACAGTGATAGTGACAGCTCAGTATATAGTGTCTGACAGTGATCAAGATGACAAAAAGAAAATGTAAGTGAAACATAATGCAGATACACACACACACACACACACACACACACACACACACACACAGGCAGACAGACTTAATGAATTTCAGGCACAGAAATAACAATTTTCATATCGTAATTTTGGCTTAAACAATTTATCTACTTCAAGGTGTAGGTGGTTGCAGATGAGAAACTGTGGAACGAAACAGTCACTGTAGAAACACAATACATCAGAAAAACCACAGAGTGGTAAAAAAGTTATGAATTCATAATTTTATGTGTTTTTTCAAATATCTGTAATTCCGATTTAAAAACTAATGAGTACACGTATACAAACAGTAAAGAACTTTCTTTATCTTTAGTAACCATAAAATAAAAGCCCACTGAAGATGCTGCAACTGCAGTGAAACATGTTTGGGTTAAAAAACAAAACTGTGTTTTGCTAAAGGCGGACTCTATCCAAAAACATATATCTATTATGTCAACAGGCAGAAGACAGCCTCGTAGGCTACTTCTGTAAAGTGCATCAACAGGCAGTGATTGCAACTAGTGTTAATCTTCCAACGCTGATAATTATGGTAACTGCTTCTAAATCACAAACTATATCTTATAGATGAAACAAGATAAAATTTTAGGCTCACATTAACGTGACCACCTGTCGAAAGCCTGAATAATCACATTCAGTTGCACTGACATCTGAGAGACGTGCAAGAAGAAAAGCAATGGGGTTCTGTAAGGTATCGACATAGATGTGGAGTCATGCCGAGTCCAGTGCCATGGCCAGCTGTGCTATGTTTATCGGTTCAGGGACCATGTCGCTTACAGGCCGATCGAGATAGTCCCACAGATTCTCGATTGGGTTCAGATCGGAGGAATCTGGTGGCCAGGGGAGTACTGTAAACGCAGCCTGGTGTTCCCATGCACGTACATTGCAAGCTATGACACTTTGCTTTGTCCTGTTCACATCTACATCTACATCTACATTGATACTCCGCAAGCCACCCAACGGTGTGTGGCGGAGGGCACTTTACGTGCCACTGTCATTACCTCCCTTTCCTGTTCCAGTCGCGTATGGTTCGCGGGAAGAACGACTGTCTGAAAGCCTCCGTGCGCGCTCTAATCTCTCTAATTTTACATTCGTGATCTCCTCGGGAAGTATAAGTAGGGGGAAGCAATATATTCGATACCTCATCCAGAAACGCACCCTCTCGAAACCTGGCGAGCAAGCTACACCGCGATGCAGAGCGCCTCTCTTGCAGAGTCTGCCACTTGAGTTTATTAAACATCTCCGTAACGCTATCACGGTTACCAAATAACCCAGTGACGAAACGCGCCGCTCTTCTTTGGATCTTCTCTATCTCCTCCGTCAACCCGACCTGGTACGGATCCCACACTGATGAGCAATACTCAAGTATAGGTCGAACGAGTGTTTTGTAAGCCACCTCCTTTGTTGATGGACTACATTTTCTAAGCACTCTCCCAATGAATCTCAACCTGGTACCCGCCTTACCAACAATTAGTTTTATATGATCATTCCACTTCAAATCGTTCCGTACGCATACTCCCAGATATTTTACAGAAGTAACTGCTACCAGTGTTTGTTCCGCTATCATATAATCATACAATAAAGGATCCTTCTTTCTATGTATTCGCAATACATTACATTTGTCTATGTTAAGGGTCAATTGCCACTCCCTGCACCAAGTGCCTATCCGCTGCATATCTTCCTGTATTTCGCTACAATTTTCTAATGCAGCAACTTCTCTGTATACTACAGCATCATCCGCGAAAAGCCGCATGGAACTTCCGACACTATCTACTAGGTCATTTATATACATTGTGAAAAGCAATGGTCCCATAACACTCCCCTGTGGCACGCCAGAGGTTACTTTAACGTCTGTAGACGTCTCTCCATTGATAACAACATGCTGTGTTCTGTTTGCTAAAAACTCTTCAATCCAGCCACACAGCTGGTCTGATATTCCGTAGGCTCTTACTTTGTTTATCAGGCGACAGTGCGGAACTGTATCGAACGCCTTCCGGAAGTCAAGAAAAATAGCATCTACTTGGGAGCCTGTATCTAATATTTTCTGGGTCTCATGAACAAATAAGGCGAGTTGGGTCTCACACGATCGCTGTTTCCGGAATCCATGTTGATTCCTACATAGTAGATTCTGGGTTTCCAGAAATGACATGATACGCGAGCAAAAAACATGTTCTAAAATTCTACAAGAGATCGACGTAAGAGATATAGGTCTATAGTTTTGCGCATCTGCTCGACGACCCTTCTTGAAGACTGGGACTATCTGTGCTCTTTTCCAATCATTTGGAACCCTCCGTTCCTCTAGAGACTTGCGGTACACGGCTGTTAGAAGGGGGGCAAGTTCTTTCGCGTACTCTGTGTAGAATCGAATTGGTATCCCGTCAGGTCCAGTGGACTTTCCTCTGTTGAGTGATTCCAGTTGCTTTTCTATTCCTTGGACACTTATTTCGATGTCCGCCATTTTTTCGTTTGTGCGAGGATTTAGAGAAGGAACTGCAGTGCGGTCTTCCTCTGTGAAACAGCTTTGGAAAAAGGTGTTTAGTATTTCAGCTTTACGCGTGTCATCCTCTGTTTCAATGCCATCATCATCCCGTAGTGTCTGGATATGCTGTTTCGAGCCACTTACTGATTTAACGTAAGACCAGAACTTCCTAGGATTTTCTGTCAAGTCGGTACATAGAATTTTACTTTCGAATTCAATGAACGCTTCACGCATAGCCCTCCTTACGCTAACTTTGACATCGTTTAGCTTCTGTTTGTCTGAGAGGTTTTGGCTGCGTTTAAACTTAGAGTGGAGCTCCCTTTGCTTTCGCAGTAGTTTCCTAACTTTGTTGTTGTACCACGGTGGGTTTGTCCCTTCCCTCACAGTTTTACTCGGCACGTACCTGTCTAAAACGCAATTTACGATTGCTTTGAACTTTTTCCATAAACACTCAACATTGTCAGTGTCGGAACAGAAATTTTCGTTTTGATCTGTTAGGTAGTCTGAAATCTGCCTTCTATTACTCTTGCTAAACAGATAAACCTTCCTCCCTTTTTTTATATTCCTATTAACTTCCATATTCAGGGATGCTGCAACGGCCTTATGATCACTGATTCCCTGTTCTGTACATACAGATTCGAAAAGTTCGGGTCTGTTTGTTATCAGTAGGTCCAATATGTTATCTCCACGAGTCGGTTCTCTGTTTAATTGCTCGAGGTAATTTTCGGATAGTGCACTCAGTATAATGTCACTCGATGCTCTGTCCCTACCACCCGTCCTAAACATCTGAGTGTCCCAGTCTATATCTGGTAAATTGAAATCTCCACCTAAGACTATAACATGCTGAGAAAATTTATGTGAAATGTATTCCAAATTTTCTCTCAGTTGTTCTGCCACTAATGCTGCTGAGTCGGGAGGTCGGTAAAAGGAGCCAACTATTAACCTAGTTCGGTTGTTTAGTGTAACCTCCACCCATAATAATTCACAGGAACTATCCACTTCTACTTCACTACAGGATAAACTACTACTAACAGCGATGAACACTCCACCACCGGTTACATGCAATCTATCCTTTCTAAACACCGTCTGTACCTTTGTAAAAATTTCGGCAGAATTTATCTCTGGCTTAAGCCAGCTTTCTGTACCTATAACGATTTCAGCTTCGGTGCTTTCTATCAGCGCTTGAAGTTCCGGTACTTTACCAACGCATCTTCGACAGTTGACAATTACAATACCGATTGCTGCTTGGTCCCCGCATGTCCTGACTTTGCCCCGCACCCGTTGAGGCTGTTGCCCTTTCTGTACTTGCCCAAGGCCAACTAACCTAAAAAACCGCCCAGCCCACGCCACACAACCCCTGCTACCCGTGTAGCCGCTTGTTGCGTGTAGTGGACTCCTGACCTATCCAGCGGAACCCGAAACCCCACCACCCTATGGCGCAAGTCGAGGAATCTGCAGCCCACACGGTCGCAGAACCGTCTCAGCCTCTGATTCAGACCCTCCACTCGGCTCTGTACCAAAGGTCCGCAGTCAGTCCTGTCGACGATGCTGCAGATGGTGAGCTCTGCTTTCATCCCGCTAGCGAGACTGGCAGTCTTCACCAAATCAGATAGCCGCCGGAAGCCAGAGAGGATTTCCTCCGATCCATAGCGACACACATCATTGGTGCCGACATGAGCGACCACCTGCAGATGGGTGCACCCTGTACCCTTCATGGCATCCGGAAGGACCCTTTCCACATCTGGAATGACTCCCCCCGGTATGCACACGGAGTGCACATTGGTTTTCTTCCCCTCTCTTGCTGCCATTTCCCTAAGGGGCCCCATTACGCGCCTGACGTTGGAGCTCCCAACTACCAGTAAGCCCACCCTCTGCGACTGCCCGGATCTTGCAGACTGAGGGGCAACCTCTGGAACAGGACAAGCAGCCATGTCAGGCCGAAGATCAGTATCAGCCTGAGACAGAGCCTGAAACCGGTTCGTCAGACAAACTGGAGAGGCTTTCCGTTCAGCCCTCCGGAATGTCTTTCGCCCCCTGCCACACCTTGAAACGACCTCCCACTCTACCACAGGTGAGGGATCAGCCTCAATGCGGGCAGTATCCCGGGCAATCACAGTCGTAGTCCGATCAGGGGATGCGTGGGACGAGCTGGCCGTCCCCGACAAACCCCCATCCCGACCCCCACAGTGATGCCCATTGGCAACAGCCTCAAGCTGTGTGACCGAAGCCAACACTGCCTGAAGCTGGGAGCGAAGGGATGCCAACTCAGCCTGCATCCGAACACAGCAGTTGCAGTCCCTATCCATGCTAAAAACTGTTTTGCTAAGAACGTCTGAACTAATCTACAGAGAGCGCAAACAAATCGACAAAATTTAAACGGTTATTAAAATACAAGATTGCCTAGTAAATGCAGTAATGCTGCTACTTGCGCACTGCTGACACTGCTCGGCGGCGGAAGGAGACTAAGCGAAATTACACTATTCAGGTACTAAAACACGATGCTACACTCTCAAATACTATAATACGCCCGAAATTTATGAATTAAACAATGCAAGAACCAAAAACACGCAAAGAAATTAAGAATTAAACTATGTAACAAATGAGTGAGCTAGGAGTATACGACTTGCTGCTCAGCTGCTTATCCAACGGCGGCAGGGAGCACACTGACTGCGACCAACCGACACTGGCCGTTCAAAACAAAACAGTAGACAAACGACTACGCGAATTTACACTATTCAGGTACTAAAACTGTTGGTAGGCGCCATCATGCCGAGGAAAAACAAACTGCTTGTAGGGGTGGACACGGTCTCCAGGATACTTTTCTTGGTCCATTATGCTTTCCAGAATGACGAGACCTCCCAGGGAATGACACGAAAACATTCCCTAGACCAAAACGCTTCCTCCTCCGACCTGGACCCTTCCGACGATTGTTGCAGGGTCTTTCACACCAACGGCCATCTCTCCAATGAAGCATAAAATATGATTGATCTGAAAAGACCATCTATCGCCACTCAGTGGACGTCGCACCTGCTGTGGCGGTCCATACTCACAAGGGAACCTCCCCATCGCACCCCCTCGTATTTAGTTATAAGTTGGCACAGTGGATAGGCCTTAAAAACTGAACACAGATCAATCGAGAAAACAGGAAGAAGTTATGTGGAACTATGAAAAATATAAGCAAAATATACAAACTGTGTAGTCCATGAGCAACATAAAGGATAATCTGCGCTCAGGAGCGCCGTGGTCCCGTGGTTAGCGTGAGCAGCTGCGGAACGAGAGGTCCTTGGTTCAAGTCTTCCCTCAATTGAAATGTTCACTTTTTTTTATTTTCGCAAAATTATGATCTGTCCGTTCGTTCATTGACGTCTCTGTTCACTGTAATAAGTTTAGTGTCTGTGTTTTGCGACCGCACCGCAAAACCGTGCGATTAGTAGACGAAAGGACGTGCCTCTCCAGTGGGAACCGAAAACATTTGATCGCAAGGTCATAGGTCAAACGATTCCTCCACAGGTAAACACGTCTGATACATTCTATACGACACTGGTGACGGCATGTGCGTCACATGACAGGAATATGTTGGCGACCCACATAACTTGTACACTTGACGAATGGGTAAAAAGATTCTTCTACCTTGGCTGATTTACGTTTTCTTGTGGATGTGATAATCACTCCCAAAAAAGTGATAAAAACGTAAGAGTTTGTCAGATAATAATTGTCTGGAAATAAAAAATTAAAATTTTCACTCGAGGGAACACTCGAACCAAGTACCTCTCGCTTCGGAGCTGCTCACGCTAACCACGGGACCACGACGCTCCTGAGCTCAGATCATCCTTTATGTTGTATATCTTGCCGTGGACTACTCAGTTCGTATATTTTGCTTATTTTTTCATAGTTCCACACAACTTCTTCCTGTTTTCTCTATTGATCTGTGTTCAGTTTTTCAAGGCCTATCCACTGTACCAGTTTATAACTAAATCTGAGGGGGGGGGGTGCGATGGGGAGGTTCCCTTTTCAACAACGGTCGTGAGGAGACACTGTTGGTAGCCCTTGGTTCATCTGGATGGTCCGTTGCTCAACAGCTGCACGTCTATTCGCCCGTACACATCTCCGCAGCCGTCGTTTACCCCTGTCATCTATTGCCCGTGATGCATCGCAGTTGCCTCGGCCCCGGTTTTGAACGGCAACATTTTGCCATGTACGAAATGCCCAATGGTTATGCCCTTTTGAACGTCAGATTATCGCTCCGTTTTCGCATTACAACTCCCCGACACGCTATATATGACCTCCCTGCTGGTGCTGCACGTTGACATCGAACACATGCTATGGACACATTAAAATGACTTGACCATGTACCTTGCGTATCAAAACAACCTTGGCGCCAGTTGTAGGCTGCTGGTTTAGTAAGTTTGCCGACAGCGATGTGCCTGCCTCAGTTGCCTCGCTCGTTCATTACCCAGCATGCGATAAGCCAAGATAGCGATAACACTATTTCAACAGGTGCACTTCAAAGGCAATTGCAGGGCTTGATTTTCGGCGAGAGTACGGCCAACACCCCCTAGCCAACACCCCCTGCCAACACCCCCTAGCATTCAACGATGGCTGGTCAGTCTGATGAAGCTGCCATCCAACTTTCGAGAAATTACGTTTTTTCCGAGTTGTTGACAAATATGATATAGTTCTACAGTTATCTGTCTAAAAGTCGAATAGTTTTCGGATAAAACGATAGTAGTCGGAAAATTTTTAATTTTGTTGAAAATTACTTGCCAATCTGCGAAAAAATTATCACATTTTCTGGTTATATCCCCATGAGTTCTACAGAAACCCCCAACGACTCTTTTGTGCAGATATTACTTTATGAGATAATTGCAATAATGGGGGACTCAGTTGCACTACGTAAAAAAAATTTGTACAACAGTTCTGATCACATTTATGGATGGTATCTCGGGAGTTGTACCGAAAACGGCCAATTAGACTCTTACTCCAACTCAGAAAACTTTGTCCTCAGGTATCAGAATGGTCCAAGTTCCAACAAGTTAGCCATCTGCACAGTGTTTCGTTGTCTAATTTAAGTTAGCCGTTCAAAGCGAAATTGTGGCAGAGGTTGATTTTGCAGCATTTTTAATGATCGTGGTAACGTTGCCGGCCGGTGTGGTTCTAGGCGCTTCAGTCTGGAACCGCGTGACCACTACGGTCGCAGGTTCGAATCCTGCCTCGGGCATGGATGTGTGTGAAGTCCTTAGGTTAGTCAGGTTTAAGTAGTTCTAAGTTCTAGGGGACTGATGACCACAGATGTTAAGTCCCATAGTGCTCAGAGCCATTTGAACCATTTGTGGTAACGTTAATTTGCAATGCGAAGCATTCTAGAATCTGAAGTACAATGTAGAGGCTGTTGTGAAAATTCGCGGTGCTCTCCTAACTTATTTACTGGAGGCAGCGAAAACTTGACGTCATGACCACTCACCAGCTCCAGAATATTTATTGAACAGAAGAATATCACGGAATTCTGTTAAAAGAAAAGGTGAAGATTTAGATGACATATCTTTGAAGCTTATCCTTTAAGAAGTGAGTAATAATCAGACAACAACGAACACTTTAGCTAAGAAGGAAGTAAGGGGTGCAGGAAACGATACAACTCACGCTCGTTTCAAGAGTTAGGTTATGCTCATTCAGTCGGTGTTCTTGTGCAGCCGTCGCTTTAGTTTAACTGATATTTATGAACCATAACATGCATAAAAACATACACTCGACCAAAACTAAAAGGCTTCTCGGCTTGTAAAGATTTAAAGTGATCGGTGATAGAGGCATTTTCTTCACTCTGCCACATCTTCTCTCCCAAAAACTGTAGGATGCAGTGGCCTATATCGCATCGAAAATGTCATAGAAACATGTTTACATAACAGTTAAAGAAGATCGTCAAGATCCTCTTATCCTTTCGTTGGAAACATCTTCATGAGGGAAGGCTCCATTGAAAAAAAAAAAAAAAAAAAAAAAGGCAGCAAAGATGAGTCCTGGAACGTTTTTGATTTATATTCCACAAGGACATTACGAAACACTGTTATAGCAACAATCTATCAAGAACTCTGAAAAAAATAGGGTGCCTACTTCAAGAAGTCATAGATCGCCCCGGTGTGCTCGTTCAAGACGTAGAGTTTTGCATGTGGTCGACGGAAATCTAATCGTCTCCAGCACGCGAGAAATCGCAATACTTCGTGTGGTATTACAGCTTCTCTCCTGTTTGTATCCTACTTTCTAATCGAACGTGTTGCGGCTAATAGGAGGCTGAAATATCTTTCTCTCTTATCCTGAAATTATTGTATCTTACTTCATCACCACCACCACTTCACGCATCAGGCATTTTATCTTTGTTTTGCCTGTTACAGTACCAATCGCTTCCTCCGTCTTCCTTGACTTCTTCTCCCACGGCTTAAGTATTATCTGGAAAGGTAATCTTCCTCTACTCATTCTTATTCAGTTCTTTCCTAAAATCCCGAATTTCGAAATCTGTCTGCGCTTATGCATCCTGTTTATCGCTCTTAGAACCTCATCTTTGTTGCTTAGATGTGACTTTCTTCATGTTTACTTATGCCTACGATTCATTCACTTGGCCCGCATCTCGTGGTCGTGCGGTAGCGTTCTTGCTTCCCACGCCCGGGTTCCCGGGTTCGATTCCCGGCGGGGTCAGGGATTTTCTCTGCCTCGTGATGGCTGGGTGTTGTGTGCTGTCCTTAGGTTAGTTAGGTTTAAGTAGTTCTAAGTTCTAGGGGACTTATGACCACAGCAGTTGAGTCCCATAGTGCTCAGAGCCATTTTGATTCATTCACTTGTGCTTGTTTTCATACGTTGGAACTGTCATTGTCTCATAAAATTTCCTCGTTTTATTTTTTAGATGTCTATTTATTGTTGCACATATATTCCGAAACTTGGTTCATTTCTTCTCGATGTTTTCGTCACATTCATATGTGACGTCACATCCTAAATAGTTCAAATGTTTGACCTTTCTAGCGTTCTGTTGTTGATCACAATTTTTGTCCGCGCATTATATTTGCTTTGAAAGCCACTGATTTCGGCTTCTTATCTGAAAACGTCAAATGGTACTTTTGACACACCTTACCTAATAAATGTCTTTCCTTTTGTGCATCATCATCTTTATCCCCTAGCAGTGTGGCGTCGTCTGCATATAAAAGAGAATTCAAGCGGGAATTACTGTTAATCTTAATTTCTCCGTTAAAAATCTACTTCCATTTCTGAAATGCGTCATCTAAATAAATGTTAAAAACTGTGTGTGAAATGCTACACCCTTGTCTTGCTCCACTGTTTGTGGGTATCGGTTGTCTCAGGGGGCTATTTATATCTAAAATTACTGTCGTGTGATTGTACAGACTTTTTGAAACGTTTATTTGATGCTGTGGATATTCTCTTTTCCTCATAGTTCTTCACAGTTTCCAACAACATTATCGAATGCCGTAACAAAATAAATTAACGTAAAGGGGTTTCCTTATTATGCTCTCTGTTTTTCGATTAGTTGTTTTATTATAAATACTGCAGCTGTTGCAGATCTGCCCGTCCAAAATCCCGTCTCAGCCATAACCTTTAAACTCTTGTTCACTGTTCATGCATTAACTTTGTATGCGTTGACAAGTAAGCTATTTCCCCTATAGTTCTCGCAGCCATTGCAGCCTCCTGTTTTAAACAGGGACCTAACTTTTGCTTGTGATCATGCCTCCGGAATAGTTCCCTTTCTCCACACATATTAAATAAATGTAGTAATCTCTTCTGCAGTAGAGGAGCCTCCATATTTTACCCGTTCAGCGTTTATACCATCCATACACTAGCTCTTTTTTGTGAAGTAATTCATCCATAGATAAATTGGCTACACGTCCTATTTCAGTTTCATCCCCTATATTCTCTGTGGAGCACGCTTCTTCATACCATGAGTTCCTTTAAAGTTCTACCCATTTTGCTGTTGGATCTTATTTATTTGAGCAACTTCTATTTCTGTTCGATTGTTGTATAAGTCATATTTCGCCTTCCGTGAATATCATCTTCGATTACGTATACGCCTGTTCCAAGATTCTTGGTGAGCTCGTTTCATTGCTCCATGTGTTGCATATCTCCATTTCCAATGTAAATATCAGTTTTAAATATCACTAAGAAACTGTCAGGACCTATGCCATATTCCCTGCACATTCTAGGTCACTTACTTTGCCTCATAATTTTACAATAATGATAATGTAGTAAAAAAGAGGCTTACACCTTCGAGGTGACCAAGTATGCATTAGCTCCATACTTAACATACAACCGTTCGCTCGACGAAAGATCCGTACCCAAAGACTGGAAAGTTGCACGGGTCACACCAATATTCACGAAAGGTAGTAGGAGTAATCCATTAAATTACGGGCCCATATCGTTAACGTCGATATGCAGCAGGATTTTAGAACATATATTGTGTTCGAACATAATGAATTACCTCGAAGAAAACGGTCTATTGACACACAGTCAACATGGGCTCAGAAAACATCGTTCTTGTGAAACGCAACTAGCTCTTTATTCACATGAAGTGCTGAGTGCTATTGACAAGGGGTTTCGGATCGGTTCCGTATTTCTGGATTTCCGGAAGGCTTTTGACACTGTACCACACAAGCGGCTCGTAGTGAAATTGCGTACTTATGGAATATCGTCTCAGTTATGTGACTGCATCTGTGATTTCCTGTCAGAGAGGTCACAGGTCGTAGTAACTGACGGAAAGTCATCGAGTAATACAGAAGTAATTTCTGGCGTTCCCAAGGTAGTGTTATGGGCCCTTTGCTATTCCTCATCTATATAAACGATTTGGGAGACAATGTGAGCAGCTGTCTTGGGTTGTTTGCAGATAACGCTGTCGTTTATCGACTAATAAAGTCATCAGAAGATCAAAACAAACTGCAAAACGATTTAGGAGAAATATCGGAATGATGCGAAAAGTGGCAGTTGACCTTAAATAACGAAAAGTGTGAGGTCATCCACATAAGTGCTAGAAGGAACTCGTTAAACTTCGGTTACACGATAAATGAGTCTAATCTAAAAGCCGTAAATTCAGCTAAATACCTAAGTATTATAATTACGAACAACTTAAATTGGAAGGAAGGAACACACAGAAAATGTTGTGGGGAAGGCCAACCAAAGACTGCGTTTTATTGGCAGGACACTTAGAAAATGTAACAGACCTACTAAGGAGACTGCCTACGCTACGCCTGTCCGTCCTCTTTTAGAATACTGCTGTGCGGTGTGGGATCCTTACCAGACGGAGTACATCGAAAAAGTTCAAAGAAAGGGAGCACGTTTTGTATTATCGCGAAATATGGGAGAGAATGTCACAGAAATGATACAGGATTTGGGATGGACGTCATTAAAAGAAAGGCGTTTTTCGTTGAGACGGAATCTTCTCACGAAATTCCAATCATCAGCTTTCTCCTCAGAATGCGAAAATATTTTTCTGACACCGACTTACATAGGGAGGAACGGTCACCAAGATAAAATAATGGAAACCAGAGCTCGTACGGGAAGATATAGGTGTTCATTCTTTCCGCGCGCTGTACGAGATTGGAATAAGAGAGAATTGTGAAGGTGGTTCGATGAACCCTCTGCCAGGCACTTAAATGTGATTTGCAGAGTATCCATGTAGATGTAGATGTAGATGAAGTATATTTATGGATTTTTTTTGCGGAAGAACGTACTAGTTACCTTTAGTTTGGTAAAGGGAACAAAATCTCCAAACAATCTTCCACTGTTATTCTGACGTTTTCTCCCATCGTTCCCACAAACTTTCGGATAGGTTTATTCCCCATCCTTGCGTTTAAATCTCCTGTCAGCGTTTTAATACTTATTGTTATACTTGTCCAAAACCGACTGCAGTTTGTTGTAGAAATCTATGCACTTCTCTTTTCCCCTTCATCGTGTGTGTAAACCAGCGCGATAGACAAATTTTGCCTCTTTTCTTTGACAGTATAAACTGTAATTCTTTCGTTTATGTAAATGTACCCTATAATTCTCTTCTCACACCTCTTATGGAGGCAAATGGCAACAACCCCTTTGAATTCTCTCTTCTGTTTTCGTGTTCCGATATATAACATCAAACATTCTCTTACCTACTTGTTACCCTATAGCTTTTTCTTCGTTTGTATTATGAACGCTATGTCTACCTTGGCCATTTTTAAAATTTCTTCCAACTCTTCATCTTTATTTGCTAAACGTCTGACATCCCATGTTGATACCTTAATTGTAATAGCAATCCATTTATTAACTTTTCCCTTCTCCAGGTTCGTCATCGGTGTATCTTAGTTACTCAGTCGATTCATTGCATACTTGCCTTTTCCATTAGCCTCTGTTGCTAGTCATGTTCTCGTGTGGGCGCCAAGGCTCTGAAGGTCTTCCTTGACTCCATCCATCCACCTCAGTTTCTTTTTTACTGGGGGCCTCGAACCTTGCGGCTTCCCTTCCAACATCGCCTTTTTCATCCTTTCTTCTCTTCTCAGTACGTGTTGCAGCCACTAAATTCATCTGTTCTTTATTACAACTGTCAGATGTGGCTCAAGAAACACACGTGGATTTCGTGTTTTTCCTCCTTCTAGAAGTTTCATTTTCTGACAGGTCCAAGGATTTTTCTTAACACCTTGTTTTCGAAGGTCATAATATTTCTCTCCATTTTCTTGCTCAGCGTCCATGTTCAGCCTCACACATTATACCCGTGCATAATTGAGTTGTTCATGCGGAGTTTTGTTGTTCTTCCTTGCTACTGAATTGTTCGCTCATCGAAAACAGACACAACTCTGTATATTTTATACGATTTATTAATTCCTTCTGCATTTTGTTGTTCGCAATGATAGTACCTTCCTAGATATTTGAAGGACCTAGTCGTCTTAAATTCTCTTGTCAATGATCTCCCCGTTTCCTCGTCATTGTCAAACACTATTTTATCTTGATTGACCCTCAGACCCACGTTTTGTTCTTCTCCTAATAGCGCGTTAGTTGTTTTTATTATGTCGTCCTCCTCTTCTAACGATGAGAGTTTGACTTTAAGAGTTACATTCATACTTCTTCCAGTCTATGACGCTCTTTTTAGTCAAAGGCTAGGGAAGGTGCAGTCTCCTTGTTTGAGATCTGTCTCGACTATAAAAGTTACATTGCTTACCTTCAACCCTCACTTTACATTTAGTTTTCTCAATGTACATTCTGGTTAGCCTGATTAGTTTCGGAGGTATTCCTTAATCTTCCCTTATCCTCCATATGATTTCTTTGTTGATCTGTGGACACTATCACAGTCTTTCTTAAAATCTGTAAGTAGTCAATGCATCTTCTTTTTAAATTTGCAAGTCTTTCTAGGTGCTTCTCTTGTAATTGATATTTGGCCTGTCGCTACGCCATTCAGAAATATGCCTTGGTGCTCTTCAAGATTTTCCTCTATATACGATAACATACTTCATAAGAGAATGTGCCCATATACCTTGCATGCTGTATATAATAATGGGACCCCCCTGCAACACTCACAATTACTTCTCTCTCGCCGGCCGAAGTGGCCGTGCGGTTAAAGGCGCTGCAGTCTGGAACCGCAAGACCGCTACGGTCGCAGGTTCGAATCCTGCCTCGGGCATGGATGTTTGTGATGTCCTTAGGTTAGTTAGGTTTAACTAGTTCTAAGTTCTAGGGGACTAATGACCTCAGCAGTTGAGTCCCATAGTGCTCAGAGCCATTTGAACCAACTTCTCTCTCCTTTCTTATATGTTTGGCATATCACTGCTTGTTGCCATTTATTGGTCATTTTTTCCGTTTTTCCAAAACTGCAGAATTATCCTGTTCAGTGTTTTCCTGCATGCTTCTCCGCCTTATTTCAGCAGTTCTGTCGCCATGTCATCGGTTCTTCGAGCCTTATTGTTCTTGATTTGCTTTAGAATTTCATATCTTACGTCTATCGTGAGGTATATCTTCTGCCCATGGCAGAGTAATTTAAAGTGAAAACAAGTTTTCCAATTTACCAATAAGGCATTACCCCACACATCACGAGTCCTCTTTCTTCTTTTTTCCGCATCACGTCGAAACAGTCGACCAAAACGATTCAATCGCCGTCGTCGTCGTCTGAGCTCCACATATTCTAAGTTCGAACTGCTTTTTGTACATCTTGCTTGAAATTTGTGAATCCAACGTGGATACAGCACGCCATAGGAATACCACAATTTAGGGGTTAAAGAAAAGAAACGGAAACTCGTTGGTAAAAGTGAAACCTTTGCAAATTATAGCTAAAATTAGAGTTGGTGATTTCAGAACGTTGGCGCCTTTGATTTTCCTTGACGGCTTGTATACGCGCGTCGCAGTGCCGTCCGCGTAAGCGGCAGTTGAGCAAGGCCGCGCGCCCGCGCCGGGCATGCGCAGTGCGCCGCCGTTGTTTGCTACGCCGCCACCTCCTGGCAGCTTGTGCTCGCCTGGTGGCACGGGCACCGCGGCGCCTTCCCTCTGGACCAAACTGCCCGCAGCATCCCTCTGGGCGGGAGTTCACTGCCGCCTGCATCCCGTCTCTCCGGCGTCCCGTCACGCCAGACACAGCATCTCTCTCTCTCTCTGTATCCCTTGCGCGGAGGGAACGAGGAAGGGGCCGCCGCTGTCTGCTTCTCCCTGCAAGCCGCGCTCTCTCCGCCTCGCGCAGCGCTGCGCTGCGGCGAAGCACGGAACTTCGACGGCAGCTTCCCCCCCCCCCCCCCCCCCCCCCCCACACACACACACACAGCAACTGCGCGATGGATTTCGTGAGCTGATGACGGCTTATAGCTATGGTACTGTCGACGCTAGAAAATTCCAACTACATCTCTACTCTGAAATAATAGTACGTTAATGTGGCAGAGGGGTACAGTAACCACAGCAATTTTTCATTTTTGCTATTATATTTGTTGAAGTATGCTGGAAGAACAAGCAGCAGGAATCGTTTGCTCTAGGATTTCACCCGGAACAAGTCCCGCCCACTCACTCCCGGTTTTCCCTGTCTTTGTTCGGCGCCTGGGCATCGTTTCAGTTGACCCACGTGGTTTACCGCGTTCGGCTGCACTTTGAATGAATGCTAAATTAATATCTTGCTAGGTGTTAAATTTTAAAAGACACGTTACGAAAAACGTGCACAATTGGCCTCAGTTGTGCCAGGTACTTCCACAGCAAACATAAGAGAAAACAATTTAGCATTGAACTCTTTAATAGCCTATGAAGAAACATACTTCTATGTGAGAAAAGCACCCAAAGCTAAGACACGAAAAACCTACTCTCAAAGAATAATTTGCTTGGATAAAGAGGAACCACAGTATACTTGACACTAAAGTTTCAGAACTCAGTATATGTGAAACAAGCACCAATGTTCACTATACTTCCAGAGGGCATCAAAATTGCTAAATCGATCCAAGTTGTTTTTGCGTGTTATTCACTGAATAGTTTTGCTGAAGAGTTTTAGGGGTGGAAGATGAACTAGCACAGCGTGAAGGACGTTTTACAGCCGTGAAACACTGCAGCATCTATTCCCTCCATAACTGCTCTGTGACAAACATACACATCATCATTATTATTTTTAAAAACTGGGTTTGAATGACATTTATGAAATTAATAAGTCTTTTCGTTAAAAACACGCAGGACAAAGAATAACGACAGCATATATGACACCAATCACACAGAAACAGCCACAATTCTTTATAACCTCGTTTATAATGCGCAGGTATGGCATTGGAAGAATTTACAAGTTAAAAATCACCCGTTACCCATGCAAATACTAACGAAATATGTCATATAAGCAAAATTTTACTGCTTTCAACACAGAGTTATTCGACAACATCCGTGGCTTTACTACCGACATGACAGATTCAAGACCATTGTTTTCGCACTGTATGTTTGCTCTGCTGTTTCCCTCAAATAAACTTATTATAATAAGTGAATTAGTTAATGAAAATCTGTCGTTATTGGCCTTAAATAACATCACGTTATTTTTTGTTTTCTACTGCTGGCGATACTTTCAATTCTCTATAAATATTTTTATTTCTTCAATAATGCAGATTCATATTATATTAGTATCCAGAAAAACTTAAATTTCTTATCATTACTGAATTTCATCACAGTGTAACATGTGTTGGACTGTGACGATAACAACTTTGATGTAGCTTCCAGTTTGCGGAACTGGCGGCTGTTTAGGGGAGGGTCTTACACTATGGATAAGCATCGAGGGGGGTGAATGGGCGGGACTTGTTCCGGGTAAAATCCTAGCGCTAAGGGCACGTACAAGCAGCTATTGCTACGGTATAATTTTAAATTCCTCTAATTTTACCGTAATGTAGACTGCGTGAGATGTAACTGGTAAGAAATAATACGTTTCCTGACAAGTTTATGTGTGTGGTAATCCTTCGGCAGTATGGAAAACTTTCTTACTAAGTTTTGTAACTGAAACAGCAACCAGCCACAAATGTGGTTTAAAAAGATTTATTTGAGTCAAATTATGACCAGTTTTGGATTTTTTACAAATCCACCTCCAGGTGGTTGCTTCAGGCTTCATTGTTTTCTTGCTGGGGCCTCGTTTTGTAATGGTTATTGGTTTGCTGCGCTGGGATAAAGAGAAAGCTTTTGTTCGCTATTCGGAAAAATTTAGTTGATCGCTATCAAATCATTTATGAAAGGGTTTGACAGTTATTAAAACGTGAAATGTGGTGAAAATTTATGTGCCGTTGATTCTGTGTGACTAAATCGCCCTGTGTTTCTGTTATGAATTTTAAAATCAACGCATTTATGGATGTTCACCGCGTGACTGCAGTTCAGTATACTGGAAAACACTTTACACATCATTCTCTGCTTGACGGAGGCGCACTCGATAAATATTTACAAAGCGTGGCCCAGTTTCACATAGGTAGCATGTTGTTCAGTGTCCAATGCAATTTTTGTATTTAATGATGTCATCAGGTAGGGAGCAAGTGCTTGGAATGGCCAATTCAGACGAAAGAAGTTGCCATGTCCTCTTGCATTCGCCTTAAGAGACTTGAGTTCATGGAAAACCTAAGCGATAATGACTGCACCAGAATAGAAACCAGCTCTTCACGAATGCAATGCAGCGACTGAGTCACCTGACGCGGCTGTTTATTCTTCTTATTTTCATTTCCTTTCATTTGTCGCGAGGGTCCTTCGCTGCCACCGCATCCCATCCCGCATTCTTGTCACCAGACTCATCGATCTCCCCATTCTTCCTTATTCTCTTCTATTCGTCTTACCTCCATCGCTTGTTGGATACTCCTTAGCCACCCTTTTCGTGGTCTTCCTCTTCGTTTTCTCACAGGAGGTTGCCTGAAAGTGATCTCTTTGGCCATCTCTCTTCCTCTATTCTTTTGACTTGCCCTAACCATTCGTTTCTAAAGCTTTAAGTCTCATTTTATTTATTTTTTAATTTAATTAAATTTATGTTTTGGTTTTAGATCCAACTGTACCGACCAGCCATCGAGTCTTCCTCAGGCCTTGGGCGTCATCAAACGCAGATGCGGAGGGTCATGTGGTCAGTTTTCGTCTCGCTATTTCTCAATCAAGTAGCTCCTTAATTAACCTCACAAGGGCTGAGTGCACCCCGCTCGTGAACAACACTCCACAGACCCGGATGGTGTCCATCCGATAAGCACTAGCCAAGCCCGACAGCGCTTAACTAGGGAACCGGCGTTATCACTGTGGCAAGGTCGTTCTCTGAAATACGGGGGCATTACGAAGCTCTCGCTCATTTTCAACTAATAATTCTATGATTATACTAAATCACCTAATTTGCAGTGTCGAGCGGTATAGGAAATACTGTGCTTTTAAGAAGTGTGTCTGTTTTTCCGCATTCAATATTAATTTGACGAATTTTCACGATTCTTTTTGTTGCTATTCAACACGATTTTTTCAGTTGTTCTGAATTTTTCCAATTTAAAATTTTTCTTTCTATAAAAAAACTAAAATTATAAGTTTATCAAGAAAAAAATTAATGAGGAAAACTGTCCTACACCACGAATTTGATCATAAGAAGGATGTAGTCTCAGATAGTTGAATCAAGAAGGTGTCATTCGTATTCATATGAACACTATAGAAACACTAATAATATGTGCTTATCGTTTCGGTATGATAATAATACTAGCCAGCTCGACAGATCTTCGTACTTGTTGTATATGTATGGGAATTCCCTCTCCCTCTCTCTCACTGTCCATCTCTTCCTCCACCTTTCACTTTCTATCTCCTCGTCCTCTCCCATCTCTTTGTCCATCACCTCCTTTCGCCTCTCTCTGTCTGCCGAGAGAAAGAAAACGAAACCGCACATTTTCACAGTACAGCACAGTATTTTATATCTCACAGTCGGTTTTAACAGAAAACCTGTGCATTGTTTAAACGATTGTATAGCCTTTGTCCGTCTGAATGTTTATTAGAGTATTGAGTAAAAATTTGAAAAACATATCAAGTACTTTCCGAGATTTGTGGTGACAACGTTTCCCCTTTATACATTACGTAAATATCTATGAGGAAAATCCAGATGGAATAATGAAAATATTATGAAAAATATAAATTGCTACTACCACATAACGGAAACGTTGAGTCGCAGACAAGCACATAATTATATTAAAAATGTACATATAAGTGTTCATTAAAGTATCATCTAGAAGTAAACCAGTCAAGTAGTTTTAGAGGTTTTTAGTAATAACCTTAACCAAAGACTTTTCTTTGTGTAGTAGTAGTGGTCGTCGGCGGCGGCGGCAACAGCTGACACTCGTATCCGACTTTTCATTTTTCTCCTTCATTTCCATTACTACATCGGAGTTCAGATATGGAGATGCCTTTGATGGCTTAGCAGACCAATCCTGGCATGAAACATGCGACTAAATGCATTTCACATAACGCAGCATGACTAGGCCCGGCGAATTATACATCTCTTACGTTTTTCATTTTTCTGCTTCCGACTTTCGTCTTCAACTGTAAGTAGTTGTGCGTCAGCGTCTGTGACCTGCAGCGGCGTACCAATTAACCGGGTTAATGTTTAGAGTCTCCTTGAATTGGTCTTTATAGCGCTTCAGAGGAGCTTCACGGAGCCTTCTAACTGTGCTCACTTCATTACACAAAATTTGTGGAGGAAGTCTGTTGTTTCTCGTTCGCTGGACATACCCAGTCCATTTGAGTTGTGGCGGATAACTGTGGCTTTTGCCTTCTCAAGAACCGTGCTGTGTGGGGCGAAGGCATCTCATTTGACGTTCACATGTAACAGGGAACAATAACAGTGGACGACCAAGAACGAAGTGCTCGGATTAGAAAGGGTGTAAGACGGGGATGTATTCTTTCACCCCTACTGTTCAATCTGTACATCTAAGAAGCAAAGACGGAAATGAAAGAAAGGTTCAGGAGTAGAATTAAAATTCAAGGTGAAAGGATATCAATGACGATGACATTGCTATCTTCAGTGAAAGTAAATAAGAATTCCATGATCTTCTGAAAGCAAAGGGCAGTCTAATGAGTGCAGACTATGGACTGAGAGTTAACTGAATAAAGACGAAATTAATGAGAAGTAGCAGAAATGAGAACAGAGAGGAACTTGACTTCAGAACTATTTGTCACGATGAAATGGTTACCTAGGCAACAAAATAACTCAAGATGGGCACAGCGAGGAGGACGTGATAAGGAGACTGGCACTGACAAAAACGGCGTTCCTGGCCAAGAGAAGTCTTCTTAATTTGAGAAAGAAATTTCTGACACTGTACGTTTGGAGCACAGTATTGTTTGGTGGTGCGACATATATTGTGGGAAAACTGGAACAGAAGAGAATCAAAGCATTTGAAAAGTGGTGCTACAGAAGATTTTGAAAATTAAGTGGACTGAAAAGGTAAGGAATGAAGAAGTTCTTCACAGAATCAACGAGAAAAGGAATGTATGGGAAACGCTGACAAGAGAAAGGGACAGGATGATGGTACTAGAGCGAGCTGTAGAGGGTAAAAACTGTGGAGGAAGACAGAGATTCCAATACATCCAGGAAATAACTGAAAACGTAGGCCGCAAGTGCTACTCTGAGATGAAGAGTTCGGCACAGTAGAGGAATTCGTAGCGGGCCGCATCAAATCAGTCAGAAGGAAAGGTCTGTTGGTTGAAGTATTCTAGTTTCTTAAGATCATTAAGATCAGGGCGTCCACGTTTCGCTGTTATAGAGTGCATAGTGTCAGATTCTTATTCTTGAAGACCCGATGTAGGAGACGTCCAAAATCAATATGTGCGACATGAATCCTGTTCTCCAGATCCTTTTCCGATAAACATTTAGTTGATAATATACTTCCTAGATAGAGGAAGTGATCTACTTGTTCCAAAGGTGTAAAGTGCATATATGTATAAACACAGAGTGGATTTGTATCAGTCGTTTGAGATACGGTACGTTGTGTGTAATTTCTGGCAAATTTATTTTTGCGGGCACTATACACTCTCAGACTCACCGAATTGGTTGTATACAAAATGGCAATTTTACAATCTCGTCCCTTCTCGAGAATAAATTTTTGCGGATGCCCATGGTGTGGGTCAACTGCTTGAATACCTCACTCCGTTGCCGCCGCGGAAATTTCGCCCGCCAAACAACCACGTGTGTGGCGAACAGTCGAACACCTAAGGCATGCGCCACGAACTTCACAAGCACTGCAACGATCTCAAGTGGCCGACGAATAATACGAATAGAAGTATGATTACGGTCTAACGTACAGTTGGCTGCTACTCATTACGACTGGACCAAGAGCTCGGATCGGAGAAGGAAATCGGTCGCGTCCCTTTTCAAAGAAATCAATCCGGTGTTTACCTTTACAATGTATAGTAATCTCGAGAAACTATGTGGATGGCAGCAAGAGCATTTGAGCCGCTGTCTTGCCCAGTACTACTTCAGTGTCTTATGAATGCACCACCTCGCTCTGTACCCTTAATAGAAAACTCCTCCTCAGCATGCACTCCACATGTAGTACCTACGGGGTGAGCACGATCTACTGCGTGTATCTCCAACATCAAACCGGAATTGTCACGTGACTTATGTGTGAAGCTGTTAACATGTTGCACAAAGTATTATACTCATTTTTCTGTTTTCACGTTTTACTTTTTGTTCACAACAACGGGAAACAATTTTTGCTACTACAGATAGAAATCGAAATACACGAAAGGAAGAACCACTTCTTTTCATAGGTAAGTCTTGTACCAAGAAGTCACGTGACTTCGGGGACCATCAGTCACGTTTACACGAGGCTCCCAAAATTTGATTTTCAAGTTGGTCACGTAAACACTCCAATATCGATTCTGGAAATGCGGTTCTAGTCACCTGATTTCCTCTTCCACAATCAATTTTCGCTCCCATGTAAACGCATAACTGTTTTCTAAGCGTTCTCCCGTCGTCAGGATACGCCTATTTTTTTAAAAAACAAAAAGAAAAAAAGGAAAAACATTTAGTTTATTCGAAAGAGTGAGTTTCTCTGCTGTGGATGAGAAGTAGAAATATTAGACTTAGCATGAAGTTTAATTGAAGAGACAGAAACAGTTTATTTCCAGAGACAATCTGTGTAAACCAACTGACGATCGGAAAACCTGTATTTGACTGGCTTAGCAAAACCGCTTTAGTCCGAAGCATGTAAACACTACATCGAAAAACGGAGTCGTAAGTACGGCCTTTATCTTCCAGAAGCTGAGAGGCATGTACATGTAGTGTAGTTGGGAGTGCTCTCTCCACAGATATTCCTCCTATTCAATGATCCCAACAACAAACCTGAGCAGTCAACATACCGCCACCTAATGTTGACTGCATTCTTCGACAGCGAGCGCCACTGGTGGTCGAAACGGCAGTTACTAGTGACACCACTCGTAGTCACCGAGGTTTTGAGTGCCACTGCGCATTACAAGGAAAGTTAACTTTCAAAGTAATGTCATATTAAACGAAATTCGGTTTTAGAAACGTTTGTATTACTTAGCAGCAGTCACCAGTCTAAACATTCTGATTACCGGCGTAGTTGTGAGTGTGTTTCAGATTAGTTTTCACTTTATACAAAATGATTGAGAGATAACAGTTTACTCGATACAGTGTACAAGTGTTCCGTGAACAATGGAAAAGAAACTTTGATAATGATCCAAGAGTAACACTGTGTTCATCTGCCAAAGACGGTGGTCTTCACCAAAGTGGAATTTACTGAATTTCAGAGGTAAGCTAAGCACCTGTTATCATACCGTTACATTGTCTCAAAGCAACAAATTTTTCGTAATGTACGATTTATTTACATAATGTGCACCAAAATACTCGTTGGAGACTTGTCTGTTATGTACTACAGATTTTTGAACGTACCTAAAAGTTTCACTTTGTATTACGAAAAGTGCCGAAGTGTGTTAAATGTGGCCTGAACATTGTAATCAGATTATGCAACAGATTATCATCTATGGTGTTAAGGTTAGCACAACCTTATTTTATGTTGATATTAGTTGGTTTCCAACCTAACCTAAATCTCAGGGTACGATAGAGATCAGTCTGTCGCCACACACAATGCTGTAATTGATTGTTGGAGGAGAAAGGGGGGGGGGGGTAGAGAAATTTGCCCAGCTCAGACGAAAATGCGCTGCTTTGAAAGCGTTTTTGGCTGTGCTACTAAAACCATGAAAGAGGATGCGTGATATGTGGAGCAAAGAGTGGTTAAAGAAATGAAAATACTGCTCCCTCTCGCTACGATAACTGTCTCACAGTATTTTCATTGTTTTTCTCCATATAAGGTTCTATTCTTTGACTTGCCGTACATTCTTGTGCAGCATATGGTTGCACCGATAGATATGTGAAAGAACCCGTTCTTGTACGAAGTGCCATCCAGATTACGTGAAAAAACTGTCAAAGACATTTATTGACATTTGGGCAGGGATAACTAAGTAAAAAACTTCTCTAATTGTAAGTAAACCGAACTGCTTTCACTAATAACCGTGACGCATATTTATAGCTTAATACTGGCTGCAGTAAATTAAAATTAGTATTGTCAAAGCAAATTAACAGAAAATTTAAACTGGTACTGGCCTAGTAAGTAAATTTAGTATTGGCGTTTCTTTATAATTGCAGACTGCCATGACATGGCTCTTACGATGCTGTGAAAGTAGTTTTTATGCTGTTTCTTACTGTGCATGTGGTATTTTTCCAAGAACGTATCTGGTTTTCAAGCTTTTCTTGTGGCTTTTCTGTGTCTGTCCGATAACAGCAAATTTACCGTGATGTAATAGTGGAGTAGACCTGCAACCTTTACAAAATTATCCAGTCTCTTCTTCAATTTCGAAAGGTTTCCTGGAAACTGTGCATCGATTTGCCCACAACCCAATAGCATATTATCCGTTTTTCATATTCGCCACAGTACATATTGAACACTTGCTTGCCATACCCACCAAAAACGTTGCACTGCGAGGAAGATCGCATCAATTTTTTAAGGAATGGAAATGCGTCATCCTCCACTAGAACGTCTGGCATTATTTCGTCTTTACCGTTTCTTTGACTTGGGACAGAAAATTCAGCTATTCCAATCCTTATATTTACAAATTCATTTCCGTTGCTAAATCGACCCATTGACCGTACTCAATTGCAAATATGTACACTAATGAGCCAAAACATTACGAGCACTGCCCACGGCCAAGTTTTATGCTGTCTGCCGGGGCAGAGGGTCTAACATTCTGCGTGGTGTCTGTTTGTCCTATGTCGTGTCTCCCTACCAGTTTCGCGCAACGACGCTCTGAGCGTGTTTTTTAGGGAATTGACTAGTTTGAACCTGGGACCTGTTGCTGGTAAGGAGACGCCAGACCACACATGACATGTAGAGTTCAGAAGAGTTCAGCGAGAATAGCGATGATATAACCAAACACTTAATGATTTCAGCGTCAGCTCCACTGCACTCCCTGTAAAAGAATCTTAATACTAACTAAATTTAGTGGAAGGGGCTCAAGGCTTTCCTATTTTTAATTAGCTGGTAAAATAACGTCGAAAAAGCAGTTAAGTTTACCATAGGAATTTTTATTCTACTCACAAAACATTGCTTATAAATTGCACTATTGATAGAAGGAAATGTTTTAATACAGGATGATAAAAACCAACTGCGTTCAACAAAAATGTGAACAAATATTCCATGAGTGGGTTTCCAAGTTCTACAATGGATCGAAGGATGACCTATGCCATATCACATCTATAATCTAGGTTTAAACTAAGTTTCACAAAAGAGAAAACTATCAAAATGGTCTACAGTGACCCTCAATTATCTTTAATTACTTATCTAACTTGTCATAAATTACAGTGGCTGATGTGGCTTCTCAATAATTATATAACAGAAAAATCATAATGTTTCAGATTTTGACTTACGTAGCAAATGTGAATACCATGAGCTCACATGACGATCGACACTAGTATTACGTAAAAAGGGGATGCAACAGATGAGACTTCTGCAGTTCTGAGTGAAGCCTTATGCGCTCAAAAATGTGCCATCGCAGAATCACTGATGAATCGTGTTCCAGAAGTGGACCAACACGCTTTTAAGTAGGTGGTCAAAATGTTTTGCCTCATCAGTGCATTCTGCAACAACTGTTGCCATAAATATATTGAAAACGATTTTTCTCAGTTATAAAAACCATGATACAGCTATAGCACCTTCATTATGGTCACACGCTTGTCATTTATTGAACCAGCAAGGGAACGGGACGGCGACCGCCAGCAGGTTGAGAGTACAGTACTGTTGCCAACTGATTTTCGACAATGTCCTCAGGCGACTTGTGGAAAGTCCCTACGTTGTTCACCACGAAAGTCTCTACGGATGCAAAAGATTTTAGACTGACGACAAAAAAATCTAAGCTAATCAGGTATTGGGTAGTAGCACTCCCCCTTTACTAACAGTTCTGTACACTGAACGGTCACTGTTTTCAAAAAAATATTCACAACGTTATTTGGGATGTTTACTGCTGTTTGTCTCTACTCATGCGCGGAAGTACATGATTTTGTGCTTCCTACTAAAGACGTAAACAGACGCAGTGAGATTGAGTTTTTCTTTTGGAAATGACGCATTATTTCCGGTTATTCTTCACTGGAGGTGTCTCAAAAGAAAATTCATTTTTTGTTTTTATTTTTAATTCTTTATATATTTTAATTTTATTGCCTGTTCCGTTAATCCAACACTGTCGGCCACCGACTACTTGGGAAGGGCTGGACGTGGTGGTGGTGCAGGGGAGGGGGGGGGGGGGGGACGAATAGATGTTCCGCAATATACAATAAAACGAAGTTGACTTCTAGATGCAAATTTTTATTTCTTCAACGGCTAGATTTGGTGTTTCACAAAATCATAATCTTCGGAAATAGCCGTGAAACCTTTAAACGCGTATTTGAAGAAATAAAAATTTACGTCTGAAAGCTTGCTTCTTTTCGCATAATGGTAAAACGAAACAGATGTAGGAATCTCGCTGAAACCAGTACCACTGCCCCGATTCTCAAGATAGTCCGCAGTTCTGATAACTTACGCAGCTTGAGATTCTTACCAAACACATGCTGTGGTTGACCCACAGAAGTATCCGTGATTCATAAAAGCCCATTATAGAGACGTTTATGCACATCTCTTTGGTAGCTTCGTAGTCTCATTACGTGAGGTAAATAAGAACGCAACAGCTGCTTTTTGTAGAGTATTTTATTTCTTCACACCGCTGGTTGCGGGTTCCACTGAGCGTTTTACGCACTCCACCAATGTACTGCTTTTGGTGAAACCGTAAGCACCTGACAACGTAAAGGTACGTCCATACGAAGCGTCTTTTACCTGCGCAATCGCTGACGCACGGAAACAAAAGGGCAAAATTAGTACAAAGACGCACGTGGACATGCACTTTCTCGTGACCAGATGTTGCTTCGTTGTGCAAAAAGTCTGCTCTGCACCTATTACTTTGCTCCGCAATTTGTGCTGCATTTATTGCGATGAAAGACGACAGAAAACGTAAACATAAGACGAATATGGGTAAAATATTATCTAAACAGCATAGGTACGAGAAATACGAAAGGGCGCTGACATTTTGTTTGCGTATTTCCAGGAAAGTTAGTGACATTTAAGAAATTGTGCTTAGCAAACTGTAGCGATAAGGTTAACTTCCGTGCGAAATTTGAACCTTTGGAGGCAGCATCTCATCGTCAGGAGGAGTGATAAATAGCAACAAACACGTCAATATTCCCCAGTCACGTACCCCCTCCTGACAGTGACTAAAATACATAGGCCCTTATAGGCCAACTTTCCGTACCCAAAAGTGACAGACGTATACTATGTTCAAAATCTGCACAGTCTGGGATTTTTTTCTTTTTAATCTCTTATTTTGTAATTATTCTTCCTTAAACAAAACGTCCTTGTGTTTTACAGAGGGATCGAAAATCCGTTCCTACGCTTTGGAAAAAAGAGCCGAAAGTCGCTACTCGTAGGGTGCATGTCCCCAAGCTTGGCAACTTATTGTATGAGTACTGTAGCTGCTCCGGCTGCCACAAGACCAAAATATCAGAACGGAAACAGAACGACAGCAGCGATCAAGTAGCGTGGCAGTGAACTTCGAATACGAGGAATATGGCGCGGAAAACTGTTGATTGCTTTTCGAAATACTAGTACTAGATGATATATGGATCTGGTAGTCTGGCGGTAAAGTGTAGGCATTTGTAAAACCCAGCATTGCATTTTCGACCGTGTGTCTGTTATCAGTGGAAATTACGTTCCTGATTACGAACATCTTGTGCGTATTGCACTCTTTGAATTCAAATGTAAATATGTTGCCCGTAGTCTGCTTAATTTCTGCTCTCATCCGTAATACTGGGTGGGGTAAATGATTCCAAATCTGTTTTTATTTCATATGGAACAGAAATTAGTTTCGTGACATGGTATTCTGTGGATTCGTGTCCGTTCGTTATTGTTTACGAATCCGTGTGTGAACTTCTCTCTTTCAATGCACTGTAAGTATATTGCTCGTGTTCTACGATATTTTTGTTACCAGCAGTTCTTCGTACTCTATTTAAAGAAAGCCACCGAAATTTTCATTGACTTTTGCTGATATTTATTATTTGCAGTATATGTTAATATTATGTGAAACATTTGTCTAACTACTGTTGCATTTTTAGCATTTGCGTGGCAGAAGGCTGTAGTCATCAAGGCTAGAAGGCATAGGGCCTGCTCAGCTATATCTACATCCATACTCTGCAAGATACTGTGCAATGCTAGAAGCAACATCATTCAAAGCAGAATTACATACTCATTCCGTGGCGAGATATAATGAAGCTGAGTGCCAGTACTGTCTAGACATGCTAACTTTGAGTTCTCCATTAAATGCGAGAAATTACAGAAAACAGATTCTAACAAAAATGACGTAGAATACGAGCAATGTACTTAGAATGCATTTAAATCGAGCAGTTCACACTCAGATTCGTAAGCGATAACAGATACACGTAAGTCCACCGAACACCAAACAACGAAAGCAGCATCTGTTTTATATGAAACAAAAACAATTTTGGAATCACTCTCCTAACCAATATTGAAGCGAGAACAACGTAATCAAAATATGAGTAACATATTTACAAATCAAATCAAAGAGTGTAATACACACGAAAAGTCGTAATCGGAAGCACAATGTGATGAAACTAATTTCTGTTAACTATGAAACGAAATCAAACATGGGAGTACTAAAAATCAGCCAAAAGACCAGAGGTCTCTACATGAGATTCACCAGGGTGCTTTCAGCGTCCCACTGTACTGGTGTCCTGATCTTCGCTTGCCATATCGCCTGCTATAGGACGCTAGCTTCGACTATGCCAATTACGACCGATTCACCACACAGTTTCAACCAGTATTACGAACACCATTGTGTCGTGAAGTTCTCCTATGGAAAATGAACTGCTGTGTTTAGCAAGAGTGGCAGTTCATCTTCAAATTTCCATAAATATTTGCAAAACAAATTTAAAAAACGGGAAGTGTGATGTATTAAAGTCGTTTTGACACGTTTTCTTGAGAATTTTGAATTACCTACTTTAGAGAATATGTTACATTTTTCACTGACGTCAAATGGGTTGTTAACATCTTTCCAGCGTGCTAATGCAGTTCGATTTTGGTTATTAGTCCTCTGTTTTTTTTCATTCATTAGTCTTATAGTTTAACTGCAGGTATTTACACAATGTGTTTTTCAATTTCGAAGGTTCTATAAAAATACTGTCAATAGCAGCACAGCTGATTCTCATGACTTATAAATCGTATGAGGGAAAGTTAGGTTATATGAAATGACAAGGGAATTGAGTGTAACTGCATAACAGATTTGTCTAAACATTTAAATTACAATCTCCACTTTTTTGTATTACAATACGTCATGCTGTTTAGAAGTTAAAAAATTTAATAATGCATATAGCTGTTTCACAAATAATTCATAATCACCAGATGGTGCCCAGTGTACCACCACTATTTCAATCAACTTCACATGAATTCTAATTCTAACGTAAGTTAGAAAATCCTAATCACTGCAAAATCACTTTCTGTATTTGTATAACATCTTAATATAAATCGCATTTCCAGTCTCCACTTCTCAGGGTGGCTCGTGATCCCTGAATACATATAGATTGTAACGTTAAGTTCTTATTCGAAGTGGGCAAAGCGAAACGAAAATAAATTATACAACCGCAATTAATAAATGACCAAACGTGTCGGAGCCATATTGTCAGACGTCGCGTCCGATTCATCAGAGCGCATGGAAACTTAAGAGTGTTCAGCGATAAATCGCTGCGATCTGCCCACACACGTGGGATCTGCGGAGAAACCGCATGACCTGGCGACGGATCGCCCGCTGCGATCCGTCCCTCGGATGTGGGGCCTTAACCGGTGCGGCAACTCGATCCGCTCTGTGATGAATTGTGGAAGGGAGAGGGTAGAATGTAGAAGAGACGAAGAAGAACGGAGAGAGAGGCCTGTCTCTGTGACAAACGGTAGTTTTCGGTGGAAGGGTAGGCCTTAGCAGCGCAGACAGTGCGAGCAGAAGCAGGCGTAGCAGAGAGAGTGGCGGGGGGAAGTTGGCCCGGGCTGCCAACCTCGGGGTCGGCGACCGTGCGAGCCGGTTTTCGGGGGTCCCGGCGGGCCAAACGCAACCAGGATATCAGCCGGTCCCAGCAGGTGGCGGCCTGGCCACGCCAGATTCGGCAGCGGGGGCCCTCCCCTCTCTCCCTCCCCTGCCACACTCATCCCCACTCTAGTCACGTGCCTGGCCCTGGGCCTACCGCACTCTCCTCCCCCACCCCCCTTCCCGCAGCCACTCTTCCTCTCTCACACACTCTTTCACCATCGGCTCCGGACGCTCTCGTAACGGTGAACTCGACCTCCGTGATGAGTGGTCATTTCTAACACCACCTTGACACCTTAAAAGTTCTGGTTCGGCTATACTTAGACTGTTACTGGTACCTATGACACTGCTGAGAAATTAAACAACGCATAGCCTTTATCGCTCACCGATTTCGGTGAAGAGCCTTTGCAGTCCCAGGTTCACATTTCCTTTGATAAGGAAGGCCCAGATTGTATCTGCGTTTAGTAAAGATTATCAAACAGTGCGTCATCCTGACGTATTTTAAATACCAATTAGTATAGGTCAACAGCTAAGCATAAAACGAAAGGTACAAAGGTTTCCAGAAATAGCTGCTACCATTTGCCTTTCGTGATTCTTCAGTCTTTAATTGCCACGACTGGTTTGGAATCACCTGGCGATTAATCATCAGACAGTACACATTTACTGAATGTTTGCAGCATTGTAGGAGTCGTGTAGCTGCGGCAGGCTATAAAACAAGTAAGCACTGAATTTGGCGAGAATTGACTTACATCAGTGAGATAAACTTAAAGGCATTACTTACGTTACTAGTATCGAAAATTTATTGTTGTCGCTACACGAACTTGGTCACATGTATCAACCGCCACGTGTTTTACGCAGTGTAAATAAACCGAAGAGTATGACTAAACGTTCACAGAATTTACGTTGCTGCAAAGACTTTCTTTTCTCAGCATTCGCATTGCATTATTGGTGACATTAAATAAATATATATAGATTTATATTACGTTCATTATTTTAAAATTACCATGTATGTGCTGTGTACCAACTCCATCAGTCTAAGAATTTAGGATGATATTTCGTCGACCATTTTACTACTGAAATTACGTTTGAAATCTTTGCTTTTGTTCACTAAACATAAAGTACGCTGATGCGCTAGATTTAAATAATTTAAATAAATCCAGTTTTGCAGCCTACCCAGCACAAAATAGTCATTCAATTACAGATACAAAAACCAACCTCCATATTTACTCTGGATTAGGCAACATTACGAGTAGCTACATAATCAAACGATGAACAGCCACTGATAAAAGCAACATAGAGTTTCAGCTGGAAACTACACCATGTTCTGAGAAAATTTCAGACTTCTACTAAAGCATATAAATGGAATAATTTAAGTAGTCTTGACATCACACTGAAGTTTATTTAATGAATAAAAGTTGATTAACAGGTTAGTTACAGTCCAGTTACAGTTACATTTAGGATGTTTGTATGAGGACAATACCGAAGGGGGTACAGTTAGCAAATTTATATTTATTCACTACAAGAAGCAACTGCAGACCTAAAAATATTGGTATTTCGTTCAATAGCCATTGTAATATGTTTGATCTTTGTAATTAAACTCATGTTTGTATTCATGCATAACAGATTTGAAGAAACCGAGTCTCACAGTATGAAAAAAATTTCTAAATAATGTAATAAGAAACACTAAAAAATTATTGTGGAGATGCCGGGGATCGAACCCGGGGCCTTTCACATGCAAAGCGAACGCTCTACCACTGAGCTACATCCCCGATGGCCAGTGTCTCTGCGATGTATACAGGTTGTAACTACAGCTAGACAGTGAAAATCGTTCTCCTTTAATATCATTATTTGTAAATTAATAACTTTTTTTTCTTCCGTTGCGTGCAATATGTAATACAGCTTGCAAAACGCGATTTAAAGCTTCCTGAATGTCGATTAGAATTAAGACCTAATGCTTCTCCTCTTGCCAAATTTTTCGTTCAAATGGCTGCAAACATTAACGGTTATTTTCCAAAGTCTCCTCTCGGTATCACTTAGACAGAAAATCCTTAAGCTCTCCAGTTAATTCTGGATAATGCATAATAAATTCTGAAGCATGTTTTGCAGTTTGGTGCGTAAAATATTTCAAGATTTTATTCGTAGAAAACAGAACGAATAACCTCACAGTGAATTTCTCTTACAGAGAACAACAAGAGACTTAGGCCTATAGTTTAGTGAAGTATATGTCGTTAAAGTAGGTCAGAGAGACGAGAAGTAATCGTACTCTTACACACTCTACGAGAAAAGTAAGCTACGGGTATTTAGGTTGTCATTGTGCTTACTCTGGACGGGATGAACTGTTACAAATTCTTCATCATTTACAGTAGCAGTGGTGGTAGAAGTAGTAGTAGTAGTAGTAGTAGTAGTAGTAGCAGTAGCAGTAGTAGTAGTTGTAGAAGAAGAAAATGATGTACAGTGGTATACAGCTGCATTTTATTCTGACATTGAATGACTGCTGTACTATGTTAAGTATTTGAAAAGTAATTGGTGAATTACACTTGTATGATGTATTAAAAGGTCATTGGCAGTCGCCAACATATATTTATAATAACTATGGCAATTTTAGACAGATTAGTATCTACATGATAAAATGTGTAGCAAAACTGGTACTCTACGAATATTTGTCTGATGTATTTGGCTCACGAGAATCATAATGACTGTCGATAGCTTGTACAACTAAGTTTATTGCTGCCTGCAATACAAATCCTAATTATTTTGACCGCAAGATTTCAATAAACCAGCATTTGTACATAGAGGGACACAAGGTATGGACATGCAAGTGCCGTAGTGCTTACTTTTCTTGTGAAAGTCCACTGCATTCATATCTTGGTATCATGTATTTTAGTAGAAGTTCTCCACATTAATTACTCTAGCAAAACAGATAAAAAGAAAATCATTGTACATAGTGCAAAAATATTAAGAGACCAGATGTTTTGATACCAAACCAAATAATAAATTGTAATACTGATCGATATTATAAAATATTATTTGTTCATCCACAAAGCGTGACTTCATACAATATAAAACAAAGAACAAAAATAAAGATATGACACTGAGCGCTCCTGATGAACCAACTGGAAACAATGAACTCAAACTCTATAACATGACAGTCATGAATAAAGCCAAAGTAGGTTAGTGATGTTGGTAAAGAGTTGCTACACAAGGAAACAGTAGTTACACAAGGAGTCATGTAAGAATAATTGTACAAAAGCCTTTTGTGAAGATGAAGGTCAATAATTCTTACATGTTCCGTAACTTTGGTTATAAAGATGAATAACTGACTGAATAAATCTTACGTGTTCTACGGGTTTTTGGTTATAAAGATTGATGTCCGAATCCATGCTGATCTCGTCCATGTTGTCCTTTCACTTCAGCCTATGTTTCTGACTACTTATTTGTATATCAACTACATATCTATTGGAAAGTTATTCATACTTTCTAATGAGTTCCTTATGATAAAAGTGTACAGTTGTTCACAGTATATGCATTTCAACTACATACACCTATGTGATCTGTCTCACACTTCAGTACACATTCTGTGTTTTTAGAGATTTTGAAGGTAATCATAGTTAATCATTGGTTCTTGAATTGAATTGAAGATTCTTTTCATTTTAATTAGCTTTCATCCTTCGATGATACGCAACAACGTCATAGGAAAGTAACTTGCCTATGTTGATGGCATGGCAGTATGAACACAAAAATAATAATCTGAGGTAGTGCTATAACCAGTTCAATTTTAATGCGATATCTTTTTATCTTTTACATCTTTGAGTTTTCGAAATGTTAATTAGGTGTTGTAACAATGACCACTGAAAATTTTAAAATGTGATGAATAAATAGACTCACTGTACCTGCACTGCACTACCACACACAACTTAAAATTCAATACAATGTTTCAATCGGCGAGAGAAGATAAATGCATTAACGTCCTTCTGAACGTATATTATGTTGTCTTCGAGATACAAGGTTTATGGTACAGAGTAACATTGATGATTCATGGCGTCAAATGTAAACATATTGATGATTCTGATTAATAAAGTAAGGGTTTATCAACAATACTGAAACAAATATGAAGTTACATTTGAGATACTATAGTTATGCCATAGAGTAGCATCAAAGATTAGTGGTTGCCAAATGTATATGTAACATACTAAAATTTCTGATTAGTAAGAGTAACTAGCATTAGAACTGAATTCATCCGAAATTAGAAATTCCACGGAACTAACATCACAATGCTGAAGAAATATGCAACATAAGGAGTTTACCATACACAGAGTTTTGAGAATGACGCTACGATATCAAGAATAATTACACTGTCTCTGTCTTAAATCACTAATTTGCATACTGAGCCATTTGTTTAACGTCACAGGTAGTTAAAGGTTTTTGTTGGTATGGGACATAAAGTCAGAGATTTCCCATATTAGGAATCATAATTAACTGCAGAATATCTTTGAGTATACTATTAGTAATCATTGGTCACAAGATGGATACATAAAACTAAACCATTGTCATAATATAACTGAGTTTCATACTCGAGGAATGATGGTGGGGGTAAATGAAGGCGTCCTGCATCGCCATCCTAGTCAAGGCCCTAATTGACGTAGTCTTTACTTTCCTCCGATCTGTTATGAAATGCCAAGTGTGCATCTAGGTCATATGGATGATTGATGAGTGTTTGTACAGTGTTAGCCTGCTCCTCTAGGGTAGGACCAAGGAGCCTGTGAATTTAATGCCCCATTGGATGGATGCATTACCATTATCACGTGTATATCTGGGTCATGTGGATGGCTGCGGTGAATGTTTGTAGAGTGTTGTGTTGGTTTCATGTTATGGATGAAAGGAAAGAAAAAACCTGGTGCCAGTACGTAGCCTACTCCTCTCAAATGGGATCGAGGGGGCCACGAAGTGGAATGTCCCCATTACATGGGTGGCTCATTATCAACAAATGTGTAGCTGGTTCGTATGGATGACTGATGAGTTTCATTAGGGAGTGTACAAAGCTGCGTTGGTTTTGTGTTATTATGGATGAAATAGATGAAAGGAAGGGAGAAACACTGTGGCCACAAATAGCCTGTCCTCCTGTCCTCTCGAATATTACTGAGCGGCCCGCAAAGCACAGAGTCCCCATCTGATGGCCGGATCGCCATCACCAGTGGCGCATGCCCTCACTCCATGAGCTACTGTGGGAAGGTCTGGAATTTAATCCAGGACATTTGCACAAAGTCTGATGATCAGGAACTTTATGCTGTCACCCCTTCTCCACTTTCCAGCTAAATCAAAGGGAAAGTTGCCAGAAGTGATCGGCATACCTAGGCGGTCACCCATTCAAGTGTCGGCCACGCCAGGCGTTGCTTAACTTCAGTGATCTGATGGGTACCAGTGTATTGAATGAGGCAAGGCCGGACGTGTATTGATATTGAAGTCGCGTAGTATCACAGAGACCTTACAACGGAGTGGCGCCTATTCGTCGTCACTGATTTGATCCAAATCTCTCGTATATGGGCTTGGCCACAAATGAAAGTGATTGAACTTGGAGTTCCAGATGGCCAAGCATTTAGAAGAAAAAAAATAGCATCTTTGGTGCGGGTCGTGAGAAACACAACTCCCTTATATTAACGTAGTTTGCAAGTTAAAGTACAGAACCGTAATCGGAGGGTCGTGGGATCACGTCCCTATGTGGAAACGTTTTTTATTTTTTTATTTTTCAATTTCTAAGTTATTTGCACTGCAGATAATCGGGAGGAATACTCGATACCTTGTGCTTACTAATATTTTCATACAAGAAATGAAACGGAAAGAAAAAAGAAAATTTGCTGAACAAGTATGTGGCAAAATACAGGAATGTTATTATTACTTCATCAAAATCTGAGAAACTTACAACTTTGTACAAAATTTTTTGACTGATGCAATGAAGCCTTGCGTGCAGGAGAACATATTTCTTCTGTTTAATGACTCGTGGGAAGAGCAAACAAATCTACTATTGTATGACAAGATATTTCAAGATGAAGAATTGCCATCATGTAGCAGTGAAGCGATTTCCTCACTCCCAAAATACACTCAAGCGCAACTCTGCGATGTCCAGTGTTATCATCAGGTAAAAAATTTGATCTAAAAGCTTGACAACCGCTCAGACTTCATCGAGAGAGAAATAAATCATATCTCGAGAAGACTGCATCAGGACAAATCCTTTGCCAAAATTTAGTGAAATGATGCCTTAAGCGTGCTGCCACACTGTACGACGAGAGATAACCTTTTATAATTGTGAAGCAAATTTGTTTTTCTATAGAAACTATGTAATTGTAAAGGAAAGAAGGAAGGGAGATTGGGTTTAACGTCCGGTCGACATCGAGATCATTAGAGAGGGAGCACAAGCTCGGATAATGTCGAGGATGGGGAAGGAAATCGGACGTAACCTTTCAAAGGAACCATCCAGGCGTTTTTCTGAAGCAATTTAGGGATATCACGGACAACCTAAACCTGGAGAGCCGGGCTCGGGTTTGAACCATGGTCCGCTGAATGCGAGTCTAGTGTGCTACGCAGAGCGCCACATCACTCGGTAATTGTAAAATTGCGGAGTTTATGACGTATGCAAAATGCCAAGAAAATTACTACTTATCTTGTTTCCATAATGCATATCACCCAAGCATGTGTATAATTATCAGCTGTAAAATTATAAAAGTATGTAATTTATACAAGAAGTTCTCGTTTACGCCTTACAATCCCTTCCTGGATATTTATTTGCAATCCAGAGTTTTCATTGACCTTTCCTTTTCATGCTTTTTATGAAGATATTAATAAATACGGTGTACTGAGCATCATTTCGGATGCTTTGCAGTGTAGGTAACATAAACATAAAAACTGAAAAAATAAGAATGTAATTCCGCATATGGACTCCAACTAACGACCCTCTGATTATCAATCCGTGCTGTGTCCTCTGCGCCTGGAAAGTAAGAAAATTCGTGCCTCGTACGACTCGCGACAGAAATTTTTTTTCTTTTTTACAGAATCGTGCGGTAGCGTACTCGCTTCCCACGCCCGGGTTCCCGGGTTCGGTTCCCGGCGGGGTCAGGGATTTACTCCGCCTCGTGATGACTGGATGTTGTGTGATGTCCTTAGGTTAGTTAGGTATAAGTAGTTCTAAGTTCTAGGGGACTCATGACCATAGATGTTAAGTCCCATAGTGCTCAGAGCTATTTGAATCATTAATCCAACGTTTATTATAACATATTATTTAATGTGAACTACAAAACATTTTGTCTATTTTTACTTGTTGAGTGTACGTCGCCGAGATCTGGCTAACGTTGGCGGTTATACTCGGCACGAGTTCTTCACATTGCCAGACACACTAAGCCAGCTGGTCGGCGGGCATCCACCTCAAGAAGCTCTAACTGTACCACATCTGCTGTTTCCGTTTTGATCTTGTCATGGAGTAAATGAATCAATAATTCATGACACGTATGTCCTTAGAAAACGTTCTGAGTCCTCTCTTAGCCACTTTAGAATCAAGTTCATTTAATGTAATGACTTAAGAGATTGTACAAGGTCCGGCAGAAAAACCTCCCCTTTAAGGAAAGCTAATAAAAACAAAACCAAATAAGGTAGAACAATTTTATTTATACTAAATAAAAGTACATATTATGCCATTTTAGAAAATACTCTTATGGTCTTACTTTTTAAATAAAACATCCCTTAAATGGCTTCCTGCACTGTCGACACACTGTTTGAGTCTTTCCCTGAAGTTATTCATTACTCTTTGAGTCATTTCAGGTGGAATAGCTTCAACCTCTTGTGTAATTGCTTCTTTCAGGGCTCGTAAAGATTGTGGACGTTGTTCATAAACTTTTGCTTTTAAATAGCCCCAAAGAAAGAAATCACAGGGCGTTAAGTCCGGCGATCGTGGGGGCCAGCCAATGTCTCCACGCAACGAGATCACATGTCCAGGAAACATTTCCTTCACCAATGCCAGTGACTGCCGCGCTGTATGGGCAGTAGCACCATCTTGCTGGAACCACACGTTCTCTATTTCACCAAAAAGCTCCCTTAGTTGCGGTTGGAGAAAGTCGCGGAGCATGGCACAATAGCGTTCACTGTTGACGGTTAAATTCCTGTCATTTTCTTCGAAAAAGTAAGGACCGATCACTCCGGAATTGTAAACAGCACACCATACTGTTACTTTAGGGCTATGAAGTGGTCGTTGATGAAGTTCTTGGGGATTGTGTTCACACCAGTACCTGCAATTTTGGCTGTTCACTGTTCCGGCAAGGTGAAAGTGTGCTTCATCAGAAAAAATCACAATATCGTTGGGACGAATGTTCCGAAGAAGGTCTTGGCACAAACTTACACGGGCACCACAGTCTCGTTCACTCAGTTCCTGCGTAGTTACAATTTTGTAAGGATGCATTTTAAGATCTCGATGCAAGATTCTTCTCACACTTCGATCAGATATCCGTAATGCTGCCGCATGCTTTTTAGCGGATCGTCGAGGAGATTGTTGAACTGAAGCTCTAACTGCATCAACATTTCCGGGGCCTGTTGCAGTCCGTGGTCGTCCAGGTGGTTTCCTTTTTAATGCGGAACCTGTCTCACGAAAGTTAGCAACCCATGAATAAATTGTTTTCTTATCGGGAACAGGGTCCCGTCGTCCGAGCGCAAAGCGAACGCGAAAAGCACGTTGAGTATTAATAGGCGAATCGCCATTTTGAATAAAATCTTCCACTACGAAGGCACGATGTTCACCAGACCACGCCATGGCGTACACTGAAAACGGCACGTAGGCAGCTACTTAATGACGCGCCCCCCACCACTCTGCTCCTTCTACTGTCCGCTGCACGTTACTTTGTAATCGGGGAGTTTTTTTATGCCGGACCCTGTATTAAGTGACGTACGATTGTATATCGTTGGTGGAAATAAACGTGTGAAATTGTGTTCTGATAAATAATTATTGATGCGTAAATCACGGAAATCAGAGCCTTTTCGCAATTAATTGTGAAGAATGCTCAAAATTTTATACTGGAAAAACAGGAAGTAAAGTCAGCACACAGTTTAGAGAACGCACGACAATAAGCTACAATGGCCCATCCACCTATGCTGCACGCTTTAAAGACATCAACCGTAACATGGTATAATAAACTATTTACGAATCGTCCATAAAGTAAGTTATAATCCTCCTAGCATATACTGTGATAGAACCTGTTCCTACGTTACATTCCCAAGCGATAATAATGCATCCCGTGTCCAATGCTTCCGTTTTAGATACTTGGAAATGGCCTAAGGCCCAAAGCGTTCATTCATACATCAAATAAATAGAATATCAGCTGAAAATATAACTAAATCATTTAACAAATATTTATTGAATGATGCCTACGACTTTGTGTATCAAAGAAGAAGAGTACTTCAGTCGTGCCTGTTACTGTATGTTAATCAACTGCATAAATACGTATGAAAAAGTTTTTAAATCTTGAACAGTGCTAAAAGAAAAAAGTACATCAATGGATTTTTAATACCTGAACTGTGTAAATTTATAAGGATAGGAAAGGATTACAAACTGTGTATTGATGAAAAGTACACATTCCAATTACCTGAGAAGTAATCCTGTTGTATATTAATCCTGAAAAGCATTACTTTCAAATATAATTTCCAGCGCAGAGACCAACGATTGACCGTTTTAACGGTGTCGTTGAAGAGCGTCGCTTGCTGACTGCTACTACAACTTCTGAAAGTGACCATTGAAAATAATTTTCCTCTCTCTACCACATTCTTCCTCAAATAGGCAAACTTGCAGATATTTACGAAATTAACGACATGAAGTTAAACTGAATCAAGTATTATGCGAAGTTTTTGGGTTACGGGACAAGAGACGATCAGATCATCATCATCAACTATATCCCTTATCAGCGTTTCATATTGGAAAGTCGACCGTTTCACCACACACCATAACACAAGCTTTCATAATTTATTGTTCTTTGGCACTCAAGAAGTAAAATAGGTACTCCCTGATAATGTGTTGTCCATTAAGAATAGTATGCACACAAGATAAAATCATTGTTGTTGGAAATCATAATCAGTTAAGTGACGCTTGTAAAATTTATCAGTTTGAATCAGGTGACAGATCATCAGCTGCAGACGCGTGCAATTATTGTTGTGAAATCTGAATTCTGCTTGAGGACAACATTTTTCGTAATAGAACCATTTTACCTTGATGCCCAGCATCCACAACTCTCTTTTATTAGCGCAATTTCAAACTGTACTCCCATGGTACATAGTCTTTGAGTAAACAGTTGAACAATCATTTCCTTCTGTCAGCAAGGCTAAGCTTTCTTATGAGAAATTAGAATCATTTACTTGTCTGATCAAAATTAGGAATGGATTCAGGTACAGCCATACTGCGTAAAACTAAATCGAAAATTTGGAAATGAAGTTCAGAATAATTAAGTTCAGAACACTGAACATTTAATACAAGACGTTACAGCTGTTGAAACGTATTGTCTGAATACGGCCTAAGCACTGTAAATTTCTTACCTGCAGGTGATGAGTCCGATGACGGTAGCTTACAGCATATACGATTAGTACAACGTAAACAATATTTACTTACTGTGAACTCCATTTATCTGCATCATGTGACCATACTCCAGCAGAACAAGTCAAAAGCTTATCTTTCGTATTAGTTGATCATTAGGCATATCGATTAGAGCCGAAATATCAAGTTCAAGGTTCATCTCGTAACAAATGAGCTCTCTGTCACTAACAGTAAATCTAACAATGAAGTCTTTGCTCTCATTTGTACGACCGCTCAACGAAACCTCTTTGGTTTTAAGCTTTACCCAAAATGCTTCATGCCATGTCCCATAGCAGAAACCTTTAGACATGATTCCAGATGTTTAGAACATCTCATGTTATATTTATCCTTCACTTTCTCCTGAAAATATGATGTGAGACTAACAGAAAGGTTCACAATATTCACAGAAATATGAATAATGATGTTATTATGTGTAATATACGAATTATGAGAAAATGTAGTTGATTTGTCCATACCTACTTAGTGCTGTTAAACTTTCTGAATTTCATACAACGTAATCATGTTAAAAAAACAATTATTATTATAAACAAAAAAAAAATTACATACACTCAATCATAGTAGTACACTGTGTCGTCACAGAATGAATTTTTGCGTTCCTTCCACTTTTAGGTGAAGGTGCAGCGGTGTTCCAGTGAAGAGTAAACCAATATCGTCTCTGGCCAAAGACATCCGTAGACAAACAATTTGTCAAAATTCACGTGTTGCTGTTGTCAAATTATGTGGCAGCGCACTACTTTGTTTGAAGAACAGACTGTGTGTGCAAAACAGGCTTCAACCAGAATTGCTCTCAAACATGCGAAACAAGTTTGACTGCTTATGCATGCGTATGCCCAACAATAAACAGGTGCTTGCCAAACTGTTACCTCTGAGGCTGAGATATCTGGAAACTGAAGCAGATTTCGAAGATTTGAAGTTTTTATCTTGCATTGTACCTTGTTCATTGTCCACTAGTGACAAAATACTCTGCGACTAGATACGCAAAGCGTGACAATTGCTTTAAAAGTAAAGTTAAATTTGACAAATTTAGTTGGTACATCGGGGCACTTCTTTGACAAACGAATGGATGTTGTTGTGGTCTTCAGCCCAGAGACTGGTTTGATGCAGCTCTCCATGCTACTATATCCTGTGCAAGCTTCTTCATCTCCCAGTACCTGCTGCAACCTACATCCTTCTGAATCTGTTTAGTGTTTTCATCTCTTGGTCTCCCTCTACGATTTTTACCCTCCACACTGCCCTCCAATACTAAATTGGTGATCCCAGAATATGTCCTACTAACCGATCCCTTCTTCTAGTCAAGTTGTCCCACAAATTTCTCTTCTTCCTATTCTGTTCAGTACCTCCTCATTAGTTATGTGATCTACCCATCTAATCTTCAGCATTCTTCTGTAGCACCACATTTCGAAAGCTTCTATTCTCTTCTTGTCTAAACTATTTATCGTCCACGCTTTACTTCCATACATGGCTACACTCCGTACAAATACTTTCAGAAACGAATTCCTGACACTAAAATCTAAACTCGATGTTAACAAATTTCTCTTCTTCAGAAACACTTTCCTTGCCATTCCCAGTCTACATTTTATATCCTCTGTACTTCGACCATGGTGAGTTATTTTGCTCCCCAAATAGCAAAACTCATTTACTACTTTAAGCGTCTCATTTCCTAATCTAATTCCCTCAGCATCACCCGATTTAATTCGACTAAATTCCATTATCCTCGTTTTGCTTTTGTTGATATTCATCTTATATCCTCCTTTCAAGACACTGTCCATTCCGTTCAGCTGCTTTTCAGGTCCTTTGCTGTTTGACAGAATTACAATGTCATCGGCAAACCTCAAAGTTTTTATTTCTTCTCCATGGATTTTAATTCCTACTCCGAATTTTTTTGTTTCCTTTACTGCTTGCTCAATATATAGATTGAATAACATCGAGGATAGGTTACAACCCTGTCTCACTCCCTTCCCAACCACTGCTTCCCTTTCATGCCCCTCGACTCTTATAACTGCCATCTGGTTTCTGTACAAATTGTAAATTCTGCAGAATTTGTAAATAGTCTTTCGCTCCCTGTATTTTACCCCAGCCGCCTTCAGAATATGAAAAATTATTCCAATCAACTTTGTCAAAATCTTTCTTTAAGTCTACAAATGCTAGAAACGTAGGCTTGCCTTTCCTTAATCTATTCTCTAAGATATGTCGTAGGGTCACTGCTGCCTCACGTGTTCCAACATTTCTACGGAATCCAAACTAATCTTCCCCGAGGTAGGCTTCTACCAGTATTTCCATTCGTCTGTAAAGAATTCGAGTTAGTATTTTGCAGCCGTGACTTATTAAACTGATAGTTCGGTAATTTTCACATCTGCCAGCACCTGCTTTCTTTGGAATTGGAATTATTATATTCTTCTTGAGGTCTGAGGGCATTTCGCGTGTCTCATACATCTTGCTCACCAGATGGTAGAGTTTTGTCAGGGCTGGCTCTCCCAAGGCTGTCAGTAGTTCTAATAGAATGTTGTCTACTCCCGGGGCCTTGTTTCGACTTAGGTCTTTCAGTGCTCTGTCAAACTGTTCACGCAGTATTATATCTCCCATTTCATCTTCTTCTACCTCCTATTCCATTTCCATAATATTGTTCTCAAGAACATCGCCCTTGTATGGACCCTCTATATACTCCTTCCACCTTTCTGCTTTCCCTTCTTTGAGTAGAACTGGGTTTCCATATGAGCTCATGATATTCGTACAAACGAATGGAAAGGAGACAGATAATTTGACAAACGAGTTTGATCGTTCACAGTGCCCTTAACACTTGTATTTGAGTGCATACAAAGATGAGAGGTGTGAATGGTCACAGGCTTGACTGATTGGCACGAGAACATGGTGGAAAATCTTAAATGGTAGACACTTGAAGAAAGACACTGTACATTTTGCGACAGCATGGTTATAAAACTCCACGAACTGTCCGTCAGGACAGCAATGCGAATGTTCATCAAGTCTGTGACTGGAGCGATAAGAAACCGTACTATATTTTACAATAAAAAGTTATTTTATCCATGGTGATCTTGGAAAACCACGTGAATTACTAAAGAAGACACTGAAACCATCTACAGTTTTTGTATGAATGATGTATTTCACCGAAAATGGATTTAGGCCTCGGTCCAACTTCAGACGGCCGCGAGGGTTCTTCGTACAAATTTCACATTTTTATCATGTAATGACATTGGATATGCATGATTTTCTTGTTTACTGAAACTTTTTACATTGTGTACAATGTCTTCACATTTTACTCGTTTTAGGAGAAGTTTTGCTTTATGCACTACGGCATAGAGATCATAGATAACGTGGTGAACATGATTCTAGACTAAAAACAAGACGGTGGACACAGTTGTTTACATCGGACGCCACGGTAGCCAGTGATTTAATTAGCTGTAACGAAGAACAATATGGAACATTAATGAATACTTCCATAGCTATGGTGTATTTTACCGCAAAATCTTTAATGTAAAAGATTTTGTAAACAAGAAAATTATATTCTGTTACTATTACAGGACAAAAACGTGAATGTTGTACGATGAATCCTCGCTGCCATCTTACAATGGGTCCAGACTCTAATCTAGCTACATTGAAATAAATAATTCATTTGAAAAGTTTTGCTGGCTACTTTTTTCTTTTCGCTTCGTAGATATTTATCTCTTCTGTCGTACACTTCATAGTAATTCAATGAATAAAGATCCAGATTCCACAGCTGCAAAAATACTCCTATTTCCTCCAGGCTATGATATCGAAGCACCCATCTGCATCTGTCCTGCTCTCCTAACTCCCCATTTCATTTGTTTCACTCATGCATGCAGTTATAATCTCGTTATTCAACTTTATCATCGGATTTCCTGTGAATGACTATCATGTTCACAAATGTAAGCACAAAAAATTGCGTAGCGTGTGATCATCATTTCATAAGAAAAATAAATATACAAACACACAAAACTGGAAAAGGTCAAATGTCTATATTTATAAGGATATGGTGTCTGTCCACCCCCATGAACCATGGACCTTGCCGTTGGTGGGGAGGCTTGCGTGGCTCAGCGATACAGATAGCCGTACCGTAGGTGCAACCACAACGGAGGGGTATCTGTTGAGAGGCCAGACAAACGTGTGGTTCCTGAAGAGGGGCAGTAGCCTTTTCAGTAGTTGCAAGGGCAACAGTCTGGATGATTGACTGATCTGGCCTTGTAACAATAACCAAAACGACCTTGCTGTGCTGGTACTGCGAACGGCTGAAAGCAAGGGGAAACTACAGCCGTAATTTTTCCCGAGGGCATGCAGCTTTACTGTATGATTACATGATGATGGCGTCCTCTTGGGTAAAATATTCCGGAGGTAAAATAGTCCCCCATTCGGATCTCCGGGCGGGGACTACTCAAGAGGATGTCGTTATCAGGAGAAAGAAAACTGGCGTTCTACGGATCGGAGCGTGGAATGTCAGATCCCTTAATCGGGCAGGTAGGTTAGAAAATTTAAAAAGGGAAATGGATAGGTTGAAGTTAGATATAGTGGGAATTAGTGAAGTTCGGTGACAGGAGGAACAAGACTTCTGGTCAGGTGACTACAGGGTTATAAACACAAAATCAAATAGGGGTAATTGAGGAGTAGGTTTAATAATGAATAGGAAAATAGGAATGCGGGTAAACTACTACGAACAGCATAGTGAACGCATTATTGTGGCCAAGATAGATACGAAGCCCACACCTACTACAGTAGTACAAGTTTATATGCCAACTAGCTCTGCAGAAGACGAAGAAATTGAAGAACTGTATGATGAAATAAAAGAAATTATTCAGGTTGTGAAGGGAGACGAAAATTTAATAGTCATGGGTGACTGGAATTCGAGTGTAGGAAAAGGGAGAGAAGGAAACATAGTAGGTGAATATGGATTGAGGCTAAGAAATGAAAGAGGAAGCCGCCTGGTAGAATTTTGCACAGAGCACAACATAATCATAACTAACACTTGGTTTAAGAATCATGAAAGAAGGTTGTACACATGGAAGAACCCTGGAGATACTAAAAGGTATCAGATAGATTATATAATGGTAAGACAGAGATTTAGGAACCAGGTTTTAAATTGTAAGACATTTCCAGGGGCAGATGTGGACTCTGACCACAATCTATTGGTTATGAACTGTAGACTAAAACTGAAGAAACTGCAAAAAGGTGGGCATTTAAGGAGATGGGACCTGGATAAACTAAAAGAACCAGAGGTTGTACAGAGATTCAGGGAGAGCATAAGGGAGCAATTGACAGGAATGGGGGAAATAAATGCAATAGAAGAAGAATGGGTAGCTTTGAGGGATGAAGTAGTGAAGGCAGCAGAGGATCAAGTAGGTAAAAAGACGAGGGCTAGTAGAAATCCTTGGGTAACAGAAGAAATATTGAATTTAATTGATGAAAGGAGAAAATATAAAAATGCAGTAAATGAAGCAGGCAAAAAGGAATACAAACGTCTCAAAAATGAGATCGACAGGAAGTGCAAAATGGCTAAGCAGGGATGGCTAGAGGACAAATGTAAGGATGTAGAGACCTACCTCACTAGGGGTAAGATAGACACTGCCTACAGGAAAATTAAAGAGATCTTTGGAGATGAGAGAACGACTTGTATGAACATCAAGAGCTCAGATGGAAACCCAGTTCTAAGCAAAGAAGGGAAAGCAGAAAGGTGGAAGGAGTATGTAGAGGGTCTACACAAGGGCGATGTACTTGAGGACAATATTATGGAAATTGGAGAGGATGTAGATGAAGATGAAATGGGAGATATGACACTGCGTGAAGAGTTTGACAGAGCACTGAAAGACCTGAGTCGAAACAAGGCCCCCGGAGTAGACAATATTCCATTGGAACTACTGACGGCCTTGGGAGAGCCAGTCCTGACAAAACTCTACCATCTGGTGAGCAAGATGTATGAAACAGGCGAAATACCCTCAGACTTCAACAAGAATATAATAATTCCAATCCTAAAGAAAGCAGGTGTTGACAGATGAGAAAATTACCGAACTATCAGTTTAATAAGTCACAGCTGCAAAATACTAACACAAATTCTTTGCGGACGAATGGAAAAACTAGTAGAAGCCAACCTCGGGGTAGATCAGTTTGGATTCGGTAGAAACACAGGAACACGTGACGCAATACTGACCTTACGACTTATCCTAGAAGAAAGATTAAGGAAAGGCAAACCTACGTTTCTAGCATTTGTAGACTTAGAGAAAGCTTTTGACAATGTTGACCGGAATACTCTCTTTCAAATTCTAAAGGTGGCAGGCGTAAAATACAGGGAGCGAAAGGCTATTTACAATTTGTACAGAAACCAGATGGCAGTTATAAGAGTCGAGGGACATGAAAGGGAAGCATTGGTTGGGAAGGGAGTAAGACAGGGTTGTAGCCTCTCCCCGATGTTGTTCAATCTGTATATTGAGCAAGCAGTAAAGGAAACAAAAGAAAAATTCGGAGTAGGTATTAAAATTCATGGAGAAGAAAAAAAAACTTTGAGGTTTGCCGATGACATTGTAATTATGTCAGAGACAGCAAAGTACTTGGAAGAGCAGTTGAATGGAATGGACATTGTCTTGAAAGCAGGATATAAGATGAATATCAACAAAAGCAAAACAAGGATAATGGAATGTGGTCTAATTAAGTCGGGTGATGCTGAGGGAATTAGATTAGGGAATGAAACACTTAAAGTAGTAAAGGAGTGTTGCCATTTGGGGAGCAAAATAACTGATGATGGTCGAAGTAGAGAGGATATTAAATGTAGGCTGGCAATGGCAAGGAAAGCGTTTCTGAAGAAGAGAAATTTGTTAACATCCAGTATTGATTTAAGTGTCAGGAAGTCATTTCTGAAAGTATTCGTATGGAGTGTAGCCATGTATGGAAGTGAAACATGGACGATAAATAGTTTGGACAAGAAGAGATTAGAAGCTTTCGAAATGTGGTGCTACAGAAGAATGCTGAAGATTAGATGGGTAGATCACATAACTAATGAGGAGGTATTGAATAGGATTGGGGAGAAGAGAAGTTTGTTGCACAGCTTGACCAGAAGAAGAGATCGGTTGGTAGGACATGTTCTGAGGCATCAAGGGATCACCAATTTAGTATTGGAGGGCAGCGTGGAGGGTAAAAATCGTAGAGGGAGACCAAGAGATGAATACACTAAGCAGATTCAGATGGATGTAGGTTGCAGTAGGTACTGGGAGATGAAGAAGCTTGCACAGGATAGAGTAGCATGGAGAGCTGCATCAAACCCGTCTCAGGACTGAAGGGCACAACAACACATGGTGTCTGTTCTTTCGGATATGTCATATGTCTTCCGCGAGTAATGAGTGTGTTGGGGTGGGACACTACGAATGTAGTGTGTGGACATGCAAGGTGAGAATGTGGGTCTCGCGGGAGGCGTGCGCGAGATAGTCCCTGTAGTCGCACTATCCTCTGTGCCTTCGGTGGCTCAGATGGACGCCGGCACGGTCGCTCAGCGTGTTCGGTCAGAGAGCTGGTTGGCCTCTGTAATAAAAAACTGAGTGGAAGGATCAACAAACGAACTTTAACGGATGTCATGTGACGTCCGCAACGGCCAAACACAAAAAAACAGAACAAAAAAAATAAAAAATAAAAAAAATAGGGCGTCTGCCATGTAAGAAGGAGATCCCGGGTTCGAGTCCCGGTCGGGGCACACATTTTCACCTGTGCCCGTTGATATATATCAACGCCCGTCAGCAGCTGAAGGTATTAATATAATTCTAATTTCGTCAAGATTTATGGTTTCAGCACAGATCGGTTTGATATCATGTGAGCCATACAGTGTTTATTTATGTCGCACTTATTTTCGCTGATGATCTTCATGGTGAACACCAGAAGCAATTTTCAGGCTATATGCGATACCCATACCCATAATACCAGATACAAAACAGTTTTAACTGGGAGCTGCATACACCATTTATTTCGATTTTAAATATTTCTAAGACATCATTTGATGTTAAAGCTAATCTTTAGATAGTAGCAGCTGCAAACTGGTTTGAAGTGGTTCTTTTCGCACTAGCAACATTGCTGGGACACTTCATGCCCAGTATAAGGTTCCTATAAGCATCTCTTTCCACATTTTCTTTTTTTATGAAGTTATTTTATGGCGATAAAGGTGCTACTGTTACAGAAATAATAAAAAATAATAAGAACAACAGATCTAATAATTACAAAAAATTTATAGATTCAGGAGGCGAGTGATGGGTTATTTTTGTTTTGTCACTTATATCTGAGGAAAATGACAGAAAAAAGTCATCTAAAGAAGAGGTATTTAGGATACTTTATTGGGAAGATGAAAGTAATACTGAGGGAGGAAACGAATAAGGACGCAATACAACATCGAATTTGAGTGCAATAATGATGACCACGTTGAAAAAGATGTTATAGTCCACGATGAAGTGGTACTTTGAGAAAAGAACCTCAAGCTACACTCCTCTAAATCACCCCAAAGGAGAATACTGCTGGAGCAGGATGCTTTCGTGTTTGTTCTATAATAAACGACAGAAACGTAACGGTTAAGTGCGGAAAAGAAACAGATGTGTTTGCAACAGTCAAAAGTCTTTGAAATGACGGTATGTAAATGATGTGAAGACTGATTTCACTATTCTTTGGATTGTCGATAATAATCTGATAGCAATAAAACGTAAATTTGCACTACTGTAATTGTCATTTTAATTATTTTGATAACTAACCTTTTCTCTGCGTCCACCTGTGGGTTTGATACATATACTGAACACTCCTCCTCACCCTCGCTTTGTCCACCTCTTCCTCCCTTTGTCTATCCACCTCATCCTCCTACAAAAAAATGCTTCAAATGGCTCTGAGCACTATGGTACTTAACATCTGAGGTCATCCGTCCCCTAGAACTTAGAACTACTTAAACCTAACTAACCTAAGGACATCACACACATCCATGCCCGAGGCAGGATTCGAACCTGCGACCGTAGCGGTCTCGCGGTTCCAAACTGCAGCGCCTAGAACCGCTCGGCCACACCGGCCGGCCATCCTCCTACCACTATGTGTCTAACTCGTTCCCCACAGTCTCTCCATCTCCTCCTCCCCTCACTTTCTCCGTTTTCTCCATCCCTCTTTCTGACTGTATGAACATATCTTCGTCCTCCCTCCATTTGAACATGCCCTCCCCCCTCACTTTTTCCATCTCTGCCTCCCTGTCCTTCTTTTCCAAGTGCCCACCGACATTCTACACTTTCCACCTGCTAAGAAGAGTAAGCATGGGAGACATATACCTTATCAACACCCGGAATCACGGTATGGGGATCTATTGTGCGTGATATCAGCACTTACTAGGTAGTTAGTTGCTGATGAAATCTCTAGTGCTCACCAGTACGTGGCAAGAATGCACTCTGCGGGCTAGGGTGCCAAATGGCACATTCCAGCAGAATAAAGCAGGAACCCATACTACAGTTCGCACCAGAATTGTTTTGAGAAATATACAGGGTCTTGAGTAGTCTGTCTAGTCCTTTAATTTGTCACTCATAAGCATGTCTGTGATGCGAGAGGAAGACATATGTTTCCATACTACGAGGTGAACGAAGAGGTTCATAACTTTCTGAACAGCATGGCGGCGAGCTGGTATGACATGGAGATACAAAAACTGCCACAGTGTCTACAAAAATGCATCGACAGAAATAGCGATTATGTCGACAAATAGCTAAATGTTCAAGCTGTAAACTGATGTGAACCATTGTAGAAATAAACAGGCCTATGTACTTATTAAAAAATAGGAGACCATACTTTTGGGATTACTCTCGTAGCTTGCAGCAAGCTGGCTTCATGAACTGACACAATAAGTGTTTCGGGCATGACAAGAAATTTCTCAACATGACATTTGGAGGCTGATGTCACAATGAATGCAAAGCTGTATTTCTGCTGTTAGGGTTCAGATCTCACACTGACGTTAATAGTGGACATTAGTTTCAAATGGATTGAAAACTTCATAATTTGAACCCATTATGTGATGAACAGTTGCACAACATATGATAAACATGGTACTGCTGCTACATAGTGTCCTACTTTTTACTTCCATCAGTATAGTACGACGAGAAAAAATCCCCTTTAGCTGTTGTAAGGTAACACCAGTTGCAACTTATAACAGTTGTGACTGTTTTAATACGTTGCTTCCTCTCTGTAGAAAGTACATTAAGACCATTAAGCTCATCTCTGATATTCAGAATTACTCTTAGATCTAACGTCTCTTTCTAATCATTACTTCAAGCGCACCACAATACACTGCTTGACAATTGCTAAGGAACATTTTTGGACAGGAAGAATTACAGGCAATGATGGATGTCTTGAAATATAGTACATACCTATCAGAGGTGGAGCGGTGTATTTACACCCAAAACAGTACAGATTTCACCAGATGCGAAAGCAGTATAAGTAACATAAAATGACTTTCATGTTTGTTACAGGCTAGACTCCCGCATAAAGGTAGGTATCGTACGCTAAGTAAGAAATATGCGCTCCTCGGACACTAATGCACATTTTGCACTTATTATTCATGTAGTCTATCAAACTGATGAGGCGTCCACGGGGGAAATTTTCCCATTCTCAAGGCGGTATTCAGTTTTTGCACGGTTTGGGGAGGGGATGTTTGTTGAGAAACACGTCTCCAAAGAGAATCCCGGGGAACAGGCAGGCCATTCCGTACATTCAATATCTTCTCAGTGTGTCCGACTCTTTTGCGGTTCTATATGGGAGGGCATCGTCGTCTATAAATAGGGAGTCGGGGTCTATTGGACCTCTCAACAGATGTCCCTGCAGTACCTCTGTGTTGTAATGGTACTTCGCCCAAAGATATCCAACGATGTTCGACCATTTTCCGTAATGCCCGCCCACACAACGACTAGGCGATACCGATGACGATCATGAACATTCTGCGGTGTGTAACGTGTTCCCCCCCCCCCCTCCCTCCCCCCCTCTCTCTCTCTCCCTCTCTTCACACAAACTGCCACACCACACAACTTACCGCACTGGAGTGGATTCGTTATCATTGGAGAGCATCACCCTGGACCATTGTTGTTGATCCCAACCAACATGCTCCTTACACTCTTTCTCGATATGGCAAGGTTGAAGTGGGACGCATTTAACAAGCTTCGATATGCGAACCAACCTAATTGCCACGAAATGGTCCTGGCAGAGACATGTGTACCCGCAGCGCTTGCAGTGTCTGAACCGATCTGTCTAGGAGTGAGATGTCTGTTTCTTTTAGCCACTCGCGCTACGTATCGATCGTTTTGGGTGAGATGGTCCGCCGGCCGGAGTGGCCGTGCCGTTCTATGCGCTACAGTCTGGAGCCGAGCGACCGCTACGGTCGGAGGTTCGAATCCTGCCTCGGGCATGGGTGTGTGTGATGTCCTTAGGTTAGTTAGGTTTGATTTCTAAGTTCTAGGCGACTGATGACCTCAGACGTTAAGTCGCATAGTACTCAGAGCCATTTTTGAGATGGTCCGTCCACAACCAGTGGCACGGTTTCGAGTAGAATTTGCGCTTTCAGTGGACGATTTTAATCACGAGATGAGACTTTTGGAGACACCCATTACTCTGGCCACAGTAGTGACACTGACCAGCTTCGAGCCGTCCAGCTGATCATCCACGATCGTAAGCATTCCAGCGATGTCCTGCAGACGTGCTGCCGTGCCAGGCCTTCTGCAGCTAAGCCCTCTGCATTTCCTTTTACTATCACTGGCCGAGCGTTCTGTAGCAGTGTTCGATTATTTCCAAGCAATTCGCAGTTATTTCTAGGCATGTGTCAATTGTTCCCTAGCATTTGTCGAACAGAGTTTTGTTTTACCAGTTCAGCGTTACACACGAAGAGATTTAATTCGTTCTTTATTCCTTTTCATATAAGCTCAATGTTTTAGCTACAGTGTGTGGGACACTAAACACAGTGTGCGTGTTTATTTTAGGTAAAATGTTAACGCGTACTGGAAGCGGATTTTTGGCTGTTGCTCTGTCAGATATTTGAGCTCCCACATTATTTAACAGTTTTACATGCACGATTGCACGCATACGGTGGCAGATGTCATGTTTGAAGTATCACCGCCACTCGGTGGTCTTGTATAATGAAACAACACACGCGTGACACATTTACGCAGCTGCCACTCACGCCCGCTTGTCACGACACGGTTTCACATTACCGTCCCATCGCATCTCAGCCACTTACCTCTTTCCTCTGCACTGCAGTGTGCGCTGTAATGTATTTCCGTTGTAGATTGGTACTGTGGGCTGCACAGGGTCTCGAACCCGGATCTGTGGCCTATCATTGTCCAACCGTGTACGAACCAGCACGCTTCTCGTACTGACGACAGACTTCAATTTACTGCATGTATTGCAACGTAACCTTCCAGTACTGGCGGTGGTATAAGTCTACCTAAGTAGGTAGATTACCGTCGCTTTGACATGTCCTACCGCTCCTGCAAGCTACCGTCTGTAGTAAATGGTTTCTTAAATTCGTGTGGTCCACGAAATTACTGGCCCCTGCGAGTTATTGCTGGGTATTAATAATTTCTATTGGAAGGTTTTAACCAACCGGTAGAAATTTGAACGCAACGGATAACGCATTTATTTTGAACCACTACAGAAGGCACCTATACAGGACTTAATAGGCATTATATAGCTTTTATTTGCTTTCATGACCCAGGATTCGACTGTGGTACTGACTGCCACCTATTCTTTATGATGGTAGGAGTAAATAATCAGTCGGGGGTAGAGATTAATTGATATTTATTCAGTACCGGTGGTATTTCAACAACTAGTCGTGTTTCTATTGCAATGTACATCATCAAAACCGGTCTCTAGTTAACATGGTTCAGTTTCGCCACGTCATTATGGAATGGGACAGAGGAGCGCAGACCTGGCTTCAATGTAATTCTACACAACCGCACAATTATACCTAAACCCTCGGTTATTACACTCAGTTACTATAGATTACTCAGAACAAGTTCCGCAAAGACAACACAAGCAGAACTAGGCCAGGGTGGAAGAGTATTTCGCAAATCTTTATCAAGTCAGTGGGAATTAAAATCCGATAATTTTCCTAGTGGCACGAGTATTTTACTTAACGCACAACATCGCCAACAAATCAAATCGTTATAGGGGGTGCACAAGAAATATCACTTCAATGCTGTTCAACCAACATGGCCAAGTTTCAGTAGCCAACAGAAACCCAGAAAAATATGGACACACACGATTATTCCTTCCCTATTTTACACTCGCTCACTATCGTATGATTATTCATCGTGTACAACATATTTTCAGATCGAAACTACAATTTATCAATGCGGCGGCTGCTCCAACCGACCACGTGGCGCGAAAGCAAGTTCACAAAGAAAACATATGGAAAATAAATAAAAATCCCCAAAATATTACTGTAAATGGAAGAGCAGATTAAAATACATTGAATGAGTGAATTTCCGTTAAGCACAGAGCAATGATGTGACCGTGAGCTTAAGGCACATGGTGCGTTGCCTGAACAAGGCACTAACGCAAGGTCTGCTGAAATTCGAGTAAATTAAGAAAATCAATTCCCTTATGGGGTTCGCCGGCCGGAGTGGCCGTGCGGTTCTAGGCGCTACAGTCTGGAGCCGCGCGACCGCTACGGTCGCAGGTTCGAATCCTGCCTCGGGCATGGATGTGTGTGTTGTCCTTAGGTTAGTTGGGTTCAAGTAATTCTAAGTTCTAGGGGACTGATGACCTCAGCAGTTAAGTCCCATAGTGCTCAGAGCCATTTGAACCATTTGAACCTTATGGGGTTCAGTAGTAATTTCGCGCCTGATTTCAACATCTGGACTTCATTACAGGGCAGATTTCAGGCAATATAATACCTATGTTAACATTACCAAAACGAGAGCTGCGTCTCCATGTCTGTCCAGCACCACGACCCAGGAACAGGTGCTCTTCTAACAGAATTCGCCTAACCGTTCCGCTTACAAACGTGGTGGGGGTGGCGCGCCAACGTGACAGAGCCAATACGCGCGCCTACGTGTCATCTTTGCCCTGACCTGCAAACTTGGTCTCTGCTAAACTTGTTCACGCTTGGGGGGTTGGTACTGCCCTACGCCAGAACGACCATTCGTGCAGTGTTACAATCTGTGCCTAAAGCTTTCTGCTAGTTCACACACTCACTCATTTATACCGTCCAGGCCGCACAAAGGAAAGGAAAACGGAAAACGTGGTACACAACAGAAAAAAATTCAATAAATAACACTGTTTAGCCCATTCTCTCCTTTTGGACACCAGCTGAGGTATTACCTGCAAGAGAAGAAACTCTTGCTAATAATTTCTGCGTGCTAGCAATTTAATAAAACATTGGAACGGTATAACAAGTTCCGTTTCAGTATTTCGCTTAATTTTGCAGTCGCAACAGCGAAAGACAGCAGTCTGTCCCACCACACACTTCCAATACTTGATGAAATATCATTTGTAAACTTAAGCGTAATGTGTAGTTGTGTCCTAGGGTGTACCTTGTGAATCTACGTGTCCACTTTGCGGTAATCCTTTAACACTAACAGGATCGTAGCGAACTTGTAGGTTATGGGCATCCGCCAAGGGCACTGGCACAGAAGGGACGGAAAAACGGACCGAGAAAAAAGACAAAGTGGGTTTAAAATTTTTTCCATCTTGACCCATCTGGCGTAACCGCACGCTGTTGACACACTGTCGTTTCTACAGTGTCATTTCGTCCAAGTAGTACCATGAACAAACGTCACTTAAAACTTTCGGGCTAATAGGCCGTCGTCGATGCATAAAACTTTCATCAAACGTTTCCTCTCCGACTGCGGGAGACATCCTCAGAGGTAAAGTGGTGAACTGCAACAAGAACTCGGGAGAGCGCCGCATATGTGGGCAGTGTAGAGGGCACCACAGTTACTCTATAACAATTTACACCTAAGCGAACGTAAGCGAACATTCAACAGCAAACGACAAATTTCTGTTGAGTAGCCTAAAGGTCAAAGGTTTTTTACCTTCAGGTGAACCAATTTTTGAAGCAAAATTGAACTTTAAAACCTGTGGCTTGGTTCATGCAGACGACGTTCGATACCCAAGTGCAACGAAACTTTCGAACACAGTACGAAAGGCAACCACCGTCTCGAACATCTATTCGGGATTGGCATACGTTGTTTATGAAAACAGACAGCATTCTGCATAAAAAAAGGAGCGGGTCGCCCATTTACTTCAGACGCCAACGCGTGCAAGGTACGGCGGGCGTTGTGAGTCCGACAAAATCGGTGCTTACGGCCGCCAGAGTGTTAGAAATGAGACGATCAGCAGTGGACAATGTATTGCATAAGACGTTACGGCTATATATCTGCAAGGTGCAACTGCTTCAGGCATTAAAGACTACGGACAAACCCCAGCGCGAACAGCTTGCAGTGGCTGTGCTAGGCAAGGTAGATGCAAACAATGAATGTTTTGAAAAAGTTTGTTTCGTTTGTTTCCCCGAAGAGGCACCGTTTCATGGATCCTGCAAACTGAATAGTCATAACGGTCGTATGTGGGACGCACTGCATCTTCATGCTACATGTCAAATGGAAAGATACAGTCCCAAGGTCAGTATTTGGTGCATTCAAGAAATCGTAATTGGACTTCGAAAATAATGAAAAGATAATGAAGAGGAGCAGCAGCCTTTCCAGTAGTTGCAGGGGCAACAGTCTGGATGACTGACTGACCTGGCCTTGTAACACTAACCAAAACGGCCTTGCTGTGCTGGTACTGCGAACGGATGAAAGCAAGGGGAAACTACGGCCATAATTTTTCCCGAGGGCATGCAGCTTTACTGTATGGTTAAATGATGATGGCGTCCTCTTGGGTAAAATATTCCGGAGGTAAAATAGTCCCCCATTCGGATCTCCGGGCGGGGACTACTCAAAAGGACGTCGTCATCAGGAGAAACAAAACTGGCGTTCTACGGATCGGAGCGTGCCTTAATCGGGCAGGTAGATTAGAAAATTTAAAAGGGAAATGGATAGGTTAAAGTTAGATATAGTGGGAATTAGTGAAGTTCGGTGGCAGGAGGAACAAGACTTCTGGTCAGGTGAATACAGGGTTATAAATACAAAATCAAATAGGGGTAATGCAGAAGTAGGATTAATAATGAATAAAAAAATAGGAGTGCGGGTAAGCTGCTACGAACAGCATAGTGAACGCATTATTGTGGCCAAGATAGACACGAAGCCCACGCCTACTACAGTAGTACAAGTTTATACGCCAACTAGCTCTGCAGATGACGAAAAATTGAAGAAATGTATGATGAAATCAAAGAAATTATTCAGATAGTGAAGGGAGACGAAAATTCAATAGTCATGAGTGACTGGAATTCGGTAGTAGGAAAAGGGAGAGAAGGAAACATAGTAGGTGAATTTGGACTGGGGCTAAGAAATGAAAGAGGAAGCCGTCTGGTAGAATTTTGCACAGAGCACAACTTAATCATAGCTAACACTTGGTTCAAGAATCATAAAAGAAGGCTGTATACATGGAAGAAGCCTGGAGTTACTGACAGGTTTCAGGTAGATTATATAATGGTAAGACAGAGATTTAGGAACCAGGTTTTAAATTGTAGGACATTTCCAGGGGCAGATGTGGACTCTGACCACAATCTATTGGTTATGAACTGTAGACTAAAACTGAAGAAACTGCAAAAAGGTAGGAATTTAAGGAGATGTCACCTGGATAAACTGACTAAACCAGACGTTGTACAGAGTTTCAGGGAGAGCATAAGGGAACAGTTGACAAGAATGGGGGAAAGAAATACAGTAGAAGAAGAATGGGTAGCTTTGAGGGATGAAGTAGTGAAGGCAGCAGAGGATCAAGTAGGTAAAAAGACGAGGGCTAGTAGAAATCCTTGGGTAACAGAAGAAATATTGAATTTAATTGATGAAAGGAGAAAATATAAAAATCCAGTAAATGAAGCAGGCAAAAAGGAATACAAACGTCTCAAAAATGAGATCGACAGGAAGTGCAAAATGGCTAAGCAGGGATGGCTAGAGGACAAATGTAACGATGTAGAGGCTTATCTGACTAGGGGTAAGATAGATACAGCCTACAGGAAAATTAAAGAGACCTTTGGAGAAAAGAGAACCACATGTATGAACATCAAGAGCTCAGATGGAAACCCAGTTCTAAGCAAAGAAGGGAAAGCAGAAAGGTGGAAGGAGTATATAGAGGATCTATACAAGGGCGATGTACTTGAGGACAATATCATGGAAATTGGAGAGGATGTAGATGAAGATGAAATAGGAGATATGATACTGTGTGAAGAGTTTGACAGAGCACTGAAAGACCTGAGTCGAAACAAGGTCCCGGGAGTAGACAACATTCCATTAGAACTACTGACAGCCTTGGGAGAGAAAGTCCTGACAAAACACTACCCTCTGGTGAGCAAAATGTATGAGACAGGAGAAATTTCCTCAGACTTCAAGAAGAATATAATAATTCCAATCCCAAAGAAAGCAGGTGTTGACAGATGTGAAAATTACCGAACAATCAGTTTAATAAGCCACAGCTGCAAAGTACTAACGTGAATTCTTTACAGACGAATGGAAAAACTAGTAGAAGGCGACCTCGGGGAAGATCAGTTTGGATTCCGTAGAAATATTGGAACACGTGAGGCAATACTGTCCCAACGACTTATCTTAGAAGCTAGATTAAGGAAAGGCAAACCTACGTTTCCAGCATTTGTAGACTTAGAGAAAGCTTTTGACAATGTTGACTGGAATACTCTCTTTCGAATTCTGAACGTGGCAGGGGTAAAATACAGGGAGCGAAAGGCTATTTACAATTTGTATAGAAAGCAGATGGCAGTTCTAAGAGTCGAGGGACATGAAAGGGAAGCAGTGGTTGGGAAGGGAGTGAGACAGGTTTGTAGCCTTTCCCCAATGTTATTCAATCTGTATATTGAGCAAGCAGTAAAGGAAACAAAAGAAAAATTCGGAGTAGGTATTAAAATCCATGGAGAAGAAATAAAAACTTTGAGGTTTGCCGATGACATTGTAATTCTGTCAGAGACAGCAAAGGACTTGGAAGAGCAGTTGAATGGAATGGACAGTGTCTTGAAAGGAGGATATAAGATGAACATCAACAAAAGCAAAACGAGGATAATGGAATATAATCGATTTAAGTCGGGTGATGCTGAGGGAATTAGATTAGGAAATGAGCCATTTAAAGTAGTAAAGGAGCTTTGCTATTTGGGGAGCAAAATAACTGATGATGGTCGAAGTAGGATATAAAATATAAACTGACAATGGCAAGAAAAGCGTTTCTGAAGAAGAGAAATTTGTTAACATCGAGTATAGATTTAAGTGTCAGGAAGTCGTTTCTGAAAGTATTCGTATGGAGTGCAGCCATGTATGGATGTGAAACATGGACGATAAATAGTTTGGACAAGAAGAGAATAGAATCTTTCGAAATGTGGTGCTACAGAAGAATGCTGAAGGTTAGATGGGTAGATCACATAACTAATGAGGAAGTACTGAATAGGATTGGGGAGAAGAGAAATTTGTGGCACAACTTGACTAGAAGAAGGGATCGGTTGGTAGGACATGTTCTGAGGCATCAAGGGATCACCCATTTAGTATTGGAGGGCAGCGTGGAGGGTAAAAATCGTAGAGGGAGACCAAGAGATGAATACACTAAGCAGATTCAGAAGGATGTAGGTTGCAGTAGGTACTGGGAGATGAAGAAGCTTGCACAGGATAGAGTAGCATGGAGAGCTGCATCAAACCAGCATCATGACAGCAACAACAACAACAATGAAGAGAGGTTCTTTGATTGATCAAAAAGCGTATCTGGTTTCCGCGGACAGTATTTAATAGGATGATGCTAGTCCGTGTATCAGTAATAAAGGTTTGAATCGCACCAAATACTGACCTTGGGACTGTCTCTTTCCATTTGGCATGTAGCATGAAGATGCAGTGCCTCCCATATACGAACGTTATGACTATTCAGATTCCATATAGGCTACAATGTCGGCCAATCAATTGCGTCACCGTATCAAGACGTCCACCTTGTTTGGTCTAATGGTAAGGTTGAAACAGATTAGAAACTCGTTATGATATGGTAGTTACAACCATTTTAGTAAAAACATAAATGTATGTTGCACTAAAATGTACAAACGTGAATAAAATACCGCACGTCTCGATTACAGCGCGTGTCTACCGCAAGACAGGAGAGGAGCGAGAGTGTATGTGCGATGGAGATAAAACCCATCGCTAAAAAAACCAGTCCCATCTGTTTCAAATGTTATGTTTATATTTTACAATGCTGCGTCATTCTCAGGAATGGTCAATAGTGCGATTAATTTTTGAAAAAGGGGTATCAAAATGTCCAGGTAAACCACACCATGGACGGTAGACTCGATGAATAACAATGGACGAATGGTGCAATTTTGCACCATTTTATGGATTTACAATTTAAACATGAAATGATTTTTTAAAGAATATTTAGAGGCCATTTATTAAGGTCGATTCAAAGTTCAGATAAAAATGAGAGATGAAATATATTGAAGAAGATGCTCAACAGTAACATAACTGTTTTGTATTTTTGAATGCATATTTTTCTCTTAGCTATATTCAGTAGCCTTTCACTGTGGCCATCTCTTTCAGAAAATTCAAGAATTCCCCATAACTTTCGGGAAAGTTCACTTTTATTTTAAGTTCTTTTTTCACTAACATCCTATTTCTTTCATCGTACTGAAGATTCTTCCGCAAATGATTTACTGATAGGAACTGAAAGTATGTATGATACAAGCCTAAGGAATTGAGAACGGCAGATATCAACTATGGGCTGCTGCTTAAAGAATTATTCCCAGATCTGGTCTTCTGTCCAGCACGTGCATTCCGCAAATCACAGAGCTCATTGTATAGCTGATTTTCATCCCTCCTAAGATTCAGTTCGTTGGTAACCTTTCATAAATACTGCCATTGCAGATGAAAATCTTGTTCTTTAAGCGAAAAACTTGTAAGCAGATTGAAGACATTGTTCTCGGAGTCATACTTTTGGGGTAAATAATCAGTGCAACGTCATAAGAAACATTGTGCATCATTTTCAAAACTCAGCCTCTGTGACATTGGTATTTCACCCAGGATTTCATGAACTTGCTTTTGTAAGAATTTATCTTCTTTCTTCTTCTCTAGCTTGCTTCTGAGATCCCTTATTTTTTCTGTCCGATTTGACAAGTAACAAAGCTTCTCTCCTATTTTCCATCGGCAGTTTCAAATAGGGACAAAACAGGCAGCAAAGAACATAGATAGCATTCAGCAAATGGAATTTTAGTTTCTTCAGCATTATGCTCCACAGTTGATGTCATAAACTGGCAAATCAATCCTGAATGATCGTCCTCGCCCTTTTAAACAATATATGTCTTGATGACAACCAGCAGTATACAATTCTGTAAATTGCAAGAAATAGCGAGAGCCGTCTTTTTCGGACAACGCAACATTTCCTTAAATTCTGTCTCTACAAACTCCGAAAATTCTTTCAGCGACTGAGTATTTGGTGCAAAATGGCCAAATACACTGTTGATTTTGAGTACCAATGTCTCTACATCGTAATGAAATGATGTAAAACTCTGTTTTACAGTATTATTTATGACACCGCAATTGCAATTAGCGCTCAAAATCTATGGATTTTCGTTTTTCAGTAACACAAAAACTAAATTGTTTTTACCATGGTTCAGTGAACGATTGTCAGCACTGTACGAATTTAGCTGATTCACATGAAAGCCATTAGATTCTGTAATGTTGTTTTATGCATGAAAAATGTCTTCGTGCGTTTCTCTGAAGTCTTCATAAAAATCTAGCAGTTGCGGATATGTCCCGTGGGTCACATCGAAGTACTGAGCTGTATACATTTCCTCGGTTTGAAGCGTCTGAGGAAACAAAAATAAAAAAAAGCTTCATGAAGCTGGCCTACGACTATTTTGACAATGAGCCAAGAATATTTTTCGAGATACCAGTTTCAGGTGCAGTGTTACTGTCTGGGAACAAGTAATGATGCCATTTCATTTCGCAAATCAGTGAGTTGTCGCTAAGGCCGTGTTTTACACCATCATAAACAGATTCAACTTCCGCAATTATAACGTTATCTTCTTCAGGCGTGTGTTTCTTCACGAAGAAAGATGTAATTGTTTAATTCTAGGACAATATTGTTGTGGGAGAATGTGTTTTTGTATACTCTGACGATCCACTACAACTTTTCTTCCTCGAAATTTTATTGGATACGTGACGGGGTAAACATCACATTTTGCTGTGAAGTCGTTTTCTTTCATCAGCCATGTGGAAAAATCTTTGTTTTCTAACCAGTCTTTGTTGAAAGCTGCCCGTGTATCTTTTAACTTTGTTCTTTAGACCAGACGAACTTGACGAACTGTCTTGATCATTAGAGGAAAAGCGAAACGTCTTTTCCGAACGCCCAAAAGTTTGTAACGAGTGGCTCTGAGCACTATGGGACTTAACATCTGGGGTCATCAGTCCCCTAGAACTTAGAACTACTTAAACCTAACTAAACTAAGGACATCACACGCATCCATGCCCGAGGCAGGATTCGAACCTGCGACCGTAGCGGTCGCGTGGTTACAGACTGTAGCGCCTAGAACCGCTCGGCCACTCCGGCCGGCTAAAAGTTTGTAATGCTCAAGCTGGACGTGAAACACGCTATCAAGTTAAGTACCCAATAATCTGTAATGTAACAGGCAAATGTGCATTTTGAATCATATTCAGTGACTCAGGGAGGATATTAACACAAGAATTTCTCTTCCTTCGCATGGTTCGCAAATTCGGCACAAGACGGGATAGAAGTGAGTCCGGTGTAGCTTTAGCCGAGATACTGGACGGTACTTCAAATTCTGGCACAATCCCACCGTAAACTGGACGGGTGACAAGGAAGTTTGCGTCCTCTCCACTTCGTATGCTCTCCTTTCGTTGACATGAGTCGCCTGAGTGAGAGAATGCTCCGGGGAAAATGTGATGTTACTGACAGAAAAATGTACGTATCATACGTCCTTCTGCTATCCAAGAGATTCACAGCACAAATGCAGAAGTGCAAGACACATGATTGATTGAAAATTGCCGATGCACTCTCAGGTCCTGCTGAGGGCATGAGAAAGACGACAAATTCATCAGATGCTTACATCAACCAGGAATGGAGTGATTAAGCACAAGCTTAGCAATTATTTTAGTAAAAAGGAAAAGCCCAATAATTTCTTGAAGGTAAATAAATGCAAATACGTTCTTATTATGCTGAGTGGAATTGAAAATGCGAGGATTATTCGAAAACTAAGGAACGATCGGTCGCGAAATGGAAAATACAGTGAATATCTGATAAAGCTTTGCACAGATGCGTTGGGCACTGTGTCTAGTACGCCCGTCGAAACGCATCATGTCGCTCTTTTCAGTTCTGAGCTCACAGTGAGAATATAAAGATGACTAGAAATTAGCGTTTCCCGAGAAGTATGAGGGCCTGGCGAAAGATTTCACCTGAAGCTATGCAATCTACATAACATAACTGTCATGGGGTTCGTTCTACACGCCAATTCTCGGCTGCACTCTGCAGGGGCAATGAAGATGCTTCTGCAGCGTTTTCGATGGGAAGTGTTTGATCACCCACAATACAGCCCGTAATTGGCTACCCCTGAGGTTCATCTCTGCTCAAATGAACCGCTGGCTATGGAGACAATATTTTTACACAGATAACAAGCTGCAGTCCAGAGTAGAAAATTGTCGAAGAGCACTGGCGGCTGTCTTCTATAACGAGGGAACTGAAAAGTTGATACAATACAACGACAAATGTCTACGTCTGAGCAGCGACTATGTACAGAAGTAGCTGGAAAGTGTAGCTACCCGTTGCAAATAAAACAGTTTTGATTTTCACTGTGGTTTCCATTTCGCGCCCTATCGTTCCTTACTTTCCGAATAGCACTCGTATACGAAAGATCTGGTCATTCTCGTTGCTATCTGTAATTACATGGCTGATTTATCACTGTTATATTAGAAATTTTTAATGACAAAAGCAGTTTACCCGGGATCACATTATCTGCCCTACAACAAACTATGTAGAAGCTTTTATGGAGTAGCCAATGTGAGACGACGCATGCTCATTTCACATTTCAGTAATAAAATTTTATCGGCATTATCTTTAGTACACGTACTTAAATAAAATCCCTGAAGTGTTTCGCATGTCACTGCAGATATCAGAAGCTATCTGATATATTGTAACTACTGAAATTTACGTAACTTTTCAAAAATTGAATTAAAACAGTCTCGACCGCAATAAAATATTTAATGGCAATGGTAAACGGTTCCGGTGAAAATGTGACCATCTTCAGACCGTATGTTGATATTAGGGCAAGCAGTAGCGGAGAATGGAGTAGGTATCGTGGATCCACAATGTCAGCTGGATCCACTGTACCCGCTACGTTCACCGCCACTGCCTGCTATTATGGTGTCATATCGTATGAAGATGGCCATATTTTGATCGAAACCCATTAACAATAACAAATATTTTATTGTGGTACAGACACTTATTAGTTCAATTTTAAATAATTTATCCAGACCACAGATACCCTCCATGAGAAATGTGCTAAAAATTTACTAACTCAGATATCTCTGGTTGCCAACAACCAAAGTATAGATGTTAGCCCTCTTCAGGTTGTGTTAGTCGTCGGCCATTAGTGTTCAGTTTTCAAATTTCCTCATGTAAGGTAATCAGAAACTAGCAGAAGTCGTCAGCCGACGTATATGCTATGTTTTGTGCTTTTGCTAAGGAAACATGGAAATGCAATTCAATGATAAGTGCAGTACATCCACGTGTTTCACGTTTACGTACAAATGGGAACACACAAATTCCCTCTTCCCTACGTAATTTTTCTTACTTCGTCAAATGCACTTTCCAGCGAATTCTCTCTGAATACAGAAGTATTGAGTCATGTCTAACTGAACAGTGTTGTATCCTGTGTGCCAATCATTAGCGCCGAAAAACCATAACGCAGCGTTCATATCCCGTGCTCTGTATCATGCGTTCTCTTCCGTTCCCTCTAGAGTCAACACTTTCGCAGAGATAGAAGCGAGTGGCGAACACTGGCGACCTGTTTGGAAAAGTGCCTTCTTTCGTGTTCGCTTCCATTCAGAAGTGAGTACATGAAGTTTAGGACAGGTAATGTCTATAGAGTTGTAAAGCTATGGTATGCTACTGAAGACTATCATAAGTAAGCGTAGAATACGGTAGTTTGCCCAGTAGACTAGGCCGGTTAAGATCCTACCCGCCGGCCGCGGTGACCATGCGGTTCTGGCGCTGCAGTCCGGAACCGCGAGGCTGCTACGGTCGCAGGTTCGAATCCTGCCTCGGGCATGGGTGTGTGTGATGTCCTTAGGTTAGTTAGGTTTAAGTAGTTCTAAGTTCTAGGGGACTTATGACCTAAGATGTTGAGTCCCATAGTGCTCAGAGCCATTTGAACCATTTTGATTTGATCCTACCCACGTCACCCTTACATTAGGTGTGTTGCATTCCTGTCAGTCGTTGCCTCACTTCGATTACTTTGTATGCGAATGCTATCTGTGTGTTAGTAGATTCCCAAGAAACGGGAAGCTGTGAACCGTCTAGAAATTGACGGAACCATTTCGCTCTACATAGTATTTTCCTGGCTGTTACTTAAAAATAAACTATATTTATAGCAGAATTTAAGCTGTCAGTGTTTAATTCATGTTTTATTCAAAGACTTGACTTGTAACGTGAAACAGAGGTACGTTGTAACAAAAATAAAAGCAATGCAGATTTATCATCTACGTTTAGAAAAAGCAATTCCTGAGGGAAAAAATTTAAAAAAGACGGAAACTTATGAAACATAACTTCAATACTTCGTCGATTTTATGTGAAACATGTCTCTGTTAGTCATAAAGAACTTTCGCACTTATCAGTAACTACACGGAACTCTTGCTTTGATAGTGATGAACATTCCACTGAGTACAAAATAACAATAATTACAGAGATTTTTATATTTTTGCATTCAAACTGTACTTGCATCAAAAGTAATTACCTTGGTTACATAAAGGCTCAGGAGTTACGCGATCAACTAATTTCTCTTACTTATAAAATGCAATTTACGTTTTGTAAGGAAATAAAATACAGAATCGACTAAATCTGAACGATATGCAGCTCTGTTTACGTGTAAAACAAACAAAGAAAGAGAAATCGTCGGCTCCAAGACTCTCTGTCATACTTTCATTTAAGTTTCTTTTCCTACCAGTGCTACCAATGCTACCGTCCACCCAACCATTAACCACGTCATTTATGTGCTGTACCAAAACTACCGAACCATAGTTTCGGTAGGTTCAGAAATGGTTCCAATGGCTCAAAGCACTATGGGACTTAACATCTAAGGTCATCAGTCCCTTAGACTTGAACCTAACTAACCTAAAAACATCACACACATCCATGCCCGAGGCAGGATTAGAACCTGCGTCCGTAGCAGCAGCGCGGTTCCGAACTGAAGCGCCTAGAACCGCTCGGCCACAGCGGCCGGAGTTTCAGTAGGGCGCACTCCGTTTATGCGCTAACCGTGCACTTAGTTCACGCAACTGCCGCCTACATAGCTTTTTCATTACCAACTATTTCACTACGTTGTTGTAGGATCTTTCAAGCTGACGAGCGGCTGCTATAGTAAACATTATGCAATGTGACCGAAAGCTTCCTATTTCTGCCAATCGACAGGAGCGAGACACTGCGATCGAGAACGGAAGCAAGAAAGATGAAGGTACAATACAATTTACTTGCCAGCACTTTTGCTGCTCCTAGATTTTGATTAGTACAACTGCTGTGAAAATAAGAAATATTGGAACATTAAACCTTTTGTGGCTGACTAGTAAGATAAGCGCGGTTCTTTATCGTTTTCCCCATACACAGCTCTATTGACTTCATCTTAGTTGAGCCCTCATGTGAGCAAATGTATGCTCTACCACTGGTCATCTGCTGCATTGCTCATTAAACCTGTATTCAGTGGTGTGTTGAATAAAATTATAACAAAACTAAATTCCTGGAAACGGGCATTTTCTCAACTCGCGGTTACAGCATTTTTTACTTTAATTTCTAGCTGAAATTTTAGGTACTATAAATAGATTACAAGGAACAAATGAAATTTGTTAATTATTGTACAGTATACTGTATCCAGTTTATAGTAGCAGCCACTCTGTTTTACTTTTCTTAAAAAATTTATACTATTTGAAGCGTATTTATTACAATGATACATCAATGTAATTCACTGAAGTAATGTTATTCAATAATGCTTCGTCTTTATTAAAGCCACTTACAAAATTATAAAATTTTCTAAATCTTCATAGAAATAAAAAAGTTTAAGAGTCAGTGAAAAAACCAGGTTAGTTAATTTTTATGAAATTCGACAAAAAGCGGTTTTGATGCTTGAACAGTGATTACATCAATATATAAGAACACACAATAGTTTTGTTTCAGAAGCTAATTGTAACTAGTTTTATTGGTAGTCTGAGCGTTACCCTCCCCCCGAATTAACTAATTTCCCAAACTGCAATGTAACTTCTCTGTTTAAGGGGAAAGAAACAGGTAAGTCATACAAAACAGACGTAGTAATATCACAGTAGTCACGACCAACATTAGTGAATTTCTAGTTGCGGTAATACAGTAATAGTATTCATATCGGGTATATTTAGCGTCAGTGGTGGAGGGGCGGGGGGAGGGGCAGGGGAGCTGACTAATGAACTTTTTCACAGCACCAGGACGGGAAAACTAAATCAGGCTTTGAAATCTTTTATATTTTAACCCGGAAACTGGAAGGAGACCTCTAATGAAGAACGGAATCGTTCGAATTAGATTACAACGAATAGAAAATAACTGCAGAGCTATTGTGCAGTAGACAGAAAGGCGTCCGAAGATAAATATACGTTTATAAGCAGACATGGGCAGTTCAAACAGTCTACCCATTGGCTGACATTGTTACAGTGACCTTATGAAGCCAGTTTGCATTCTTCCGTGATTGGTCGTTTGATATTTGAGCGTACAGCAGTCTCTTCATTCAGAGGACATAATCTTAACAAGCTCAGTTCTGAAAGGGCATTTTGCAGCGTACATTGTATCCAACAGAGTTTTCCATTTCTTGATTAAAACTGAACACCGACAGAGAAGACGGTTTTCATCTAGAAATCATTTCCTTGAAATCTTCAGCTGTCACCATAAGTGCCCTTGCGTTCGTAATCTAAAATTTTTATCACGCTCTAAGTACAAATGGGCAGGGGCAAGAAATGGAATTTTTATCGTCTTCAAGTCACTGATTTGATTGAGAGTTACATGCAGATGAGGGAGGTGGAGAGTAAAGTTTTCATTTTGACCGTCAGCAATATCACAAAATATCCAGTATGTCCCAGGAGGAATGATCAGTATTCAGGGATATAACAGGGACGATCGCTCGAAGCAAGCAAGTCTAGTAACAGTGGGTTCTAAAATTCATACCTTAAGAGCTGTGAGACTTCATCTTCCATGGTGTGAAAGAAATCTCTTCTACATCAAACTTTTTGTTTTCTGTATTTATGCGATGATACTATGGGGCGAAGCAAGAAAAAAGTGACCAGTTAACAATCATAAGCTGTAAAGGGTGTACCTGAATAGTTTTGAGCACGTATTAATTCTCGTTGTGTGAAACACATCTCTTCTACTGAATAAGTGCTCGTAACTCTTAAGGTAAGCATTTTGCCGCAAATGGTTGCTCTTATCATATCCCTTAATATTGACCAGTCGTCCTGGGACGCCCTGTATTGCGCTCTTCAGTGTCCGCATCCAAGCCATGAGTGACGAAGTGAAAATGGAATGAAATCACTTCATTTGCGTCCATTTTCACAATGCATTCAGGATAAATATTAAAAAGGGATTCGCCTGTTTGGAGAACATAGATACTGAACAAATACATCCAAATTTGCCACTTAAAGCACACGTCATTGGTTTCTGTATTTGGAGGGTGTGGTGTCACCGCCAGACATCACACTTGCTAGGTGGTAGTTTTAAATCGGCCGCGGTCCATTAGTACATGTCGGACCCGCGTGTCGACACTGTGTGATCGCAGACCGAGCGCCACCACAAGGCAGGTCTCGAGATACGGACTAGCACTCGCCCCAGTTGTACGGACGACGTAGCTAGCGACTACACTGACGAAGCCTCGCTCCTTTGCCGAGCAGATAGTTAGAATAGCCTTCAGCTAAGTCAATGGCTACGACCTAGCAAGGCGCCATTAGTAACATTGCATGTATCTATGGAGTCTCACTTATATCGTCAATAGCGATGTACCAAGGATGGATTAAAGTATTCCAGAAGCTACGTACTTTTCTTTATAGCATTCATTACGTATCCTGTTTCAGACCTCACGCCATCCTGCTTTAGCTTAGCGCGTGCCTTTCGGCTTCCTCTCATTGTGTCTAGGCTGTCTTGTCTAGACACAACAGAGGGTATACATTTTTTTGCGGAGTATATGCAGATAGCCACCTCTTTTTTTTCTTTCTTTCCTCCTATTTATTGGAGGGAGAGATTACGTCAGACTTTTTATAACCTGCCCGTATAAAAATACAAAAAAATTATAATTTTTTTTTGTTAATATATTAACTCATGAAAACTGATAAATTTTGACGTAAGAAGCGCTACGCCTTGGCCCTGCGAAATCAGTCTGAAAAATTCTTACCTCATGATGGTGTCGCCGGATAACGCTGTTTATATCTGCTAGTAAATGGCACAGCTTAGTGCAATGCTGGCCTATCTACTGATACTGGACAACATTTGTCTGAGATCTGAATTATTAGAAAAACTGACTTTGCTAAGATATTTTCTGTCGCAGGCAGCGTGTGAGCAATACTTCGGAATTACATTTGATCCAGCAGAGTGGTGAACCCCTTAAACTGTGTTCACGAAACTGCAGTGACGGCGCTGTGAAGAAATACAATGCAATGTTCCTACAGACATGAATGGGTGTCTGAAGGAACAGGCACTGCGTCGCCTACAGCTGCTATGAAAGACATGAAATTCATTCGCATTTGCGAATGTGAACCACCTCCAGCTGTGTAATGGAATGACAATGGAAATTTGTGCCGGACAGGGACTCGACCGTGATTTCCCGCTCTACGCGAGCGGTCACCTTAACTTCTTCGGAATCCGAACGTGACTGCAGCCAGACCCAATCTTCCGCTCATGATCCATATTTCACACCTGTACTCGTACATGCCATTAATGTTATTCCCGTACAGGGGAGACTTTTATTTTTATTTCTAAGTCGGATAGCCGAAGCAGTTAAGGCGACAGCTCGCATAAAGCGGGAAATTCGGGTTCGAATGAGAGTCCGGCACAAATTTCCCTTGTCGTCAATCCATTATACAGCTAGAGATGGTTCATATTCGCAACTGCGAATACATTTCAGGACTGTGTTTATTCTACCCTCTCGTGGCCGACTGAATGACATCTGCTTCTTTCTCCTGAAAAATTGACTTACCTAGTTCTTTCCCCTACCATCAAAAATTTGAATGCTAATATCTCTGAACTCGCTTGATTTTTTTTTAGCCCCTCAATTGTTGCCTATCATCAGTATGAACAAGTGGTAGCAATAACTCCATTTCGAAAAAGAAATGACGTACGTGGATTTTTCCCTTGACCCTTTAATTTCAGGTAGGCAGACTTACAGGGGAGAAAGGGGGGGGGGGGGGGGGGGAGCGGTGATGTGGGACGGAGGCGCAGTTTTGACATTTCTACCAGTAGCGGAGGATCATCTGGGTACGTCTTGGGCTATGGCAATTACAACAGATTGCAAACGGGAATATTAGGGTTTAACGATCTGTCGAAAACCAGGTCATTAGAGACGGAGCAGGCACTACTGTTGGTGGAAGGAAACCGACAGGATCACTCTCAAGGATACAGTCCAGGAATATACCTTTGAGTTATTTAGGGAAACCTCGGGGGATAGGGCTCTCGAAGAATTCGTTTACTTCTATCTTGTTAACCTAATAGCTCCCTTGACGTTGGTTCATTCTGGAACTGTGACAAGGAGTTTTAAGGTCCGCCAAATAAAAATTGTGTAGCATTTCATTCATGGAAATGCGAAAGCCCTGATTCAGATCTCGTTAATGACCATTTTTTGGTTTTATTTGTTTCCTATATTTGTTACCAAATGAAAATTTAAAACAAAAATGACTTAAAATTTTTAATAAAAATAACGCCTTTTTTATTTCTGAGTGCTAACTGTATGAAAATGCGAGTATTCAAGATAAATTAACATTCGGCACAAAAATAAGTAGAAAACAGGAATACTTTTTTTATAGAGTTTGAATGGCATTAATGATTTTTTTTTAATTTAACTTTAAGGCGTGTCACATGTGTCTATCAACTTTTAACCTTTTTTTTTAATGTGTGTGAAATCTCATGGGACTTAACTGCTAAGGTCATCAGTCCCTAAGCTTACACACTACTTGACCTAAATTATCCTAAGGACAAACATACACACACCCATGCCCGAGGGAGACTCGAACCTCCGCCGGGATCAGCCGCACAGTCCATGACTGCAGCGCCTTAGACCGCTTTTGACTTTTTTACCTGTGATTAGTAATGTTATATAAAATATATTATTTTTATTAAAAGTTATGATTTCGTATTTCATAATAAACATTTACATTTGATGTTAAGTACATCATTTAAATGATAGAATATAAGTTACTACAATCCAAGGACTTTTCTACTTTAAAACTTACATGGAATTTTTTTAAGGATAAATTAAATGTTTTGTATTTAACTGTGCGAATTTTCGAGTCTTTCTTATTTATTTCTCATTTTTTAATAAATTGTACTGCTTCAGGAAGCTGGTATCAGGGCATTGACTGTCAGATTCTGTAAGTATGAAGAAAATTGAAGATGAGTAGCCTTGTGGGAAAGATTATGGCATCTCTTCGTGAAAGCTTAATATGAGTGTCTACCGACTGTTTTTTTTTTTTCTCCTGACTGGGCTGGTATTCTGTCTCCAATTACTTAGCAAGTTGTGAAGTTAATTTCAGATCTTTTACATGACCCAGCAAAGCATCTTCGAATCCCGCAGTAAACTCCGGCTTGATGCAGACAAGTGCAGCAGTAAATTCAATCTCCTTACCACGTTTTGCAGAAAAAACACTACCAGTTGAAGTGCTGGTAGCTACTCTGTAGATATCTGCAGTTTCTACATCGAAAGATCACCTGGTAATTCCCTCAACAACAACAGGGTTTATGGCATCTGGATCCTACTTGCCTTCACAACTATTTACTTAGTGCTCCCAGCCTCATTTAGGTTCTATAGAAATATAAGAAAAATGCAAATCACTTAAAATGAAATGACCAGTAATGGCCGACACGAACTAAACGATAAAAAGTCACGTCTACTGTTTCAGCAGTTTTACTTACGAAACATACAAAAAAAGTCGGTAACATAATATAGTTACATCGAATGAATAGTGTTTATAATAGTACTTACCAAACTGATCCCGTTGTGACGAATTTTACGTTAGCGCATACAAGTCGTATGCAGTAGAAAATAACTCTAACAGCCGTTTTCGGTGCGTAACTTGAGACTTAAGTTTACAGTTCACTGTTTTCAAGAATCGTAAGCAGCTAAAAACAAAAAATCTGGATGGAACGTCTGTGTTGCCATCTCTCATAATTCCTGAGGGACACTACCTTAGCAGTTCTTCCTCGCGCCTTGTCGCGGTCCGCGCGGCTTCCCCCATCGGAGGTTCGAGTCCTCCCTCGGGCATGGGTGTGTGCGTGTGTGTTGTCCATAGCGTACGTTAAATTTACATTAAGTAGTGTGTAAGCTTAAGGACCGATGACCTAGGTAGTTTGGTCTCATAAGATCTTACCACAAATTTACAATTTGCAATATTTCGAGTGTTGCGATTATGGAATGGACTTCGTTTTTGCGTATGTTTTAATGCAGTTTAGTTTGGAAATGTTGCTACCATTCTCGTAATGCTCTGAATATAACTTCACTGCATCTAATAAAGGTATTTTCTGTCTGGAGTTTAACTGAATAACGTAGGATCACTTCCTATTTATTTGGAATGTCCTTTCTTAATATTATACAACATATTTATCTGTCATCTAAATGAATTACACACGTTAGAAGAGAATTCTTATATTGAACTAGTCAGTCACTTTTTATTTTATATTTCTGGGTATTTTATTAAATCGCAAATCTAGCTGAAGCATGAGTAGCCACAGGTAAAGACGCAACCGGTCTGTTCAGAGAAATAACTACACTAGCAGTGAGCATCAGATGCCGTCGCACAGTATTGAAGTCTCTGTTTAATAGACCTTTGGAAGACTTAACGACTTTTTGAAATCATTGGGACATGTGGCAACCAAGGAACTATTCAAGTTGGTGTGATAAATCTATAAATCTGAAGACCTACCATCTGACTTTCTGGTGAAAGTCTTCTGCAGGTTCCCAAAGACAGCAAGGGCACAAAAGTGCGAGAAGTATTTCTCAGCCAACTAAATCGTGCATGCTCACAGATATTGACAAAAATGATAGAAAATTGGGAAACAAAACTGAGGATCTGTCAGACCAAGATTATTTCGCATTTGTTGGAGGGCACTAAGTTTGCAGCATCGGACTCATCATGAACAGCAGGGCTGCAGCTAACAGCGCCACTGAACAGTGGTCGCCACTAGTTGATCCATGCAGACTCGTTAAGTGGCGTAGGTTCCCTGAGCAAATGCCGCTATTGATGCAAGTGGCTGGCCAGCCCAAGTCGAACCCGCTTCCGTGAAGTTCTTGGGCTACCCGTGGCGGAGTTATTATTTTATTTAGCCCTGCCAAGTAAATTAGTTGCGGTGCAACAGCAGGCAAAACTTTAAAAATGTATTTTAATGCATACACGCAAATGATGAGCATGTTGATACATTTTTCGCTGAGAAACTTTACCATTATTGTAAATCTGACTTGTGCCATATTATAACGGTGGCTTGCAGTTATGACCCATGAAACATACAGATATCTAAACTAAACTGACGCCTTACGAATAAAATACATTCAACGTCTACGACCGCCGATGTTGCACATGAGAGGAACCTCATTGCGTTTAAATCAAATTTTCTTTTTGGTCTTCATTAAAAACCTTAATTTACAAACTAAAGAAAGGCCAAATTTGTTTCTTTACACAGGTGAAGATCTGTGTGAAGTCTCAGTTATTTTCAAATGGACCATTTGATGTCTAAATACACTGATGAGAAAAAACAGAACGTTTTGAACGACCAGAGATAGGACGTCTATATTCACAGGACATGTACATTAGTATGCTCCGCAGAAATGATTAGCATTTGAACCATGTCGCCCGTGAGTTCAAGGTCAACATCGACAACGCGGTGCAACACCACCTACTGGTAAAATGTGCTTCGGCTCTCGCTGTTGCTATAAACTGAAGGTAATGGATCAGTGTGACTTGAGCCGACGTGCAGGCGTATGCGCGAACAATACAGTAAAATCAGTGAATTTGAAAGAGGGCGCATTATTGGCCTGAGAGAATGAGATGCATCCATCCGGTAAGCTGCTGCTCGTGTGGGATGAAGTGTTTCGGCAGTGCAACGGGTGTGTGGAGAATCGCTCACGGAAAGCCGAAGATGGGTCAGGTCGCACCACCCAGACCATCCCCCCCCCCCCCCCCCCACCCTCCCCGAGAAGATCGACACCTCATCTGAATGGTTTTGCAGGACAGATGTCTCTTCCTCGGCTCTGGCGCAACAGTGGAACAGTGTAACACATCGTACACACTATCAGGGGAGACAGTCTGTCGCCGTTTATTACGGCATGGGTTATGTGCGCGTCGACCATTTCTCCACCTATATTTGACGAATATGCAGAAACATGCTAGACGGCAATGGTGTATGGAACGGCGACACTGGGGATAGGAATAACATCAGAAAACGTTTACGGACGAATCCATGTTCTGTTTGTCTGAAAATAATGACCGCATTTTGGTTTGCCACTGCCAGGGGGAGCTGCATCACAGTGACTTCATTCACATAAGACCCGTCGTCTACGGGTAGCGTCTTTGATTCATAATCAAAACGTCTTCGGTCCCGGGTTCGATCCCCGCCACTGCCTAAATTTTGATAAATAATCAGCATTGGCGGCCGAAGACTTCCGGCATGAGAAGTCAGCCTCATTCTGCCAACGGCCTTGTCAAAGAGGGCGGAGGAGCGCATAGAGGTTCAGGGCACTCTCTTGTCCTAGGGGTGGGAAGTTGCCCCTAAAGCGGAAGAATCAGCAATGATCGACATGAGGATGCAGAAGGCAATGGAAACCACTGCATTAAAGACACGTAACGTGTATCCACAGGACATGTGGCCTGTAATTGAAGAAGTGTCATGATGATCTCTCCATTGGCAAAAGATTCCGCAATAGTCCCCCATTCGGATCTCCGGGAGGGGACTGCCAAGGGGGAGGTTACCATGAGAAAAATATTGAATAATCAACGAAAGGATAACGTTCTACGAGTCGGGGCGCGGAATGTCAGAAGCTTGAACGTGGTAGGGAAACTAGAAAATCTGAAAAGGGAAAATCAAAGGCTCAATCTAGATATAGTAGGGGTCAGTGAAGTGAAGTGGAAGGAAGACAAGGATTTCTGGTCAGATGAGTATCGGGTAATATAAACAGCAGCAGAAAATGGTATAACAGGTGTAGGAGTCGTTATGAATAGGAAGGTAGGGCAGAGGGTGTGTTACTGTGAACAGTTCAGCGACCGAGTTGTTCTAATCAGAATCGACAGCAGACCAACACCGACAACGATAGTTCAGGTATACATGCCGACGTCGCAAGCTGAAGATGAACAGATAGAGAAAGTGTATGAGGATATTGAAAGGGTAATGCAGTATGTAAAGGGGGACGAAAATCTAATAGCCATGGGCGACTGGAATGCAGTTGTAGGGGAAGGAGTAGAAGAAAAGTTTACAGGAGAATATGGGCTTGAGACAAGGAATGAAAGAGGAGAAAGACTAATTGAGTTCTGTAACAAGTTTCAGCTAGTAATAGCGAATACCCTGTTCAAGAATCACAAGAGGAGGAGGTACACTTGGAAAAGGCCGGGAGATACGGGAAGATTTCAATTAGATTACATCATGGTCAGGCAGAGATTCCGAAATCAGATACTGGATTGTAAGGCGTACCCAGGAGCAGATATAGACTCAGATCACAATATAGTAGTGATGAAGAGTAGGCTGAAGTTAAAGACATTAGTCAGGAAGAATCAATACGCAAAGAAGTGGGATACGGAAGTACTAAGGAATGACGAGATACATTTGAGGTTCTCTAACGCTATAGATACAGCAATAAGGAACAGCGCAGTAGGCAGTACAGTTGAAGAGGAATGGACATCTCTAAAAAGGGCCATCACAGAAGTTGGGAAGGAAAACATAGGTACAAAGAAGGTAGCTGCGAGGAAACCATGGGTAACAGAAGAAATACTTCAGTTGATTGATGAAAGGAGGAAGTACAAACATGTTCCGGGAATATCAGGAATATAGAAATACAAGTCGCTGAGGAATGAAATAAATAGGAAGTGCAGGGAAGCTAAGACGAAATGGCTGCAGGAAAAATGTGAAGACATCGAAAAAGATATGATTGTCGGAAGGACAGACTCAGCATACAGGAAAGTCAAAATAACCTTTGGTGACATTAAAAGCAACGGTGGTAACATTAAGAGTGCAACGGGAATTCCACTGTTAAATGCAGAGGAGAGAGCAGATAGGTGGAAAGAATACATTGAAAGCCTCTATGAGGGTGAAGATTTGTCCGATGTGATAGAAGAAGAAACAGGAGTCGGTTTAGAAGAGATAGGGAATCCAGTATTAGAATCGGAATTTAAAAGAGCTTTGGAGGACTTACGGTCAAATAAGTCAGAAGGGATAGATAACACTCCATCAGAATTTCTAAAATCATTGGGGGAAGTGGCAACAAAACGACTATTCACGTTGATGTGTAGAATATATGAGTCTGGCGATATGCCATCTGACTTTCGGAAAAGCATCATCCACACAATTCCGAAGACGGCAAGAGCTGACAAGTGCGAGAATTATCGCACAATCAGCTTAACAGCTCATGCATCGAAGCTGCTTACAAGAATAATATACAGAAAAATGGAAAAGAAAATTGAAAATGCGCTAGGTGACGATCTGTTTGGCTTTAGGAAAAGTAAAGGGACGAGAGAGGCAATTATGACGTTACGGCTAATAATGGAAACAAGGCTAAAGAAAAATCAAGACACTTTCATAGGATTTGTTGACCTGGAAAAAGCGTTCGACAATATAAAATGGTTCAAGCTGTTCGAGATTCTGAAAAAAGTAGGGGTAAGCTATAGGGAGAGACGGGTCATATACAATATGTACAGCAACCAAGAGGGAATAATACAGAGTGTTTCAAAAATAACCGGTATATTTGAAACGGCAATAAAAACTAAACGAGCAGCGATAGAAATACACCGTTTGTTGCAATATGCTTGGGACAACAGTACATTTTCAGGCAGACAAACTTTCGAAATTACAGTAGTTACACTTTTCAACAACAGATGGCGCTGCAAGTGATGTGAAAGATATAGAAGACAACGCAGTCTGTGGGTGCGCCATTCTGTATGTCGTCTTTCTGCTGTAAGCGTGTGCTATTGACAATGTGCGAGTGTGCTGTAGACAACATGGTTTATTCCTTAGAACAGATGATTTTTCTGGTGTTGGAATTCCACCGCCTAGAACACAGTGTTGTTGCAACAAGACGAAGTTTTCAACGGAGGTTTAATGTAACCAAAGGACCGAAAAGCGATACAATAAAGGATCTGTTTGAAAAATTTCAATGGACTGGGAACGTGACGGATGAACATGCTGGAAAGGTAGGGCGACCGCATACGGCAACCACAGAGGGCAACGCGCAGCTAGTGCAGCAGGTGATCCAACAGCGGCCTCGGGTTTCCGTTCGCCAGGTTGCAGCTGCGGTCCAAATGACGCCAACATACACGTATCGTCTCATGCGCCAGAGTTTACACCTCTATCCATACAAAATTCAAACGCCGCAACCCCTCAGCGCCGCTACCATTGCTGCACGAGAGACATTGGCTAACGATATAGCGCACAGGATTGATGACGGCGATATGCATGTGGGCAGCATTTGGTTTACTGATGAAGCATATTTTTACCTGGACGGCTTCGTCAATAAACAGAACTGGCGCATATGGGGAACCGAAAAGCCCCATGTTGCAGTCCCATCGTGCCTGCATCCTCAAAAAGTACTGGTCTGGGCTGCCATTTCTTCCAAAGGAATCACTGGCCCATTTTTCAGATCCGAAACGATTACTGCATCACGCTATCTGGACATTCTTCGTGAATTTGTGGCGGTACAAACTGCCTTAGACGACACTGCGAACACCTCGTGGTTTATGCAAGATGGTGCCCGGCCACATCGCACGGTCAACGTCTTTAATTTCCTGAATGAATATTTCGATGATCGTGTGATTGCTTTGGGCTATCCGAAACATACAGGAGGCGGCGTGGATTGGCCTCCCTATTCGCCAGACATGAACCCCTGTGACTTCTTTCTGTGGGGACACTTGAAAGACCAGGTGTACCGCCAGAATCCAGAAACAATTGAACAGCTGAAGCAGTACATCTCATCTGCATGTGAAGCCATTCCGCCAGACACGTTGTCAAAGGTTTCGGGTAATTTCATTCAGAGACTACGCCATATTATTGCTACGCACGGTGGATATGTGGAAAATATCGTACTATAGAGTATCCTAGACCGCAGCGCCATCTGTTGTTGAAAATTGTAACTACTGTAATTTCGAAAGTTTGTCTGCCTGAAAATGTACTGTTGTCCCAAGCATATTGCAACAAACGGTGTATTTCTATCGCTGCTCGTTTAGTTTTTATTGCCGTTTCAAATATACTGGTCATTTTTGAAACACCCTGTAAGAGTGGACGATCAGGAACGAAGAGCTCGTATTAAGAAGAGTGTAAGACAAGGCTGTAGCCCTTCGCCCCTACTCTTCAATCTGTACATCGAGGAAGCAATGATGGAAATAAAAGAAAGGTTCAGGAGTGGAATTAAAATACAAGGTGAAAGGATATCGATGATACGATTCGCTGATGACATTGCTATCCTGAGTGAAAGTGAAGAAGAATTAAATGATCTGCTGAACGGAATGAACAGCCTAATGAGTATCGGGTTTGAGAGTAAATCGGAGAAAGACGAAGGTAATGAGATGTAGTAGAAATGAGAACAGCGAGAAACTTAACATCAGGATTGATGGTCACGAAGTCAATGAAGTTAAGGAATTCTGCTACCTAGGCAGTAAAATAACCAATGACGGACGGAGCAAGGAGGACATCAAAAGCAGACTCGCTATGGCAAGAAAGGCATTTCCGGCCAAGAGAAGTCTACTAATATCAAATACCGGCCTTAATTTGAGGAAGAAATTTCTGAGGATGTGCGTCTGGAGTACAGCATTGTATGACAGTGAAACATGGACTGTGGGAAAACCGGAACAGAAGAGAATCGAAGCATTTGAGATGTGGTGCTATAGACGAATGTTGAAAATTAGGTGGACTGATAAGGTAAGGAATGAGGAGGTTCTACGCAGAATCGGAGAGGAAAGGAATATGTGGAAAACTCTGATAAGCAGAAGGGACAGGATGATAGGACATCTGCTAAGACATGAGGAAATGACTTCCATGGTACTAGAGGGAGCTGTAGAGGGCAAAAACTGTAGAGGAAGACAGAGATTGGAATACGTCAAGCAAATAATTGAGGACGTAGGTTGCAAGTGCTACTCTGAGATGAAGAGGTTAGCACAGGAAAGGAATTCGTGGCGGGCCGCATCAAACCAGTCAGTAGACTGATGACCAAAGAAAAAACAAAAAAAAAAGACATACGGCGCCATCTCAAGCCCTTATGGTGTGGACGGCTATTGGGTATAACCACAAATCACAGTCGGTAGCGTCCAAGGCATTAGGATCTGTGTGACCTACGTGAATGACATCCTGCGACCCTTAGCCATACGCTTTCTGCACAACGCCCCAGACGCCATTTTTCAGCAAGTCAAAGCGCGACCACACTTTGCTACACGAACACGTGCCTTCTTGATGTCGTAGAATGTCAGCCTTCTGCCCTGGTCCCAGGTGGATGCAACATGGACGCCATTCGCGCCTAATACGTATCGATGCCGTCACGCATGGAATAAGTTATCAAGGCCCATGGCAGACTCAGTGCCTTCTAGGCAACAGGACACATGCTGGACCGAGGTGACCGAAATGCTAATGGTTTCTGCAGAACATACTAATGCACATGTCCTGTGAATATGAAAGTTCTATCTCTAGCTGTTCAGTGTGTTCCGTTTCCTCTGAACAAGAGTGTACTTCTTCAATGACGATAAAGTAAGGAAGGAAGGGCTGGAGTTCAAAATATCTTCTCGACCATGCGTGGTCTCTGGAGAAAACAAGGGTTAGCAGGAAGGAAGAAAGATTGGGTTTAATTTCCTGTCGACGTCGAGGTCATTAGAGACGGAGGACAAGCTCGGATTGTGTCAAGGATGGGTAAGGAAACTGGCCGTGCCCTTTCAAAGGAAACATTTGCCTGTAGTGTTTTAGGGAAATCACGGGAATCCTAAATCTGGATGGCTGCACGCGGGTTTGAACCGTCGCCCCGCCGAATGCGAATCCACCGTGCTAACTACTGCGCCACTTCGTTCGGTAACAAGTGTTACAGCTGTTGTAAGCGGAAGAATTTTGGGTACTAAGAAACAAGAACAAATTTATTTTCTGTGTCAGTCTCTTGTGTTAAGTGCGAATTTCTTGGTTACACCTCCCTGTCTGTTGATGTTTCTCAGTCAATACTGTGTGGTTATAAATAATATGGAAGGTATGTAGAGACAAAGCTGAGAGAAGAGCCGTGTAGTTAAGGTTTGATGACTGCCTGGACAAGGAATGTATGAAAGGCGGCGGCTCGACAGGTTTTATGGTCACCTCCATGACTGAATCTTTGAAACTGAAGAATAATGACAATAATGTGACTATGAAAGCTATGATTGACGGTAAGCTCAATCACGTAAGGTCACTTACCTTGCGGAATCAGTGTAGAAGAATATTAAATTCTCACCGGGATGTATTATGAACATTCCCGAAGCAATTACTGTTTTTGGCTACATGTTTAAGATCAAGCGACGCTGGTAGTTCTTCTTGAATCGCTACAACATACCCTTAATGCACAGAAAATGGGTGGAAGACGAGATCTTATCTATGACTGCACGAAACCTGATTGAAGCAGCGACCTCTTCTTACAATAGCCCTCTCCTTTGCATGCCCAAGAAGGATTGTTCTATATGACTGGTTCTCGATTCCTTGCAAGTAAATACGATAGTTGAAAGAGAGACAGACAGACCAGAGACGAACACTGAAATGTTACAGCGTTTTCATGGAGTAAAACTGCTTACTTCACAAGGCCTTCACGCAAGCCGTTGTCAGATCGAATTACACCTGGCGTGCAGAAGATTTATGGCTCTCCTCTGTTACAGACGCTCTTATCGATACTGGAAGCTGCCTTTTGGGCTGACCTTATCATCTGCCGCCTTCATTCAAGGGTTAAGCATAGTAATACCAAAGGAGTAAAAAAGGTTACTCTTTATGTAAACCAGGTGTGGTTTACATACGTGGTCCATGCATAATAAGGCTCTAGACTACTTATTACAAGCATTCAAGGCCCATGGTGTGATGGAGAACGTACGGAAGTCCGATTTCGCATATAGTGAAATAAAGTTTCTGAGGCATGTGATTACATCAGGAGGGGTCTGTCCTGACTCCAAATAATTTCAAGTTATATGGTATTATGCTGTACCCACCTCAAGACGTCAAGACCATGGATCTCTTGGGTTAAAGAATTATTGAGATATTTGTCGAGAACACGTTAACGATACTGTACTTGGGCCGACTAATGGGCCAGAATGTAATCTAGGGCTGGAGTTAAGTGACACCAAGCGAGTCTTAAATGATGAAGGAAGCTTTAGTGAATACTACATCCAGATCTGAATGAGGAGTTTGCGTCTCGTCAGATAGCTCACGAATTTCAGTAGGCGTTAATCTCTTTCTGAACGTCGATCGAAACGACGTGACAGTAGAACAGATTATCGCATTTTCAAGCCAAATTTTGAAGAAATCAGTTAGAGGTTCTCACAATTATATGGGGGTTTATTAAATTTCGGAACTTTTTATTTGGCAGGGCTATTAACGTGATCATCAGGCTCTGCAATTCCTAATGACAGCACAGTTGATGCATTCGGGCTGCTGGCCACTGGGAATTCAGGTATACGGTACAGTGTTTACAAGGAAAAGACAACGCTACGCCTGCTGCTCTGTCTCAGTCAGTTGCAGGAGCACGAGGGAGTGACAACGTCTTGCGTGAAAACCATTTCGGTGTGATGTATCTTTGAGAATTACGTTGGTGTAATTCTGATACACATAGTCAATAAACGAAATACAGAACCAATCCTTAAGGAAATGAAGGTGAAATGGAAAGACAGAAACCAAGTAAACATTTTTTGATGTCAGCAACTGAAATTGGAGTGTTATTCCGAAGTAGAAATCAGGCGGATGGTAACTGGGTTGTGTGTGTCCCCATGGAATTTGTAAACGAACTGGAGTGATAGACACACTTGAGATACAAAAACTTTGGTCCTAGAAGGAGCTACGATTTGTAGGTAATGCATGCTTTAATAATATGGAGGAGAAGATTCGGATAGTACTTGCAACTTTCAAGGCCCTTCAGAAAGCAAAACTTCCAACGGTTTCACACAATGGTCGGTTGTTATCGATTGTGCCGGTGAGATTATGGGAATTTGCTGCGAACAACTTGTTTGGGCCATTACCTCGAACACAAAATGTTTTTCAGTACGTGTTGGTTACAACGGAGTAACTTCCATGTTTGTGAACTTTTCCCCCCCTACGTTTTACGAAGGCAAGGTCTGTGACCAAGGCGTTAGTGGAGAAGTTCTTAAGGATTGTAGGAAATTTAGATAAGGTGATTTCCGATAATGGTGTCCAATTACATGTTTGTAGGTGGCAAAATCGGTTGCGGTGGCGGAAGTTGATCGCTCTGTATACATCGTGGTACCATTCTGATTTCAATCCAATTATGAAAGAGCTAGAGAGAATGTGTTAACTGTACCGCCATAGGCAACACCGAACTTTGAACAGCTTCTTCGAAGATTTACAAAATGTGATCAATGAACAGACACATGCGTCTACTGGGATGGCTTCCGTTCTTGTTCTTGAAAGTTGGTGTCCAGATGTTACGATTAAGCAGATGATTACATCTCCCACCATCGGGAGGAGTAGGCATTGTGAGATTAGCAACTGAGTGTATCTGAAGTCATGTACAAAAGCAAAGAGATCAGTAAAAGGGTGTGTTATGCTACATGAATCTGGAAGTTGGACAGAATGTGTTCATCAGATCACACTGAGTGTCGAAGACACAGGGTTCTCTTCTGTAAGTTCCTTAATGTGTACTGTGGTCCATTTCAGGTATGGAGGATATTCATCTAAATGCTGTTGAAGTGGAAACGTTACATACGAAAAGATCGTGAAGAGGGCAGCATGTAGTGAATTTCAAGGAGTTTGTGGAGTGATGTATGAAATAACGCTTTGGACGAATGGTCTCTTGTCTTTTCATAATGACTAAATATGTTAATTCCTTGATGTGCCGCTGAAGCAATTTTTTCTTTTACTTTATTAATGTATATGGTTTTGAATGGGCTGTATCTCAATACGCGAAGGTCTACAGTGTGATTTATTTGTTTTTGTTCGACATTAGAGACATGCCATGTGGAGTTAGTTTTCCATTGGGTTGCTATTGGTGGAATAGAGTTCATCAAGCTAGGCACGAGGATACTTGGCCGAAGCCTTTAGAAGGACGTCTGTAGCTAAGTTGTAAAAGTTTTTATTGTCATATCAGACATCGAAGTTGTGCTGTGCCCATGAGAGATTTTTTTCGTTGCATTGCCAGAAACGGAGTTGCGCTGTGGTAGATGAGGAAATGGCGTGCTAGAGCAGGGAGATAAATGAATCGTAACCGCACATTGTGAGAATCTATGGAAATGTTAGTTTTTTCGGAAAGGAGTGATTAATTGAAAGTCATTAGGGAAATTATTGTGGAGTAAATACATTATGTGATCAAAAGTATCCGAACACATATGTTTTTCACACTAGGTGCATTGTGATGCCACCTACTGCCAGGCACCTCAGTAGTCATTAGACATCGTGAGAGAGCAGAATGTGATGCTCCGCGGAACCCACGGACTTCGAACGTGGTCAGGTGATTGGATATCACTTGTGCCATACGTCTGTACGCGAGACTTCCACACTCCTAAACATCCCTAGGTTCACTGTTTCCGATATGATAGTGAAGTGGAAACGTGAAGGGACACGTACAGCACAAAAGCGTACAGGCCAACCTCGTCTGTTGACTGACGGAGACCGCCGACAACTGAAAAGGAACGTAATGTGTAATAGGCAGACATCTAGCCAGACCATCACACAGGAATTCAAAACTGTATCAGGATCCACTGCAAGTACTATGACAGTTAGGCGGGAGGTGAGACAACTTGGATTTGATGGTCGAGCGGTTGCTCATAAGTCACACATTACACCGGTAAATGACAAACGACGCCTCGATTGGTGTAAGGAGCGTAAACATTGGACGATTTAACAGTGGAGAAACTTTGTGTGGAGTGACGAATCACTGTACACAATGTGGCCATCCGATGGCAAGGTGTGGGTATGGCGAATGCTGAGTGAACGTGATCTGCCAGTGTGTGTAGTGCCAGCAGCAAAATTCGGAGGTGGTGGTGTTATGGTGTTGTGTTTTTCATGGAAGGGGCTACTACCCCTTGTTGTTTTGCGTGGCACTATCAAAGTACATGCCTACATTAATGTTTTAACCAACTTCTTGCTTCCCACTGTTGAAGAGCAATTCGGGGATGGAGGTTGCATCTTTCAACACGATCGAGTACTCGTTCATAATGGACAGCCTGTGGCGGAGTGGTTACAAGACAATAACGTCCCTGTAATGGAGTGGCCTGCACAGACTTCTGATCTGAATACTATAGAACACCTTTGGGATGTTTCGGAAAGCCGACTTCGTGCCAGGCCTCACCGACCGACATCGATACCTCTCCTCAGTGCAGCACTCCGTGAAGAATGGGCTGCCATTCCCCAGCACCTGACTAAACGTGTGCCTGCGGGGGTGAAAGCTGTCATCAAGGCTAAGGGTGGGCCAACACCATATTAAATTCTAGAATTACCAATGGAGGGCGCCACGAACTGGTAAGTCATTTTCAGCCAGGTTTCCGGATACTTTGATCACATTGTATACAAATCCGTGGCGCATAGCAAGTTCCTTAAGATGAGATGACAGCAGAAGACCATTGAAACCGGTCGTCTTTGGAATAGTGATCATGGCGTGCGAAGTATTTTCTTCAATTCGAACGATACCAATCGCCCCATAGCATAGTATGTCTCTCTTTGCGTGTTTTCAACAATACCGATAAGTGTGTTTCGACTTTTAATGAGATACGGAACTTCCCGTCACATCGTTTCAGGTTCAGGCATGCTACTCCCAGCTACCGGTGAAAAAGAATTCAATAGTTGACGCCTCTTCATGTGCAATCTACAGTGGTTATATGTGTGGCCTTCATCCCCAGTCAACACAGATCGTTTCGTCACGTTAGTTCCAGCTCATCTGTGCACTTCTCGCTACTGGTGACGTAAATCGCTGTTTAACGTCTAGATATTTCAAGGCTAGAAAACGACGCTGTACATGCCGATTTCGATCCCTAGTAAGAAAATTTTTTCGTCTTGTCATTCAGTTTCAGCCATCTCACGGTGAAAAATTTCGATACACAACATTAGATTGTGCTTAATTAAAAATCCGATTAGGTACTGGGTTCGAATCCCCTTAACACAAGTTTAAACAAGTTTAAACATCCTTACATTTATTACTTGTGATCGGGACCATATTTCAGATCTTTCGCGATTGTTTACCAGGAACAACAGCGGGCCAACGGAAGCGTCCGATTCCACCCGTCTAGTATGGCCCGTGACGTAAGGGTGTTATCGTGTGTGACGTCATTACGACGCAGTGTTTCTGAGTTTGTTGTGATCGTACATGTCGCCATGTGATTGATGGTATCCTCTGGTGGTGTGCGTGTACGTGCTGAGTGTAATGTGTTGTATTGGGTTACTTTGAGTTTCGGTGTTGGACGTGTGAAGTGGCTGGCAGTGTTTCTAGTTCGGGACGTAAGAATTGGAAGTATTTTCACGAGTTATTACTTTTTTTGGTTTATTTGTTTGGCATGTTCGTTAGGTGTTATTGGTTTGCTATTGGTGGTGCGGTAAGACATTTAATTTATTGTGTGGCCTCTGTTGTTAGGTATGAATATGACAGTGAAATGTAACAGTGATATGTTGCGGTCGGAGATGGGAGAGGACATGTCCGTTATTAAATTCCTCCATTTACTTGCACTGATGGCTGAGACCGTGAAGTGTAGTGTTTGCCGCGAGAATATGAGGTTGACAAACGATCCGGTGTCTGGGACCAAAGACGGGCCTTTATGTGACGGTGTCGACGTGAAAACGCCTGGCGCTCCATTAGACGCGGTACCTGGTTCGAGTCATCTAGGTTGACCGTGATAGAGATTGTTTTGTTGATACTCATACGATTTCTGTAATATGTCCTCGATTAGTTTTTGTGCGCATGAGACTGGAGTGAGTGGTGTTGGAAAAGCTTATTGTAGGGAAGAGTATTCTGAGTATGTTAAGTATAGGGGTGGGTTGGGTGAGACGGGCTGGTGGCTGAGATCGACGAGTCGCAGTTTGGGAAGAGGAAGTATGGGAGATATGGTTCTCTGGTTGGTTTGTGGGTGTGGGGGGCTGTTATTTTGGGGAGTGGGTATTCTGACTGTGTTTTTAGGGTTTTGGAGGGCCGTACTAAGAGGGAACTGGTAAGGTTTATTGAAGAGTATGTTGAGGAGGGGAGCACTGTAGTTTCAGATGGGTTTTCGTGTTATAGGGCTTTGGGGAAGAGGGGTTTTTATCATTTAGTTGTGAATCATAGTTTAGAGTTCAAAAATTATGAAACTGGGGCGTGTTCTAATACAATAGAGGGGTTTTGCGGGGGGGGGGGGGGGGGGGGTTGTTAAATCGGTTATAGGGAGGGGCAAGAGGCGTTTTCTTTTAGATTATTGGTGGACGAGCATCCTTGGGGATTATTGTATTTTCATATTTTTCTGATGTCTGTGGGTAATATGTACAGGCCGTAGGTGGTTAACTGCGGGCGTTTGATATGTGTGGGTGGCAGGGGTGCGGGTGGGGGGGAGGCTTGCGGGTAATGGTTGTGGATTTAGGCGGGTGCATTATGGGTTGGGGTATTGTTTTATGATTACGATGTGGAGGACCTTTCTTGTTGCATTTGTTGATATGTAAGGTGTGAATGATTTTCATTTATTTTGTGGTTTTTATTTGTTGGCGGTTTTTTGCTTTTTTTGGGCGGGGGGAGGACGTGACGTGGGTGGTTTGGGGTTGATAGTTTGTGGGTGGTTTGGTAGTTCTTTTCTTCGTATTTTTGTTGTTTTGTTACGTGTTTTTTTTTTTTTTTTTTTTTTTTTTGGAGCCTAGTTTGCAACGCCGGAATTTGTTGGTGTAAGTAAGGATTTTTTGTGTCTATTCTTCTCGAGTTGTGATGTTTTGTGTATTTATGGTGCACTGATTGTGTTTTAATTTATGTAGGTGTATTTAATTTTTGGGCTTTTGAAGTGTTGTGGTTTTGGTTTTATTTTTCGTGGTTTTTTCGTATCGACATTGGTGGTTGACCCAATGGCCGTTCTCAGCGTCTCCAATATGGCGCAGTCTGGTCCCTTTAATCCCACAAACCAACCAACCAATATGGCGCCTAAGACGTCACCACATACATACGGTAATAAACACGAAAATACAAATAAATAAGACCATAACATCTCCCTTCAAAAACACAATCACACTAACGGGACAACCGAGGGAAATTGGAGGTTCTATGGTGGGGACAAGGTAAATATAACGGCCATCTCCACCATATTGATGACATCACGGATAAAAGCAGACGGGTGGAATCGAAACATTTCTGTAATCTGCTAGATAGGAGTCCTGAGTCCCTGTCTAGCCAAAACATTACATCATGTAATGTCAAGTTGAAGCTTGCTGTTTGAAATGTAATTTACTGTAATAAATTTTAGTTTACAAACGTTGTCACCTCTAATAACGTGTTTCCCGGTATTTGGTTTGTCGTGGTATTAATTTGGCTGTTGACTGATAGCCACACACAGCAAAATTCTTTCGTGGTCTCTTGTAGTAACCATTTTGTGTAGTCAAACGACGGTATCGAAAAGCTATTAGAATACCTGCAACAAAGTATAGAAATTGTGCGGAAGGCGGAACGCATTTAAGGTCGTTCGGGTACTTTTGACGATGGTAGTACATCATACGCTACTTTCACCTCCGATTATGTCTTTCAGTTGCCAAGTACATGATCATTTCTGTTTCTTACGAAAATTTCGCTCTTATTCCATATTCGTTTCGATATTCCACAACGGTGAATACCTTTTACTGTGTGACGGAGCAGTTGTTACAGCACTTAGGTTCCACTATATTTCTAAATCTATCATCCATCTCGGTACTATACATTTCACTATCGGATTTTATACTGAAGTAAAAAATTTTCAAATGTGCGTTCAGAAATTTTGTGTAGTTTATCATCTAGCCTTGTAACATCTCAGAAGTCGGTGGTCAAAATTTTTTTTTCTTGGGAAAGTCCCTCCACTCCTGTTCGTCTAGAGCATTTGGGTGCAACAACCTGTGATGGTGTGAAATGGAACAGCTTTGGTAGTATGCGAAGCATGTAATGCCGGTAGGTCAGTTCTCACCTTCAGGGATGGTCGTTAAAAGAATGGCATTACACCTTCCAATTGCTCCGCGAGTGTAAAATACTGTATCCCGTGTTAAAGAATTGCTAGTGCAACTGACAGAAGCAGCGCTATACTATGCAGATAGCATCCAGCCGCAGACACGCCCTGTGTTTTGTGCCTCGTACCTGTCAAAAATATTTCACACCAAACAGCGCCTAAACGGCGTGAACGACCTTATTTAAGCGGCGTAACTCGTTCTTGGAATATTGCCATTTTGAGAGCGACTAGTGAGAAATGCTACCAGACGTGTTATGTATGGCTTTATTAATTGTCAACATAAACCACGGTGCCCGGGATTATAAATATTAAACAGAAAATAAACAAGTAGACTATAGCGTAATACTAAGTAACTGCTGCGTGCTTTGATCGGAACAGTATTTTACGAGTTCGTTTTCACTCAAGTTCGAGTCTGTCCAACTACGGTGATATTACGCAGGTAAGAGTAGGAGATCAGTGTTTGACGTCCCGACGACAACGAGGTCACTAGAGGCGGAGCACATGTTCGGATCAGGGAAGGAAGGGAAAGGAAATCGGCCGTGCCCTTTCAAAGGAACCATCCAGGCATTTGCCTGAAACGATTTAAGTAAATCACGGAAAACCTAAATCATCATGACTGGAGACGGTTTTGAACCGTCGTCCCCCCGAATGCGAGTCCAGTGTGCTAAGCACTGCACCATCTCGCTCGGTACGCAGGTAAGAATTATAGTAAATGTTTTCACTAGAATTCAATGGAAAAAAGCGTCGTTGCTTCACTGAACGTATCACTGATAGACAAAGCCAAGAAATTCTGTGTGCACAATATTTTGTGTTCTTCGAAAGTGGCTTAAATTACAAGAAGTTTTAAAGTATGTTAATGTGACAAGCCAAAACCGAAAAGCAGTCATTCGTGAAGTGGGAGAAATTCGGTAACTTCATGTTCATTAACTAAGTACTTTTGTTGCTGTTGATCTCGTTGTAGCCCTTACTCCCTAAACTTTTTTTTCTTTTTTGCAACTCTTCATACTAGACTATCTTGTGTAAGTCTTTTCATATCTGCATAATTACATCTACTTGAACCTTAGTCTCTACGATTTCACTAGTCAACAGCCGGTTTGCATCTGGGACGTGATACATCAACTAGTATATATTTTGGTGTGTAGAATCCAAATATACCTTTCAAAATGTTCTATAACGTACCATTTATAAGCTTTTAAATGTTTTTTTTATTTTTCGTATTCAGTATTTCGGTTTTTGCTGTTCTTCTGTTTTGATGTTCAATTGTTTGTCTTTGATTTGCAAAGGAGAGCTAGAAGATTTACAAATCGTAGGTAAACGGTTGGTGTGCTAATCAAATGGTTCAAATGGCTCTGAGCACTATGGGACTCAACTGCTGAGGTCATTAGTCCCCTAGAACTTAGAACTACTTAAACCTAACTAACCTAAGGACATCACAAACATCCATGCCCGAGGCAGGATTCGAACCTGCGACCGTAGCGGTCTTGCGGTTCCAGACTGCAGCGCCTTTAACCGCACGGCCACTTCGGCCGGCGTGTGCTAATCCAGTGGTGTGAAAGAGATCCTCATTGAGTGTTTCCTATGAAAGATAGTGTGGTTAAAACTTACACTAACAAAAATGGCAAGTACTAAATCTCGTTGCAGTCCAAACCACACTGTCAACTTTTGTTATGTGTGTGGAAAATTCACTCCAAAAGCCCAAAGAAAACCATTCACTGATTTGGTTAAGGAGGCATATAAATTGTATTTTGATTGTCTTGTTGGTGATCAAGATAAAAATTTTGCACCTCATATTGGCTGCGTAACCTGTACTGCAACCTTAAACAAGTGGTGAAAGGAAAACGCCGAGTCATGCTATTCGCTGTTCCGATGGTGTGGTGTGAGCCTGAAGACCATTACTCAGACTGTTACTTCTGTCTTACAAACATTTCGGAACATTCAAGGAAAACTAGACATAAAATAAAGTATCCAAATGTACCTTCAGTGCATTTGCCTGTGGCCCATTATGAGGGGTTGCCTGCTCTTGTCTAACTTCAAAGCCACAGAAGCCATGTCAAGTGTATCAGAAAGTACTGAACATATACAAGAGTACTGCCCTAACATCATGACATTTCGCCTCAGCTCTTTAATCTAAACGAATTGAACGATCTGGTTCGCGATCTACAACTTTCGAAACAGCAAGCTGAACTCTTCGGGTAGAGATTGCAACAATGGAATCTTCTAGTTCCAGGAACAAAAATTTCCTGTTTCAGATCAAGAGGTAATTCCTTCGCTCAATATTTCAACATGCAGAATTCAGTGAGTGTATCTAGAGATGTCAATGGTCTGGTGATGCAGCTAGGTGTACAACATAATCCACAGGAGTGGCGACTATTTATTAACTCCAGTGAAAACAGCTTGAAAACAGTACTACTACATAATACCCATGCATTTCCTTTGGTACCTTTGGATTACGCAGTAGACATTAAAGAAACTTATGAAACCATGGCTTTGCTGCTAGAGGCAATCAAATATAAGGATCATGGGTGGCGGATGTGCTTAAAAGTTGTTGCACTTGTTACAGGTTTACAGGTTGGATTCACGAAATACTGCTGCTTTTTGTGCCTTTGGGACAGCCGTGACAAAACTATACAGTCAAGGAATGGCCTATAAGGAAGTCATATGTTCCTGAAAATGTAAATGTGAACAATAACCCATTGGTTGAGCCCAATAAAATCATTTTGCCTCCCCTTAATATCAATTTGTGCCATATCAAGGTCTTCAATCACTTAAAAGAAAAGTTTCCCAAATTAAGTGAGGCAAAGCTGAAAGAGCGTATATTTGTTGGACCATAAATAAGAAAATTGCTGAAAGATTCAACCTTTGATACCAAACTCACAGATATCCAAGTAGGTGCTAGGTCTTCATTTAAAGCAATTATGAAGGGCATTTTGGGTATAGAAGAACATGGAGTGTAGAATGTCGCTTAAAATTCACTTTTTACAGTCTCACCTTGATTTCATCCCGGAAAATTTAAGATCCGTAAGCAATGAGCATGGCGAACGCTTTCACCAAGTCATTCTTACCATGGAACACCGTTACCAAGGTCGTCGGAACCCTTCGATGATGGGTGACTACTGCTGGTGTCTTGTTAGGGAGAGTGACAGAGCGGCAAATAAGAAAAGAGCTCCATCGTCGTATTTTTAAAAAAAACCAAAGACGATTAGAAGTGAAAATATCTGAACTAATGTGGACCCTTTATTGGCATCTTGCCCATATATACACACAAAATAGTATTGATTTCAAACATGAATGTGTATTTTTGTTTGACTTAATTGTGTCAATTTTCGCTATTACCATTTTTCATTCTGCTGTGTTTAGGAAATGTGACGTCATAGAGAAAAACTGATCTTACCAGTCTATTCAGCACCCCAAAATTAGGTAAATGCACTCATTTACAAACCAGATGCGGAAAAAAGTTCAAATTTGTTAACTAGCGATTTTATACCTCCAAATTTATATGGTGTCTATAGAAAGGAAACATCTGTGAGGCGTGACCAGAAGTAAACAGAATGAACAACAATGTGGGTAAAACTGAAGTCTTTATTCCAAAGTAATCACCAGAGGCCTTAGAACAACTTCCCACTGTTCCAAGACCCGAAGGACTCCCTGTTCCCAGAACTCCTGCGGCTGTGACAGGACCCAGTTCTCCACTGTGTCTTTCAGTTCGTCGTAAGAGTTGACGCGCTTCCCTCTGAGATGTTTTTGTAGCAGGCCAAACACATGGGAGTTGTAGTGTGACATGTCCAGGCTGCAGGGCAAATGTTTAAGCTGCTCACAGTTGGCCATTACACTTTGTGTCAACTTGGAGTCCTATGGACAAGCGATATCGTCGAGAAGACTCACTCCCTCCACAAGCAGCCCTGACCGTTTGTTCTTGATAGTCTTGCGTTGGTTACGCGCGTCACTGTTAATAGCTTGTCGATGCTCAAGGAATTCGTCGGGCATCAAACCTCTGACACCTACAAAAGACGGTGAGCGTCACCTTGCCTGTTGAGCGCACAGCTTCGATTTTTTTAAAGTGGAAAGTGACGATACTATATTTGCGACCCTAGATTTGTCACTACGATATCCCAAATCAGCATATGGAAATTTCAACCGAATAAGTTGTTACGACATTTCATACCTTTTCATTTGAACACTGCTTATAAATCGATGATGAGCATCTGACTAAATCCAAGCACGGGTTGACACACTCCAATGCACGTATTACGCAACAGTACACTATCAGTATTTATGGATGTTTTGGCGTGGCTCGTTTAACAAACAATTTCTGTAGGCTACTAACGGCCAGTTCCTATCCTTAGATAGGAGAATAAAAAACTATGGCAGGCAATTACGCACACATTAACTGATAATGCCACACCATTTAAAAAGACATAGCTTCGTCTTTCGGCAGCGTGACCTACTTTACTTTTCTAAAATTGAGCATAACATACAGCTGTGACTCCTCAAACATCGTACTGAGCCAGCAAGAAGTTAATAATCCACACACTCTTAAAATAGTTATTGGGTATTACTGTAGAAAAGCCGGCCGTTGTGGCCGAGCTGTTCTAGGCGCTTCAGACCGGAACCGCGATGCTGCAACGGTCGCAAGTTCGAATCCTGCCTGGGGCATGGATTGTGTGATGTCCTTAGGTTAGTTAGGTTTAAGTAGTTCTAAGACTAGGGGACTGATGACCTCAGATGTTAAGCTCCATAGTGCTTAGAGCCATTTGAACCATTTCTCACGCACAGAACTGCTCAGTATCGACTAACTCATAACAACATGCAATGCGCTGCACTGCACTACACTACACGTCAGATTAGGACTGCGCACATCTGACAACAGGCTGACTGCTTCTCAGTACAACTGCCACTAGGGCCGGGAAAATAATATTAGCGTTCGAACGGGTTCGAGATTTCCCGATGCCCCGCAGAATTCGATACAGTATCGAGCCTGTTAAGAACAACCACGTGACATTTGACTCGGGTGGCACGAGACACTACGAACTAGCCACAACAACGAGCTGGGGCTCTACTTAAAATTTGACAATTTCTGAAACTCAGAAGGAAATAACTCTAAATCTTACCCTCACAAACTCCTGTTGTATTTGAATAAATTTGTAGTAAGAATTCTCATACAGTATGGTTATGTAACCATATATAATCATTTTCGCTGATTTTTGAGTAAAAGTGGCGGGAAAAGGCGAAAATGTTGTCCTCGGAAAAAAATTAATTTGCTGATGAGAGACTAACGATTTAGCAAGTTGGTTGAAAAATAACATTTGGAAGTCTGTATAAACAGCATTACAATAGCACGCAAAAACTTTACAAAACAGTTTGGAAACAAGATGCCAACGTTCAAATGAAACAAGAAAGAAAATTAATCAAGAATTAAATGCCTAACAAACGAAATACATCGTGGTATTGTGAGCGGTTGCTATCGCCAGAATAAATTACAATGACAAGACCAGCCTTGGAAATAGTACTGCCAGACATCACTAGATAGTGTGAGGAGCGGAAGCTGGAGAATTGTACAGAAATATGACTGAAAGCTCCTATTTGTTTATTAATTGCCGTTGTTACATACGATATGCACCCTAGAAATTTTCTTAGTTCGTGTTTCGTAGCTACTTTTACTATTAAAATCCGCAATACATTGAAAACGCTAAGACTGGTCGTGGACGTTGCATCAAAAACCGTCACTAGGTCACGGGCTAATGGAAAGATCGAACAGAACTAGAGATTTCCCGAAATGGGACGTAAACTGTTCGAACAGTTCCAGTAATGTTCAAACACAGTCCTAACTGCCACGCTGCAGCTTCCTACTTTACGTCCTTCAAATACAACTCCCTCACGAGGGACCACCACATCCTAGGGGTAGGCTCTCATTGATGATGATGATGATGATGATGATGATGATGATGATGATGATGATGTTTGGTTTGTGGGGCGCTCAACAGCGCGCTCATCAGCGCTCGTACACATTCCGAATCTGTACGCAGTCCAGTCTAGCCACTTTCATGATTGATGATGGAATGATAAAGACACCACAAACGCTCAGTCCCCGGGCAGTGAAAATCCTCTGCCCGGCAGGGAATCGAACCCGTGACCCCGTGATCCAGAGGTAGCGACGCTAGCCACTGGACCATTGGCTGAGATACTCACTAGAAACAGCGCCAATGAAACCTAAATACCTCCCATGTAGCAAAGGGATATCGAAATCGAGCAGTGGAAAACAAACCAAAGAACTCTCCCGTAATCGATATGCAAAAATTGAGCATGGCTGAATCAAAGAACACCTTTCAAATTGCCTTCATTAACTGACTGACTATTCCTTAACGCTTCAGAATGTTCTGATTTGCCATGTTAACTGGCGCAGAGCAGCAAAGAGCGCATTACTTCAGCAATAAGGTTTTTTGTTGTTCTTGTTGTCTTCAGTCCGAGGACTGATTTGACGTAGCCCTCCACACAAGACAATCCTGTGCAAGCTTCTTCATCCCTGAATAACAACTGAAACCTACAACAATGTGAACTTGCTTATTGTATTCATGACTAGGTCTCCCTTTATAATTTTACTCCCACACTTAATTCCCTGAAGCCTTAGGATGTGTCCTAGTAACCGAACGCGTCACTTCTGCCATACATTTATTTCGTCCTCAGATCGATTCAGTACTTCCTCAGTCGTTCTGACCATCTAAATACAATAGCTTTCTTCTGTAGCTCCACATTTCACAAGTTTCTAATTTCTTCTTGTCTAAACTGTTTATCGCCCACGTTTCAGTCCCGTACGAGGTTACACTCTAGACTAATCCCTCCGCAAGAGACTTCCTAAATTTGTCTGAGATGTTAACAAAATCATCTACTTTATAAATGCTTTTCTTGCTGTTGTCAATCTGCATTTAGTATCTTTTCTACTTCGGCCATGCCGCATGGGATTAGCCGAACGGTCTAGGGTGCTGCAGTCATGGACTGTGCGGATCGTCCCGGTGGAGGTTCGAGTCCTCCCTCAGGCATGGGTGTGTGTATTTGTCCTTAGGATAATTTAGGTTAAGTAGTGTGTAAGCTTAGGGACTGATGACCTTAGAAGTTAAGTCCCGTAAGATTTCACACACATTTGAACATTTTTTTGAGCTTCGGTCATCAACAGGTACTTTGATCCTCAAATAGCAGAACCTATCAACTACTTTTAGTGGCTGACTTATTAATGAAATCCTCTCAACATCGCGTTATTTACCCTTGCTTTAGTTTTGTTGATGTTCCTCTTATAATCTGGGAATGTAGACTTTCTGACGGATACTGTTGATGTAACGCTCTCTGGCATCCAACCGAGTGTCGGTGCTGAAGTACCACGACGTTCCTAGTAGTGTCATACTCATCATCTTCTGGCAACCTCTTCGGAATGTCGCGGTACTTCAACACCGGCACTCGACTGGAAACCCGAGGGCTTTTCGTCACTCATCTTACATCTTTTATTGTACGTCAACGATCTGTCGACTCATCAGTGTTGTCCTACAGTAAAAACCACATGCGCGCTGAAGGTCCCCAGTACCAAAGTGCAAAACTAATGAACGTGAAGAGGCCTACTGAGAATCTCAATATGGACCTGTGTGCTCTATCAAAATGTTCAAATGTGTGTGAAATCTTATGGGACTTAACTGCTAAGGTCATCAGTCCCTAAGCCTACACACTACTTAACCTAAATTATCCTAAAGACAAACACACACACACACACACCCATGCCTGAGGGACGACTCGAACCTCCGCCGGGACCAGCCGCACAGTCCATGACTGCAGCGCCTGAGACCGTTCGGCTAATCCCGCGCGGCTGTGCTCTGTCAAAATGGACACTGAACGGAGGTTAAAGCTCAATCCAGGCAAAACGCAAACGGTACTGGTTGGACACTGTAGGCTCGTTAGCCCCAAATATCGGGAATCCCTGGCATCTTTAATCCTAAATGGGACAAATTTCAACCTCTCTCTATCAGCCAAGATTCTGGGAATAATAGTAGATGAAAATCTAAAATGGAATGAACACATAATAAGCGATAAACATCACGACCTCTTCATGCCCTACAGAAATATATATATATATATATATATATATATATATATATATATATAAATGCTGTTCCCGCTTGACTAGAAAAAGAAACTTACAAATACTTATATCTGATTACAGCGATGTTATGAGATCTTTCTCAGGAATGCTCACGTCGCCTGGAATTGGTTATGAATGCCAGTGTTCGTTATATCTGTTATGTCCGACTGTTTGATCATATTTCGCTATCATAAGCCAGCTATCATGGTTGCGTGCAGACAAGCGCATTGATTTCCATTCAGATTGTTTCCTCTACTACCTGAATGCGTGGTGTTAATTTCAACCTCTCTCTATCAGCCAAGATTCTGGGAATAATAGTAGATGAAAATCTAAAATGGAATGAACACATAATAAGCGATAAACATCACGACCTCTTCATGCCCTACAGAAATATATATATATATATATATATATATATATATATATATATATATATAAATGCTGTTCCCGCTTGACTAGAAAAAGAAACTTACAAATACTTACATCTGATTACAGCGATGTTATGAGATCTTTCTCAGGAATGCTCACGTCGCCTGGAATTGGTTATGAATGCCAGTGTTCGTTATATCTGTTATGTCCGACTGTTTGATCATATTTCGCTATCATAAGCCAGCTATCATGGTTGCGTGCAGACAAGCGCATTGATTTCCATTCAGATTGTTTCCTCTACTACCTGAATGCGTGGTGTCTGTTCATTCGGGCGCCACACATTCGTATTATTGACTCGCTTAACTGGGCAATGGATTCAACTTCTTCAGAGCGGATGCAGAAATACGTCCGACCTCTTGTGGAAATCTGAGTGTAGCTTATAGAGGAAAAGAAAAAGGAATTGTAGGTAGATGGCGCTCAATGTAAGTGTGAATCGGTCGTGACGATTGTCGAGATAGTTATCGCAGTTGCGATAACTCTGTGTTCCGGATTGCGCAGTGGTTAACGCATCTGCCTAGTAATCAGGAGATGCCGGGTTCGAATCGCGGTTCGCTACACATTTTCACTCGTCGCCTCTGATTCCGCGTAATGTCCCAGTGCAGCTGACAGCAATGATTCCTTTCCTTTCCTTTTTTCCCCTTCAATTTACTTATAATGTCTCTTTTATTGTTTATCAACGTGTCAAAAAATGGCTCAAATGGCTCTGAGCACTATGTGACTTAACATCTGATGTCATCAGTCCCCTAGAACTTAGAACTACTTAAACCTAACTAACCTATGGACATCACACACATCCATACCCGAGGCAGGATTCGCACCTGCGACCGTAGCGGTCGCGCGGTTCCAGACTGGAGCGCCTAGAACCGCTCGGTCACTCCGGCCAGCTTTATCAACGTGTACTGTCCCTCTTATCTCTACTGGACCCTAACGTTGACTGAACAATATGGCAGCGGTGCTGCGGCTGCAATGATGTGCTCTGTTGTGAGTGGGATAAGACATAAGTATGTGCTGAATGACAGTATATTGTTGCTCTGATTTTGACATGCCAGTGCATCAGTCGTCTAGTCTATCCACGTACCGGCAAATTCATGAGAAATAATACTTTTAGTGCTATTTTAAGAAACCTCTCTGTCGAGACCTGAAGATGGTAACGCTGATTACCAAAACCGGAGAAAAATAGGTTATTGTTAACGATCTTGCCAAAATAAACACATTTTGCGGCTCAAAACGAGTAGACTAAAGAAACATCCTTTCCATTTAGAGCAAATTACTCTCCGTCCCACTCTATCGTTCAGCCACTTTCTCGAAATCCTTTCCAGTAGCACGACCCAACTCTGGAATAACCTCCCATATTATGTCAGAGAACTGAATAACATCTCCGGTTTCAGAAGCCAGTTAATGGTATATCTGCAGAAGCAACAATAACGACTACCATTGTCTCTGTACGCACCCCTTACCCCTGCACATCCTTCTTTCCAACCAGATTTTCTTCATTTCCCAGTATTGTTAGCTGGCGCAATCTCCTCTTATTTCGTTTCCCCAGAATTCGGTATATCAGAAAACATCTATTTTATGCACCTACAAATTCTTTTTGTACCTGCCACTTTCGTTATTGTTGTTACACTCATTATTATTGTCATTATTCTTATTATCATTAGTGGCAGCAGCAGCAGCAGCAGCAGTAGCAGAAGTACTGTCGGTATTAACTTAATTTGTTCATGTTCAGTATTATTTACTCACATTATTTCTATAGACACTCAAATCATTTCAGTATTAGACTGAGGTGACAAAAGTCATGGGATGGTAATATGCACGTATATAGACGACGGTAGTATGGCGTACACTAAGTATATATGGTTAGAGCATTGGCGGAGGATTCATTTATACTTAGTTGATTTATTTCCGACGTTATTATGGCCGCACGACGGGGATTAAAAGCGGAATGGCAGTTGGAACTAGATGCATGGTACATTCGATTTTGGAAATCGTTAAGGAATTCAGTATTCCGCAATCTACCGCGTCAATAGTGTGCCGAGCATGCCACATTTTAGGCATTACCTCTCACAACGGGGAACGCAGTGGGCAACGGGCTTCACTTAACGACCGAGAGCAGCAACGGTTGCGTGTAATTGTCAGTGCTAACAGACAAGCATCAATGCGTGAAATAACCTCAGAGATCAATGTGGAACGTACTACCAACTTATCCGTTAGGACAGTGAGGCAAAATTTGGAGTTAATGGGCTATGGCATCAGACGACCGACATGAGTGCCTTTGCTAACAGCACGACATCGCCTGCAGCGCCTCTCCTGGGTACGTGACCATATCTGTTGGACCATAGACAATTGTAAAACAGCGGCCTGGTCAGATGAGTCTTGATTTCAGTTGGTAAGAGTTGACAGCAGGGTTCAACTGTGGTGCACACTCCACGAAGCGATGTAGAGGGAGCTTGCCTCAATATTTCTGCAATGGACTTCCAACAACTTGTTGAATCCATGCCACATCGAGTTGCTGCACTAAACCGTGCGAAAGCATGTCCGATACAGTATTAGGAGATATACCACGACTTGTGTCATCTCAGTATATTTGTCATACTAAAATTATTATTTTGGTGAACTGTGATGTTAAAAAGGTATTCATATGTGTGAAACCTTGGTCTGATGTACGAAAGGGCCCGATGGCCCTAGTCAGATCAGGTTAAATAAATAAAATAAATAAATAATAATCTCTTTTCAAGAATTCCATTTCGTTCTGCTACTGTTTCAAGTCCTTTGTCGCATCTGGCAGAATTGCTGCGTCACTGGCTAATGTTGAAGTCCTTATTTCTTCTGCCTCAACCTTAATTCCATTTCAAAATTTCATCTGGGTTTCCTTTGTTTTTTGATCAACTAACAGACTGAATAAAATCATGGATAGATCGTAACTGTATCTCACTCCCTTCTCAATTACAACCTCCCTTTCATATCTTTCGACTCTTACAGCGGCACTCTGGTGTCTATACAAGTTGTGAATAACCTTTCGCTTTTTGTACTCTCTTCCTGCCACCTCCAAAACTTCAAAAGGTGGAATACAACCAACATTGTCAACAGCTATCTATTAATCTACACATTCTTTAAATGGGGGTATATCTTTCTTCAACCAAACGGGTAAGATAAGTCGTTGGGTCACACAATGTTATGCCTATGTAGGCGAGCGATTTGGCCGCCTTGCGTTGGTGGGAGGTAGGGTGGGCTTGCTTGTGTGTGTGTGTGTGTGTGTGTGTGTGTGTGTGTGTGTGTGTGCTGAGGGGGGTGGGCGGCTGGAGCTCAAGGAGCAGCCGAAGCAGCCGAAACATGTCGGACTGCCAGACAAGCTCTTTGTGAATCTATAATAATTTACAGTCAAGTATTAAAGCAAATCTGAATATATCAGCGATCTCAGATAAATGAAGCGCAGCCAATAACACAACGATATTTCAATATCTTTAAAATTACGAAAGTTAATATTTGACAGTGAATAAACATTTTCACAATGAGCCTCTGAATTGACAACTTTCAAACGATTCATGCGATTTCAACTGACGACATCTCAGATGATAGCACTTTACCATCGCCATCATCTCGGAAAGCTACGTACCCGTTTCTATTTTATTTCCTGTTTTATTACGCTTTTTACATCTCTCGATCATGCAAATATTTGTCACAATAACTGAGAAAATGAATACAACGAGAATACCTCAAAGATTGTCATACTTGTGTATTTATTTAATGAGCAATTTACTATTTTTCTAGTAACTTCATTTAAGTATTAAATACAGTTGATAATACAAAATCATGGTCAATAGCACGTGTTATCTGACACTACTTTTGTAAAAGAGTTTTGAAAGACGCTTCTGACAAGCAGGCCTAAATAATTGTTTAAATAATATTATCGACAATCTGTTGTCATTGTTCATGAGTGCACTTGTCCGAGAATAGTGGCTTATTTATTTATGGGCAAATCTTAATGTACATTTGTTGGGAATGGCTTCAGTGTGACTGCAAGTTTATAACAGTTCTTTAATTCAATATTGTTGTAATATATTGGTCTAACCCGGAACGTGGTAGAGTCAAATGATGCCTGTAGAACTTAAGAACGATGTATTTTTGATGGGAGAGGCCTTCAGCCAATGAAGAAGCAGACACTAGGGAAACACTGCGGAAGTCAAGTAGAGCTTGGGATTTTTCAAGTGAAGAGCTCAACGGAGCGATTCTCTGGATACTTCGTGTCGAGTACTGGAAGATGACAGACCTGTCTGCGGTAACGTGCATGATTCAGTCGTATAGGTGATTGATTCTGGGCGGTGAGCGGCCGCTTCCATACTTCTGAAGGGACTATATTTCGACACGTCTGAATGTGCTTTTCCGCTTGTATTGTAGAAATGAGGATAGGTTATCGCACCTGATAATTTGAAAATGGTGATGTTGAACTCTGAACTGATTTGAGCTGGTGAATATTTCCTGTATTCTAATTTACGAAACAGTTTTAGTTTTAGCGTATCTTTGATTACAATTTAGTTTGGAGATTTTCCTGTCATCCTTGTAACGCTCTGAACTTTTTGATAAGGGTATTTTCTGTTTGTATTTTGACTGAATATCGTAGGACCACTTCCCTTTTATTTGATATGTCCTTACTTGAATAGACATTATTCAAAATAATTCTCTGTAGTCTACATCAGTTACAGAAGATAGAACACCTGCTATTAAATCACTCATTTAACTTTTATTTTGTATTTCTGTGTATTAAGCCAGTGCGCATTACCACAGCTACAGGTTATTATCTGCAACGAATTAGCCACGGGGCCTGAAAGCAGAAGTGCGCGACTCGACCTTGTGACTACATTGGGCTATTCTTTTTTAAACAACAGATCCGTTTACAGCCCATATACCTAAAGTACGAGTAACCACAGAGAGAGACATTACTGGTTTCCTCGTATGGGATGCTGTTCGGAGGAACGACTAAACATACAGTAATCGTCGCAGTCACCATTACCTCACGTATTCCTACATTTCTCAGGAACCAAGCTGATTTTCCTCGAGGTCGGCTTCTCGCGGTTCCATACTGTAGCGCCTAGAACCGCTCGGTCACCCGGTCGGCGACGATTCTGGGTTATTGACATAACACTTATGGAGTGTACCGCCTTTTGGATCGCTCCTTAAAACTTCCTTCCAGTCAGACCGCGTTTACTAATGAATTACGTAGCTCATTACTCGTTCAATTAAAAGGCTCAGTTTTTCATATCAGGGCAAATTAGGTATTCTTCGTACTGATAAAACCAATTCAAAAATGAGCATACATCTTAAATGTTTCACATGTGACTCATGAACGAGAAGTGGGTTAGCATTGAAGATGCCTTATTTGTATCAATCTAAACGTGTCATAATCCGACGGTTGATTTGAATACCGCAGTGCTTTACTAAATACACCACATCTACGAGCGTACTCCTCAAGCCACCGTACCGTGCATGGTGGAGGATGCTTTCTACCACTAATAGTCATTTCCTATGCTGTTTCACTCGCAAATAGAGCGAGGGAAAAACGACTGTCTATATGCTTCCGTACGAGCCCGAATGTCTCTTACCTTCATGGTTCTTACGCGGAATGTACGTTGGCGGCAGGATAATCGTTCTGCAGTCAACTTCAAATATCAGTTCTCTAAATTTTCTTAGTAGTGTCCCTCGAAAAGAACATCGCCTTCCCTGCAGGGATACCCATTTGAGTTCCCGAACCATCTTCGTAATACTTGCACGTCGTTAGAATCTACCGGTAACAAATCTAATACCCCGCCGCGGAATTTCTTCGATGGCGTCCTTCAGTCCAACCTGGTGGGGATCCGAAACTTCTCAGCAGTACTCAAGAATAGGTCGCAATAGCGTCCCATTTGCGGTCTGCTTTATTGGTGTACCACACTTCCCTCACATTCTCCCAGTAAAACAAAGTCAAATATTCGCCTTCCACACAACAATCCTCACATCCTCGGTCCATTTCATATCGCTATGTAGCGTTACTCCTTGATATTTAATCGACGTATCTGTGTCAAGCAGCACAATACTAATGCTGTATTTGAACTTTATGGGTCTTTTTTCCCTACTCATCTGCATTAATTTACATGTTTTACATTTAGATCTAGCTGAAGTTGATCACACCAGCTAGAAATTTTGTCTAAATAGTGTTGTATCCTCCTACAGTCTTACTGGCGGTGGTATGGCGATGGCTTCCTTCGACCTTTGAGTTAAGTTACCCAGCCAGTTGTATGGGGGACCTAAAATTTAATGTGTACTCTAAACCACGGAGTAGTTCAGCGTGTTCTCTTGAACGAACATTGTCAGAAGTGTTGGAGATGATAAGTGACAGATAACAACCCTAGTACTGACCGGGCATGAAACCTGTGACCTTGATCTGTACTCTTGCACTTGACCCCTGAAGCGGCGATCTTAATTTGGAAATAGACTTTTGATATTTAAAAACGCTACCAGTTAAACAAGCGCTTGGGAATAATTCCTGAATGTGTGTATATTTACTGTCATCCCGTTTCTGCAACTGAACGAATGGAAGGGCGTAAAATAGCCATCGCAGGGCCTGGCAAATTAACAGGTGCAGACACGCTCGCTGTTGCGTCTGTTGCGCGCTGGTGGAAAAATAATTCGCGAGATATTGCATCAGAGAGCAGTAGCCGCCGTTAATTTCGCCAGGAAAATGTCCAGCTATCACGACCAGCAAGTCCCAACATTACCGGCACTGCGAAATGAAAGCGGTTTTGCATTTGTGTGTGTGTGTGTGTGTGTGTGTGTGTGTGTAAAATGGCGAGAGAGCGGTTAGGGCACGAAGGAAGAAATACGAATACAAAAGGCAGAACTGCAAAATAACCCGCTCAACAAATCACCGAACAAGTGAAATCAAATTAGGGCTTAATTCCGTGCGCTGCTGTGAATGGGTATCGTGGACGGTGGGAAAAAATAAGTATCCCCGTAAATCAGAGCGTAGCTGGATAACCTCGCAACCGGCCGAGCTCTGCATTGCTGACCGGCCAACGACAGTGTCGCGTTCTGCGCGCCAGACCTGATGAATGTTGCGCGTACACTTGCGTGTATTATTTAATGCGACTCTCATGAATTGTTCATCGCGTCGCGGCGCCGCAGTGGACACTGGGTAAAAATTGTTTTTTGGAATGTTCCACTTGACGCAACGCCGTGGACAGCTGTTCGCCTAGCCGGTGAAAGTTTCAAAACCGTCGGCCCCCGCGCAGCATTATTTTCAGAGATGAAAACGTTCGCCTCGAGGATTACATGCGGCCGGCGTAGTTGCCTGGGCTGACACGCGGAATGGTGAGCGCTGCCGTCGCAGCCGCCGCTGTCGCGTCGCTCATGTGAAATACATGAGCGCGGCTTTGGAAAGGAACCTTGTACTATGTGTGTAGCCGCGACAGGCTGATAAGCGCCGGTGAAAAGTGTGTGGCGCCGAGCTGCGTTCCGCGATGTTTTCCGCAATACACCCTGTGACTGAACGAGAATTAGTTACCACTTCGAAAAAATCGAGACGTGCTCATGAAACATAGTCATGGTCTTAATCCATCTCTACATATCGACTCTTGAATGTGCTACATACACGGTCCACTCACATTACTATGACCTTCGCCTATGTTCGACACCAACGTGCAGACGTGCAGTAACAACTCACAAACGGTACGTGGCAGCACTAGCAGGGAGGGTACACGCAGTGGTCAGAAACAGTCTGTTCTAACCATGTTGCAGAGTAGTCTCTGCTGAGAAATAATTGTTAAGAAAAAGAAGTCGATACGTTACGCTGTTTCTGAGTTAATTAGCGTTGAAGATAGGTAATTAGTCCGTTGCTCCCGCCAGGTACAATTTGTGTCAGTTCTTCTCATAGCGTAGATGATAGTGCGCGAGACTGCTCAGCCATTGGCTCGGGTTTGCTCCTTACTACCGTCCCATGTTCACTTTCTGTGTGGTCAGCGCGATGGAATGTCATGCCTAATGGCCCGGATTCGATTTCCGTCTGGGTCGGAGATTTTCTCCGCTCAGGGACTGGGTGTTGTGATGTCCTTATCATCATTTCATCCCCCTCGACACGCAAGTCGCTGAAGTGGCGTCAAATCGAATGACTTGCACCAGGCGACCGGTCTACTCGACGGGAGGCCCTAGCCACAAGGCATTTCCATTACTTTTTGTATTGCTCTCTTGTTCGGTTGCATTTGCGCTCGCAACGGTGTGATTGGCTAACTTGAATGGTCATTACCTCGGAGGTGGTGCAACGTATAGATTTTTTCTGGACTATTATTTATCGGCAAAACGTACTCTGCAGCACCATTACAAGCTTTTCAAACTATTTCTAACCACCTGTATAAGGCGTGTCGAGGGGACGCGGAAAAGGGTACAGTCGTTTTCTTAATGCGGAAAGGACACGGTTTATCTGAAGTCCAAAATGGCATGATCATTGGCTTTCGGACCCAGGGCGGAAGCATTTTCGAAACGGTTAAATCTGTACACTATTCGCGTAATGCCGTGGTTGAGGTATACCGTGTGGACAAATGACGCTGCTTAAAACCGGCGCCGAGGCAACTATGGCGCACCATGGAAAAAAAAAAAGGCTCTGAGCACTATGGGACTTAATTCCTGAGGTCATCAGTCCCCTAGAACTTAAAACTACTTAAACCTAACTAACCTAAGGACATCACACACATCCATGCCCGAGGCAGGATTCGAACCTGCGACCGCAGCGGTCACGCGTTTCCAGACTGAAGAGCCTATAACCGCTCGGCCGGTACCATGGGCAACAGGGCAGGGGTGAGCGACGGCTAAGATGCGTACAGGTGAATAGTCGTGCAGCTGTTGAGCAACTGACCACCCAGATGAACGAAGGGGCTACCAACAGTGTCTCCTCAAAGATCTTTAAGTGATTGAGCCTCCGCTGCTGGCTGCTGTTCATTGGGACGCAAGCTGGAATTTTCACGCCAGTACCGCAAATGGACGTGTACTAAGTGGTGAGAGATTTGGCCTTTTCAGACGAATCAAATTTTATGCTCTATCGGACAAATAACCGGTGGCGTGTACGGCGTGAAACCTCTGAAAGAAAACACCCTGCAAGAACCGTCGCAAGGTTCCAGGACGGAGAGCATTCCCTGTGTCATCTCGTCATGATGGAAGGCATAATGAATCAACACAAGTATGCATCTATTCTTCAGGATCATATCCACCCCTAAATGCAGTTTATTTTTTGTCGGCACGATGCCATATACTTGGAGGGCAATGCAAGGTGTCATACAGCTGGGAGCGCACGTACATGGTTCGAAGAGTACAAGTTTACCGTACTCCCCCTGGCTACCAGACACCCCGAATTTAAACCAAATCAAGAATCTGTGGGACCACCTCGATCGAGCTGACCACAGCACTGGCATCAGCATGGCGCCACATCACTGTCGGTACCTTCCAGAACCTCACAGACCGTCTCCTGCACGTCTCGCGGCGGTCCTCGCTGCAAAAGTTGGTTCTTCAGGCTCTGACGGGAGGTCACGTTAAAGTGGCTAGACAGTGTATTTCCCAATGATTCGGCGGAGGTTGTGGTTACAATAATCTGCATTTTGACTGTTCAGAAATTCCATCTCGAAAATCTGCTTCCCGTCGTTCTAGAAATGCCTGCGACGAGGAAAGGGGAACAAATTGCTGGTTGTCCTGACAGGGGATTTGGGGGAAAGGGGTGGGGAGGGGGGGTGGAGAGTGAGGCAAAAATTTATACCCCGTAGAAGCAGCTGTAACTAGTGCAGAATGAGCTACATCTGCATCTACATGTACATTTATCTGCAGCTCACACTTAACCTTCTGGCAAAGAGCTCACAGAACGAAAACGCCTTCAGTTTCAAGTTTGCTTGTCATATCCGTGACACACTTTCCCCTGTTCACGATAACACAAAACGATCTGCCTTTTTGTACGTCCGTCAATTTGTGGCAGTTGGCACGATTTTACGAATCGACAGGGGTTTTGCTGTCGATTAGTGCCCAGCGTCTTTTCATCATGGGCGGAGCATCGAGGCGGCGAGGCAGTGGAGAAAGGAGCCGCCAACTGACAGCAGCAGAAGGATGGCGAGGAACAGTTGACTGGGGGAGGGTGTGGAGAGGGCGAAGTTAAAACGTGTTGTGGTGCCGTGAGCTGTTGAGCGTCACCATATGCTCTGATGTTACAAAACCGAAATTGTATGGAATCATATGATATGTAGATTTTAGAAAAGTAATACGAAGGTGAACTGTCATTAACATGATACTTTTTGTTGTGGCCAGCGGCTGACTAGAGATGTGTTGATGGGAATCCTCTTGTCACTTGGTTTTCAGAACACTGGATGATGGGACAGAGCCGGGAAGTTTCACGGTGCCTGAAGCTCTGCTAACGACGTTGCAAGTGATTTTCTGTAGTAGAGTGCTGTACTGTGCATGTATTGTATGAGTTCCTGTGTACAAATCTTCTATTTGCTCTGTTGGAGCAAGAAGCTGGGAGGAAGAAGGTCTCAGTATTAATAGTGAAAGGACTACTCGATCTTGATCAGCTGGATACATGGCATGATTAGAAACGTTCATACTCAAAGAACTCTACCATTCGCACCGTATCCTCAATTAAAGATACATTGAGTACATCACAGTCTCTTATATTGATGTCTTATTTGTGTAGTTGTAATAATTTATACGAAATAAGGTTATTGTTGGTTATTGTTGTGACTTGGCAAGACAGCCAAGTCACTAGGAGAGGAAGCTGAAAGGCACGCGTTTAAGCTCACGCAGGCTGGCGTGAGGTCTGGAACAGGTAAGGGAATTTGTAGTAGCAAAGAACGTAGGTAACTACTGGAATACTTAACTTTAATTCATAATTGGTGAACATAACTCTTGACGGTACATGCATCACAAGATAAATAGCAAATGATAATGGCGCCTTGCTAGGTCGTAGCTAATGACGTAGCTGAAGGCTATGCTAACTATCGTCTCGGTAAATGAGAGCGTAATTTGTCAGTGAACCATCGCTAGCAAAGTCGGCTGTACAACTGGGGCGAGTGCTAGGAAGTGTCTCTAGACATGCCGTGTGGCGGCGCTCGGTCTGCAATCACTGATAGTGGCGACACGCGGGTCCGACGTATACTAGCGGACCGCGGCCGATTTAAAGGCTACCACCTAGTAAGTGTGGTGTCTGGCGCTGACACCACAGTTATTTTATTTTACAGTCAGCTCTGCCAGTTTATTAATTTTAAGTCAAGAGGGGAGGCAATGTCGTAATTTATGGCATGGAGAATTTTATATGTTTCGGTTTTAATGTACTAGATCAGATGTTTTCAGAAAATCTCTTGTCCCATTATGGACTGCTGGTTGCTGTTGAGAAAGAGATTATTCTGGAAACTTTTGATATTTGCGCGTTATGACTTCAGTTTGTGATTTACGTGATTTAAATGAGTGAATGTAGACTTTCTGACGGATACTGTTGATGTAACGCTCTCTGGCATCCAACCGAGTGTCGGTGCTGAAGTACCACGACGTTCCTAGTAGTGTCATACTCATCATCTTCTGGCAACCTCTTCGGAATGTCGCGGTACTTCAACACCGGCACTCGACTGGAAACCCGAGGGCTTTTCGTCACTCATCTTACATCTTTTATTGTACGTCAATGATCTGTCGACCCATCAGTGTTAGCCTACTGTAAAAGCCAAATGCGCGCTGAAGGTCTCCAGTATCTAAGTGCAAACCCATGAACCTGAGGAGACCTACTGAGAATCTCAATATTGACCTGTGTGCACTATCAAAATGAACACAGAATGGAGGTTAAAACTCAAACCCAGGCAAAACGCAAACGGTACTGGTTGGACACTGTAGGCTCGTTAGCCCGAAATATCGGGAATCCTTAGCATCCTAAATGGGACAAATTTTCTCTATCAGCCAAGATTCTAGGAATAATAATAGATGAAAGTTTAAAATGGAATGAGCACATAATAAGCGATGGGCATCAGCATCTCTCCATGCCCTACAGAAATATATAAAAAAATACTCTTCCCGCTTGACTAGAAAAAGAAACTTACAAATACTTATATTTCCAATTATTGATTACAGCGATGTTATCTTATGAGGTCTTTCTCAGGAATGTTCACGTCGCCTGGAATTGGTTATGAATGCCAGTGTTCGTTATATCTGTTATGTCCGACTGTTTGATCATATTTCGCTATCATAAGCCAGCTATCATGGTTGCGTGCAGACAAGCGCAATGATTTCCATTCAGTCTGTCTCTTCTACTATACGAATGCGTGGTGTCTGTCCTTTCGGGCACCACACATTCGTAGAATTGACTCGCGTAACTGGGCAATGGATTCACCTTCTTCAGAGCGGATGCAGAAATACGTCCGACCTCCTGTGGGAATCTGAGAGTAGCTAACATGGAGCAAATGGACAGGGACTGTAGATAGATAGTAGAATACGGTAAATTTCTTTGGTACAGATTCTATCTGGTAAGGATTCTATACCACGCAAAAGAGTACAGATAAGCATACTGTAGACAGCCTCTTTAGAAGGTTGGTTGCACCGTCTGTGTGTTGGGCCAACAAAACGCAGTCTTTGGTTCGCCTTCTTCGCAAAATGTTCAGGGTTAATTGCCACTTTTCACAACATGGGATCTGGTTCTTATTCTTGTGTCTTTGTCTCGCATCAGTGCAGAGTCGCTATAGTTATTTACGGATATGGCGCCGCGCTGGTTTAGCCGAGCGGTCTCAGGCGCTGCAGTCGTGGATTGCGCGGCTGGTCCCGGCGGAGGTTCGAGTCCTCCCTCGGGCATGGGTGTGCGTGTTTGTCCTTAGGATAATTTAGGTTAAGTAGCGTGTAAGCTTAGGGACTGATGACCTTAGCAGTTAAGTCCCATAAGATTTCTCATACATTTGAACATTATTAACGGATTTGGCTTGGTTAGTTTAAGGGGTGGGCAGATGCCCTTCCTGTCGCCGCCTCGTTACCCCCTGGGACAGATCACATATACTCCAAATGTCTGTGTGTAGTGTTATTCATAGCCGGCCGGGGTGGCCGAGCGGTTCTAGGCGCTACAGTCTGGAACTGCACGACCGCTACGGTGGCAGGTTCGAATCCTGCCTCGAGCTTGGATATGTGTGATGTCCTTAGGTTAGTTAGGTTTAAGTCGTTCTAAGTTCTAGGGGACTGATGACCTTAGAAGTTAAGTCCCATAGTGCTCAGAGCCATTTGAACCATTTGTTATTCATATAAAAGTGAGTGAAAGTTTTCTAAATGTTTGTGAAGCGATATCTGAGGCCGGACTAGGGTACCAACCCGGAATTCACCTCTTGGGATGTGGAAAATCGCCTGAAAACCACCTCCAGGCCAGCCGACACACCGGCCCTTTTCGTTAATCAGCTGGGTAGATTCGATTCGGTACCGGGAGCAGCGTTTCAGCACGCGCGGCTTTCGAAGCGGCGTTTTCCGTGATGCAGATACTCTGTCTAAATCATTTTTCAATTCGTTTTGATCTTCTGATGACTTTACAAGACGGTAAACGACAGGATCATCTGCAAACAATCTAAGAGGGCAGTTCAGATTGTCTCTTTGTCCGTTCCCTTTCCTTGGGGAACTCCAGACATCACTTCACTTTCTCTTAATCACTTTCCGTCAATTACGTGATCTTTCTGAGAGGAAATCACGAATCCAGCCGTACAACTGAGACGACACTGCGTTAGCCCGCAATTAGATTAGAAGCCGCGTATAACGAACGGTGTCAAAGGCCCCCTGGAAACCTAGAAATATGGAATAATATTGACATCCTGTGGGGATGGTGATCATTAGTTCTTGTGCGTTATGGCAATGCAGTAAACGACGTCTTCGTGTGGTGAAAGGCGGCAGTGTTCCACCAAATGCTACTTAACTGGGTCACTCCGGATCGTCTCACGACTATTGTAGTTATGAGTGGAATCCCCTCTCCGTGACGACTATGCCCACTGCTGCCGCAGAGTGCAACATACGAGACAATTGGTAGTTCACATATTTAACAAGCATACCTCATATGTACTCTCGAGCGCCAACGTTCCATCGACTGCAGAAGTCAGGTTTTCGCAGACGACTTCCCTTTAAAGCAGACTGCTCATGTCCACAAATTTCTCTCCAAAGCGATTCGTTCGAACCTTGACAGTTACAGTACACAAAGTCCCTAGCATTTCCACAGCGATGTAACTTACAAATAAACGTATACACCTTCATAGAATATTTTCTTAGAAAAAAACGATATAGTATAGTAAAATCAATAACTTTTCGTATTTTCCGAGAAAAATAACTATAAGGGAGGATCATGTGATTTTACATCCTACGACATATAAGCAGTGTATTCGATCAACGAGGTCACGTGATTATGAATCCACAGTTCGGATCTGTGACTGGATTTCACTGTAATGCATGGATCGAGCCCAATGGACGTCACTTTGAAAGAGTTGGTAAGAGCTTGAGTTGTTTCTTTGAGATGTAAGTTGTTAATATCAATAAAAATAAATATTAGCTTCCGACTATTAATTTCTTCTATCGAAGTTATCAGTAGACAATTTTCTAACTTCGATGTAATTTTAGCCTTATGGCTTTGGGACATACTATTAATAACAAGGGAGAGTGTTATGCGTAGAGGACAGTCTACCTCGAACACACGATGTGTTTTTGGTCGGTACTTCAGTCTAGTGACTGATTTTAAAAAGATTTGAAAATGCGCACTAGAGACTGTCATAACAAGTTTCCGCCATTTTATACAGCTTCTGTTTTTGTTAGACATGAGGTAGTGTTTTGAGGAGCATTTACAAATATTTCGCATATCAAACATTTAAGTGCTGTGTAACATGTTAAAACTATTTGTAATATATTTTATTACATATTTCGCTGCTATGATTATGCTCTATTGAGACTGCAACTCATTTTTCTGCGAAATTCCTGCTGGTATTGGCCAGAATCTCACAGATGTGACAAGAACATGGGATCAGTGGGCTCGGGAGAGCCGTATTCAAAGCCACGCAAAATCTAAACGCTAGCACACGACTGGATTGAGAGAGGAAAGACATACTGTATTGTTCGTACGAGTACCGGTTCTGCTTTCAGAACCACGATGGTCGTATCAGTATGTGGAGACTCCATTGAAAATATTTCCTATTGCATACTTCGTGATCACACAGGCCCAGTGCCCGATGTTCTAGTAACGGATTACCTTTGGGCACGCACCAAGCATGACCTCTGGCTCACATAATCCATAAACTGGACAACAGGCATTACTTCTCTGACGTGTTAAGGTCGGTGGCTGCAGGCTATTTTCGAGGTCTCCATGACAAAATCTTTCAAAAAGATAAAGCAAGACCGCATGTTGCCCATCCTGCCTCCCTCGATTCGGAAGTGTTCGACTGTTATTCTGGCAGGCACGTTTCCCAGATCTTTGACCCAATGAAAAAATTTTCTCACACGCTGACGAGATACTGTACGCCGCTACTCGCCAGCCACTGATGAATTCTGGGTTAAGGGTGAAACAGCATGGCATGTCACACCCGCATCTGACCTCTAAGCTCAGTTTGACACTATGTCCAGACGATTTGGAGTCATTGTTGCTGCAAGAGGTGGCAGCTCTGAGTAATGAACTTTGTACCTTACGTATTGCTAAATCACCTATAGATTTAATCATTATTCTTCCTGATGTGATGTACATTCTAAGACAAAATAAAAGAAAAACGAAAAAAGAAACGACGCACCATGAAGGAATAAACCGAATTGGACGGAAACTGGTGGATATGATGTACGTGATATACTTCTACATCCGAGCAAGTAATTTCAATTTCAGAAGAGTTGGATGACTTAGTCAAGAGAAAGAATTTCACAAACTGAGAAAGTCAATAACGTGCTAGTCTACCTCTGACACTTATGCAAGCAGTTATTCGGCTTGGCATTGATTGATAAGAGTTGTTGCATGATCTCCTGAGGTATATCGTGCATAGTTCTGTCCAATTGGTGCGTTAGAGTCAAAATCCCGAGATGGTTGGAGGGCCCTGCCCATAATGCCTCAAACGTCTTCAATCGTGTAGAGGGTAGGATTTGGGTGGACAAACAGTAGAGCATATAGCACTTAGGACGTCTTCTCTTAAACCAACATGTTGTTTGAGACACGTGGATGATATTTTCATCGTTTAGCCACATGGAATGGAATCTCTTCATCGATTGGTAGCGACCATCTCCCTGTCCTCCTCACCGTTTCAGACGGTCGTCGCCCCCGCCCCGACCCTCGTAATGACCCTCCCCCTAAGTACGTCCATGACTATTCCCATGCCAACTGGAATGCCTACCGGGATACCCTTTCCACCCAGGTCGATAGCCACCCCTTCACCTACCACCACCCTGACGATGTCACCCATGCCACCTCCTTCCTCCAGCAGACCTTGTCTGAGGCCGTGGAGGCCCACGTCCCTACTGTCGCCTTCCACCCTCACCGTCCTACCTTACCCCCACAGGCCGTCCTCCTCCTCCGTGAATCCCGTCGTCTCTACCGTGCCTTCCTCCGCACGCGTGACCCGGACACACTACGACGCCACCGGCAACTCCAGCGACACATTCGTAATTTTCTCGCGGATAAGAAACGCCGGGACTGGCGACAGACATGCACCCGTTTAAATCCTACCCTACCAATCAACTCGTCCAAGTTCTGGTCGGCTTTCCGTCGCCTTACCGGAACTAAACCCTCCCCCTATTATCCTCTTCTCCATGATGATCACCCTTTCCCTGACACACTTAGTAAGGCCAATCACTTTGCCTCCTACCTCTCTGATGTCTTTTCCATCCCCGATGATCCCCAGTTCGATTACTCCCTCTTCCCGGATATCCGCAATCGAACTGACACCTCTGTCCTTCCCCTCGCTCCTGGTTTCCAGTACTTGGACAACATTGCACACACAGAACTCAATGCCCCTATCACTACACAGGATCTCATTGATACACTCCGCACAAAACGCAACACCGCTCCTGGTCACGATCGTGTCACCTACCGTCACCTTCGTGAAGCTCCTGTCTATTTCCTCTCCACCCTGGCCAGGCTCTACAATGTAGTCCCGTCCACTGGTTACTACCCCGACCTGTGGAAAACCTCCTGTATCCTCATGTTCCTTAAACCTGGCAAACCGCCGTCCGCCGTCTCCTCCTACATTCCCATCAGCCTTACCTCGGTCTTCAGCAAGGTCCTGGAATCTATCCTCACCCGACGCATCCACCAGCATCTCCGCCAGCACCGCCTCCTTCCCGTTACCCAGTGTGGCTTTCGGCCGTCCTTCTCTTCCGACGACCTTCTCCTTCACCTCACTCATCTCCTTTCCGAACAGCTTAATTCCCGTCGCTCCACAATCTTCCTCTCCCTGGACCTCGAACGTGCTTATGACCGCGTATGGCATTCCGGTCTCCTCTTCAAGCTCCAAACCGTCGCCCTTCCCATTAACTACGTCCATCTGATCGGCTCCTTTCTCTCCCGCCGTCCTTCCTATGTCACCATACATAACACAGATTCCTACACCTTTTTACCCTCTGCCGGTGTGCCCCAAGGCTCCGTCCTCTCCCCCCTTCTGTACCTTTTGTACACGGTGGACATGCCGCCGCCGTCAGCCCCCGTCCACCTTCTCCAGTTTGCCGATGACACCGCCTTCCTTGCCCTTGCCCCCACCCTACAGCGCTCCCAACACCTTCTCCAATCCTATCTTGACCGGTTCACTGCTTGGTGCAACCAGTGGTTGCTCAAGGTCAATCCCTCCAAAACCCAGGCGATCATTGTAGGCAAAACCACTCCTTCCTTCCGCCTCCTTGGTTTCTATCTCACCATCTATGGCCGTTCTATCGCCCTCACTCCCACCCTTAAGTACCTTGGCGTCACCCTCGACCGTCGCTTCTCCTGGAGTCCCCACCTCCGGACAATCCAAGCCAAGGCACACTCCCGACTCACTCAAGCTCCTCTCCAGCCGTATGTGGGGTCTGGACCCCTCCACCATCCTCCACATCTATAAATCCCTCATCCGACCTATCCTTTGTTTTGCCCATCTGGCTTGAATCTCCGCCCCCCCCCCCCCCACCTTTTATAAATCCCTCCAAATCCTTGAACGTCATGCTCTCCGCCTCGCCTATCGCATCCGTCTCCCCTCCCCCATGCGGATCCTGTACGATCTCGTCCCCTTCCCCCACCTCCTCCTTTTCCTTGAAAGGATACGGATCCTGTACACCTCCCGCAAACTCGATCCTCCTCACCCGCTTGTCTTCTCGATCCTCTCCCACCCCCGCCCGCTGCCGCACCTGTATTTGCACGTCCCACCCGGTCTTCATCTCTCCACCCTCCTTACCCTCTCCCAAGGTGGCTTCCGCCAGCTCCCCCTCCCTGATGATGCCCTCCTCCCCTCCATCTACCCCTCCTACCAACTTTGATCCTCCCGCCCTCCTCCTGTGCTTGCTCCTCTGGGCACCCTCCCTCCCTTCTCTCCCTTTTCCCTCCCTCCTCCCTTTCTCCCCCCTCCTCCCCCGGGCTTCCCCTTCCCCATCCCTCTCCTCCTGTCACCGTCTCCTCAGCCATTGGCATCCTTCTTCTCCCCTCTCCCCCACCTCACCCCTGTTCCCCTCTTGGCAGGTCCCCGGACTCGCACACGCTAAGTGGACATTCGCGCGCCGGAGATCACCGTCATCAGTGTTTCGTGTGTGCCGTCATGTTTAGTGTTCAGTGATCACCGTCACACTCCATGTTCACCAGTGCCATCGTCTTCTTCAGTGTTTGTGCGTCGTGTCAACAGTTTGCAGTGTTGATTATCGTCGAGTGTGAACGGCTCCGTGTTTGTCTTTATGTGTCTACTGTTTTATTGCCTACCGTTCTGTAACTTATGTCTTCTCAGTGTTTCTTCTCTTTGTGTATCCTCTGGCTGAAGAGCGGCGTAGAATGCTGCTGACAGCCTGCCTGTTTTACAGGTTTAAAATAACAATAAAGAAAAAAAATGAGGTCTCTTCAGTTCCGGCGTGATTGTGCACTCAATCTCACCTGAAGATGGCGGCCAGATGGTCCGCCGAAATATCTTGTTGTCGTCAGGACGATGGAACCCGGCTGCAAACCCGTTAAAATCATCAGTAGAACCACTCGCTGTGTGCAGGCGGGCATTATCTTGCTAAAATGTAAGCCCGTGATGGCCTTCCATGAAGGGCAACAAAACGGGACATTGAATATCGTTGACGTACCGCTGTGGTGAAACGGTGCAGCAGATGACAACCAGAGAGATCGTGCTATGAAAAGATATGACAGCCCAGACTCCCACTTCTGATTATTGGTTCAAATGGCTCTGAGGACTATGGGACTTAACTTCTGAGGTCATCACACACATCCATGCACGAGGCAGGATTCGAACCTGCGACCGCAGCGGTCGCGCGGTTCCAGACTGTAGCGCCTAGAACCGCTCGGCCACTACGGCCGGCCTCTGATTACTGGGTCAGGTTGGTATCCCACTGCTGTCTGGGGCGCCTCCAGAACACCTTCGCTGGTCTTCGGGGCTCAGTCCGAAGTGGGACTCATCACTGAAGCCAGTGAGATTCCAAGCCATTATTCACTACAATTATTAAAAAAAAATGGTTATTTGCTATCCCTCCTGGTGCTGCAAAGCAAATGGTCCGCCATGCAGTGCACAAGTCTGGTGCCTGCTTGAGATGTGGAGGCGTGGACTCATTGCACACCGTTTGTGGATGCGTGGGCGTTGGCGCGCAGCCTGCAGACATCTGGGGGCAGGCCGGTGACCGGCTGCGGACTGGTTGTTCACGGCCGGTGGTCCCGCATTAAGGTAGCGGCCACGGTCGCTGCCAGATGACAAATAGCTCCTCTCTGGGCGGTGACCCCGGTGGAGGCCCATTACGGCTGTCGAGCGCCGACTTGGCAAAATTGTAATGGGCCGAGGGTCTCCTTCGATACGCATGTGACCGCGCATTACTCGGCAGATGAAATGTTGTACGCTGAGTGGCTGAAGTTGTTGCGCTGTAGGTAGGGCCGGACCGTGAGCGGTGGATTAAAACGAGTTTCTGAACGTTACAGGGTGACAGCAACTTCGAGCTAGTGCAATGCGCCAGCATGTATGAAGGCTACGATGTAAATGCGTAATGCAGCGTTGTCCATCGTTACTACAGATAATTAATTTGTATATTGAAGAGGCAATGAGAGAAGTAAATAACGAATTCCATAAATTGGTCGTTGGTCATGGACAGAATATCGGCAAAATATGGTTTCATGCCACAGGAGATGTTATGGCTTATAATTTCATCTGCTCCTACTTTAAAATGATTAAAATGACGTGTCTCTCACGTTTTGTAAAATTATTGGTTGTCTGTTACTAAAATAAAGAATAATGATTTCGCATATTCTTTATCCTGACTGAAATTCGGAATGTAGTCTCTTCACTGCAGTCACCGTCCATATGTGTTTTTATTATGTGAAACATGTTGCTGACATTCGAATTAAATTCACGAACACACGTCTTTTAGTTTTGACTGAAATTTAATGAGAACATCCTGAAGTGTTTTAGATGCTGGTTTGACAGTGATTGAAATTGCACATCAGTTACTTACTCTGACTAGAACAGACTTGGCGGTCACAGTAGCCGGAATGATACTGTACAACTTTAATGTGTTATCCCACATAATGAAGATACTTATTAGAATGTTTGGTTAACTATCTCACAAACTTTTTATGCCATTCAGTTAATCTCTATTTGTGCGCTTTTGGTGGCACACACAACATCCAGTCTGTGTTCAAGCTATTTACATACTCGGCGCATCATATCTACATCAACTGTGACAATGGCAGCTAGACTCGGTTCTTTAATTCATTTAAATGGTTGACTGCTGTTTGGTAGATTCTGTCCTTGACATACCCACATAGAAAGAAGTCCATTGGTATGTCAAGCAACGAAGAAAGCCAGGGAACTGGACACCCAGGCCTATTCAGTTATCATGAAACACCTGGTCTAGAACATCTCGTACAGCCTGAGACCAAACAAAAACTTGTGAGATTGTCTGTCACATGAGCCGAACATGCTATGAATATCTTAATTAGTTGCCAGCCGTTGTGGCCGAGCGGTTCTAGGCGCTTCAGTCTGGAACCACGCGACCGCTACGGTCGCAGGTTCGAATCCTGCCTCGGGCATGGATGTGTGTGATGTCCTTAGGTTCGTTAGGTTTAAGTAGTTCTAAGTTCTAGGGGACTGATGACCTCAGATGTGAAGTCCCATAGCGCTCAGAGCCATTTTTTTTTCTTAATTTGTTTGGATGCTGTAAAGCATCGAAGTAATATCATACCTGTTGAGACATCCTGTACATCATTTTGACATTGAAAAAACGTTCTAGTATTGTTAATATCAGAGTTTTATAAGATTTATAATTACGAAAAGCACTTATAATTTAGACAGGGTGCACCATGGCTTTCATAATGAAGTACGAAAACTGACTATTTAAAAGGTTGTGTGTTTTATCCTTCTACGTGGCTTCAGATTTGTAAAGTAAATGTCTTTAACAATCTGGAGTTATCAAATCTTAATTAATTAATTAATTAAATAATGCATGAATTTCTTCACCAACAGTTATGGTGTACAGTAACATTGGATATTGTCAGGAGAAGTGTTTATTTTTCTATGATGTTGCGAGTAAATTGATAACAGTGTAATGTTTACGCACCGTACTGGTAGAACTTCTACATATTTCATTAATAGTAACGTTCTCTGAGTGTAAGAATAACTTATTGCTCAGTGATTAGTACAAGTAAATAAAGTCACTAGCCAAGCTATTTACAAACGTGACCAAACGTGCCTTGGGCTGTGTACTTGATGTGGTATCGAACACTTCATCCTCCAGTCTCGCGACTACGAAATGTCAACTGCAACTGGTTCTTAATAGGCTGGAGGAGTGAGCTGATACCACTGCTTTTTAATTACCCATGGGAAAAAGCTGTGTGTGCGTATTTTATTCGCTCACACCAATGATTGCCCAACCCAAAATACCGGCTAAGAAGCAGCACCTTGCATTTTAAGACCTCAGATTCTTGGGCCTCATCTGTGATCAGAGATTAACGTGGTAAAACATCTTCAGGATCTGAAATGTAGATGTCCAAAGGTCCTAAACATTTTCCTCAGTGAGATTCTTGGGCCTCATCTGTGATTAGAGGTTAATGTGGTAAAAGATCTTCAGGACCTGAAATGTAGACGTCCAAAGGTCCTAAACATTTAAAAAGTCTTAACAATAACAGGGGAGCAGATCGATCTAGAATGTTCACATTGTAGAAAACCTTCGTCGGCCTATGGCTTCACCAGACAACGCAAGTTTACCGGTCGCCAGGCTATTACGACTTTTCTATACGTGCGAAAGAATATTTTGAGCAACTTTGTGTGGCAGACATACCAGTTCTTAAACAGGGACAGGGCAAATTTCTTCCCTGGACGGCTGACAGGCCCATTGTTAACATGAACATGACGGAGTGCAATAAGTTCTCCACTTGCCCTTCAGTTCTAAAAGGAGTTTTTAACGGCATTTTATCGGAGTATCCGAATCACATACTGGTTTTTACCGATGGATCGAAGCGAGAGAGCAATGTTGGTGTTCTGTTATCTTCCCACATTTTGTCATTAAACTCCGCCTACAAAGCTACTTCTCAATGTACTACATATCGCAGTCAGCCGTCAAGCAGGCACTGGAGGACATGACACTCCTTGGTGGAGGGAAGTTTCTTATCTGCACTGGCTCTCTTAGTGCTCTACAGGCTAGTCAACCAATTTTCCCAGCATATACGATCGTTGAGACGGCCCAGAACACTATCCACCTCCTGCACAGCAGAAGAAAAAGATGGCCTTCTGCTGGGTTTCTGGATACATGAATTTGGGGGAGGGGGGGGGGGGGAGAGAATGGGGAAGCTCATAGAGAGGCGAAAGCAGCCTGCCGGGAAAATCAACACAATACAATTCACATCCCCCTACAGACTGTCGTGTCATAGGTGACAGAGCGAGTGTTGGCTGACTCGGGAAGGCAGTGTCGAGAGAGAGGGCAACAACAAACCGCTGTTGGTCAAATCAACAGTACGTCCATGGTGCACTTACTTTCGAACTCTACGAAGGGACGAAGTGGTCATCACTCTTCTTCGTATCGGCCATGGGCCAATGACACATGCTTACCTCTTGCTGCAAGAAGACCCACCAGAATGCAATGCTTCCGGCGTCACGCTCACCGTGCATCATGTTCCAGCGTCTTAAGTTTTGTATGCTGGTAGGATGAAGCCTTTGGTCTACTAAGGGACTCCGCGATCAGTCAGCCTTCTTACTGATTCCCACTATTCTGTTACTTCGTTTAAGACACATCTTACGACTAGATCTGCCGGGACTTGAATGTGACAATTTCTATTGCTGTGGCTAACGTTTTATGGCCGTTTTAACAAAAGTACTCCTCATTCGCCAGTACCACGATCTTTTGAAAAAGCCCTAATGAGCAAGCTATTCAGAGACCATGAATCTTAAATCCGTCCAACAAACACTTCTAAAAGTGTTTCTCTGTAAATTACATTACAGGGCATAACATTATTTGTTTTTAAAATTCACGTTCCATAGCTGCACTTCCTTCTTTTTTTTTTCTTCTTCTTCTTCTTCTTCTTTTCGTATTAGCCAGCTCAGGACCACGCTATTTCAAGTGCACGTCCTTTCCTTGTGCTTGAAACTTAACTCTAGACCAGTATTCCCGCCTTCGGTTCCCATGGTGTTCCTTCCTCGCTTGAGTCCAGGTTTTGAAGGATTTTAGTTTCGGCTTTTCTTGTAATCCAAGGTGCTCTTTGCGTTTTTTCTTGAGTGGAACCTTACGGTGTTCAGATGTTTTTCTACCACGGTGATGCCCGTCTCGTTAGTTTTCTCGTTGAGAAAGTAACGGAAGATCCTATTGCTCAGCCTTTTAGGACTCTCAGCGCAATATGACCACACGAAACAATCCTCCTCCTACCGAACTATTTCTGTGATTTTTTTTTTTTTTTTACATGTGCGCAGAAGTCATGTTGGTGTCGCCAGTACCGACAGAACTGCCAGGTCCTGTGGACTGAGTAACAGGCTGTAATGAAAGCAGCAATAGTAAAAAAACACAAACGTGGGAGGGGTTGGACCTAATGTTGGAAGGAATAGTGCGGGCGCGCACTTTGCGGGACTGGACTGTACGACGTACGTTTCACCGGCTGCGGGGCAGCCTCAGACCGGTGGGACAGAGGGTGTGTGATCTATTAGTAAGTGCACCGGGAGTGGGCGCAGCAACAGGTTCCAGCGCACTGCAATAGGAGCGGCCGCTGCAGTCGTTAAAAGGCAGCGCTCGGATCATACGTTTTATTCAGCTGCCAGGCAGCGGTGAAGGCGACCGTAGAAATAAACCCAAAACATGTCACGTGAACTGTAGTCACCACACTGGAAAACAAAGCCAAGTAAGGCAGCAGTCCAGCTTCTGTAATACATCGTGTGTACGAGAAGAATACGGTTAAGTCGTTAGAAAGGAAGAAAGCACAGGCCACACCCGTTTACAGAAGTGATCCGCAAAACTTCCATCCAGTTCATTGACGTCTGTCTCTTGTAGAATACTACAATGTATTGGAAAATTGATCTAGGTGTACCATCAAACGTACCCATCCAGATCACTGGTGCGATACTTGGCATAATTTGTCACGTACACCGAAATTTCCTAGGGACACATGGATCCCAACAGCTGAAGTACACGAGACTGTGCGACGACACAATTCGGTGGACCAAGCACAGAACGTTTTGGATTTTTAAAACATTTTTAAATGACATCAATATGCTGTACTGGTTACCGTTTCTGCATGTCGACAAAATATCCTGTAATTTTGTGATCTTCGATGTTGTCCAATTTCGTCTGTGCGGCCATTTTAAGCTGAATATAGTGTGTGCTGTTCGGAAAGTTGCTGTGCGGTTACAACATACGTCGTTGCAATGAAGTTACAAACTCGTCAAAGCAGCACTGATGTCTGTTTTTATTTAAATGGCGACCAATTTCGGACTTCTGTCCATTACCAAGCCATCCTGTAGAACAGAGTATATCGTTTTACAAATAACGCATACAACATATAAGATCAACCGAAGTACTAGTAGGTGTGACAAGATGATGACATACCACATGACTCCTATCAAAACGCCATAATGTGTGTACTTCGATATCATTTTTTGTATGAGTGGCTAAGTGCAAGATACTGTTTGCGTACGACAGTTCAGTGCTGCGTGCAACAAAAAAGTGTTACGTGAGCATTGAATATCATTAGGAAAAAGTTAGGGGGCGCTGAGGAGAGTGCACCATTCGGGTGATGATTGTTTTGTTTTACTAAATTACGGTTACATATGACCATGATGGTATTCATTTTTGCTTGATGTTAAAACAAAACAAGGGAGAGACAGACAGAGAGAGAGAGAGAGAGAGAGAGAGAGAGAGAGAGAGAGAGAGACCCTTCTCGTACCACCACCAGAGGCCAATCAGTATAACAATAAACGAATCTAACGTATATGCTGATAAACAATCCAAATTATTTAAAGTCACGAGCTAAAATTTCCAGGATCAGTTACGCAAGAGCATTAACAAACATACAATATATTTTTTAGCGACAGTGTAACATATTGCAATGCTTTCACTACCATCCGAACTAAAATTGATAAACACATAATAGAACAGATTTATTGAATCATAGCAATAAAGAATATAACTTCATGTTTGCAAAGTTCATTCGTACTGACTAAAACCATCCTGCTAGTAGTACCCTATTAATAATCTTACAGCCATTGCCGAAAACAGAATAGGCCAATCCACGCACTAAAAACATACAAATAAATGCTTTTGAGTTCACAGTGAACAGATCCCTCCCACTGGCAAGATAAAGTGATGTGCAACGTAAGCGACGAAAGGGTTCGAGCCAGTTATTATCTTTTAAAGGCACGCCAAAATTAAAACATCATTCTAGGGAAGAATGAGTTAAAGGACAGGTGGGAGGAGAAACGGAACTGTTGAAGGAAGAGAAGATTGAATCATCAGTCTAGTGACTGGTTTGATGCGGCCCGCCACGAATTCCTCACCTGTGCCAATCTCTTCGTCTCAGAGCAGTATTTGCAACCTACATTCTCAATTATTTGCTGGATGTATTTCAATCTCTGTCGTCCTCTATAGTTTATACCCTCTACAGCTCTATTTACTTCCATAGAAGTCATATCCTGATGTCTTAACAATGCCCTATCATCCTGTCTCTTCTTTTCGTCAGTGTTTTCCATATATTCCTTTCCTCGCCGATTCTGCAGAGAAACTCCTCATTCCTTACCTTACTAGTCCACCTAATTTTCAACATTCTTCTGTAGCACCACATCTCAAGTGCTTCGATTCTGTTCTCTTCCAGTTTTCCCACAGTCTACTACTATACTATACTACTACTATGAAATGCTGTGCTCCAAACCTACAGCATCAGAAATAGGGTTAAAATAGCAATAGGGAAAGGTGGGTGATGTACAATATGTACAAGATTAGAGAGGGTGTAAGACAGGAATGCAGTCTTTCACCCCTACTATTCAATCTGTACAGCGAAGAAGCAAAATCAGTGACGGAAATGAAGGAAATATTCAAGACTGAAACTGAAATTCAATATGCTAGGAGATTAATTACCTTACTAGTCCACCTAATTTTCAACATTCTTCTGCAGCACCACATCTCAAGTGCTTCGATTCTGCTCTCTTCCGGTTTTCCCACAGTCCACTACTATACTATACTACTACTATGCAATGCTGTGCTCCAAACCTACAGCATCAGAAACTTCTTCAGCAAATTAAGACGTGTGTTTGATACTAGCAGACTTCTTTTGACCAGGAAAGCCCCTTTTGCCAATGCTAGTCTGCTTTTTATATACTCCATGTTCCGACCGTCATGGGTTATTTTGCTGCCCAGGTAGCAGAATTCCTCAAAGTCATCTATCAATCCTGATGTTAAGTTGCTCTGTGTTCTCATTTCTGCTATTCCTCATTACTTTTGGCTTTTTTCGATTTTCTCTTACTTCATATTCTGTACTCATAGGACTGTTCATTCTACTCAGCAGATAATGTAATTCTTCTTCACTTTCACTGATAGTAATTTCATCATTATTATCATTAATCTCCTAGCATATTGAATTTCAGTTTCACTCTTGAACATTTCCTTCATTTCCGTCATTGATTCTGCTTCTTCGCTGTACAGATTGAATAGTAGGGGTGAAAGACTACATTCCTGTCTTACACCCTCTCTAATCTTGTACATATTGTACATCACCCATCTTTCCCTATTGCTATTTTAACCCTATTTTTCTCAGAATTTCGAACATCTTGCACCATTTTACACTATCTAACGCTCTTTCCAGGTCGACAAATCGTATGAACGTATCTTGATTTTTCTTCAGTCTTGCTTCCACTATCAGCAGCAACGCCAGAACTGCCTTATATATATAATTTAAAGCGGAGACTAATTCTTCTAATGCATCTGTTAAATTGTGTATGTAATAGATTAAACCCTTCCCTCTCACTCTCTCTATCTCTCCCTCTCTATCTCTCTCTCTGTCTCTCCATCTGTCATATTAGGAAAAGAAGAATTCTCATGGGAGGGGTGTAGGTCAGCAGCTTCAGGAGAAATTAGGTGAAGGTTACCAGGTCACAAGTTTTGTGAATCCAAGCGCTTGTCTCAGCCATGTGACAGGAAACTTAGGTCAACTACGCAGTGACTTTGAGAAGGAAGATTAGGTAATTACAGTTGGTGGAGCAGGAAATAGCCTAGCTATGAATCCAATATATAGTATTACGAGTGACTTGGACAAAATAGGAGCAGAAAATGGGCACAGAAATGTGGGGTTTGTAGAGGTCTTTCAGCTCCATAATCGGCCCAGGGTAAACACTGCTGTAAGGCATTGTAACACTCAGTTGAACAGGATGCTCCAGACACCGGAAAAATCTCACATGAGTGTTGTTCCAGTTGATGCTCTTAGTAGGTGGGGATACACTACACATGGCCTGCACCTCAATAGGAAGGGGAAAGATAAGTTAACTTCTCTGTTAGCAGATACTGCAAGAGGGGCCACAATCACGCAAGGGATGATCCCTGTGGTAATGGGACCAGGCAGACAGGTTTTTTTAGGTGAAAGCCAAAGTCAGACAGACAGTAATAAAGAAAAATAGAATAAAAGAAGTTTCATGTACAGTAAATAGGGATAAAGCTAAGGAGAGACTCGATCTACTTCATTGAAATATCAAGGGAATAAAAAATAAAGTAGATGAGCTGTTAGTGTGCTTAGACGATCTCAAAAATAAGAATGAGACTGATATACTTTGTCTGTTTGAACACCATGTAACTGTGAGGATGGAAAGTGTCAGTGTAAATGGGTATAATTTAGCAGCTTACACTTGCAGATCTAGCATGGATAAAAGAGGGTTTGCCATTTCCACAAAAGAAGGGTATAAGTACAAAATTGTAGAAGCAAGCAAACTTTGTATCGATCAGCACTTTGAAGTTTGTGCATGCGAACTACAGCTAGATAATGTTGTGTTGATATTAGCAACAGAGTAAAGGACCCCATTAGGAAATTAGGAGCTATTCATATAAAAGTTTGACTCCCTGTTATGCTGTCTGTCAGACAAAAACAATAAGTTATTAATCTGTTGTGATTTCAGTGTAAACTTTCTAAGCAATTCTGATAGGAAAAATGAACTAAAAGTGTTATTAATGACATATAACCTGGAATCAGTGATCAATATCCCTACACGTATAGCTCAAGACAGTAGCACTTTAATAACAGATAATGTATTTGTGTAGCAAGAGGATATAAAAGTAACACATGCTTTCCCTGTGAAAATGGATTATGAGACCATGATTCACAACTGATTAACTTACAAAACTTAGCAGGGTGTACAGTTCAGGAAGCATTAAGTAAAGGTGTTAGTCCGGTCAACCTGGTGTCTATAGTGCACTTCAGAGAAAGTTTAAGAAATGTTAATTGGGAAGATGTATATAATAAGCAAAATGCCAGCGATAAATGCAACATATTTCTTGATAAATTTATGTCTTTTTGAACACTGTTGCCCTCCACCCATCCAAAAAAAATGTAACACCAAACAGTCAAAGAATCCTTGGATCACTACAGGTATTGAAGTGTAATATGAAAAGAAAAGAAAATAGCATGTGGCAGCATGAATTAGTAAAGACCCAGAAGTAATTTTACACTATAAAAATTATTGTAACATACTGAGAAAAGTTGTCAGAAAATCAAAAACCATGTATATTAGAGATGAAATTAACAACTCGAGCGACAAAATCAAATGAGTATGGAATGTTGTTAGAAGAGAGAAAAGAGGAAAGTAACCACCAGCGTAGGTAGTGTTACTATTAAAGAGAATGAGACCATCTTAATCAACAGCACACATGTGGCTAACGTATTTAACAAAGATTTGTTAAGTCTAGTGAAAAAGTGGTGAGAATAGTTCAAAAGAAAAAGTCAAGCAGTACATGGAAGACTCAGTTTTGAGAAATCCTAGTCAGATTAGTTTTCATGTTACAACCTCTTGTGAAATAAGGAAGATCATTAATTCTTTGAAAAATAAATGTTCTGTTGTAGTAGATGATATCTCTAACAAGATATTAAAACAATGTGGAGCAGTTACAGCTGATTTTCTGAGTCACCTATGTAATGCATCACTAACTGAAAGCATTTTTTCCAGAAAGGTTAAAATATTCCATTGTCAGGCCTCTCTACAGAAAAGTGGACACCACAGACATCAATAATTACCAGCCAGTATCGTTGCATAGAACATTTTCAAAAATCGTCGAGAAAGTTATGTACTAAGAGTGGTTAGCCATCTCATTAGTGATGGGATATTTAGTGAACCACAGTTCAGATTTCAAAAATGCTGTTCCACTGAGTCAGCAATATACAGTTTCACTGCCCACATAATAGAGTCTTTAAATAGTAAAATGTTACCAATAGCAATTTTCTGTGACTTATCCAAAGCGTTTGATTGTGTGAACCATGACATTGTTACAGAAATTACAACTATATAGTAGAAATGAAACAGCATCTGCAGCTCGTTATCTTGAGATAGCGTTCTCGCTTCCCACGCTTGGGGTCCTGGGTTCGATTCCCGGTGGGGAATCCCTGCCTCGAGATGACTGCGTGTTGTTGTCTCGTCTTCATCATCATCATTCATCCCCATTATGGTCGGAGGAAGGAATGGCAAACCACCTCCTCTAGGACGTTGCCTCGAAGGCGGTGCGGGTCTCCCGCATCGTCCCCTACACTCCTCGGAGTATGGGACCTCATCATCAAATGGAAAAGCATATGAGCGGTTTAAGTCATACCCATAGAACAGGAAGCAAAACGTTTCTATGTATTGTTTAAATAATTTAAGGAACTTTCCCACTTTATCTAACTGCGGTGAAATTACATTATTTGTTCGACACGGTTCGATCATGGGTCCCCTTCTGTTCTTGATGTATATGAATGAACTCCCTTTATATCTGAAAGAAGAAGCTAAACTGACACTGTTTGCTGATGATACAAGCGTCATTATTAACCCAGTAAAAGAAACTCCAATAGAAAATGTTACAAATACTGTCTTTGCAAAAGTTATTGATTGGTTTTCTGCAAATGGCCTTGCTCTGAACTTTGAAAAAACACAGTACATCCGATTTTCTACTGCAAGGAGTAAGGTTACTTCAATAAATGGTTCAAATGGTTCAAATGGCTCTGAGCACTATGGGACTCAACTGCTAAGGTCATTAGTCCCCTAGAACTTAGAACTAGTTAAACCTAACTAACCTAAGGACATCACAAACATCCATGCCCGAGGCAGGATTCGAACCGGCGACCGTAGCGGTCTTGCGGTTCCAGACTGCAGCGCCTTTAACCGCACGGCCACTTCGGCCGGCTCTTCAATAAATATAACACATCAACAGAAGTCATTAGCCAGGGTAGAGCATACTATGTTATTGGGTGTACATATAGATGAGCATCTTAATCGGAAAGCGACTAGGGTTCAGCAACTTTTGCAATCAGGATAACTGATAATTTTGAGGATATAGAAATTAGCAAGGTAACATACTTTGCATACTTTCACTCTGTGATGTCATATGGAATAATATTTTGGGGTAACTCAACACTTAGGCAAAAAGTATTCACTGCTCAAAAGAAAGTGGTTAGAATAATGTGTGGGGTTCATAGTCGCACATCTTGTAGGCATCTCTTTAAAAGGTTAGGGATTCTTACAACAGCCTTACAGTACATTTATTCAGTAATTTGTTCTCAACAACATGGACCAGTTTAAAAAGAACAGTGACATTCATTATTATAACACCAGAAGAAAGAAAGACTTATACCATCCTCTAATTAACCTATCTTTTGCACAGAGAGGGGTAAAATATGCTGCTGTAAAACTTTTTGGTAAATTACCAGATGAAATAAAATATCTGACAGATAGCAGTAATAGTTTCAAAAATAATTGAAATCATATCATTGACAATTCCTTCCATACCCTAGATGAATTCTTGAATAGGAATAAGTAAATATATAGGTATAATATATGCGTTTTGTGCCATTTAAGGTAATGGGGTAGATAATAAAAATTTTATGCTTATTTTTTAAAAAAAAAACCTTAATTCAAATTTGCATTTCTTATGCACTTGACATATTCCACATAATAACGGATACCGTGAGACTGATCAATGGAACACGTAACTAACTAACTAATTACCGTGCCTCCCCTCCCCCTCGCCCCCCCCCCCCTCTCTCTCTCTCTCTCTCTCCTTCTCTCCCTGTCGATGTACCTATTATTTAAATTGTATATTTCCTCACTTCAAGCATTCCTTTAGAAGGTATTAACTGGCTTGACCCTTTCAATGCTTGCTTTCCAAATCAAGTTGTGTTACCGGTGGGATGATTCTGTTCACTGTAAATGGGCTCCAAGGCATTCTTTGCATGTTTTTAATGCTTAGTGTGGTCCGTTTTTGACAATGGCAATTAGTGGGGTACTACTGCTGTGATGGTTCAGGTAAGTACGAATGGACTTTGTAAGGATGATATATCTTTTATTGGTACAATGCAATAAATGTATTCTATTATATGTTCATTAATTTTGAGTCAAATGGCATTGTATGCATTGCAGTATGTTTTATTATCAATAAAAATATATATTGGATGTTTGTTATGCTCACCTCAGTGGTCTTTGACATTTCAGATGATATGTATGAATATTCTGAATTGTGTATCATCATATACGTTGCAATCGTTTGTTGTTATACTGATTGGACTCTGGTGGCCCTACGAGGTTTGATGTGTAAGCGTTCGTAAAATTCTTTGTATACATTTTACCTTTTATATTGTGACTTGAATATTTTAGTTTTTTGTATGAAAGCCCAAAAGTGCCAATCTCTGAGACCAAAAGAGATGTTGTTTTTGCTTTGGTGAGCAATTACGTATGTCCACAATAACGTAACTTCCATAAAATGAAAAAATTATAATCAATTGTTTAACTCAACGAGTTGCTGCATATAATAAATCAGTATTCACATTTTTACAGTTTAAATGATTGTAAGAAGGTCTATGATAAAAACAATATCATGCAATACGTAACAATTACATTACACACAGATTATTCATCCACATTTACACACATACAGACTAATATATATATATATATATATATATATATATATATATATATATATATATATATATATATACTGAAGCGTGAATGAAACTGCTATAGGGATGCGTATTCAAATACAGAGATATATAAACAGGCAGAACAGGGCGCTGCGGTCGTCAACGCCTATAAACTATAAGACAACAGTTGTTGGATCGGTTACTGCTGCCACAATGGTAGTTTATCAGAATCCGATAAGACATCTTCGACATCGCTGCAGCCAGAAAAAGATCCGGCAAGTACGGGAACAACGACGACTGAAGAGAATCGTTCGACGTGACAGAAGTGCAACCCTTCCGCAAATTGCTCTAGTTTTCAGAACTGGGCCATCAACAAGTGTCAGCGTACGAACCATTCAACGAAACATCATAGATATGGGCTCTCGGAGCCGAAGGCCCACTCGTGTACCCTTTATGGCTGCACGACACAACGCTTTACGCCTCTCCTGGGGCCGTCAACACTGACATTGGACTGTTGATGACTGGAAACTATTTGCCTGGTCGGACGAACCTCGTTTCATATTGTATCTAGCGGATGGACGTGACAGGTATGGAGACAACATCACGAATCCATGGAGCAGGGATTGTTCAAGTTGGTGGAGGCTCTGTTATGGTATGGATCGTGTGCAGTTGGAGTAATATTATGTGCAGTTGGAGTGATATGAGACCCGCGATACGTCTAAATACGACTCTGACAGGTGACACGTACGTAGGCATCCTGTCTGATCACCTGCATCGATTCGTGTCCATTCTGCATTTCGACGAACTTGGGCCATTCCAATAGGACAATGCGACTCTTCATACGTCCAGAATTGCTACAGAGTGGCTCTAGGAACACTCTTCTGAGCTTAAACTTTTTCACTGGCCACTAAACTTCCCAGACATGAACACACCTGGGATGCCTTGCAACCTCTTCAGAAGAGATCTCTACCTTTTCGTTCTCTTACGGATGACTTGCAGCATTCGTGGTGTCAGTTCCCTACAGCACTACTTCAGACATTAGTCGAGTGCATGCCATGCCGTGTTGCGGCATTTCTGAGTGCTCGCGGGGGCCCTGCACGAGATTAGGCAGGTACACCACATTTATTTCCGTTTTCAAATAACCTGACCTGTGTCGGCGACTGCGATACACTGCAGTTTTTGATGCTCCCCAAAGAGGAAAGTCTGGCGAAGCGAGGTCTGGTTAGCGAGGCGGCGATAGAAGACACGTTCGTCAAGAAACTGTTCCAGAAGACGCATAGTACTGTTAGTTGTGTGCGCAATGTACCATCTTGCTGAAAACGTGAGTAGTTGATTTCGTCTACCTTTAGCTGGCCAATGTATCGTGGATGATAAAGCAATAATCTTCACTATTCATGGTTTCTTCAAAGAATAAAAGTTCAGTAATACGCTGCCTGGAAATCGCTAGCCACACGTCAACTCTTTAATCATGCATTGTCTTGTCAAGGACAGCACGAGGCTTCTTCGTTCTCCACACCCTTTGTGTTTTCTGCGTTAACATGACCAGAGACATGGAACCAGTTCTCTACTGCGTAGAAGCAGATCTCAAGAATGTCTTCACAAAACCATTTGGCAGTAGCGGATTCGCTTTTCGTGGCCCTCATCTTTCAACTCATACACTGCTGTCACTTCATATGGGAACAGTTTTAGTGATTGCCCACCCATTTTATGCACATTACGAACCCGATATTATTTTATTATGCCAACTTGCGCATTTTTGCTAGGCTCCGCTGCATAGAATCAGAAATACCCAACATTTTCTATCCGTTTATTAAGGTGGTCTTCCAGTTCGTTTGACACCTGAGCCTGTCTCTCGAAATTTCTCAGTAAGTTGACAACCGCATGTAGAGATGTTTCCGGAAGTTTTTCAGCAAATGCCTCTTGCATTAAATCAATGCTTCCAGTTCATCCACGTTCCGTGGTTTTCTCTTGTAAACCTCCTCCCCAGCCCACCACCAGAGAAAAAAATCGCAGGGCGTTAAATCAGTGTTGCGGGGAGGCCATTCATGTGCACCACCAATCCAACGAAATGGCAAAAGATCATGCAGCCGTTCGCGGACATCTTTTGTAAAATGTGCAGGTGCTCCGTACAGCGTGAAGTGACGTTGTGGGTTGTTCCATTGTGACGTTACTGACCATACACGATCTTGAACCATTTCCAAGTATCTTTCGCCATTCATTGTGTTCCGCAGAAATAAAATACCAACAACTTCAGAAGACGTGTTACCACACCATACTCTCACCTGGACGCTCCGGCGCATTTGTGTGGGTTTTCGGCTGCCCAATAATGGCAGTTATGCGTTCTTCTGTTATAGTCATCAGGGAACAATTTCTGCACATAAAACGGTTTACATGGCGTAAAAGTGATATCTTAAGAATCGTTACAACTCCGTAATGTGAAAGACGAATGTTACGAGACCCTTCATGCAGTGATTTTTCCTCGTGAATATTTCACTAACTCTGTCAAGATTCTCTGCTGTCTTCAAAGTTGATGGTCGTCCTAATCCTCTTGCATCGGTGACATTCCAGTTGTTAAACTGATAGTTCAGTAATTTTCACACCTGTCCTCACCCGCTTTCTTTTGAATTGGAATTATTATGTTCTGCTTGAAGTCTGAAGGTATTTCGCCTGTCTGCGTATGTATATGTAAGTCATATTATATTTTAAGTGCATATATGTTTTTTTATAAATCAATAAAAAGCCTCTCTGCTAAATTTTTCTCGTCATTCGAATGACTATTAAAAGAAGAGGCGTCGTTCACGAAAAGTAACTACACAAAATGCAATAAGTCGTCGACATGTTTACTTCCTGAAAGCGCGAAATGTCTCGCACTTTCACATCGCTTTTTTAAAACAAACCTTCTTTCTAAAAGAAAGAATTAAGAGGCAGGTAACAGACAACAAACTCCGTCTGCAGCTAAAGAAACTATAAATATCTATAACACTAATTTTATAATCCTCGCATGGCTTCTGCCCGCGCTGCACTCGGAGAAGTATTACGACATCCAGGTCTTCGTTAAAGCATGTAGGGAGGCAAGAACACGGATGCGTGATTGACGCGAGAAGTATTTCACTAAAAGAACTTAGTAAGTTACACTCACGTTTTCAGCAAGATTTATGAGAAAGGATCACCTGAACTATAAGGTTGTCCACTGTTGTGTTCAGGAAAATATCGTCCTTGAACGATCTACAGGATCTGCAGAATGATTTCAACTATATTTTTACTTGGTGTTATGAATAGCACCTCTCTTTAAGTGTGGGTACATGTAAGATAATGTGTATCTCAAACAGAACAGAAACGCATTTATTTTACAAAAAAATGGTTCAAATGGCTCTGAGCACTATGGGACTCAACTGCTGAGGTCATTAGTCCCCTAGAACTTAGAACTAGTTAAACCTAAATAACCTAAGGACATCACAAACATCCATGCCCGAGGCAGGATTCGAACCTGCGACCGTAGCGGTCTTGCGGTTCCAGACTGCAGCGCCTTTAACCGCACGGCCACTTCGGCCGGCATTTATTTTACATAATTTGGAAAAAGATGTAAGATATTGCACCAGACACGACGGATAATTGTTAGCAAGGTGTAAATTACTCCAGCTGCATTACTACTTAGTTCGCATCTTTTATGTGCGTGGTTAATATATTTCTGATGGATATTTATGAGGTGTTCCGGGCAAAACCGTTATGTAACGAAATCGAGCAGCGGACCCATCGGACACCTTTTATTGTGCTATTTGCATGCAGTTGCCGTTGTTAGCAGGGTCACTGCCAAGCGGGTGCGTGTATCGTTCTCTTTTCAATTCTTGCTTTAAGGGACGATATATTTGGGAATATTTTCAGAATCAGATTTACATTTCTGGAACTTTGAGTGCATAAACGCATACATATTTCTGTTATTTTTGGTGCATATCAACTTGCCCTATAGTGATAACCTTCTGTTGGATAGAAATAGTGATCTTCTGGTTCAAGTTTTGACAGTGCAAGTTTTAAAAAATAATGAAAAGTAAATGAAAATAAAAAATAAAATAAAATAAAAAAAATTGATTCAAAACGTTTTATTATTTCTCAGATTTCTAGAAACCACCAACCACGTTTCTTTAAGGAATCGTACTTACAGCTAATGCATCTCAATGATTATAAAGATAAAAATCTCCTGAGATGCATGTCATACAATGAAATAATTCTGCAGGTACATTTATTGGTGTACAGGGTGTAAAAATTGTATGACTAATATTTCGGTAAACATTCCTCGTATATAGAGAAAATAAATGTGCTGTATAGACATGTGTCCGGAAATGCTCTATTTCCACGCTAGCACTCACATTCTACTTCTCTTCATAATCATAATAATCATGGGAAACAACTGGTTTGAATCATACTTAACAAATAGGATGCAAAAAGTTGTGCTGAATAATTCAGACAAGGGAGAAATCAGGAAGGGAGCCACAAGGTTGAGGTTTGGGTCCACTCCTATTCCTTATTATGGGCTGTTGAGAACCTTCAGAAAATTGCGCAATCACATGGACAACAAAGATTTTCTGACAACATGTGGGCCGCCATTGTTGGTGACTGCTTGTTCTTCTACTCGTGCCGAATTGAGAAATTTTACCATGCTTTCTTAGAAAATACTCTGTTATGATAGAACATGACCTTTTTCTTGACCAGTTGCTTGGCCTCCACATTGTCCAGACCTAAACCTACAAAATTTTATTAGTAAAGGCCTCTGAAACTTCTTGTGTACAGAATCCAAACAACATGTAAAAAGTCTTCGTGCCAGTGTTATGTAAGGCTTTGAAACAATAGGCAGTTCTGCACATCATGGAATGGAGTGACTGCCGTTTCATGCATGTATCCTTGCCAACAGAGGCTATTATGAAAATTTCATTTACGACAGAATTTCATACTGTGTTAAATGTAAATGTCGCGTGACTAGGGCCTCTCGTCGGGTAGACCATTTGCCAGGTGCAAGTCTTTCAATTTGACGCCACTTCGGCGACTTGTGCGTCGATGGGGATGAAATGATGATGATTAGGACAAAACCACAGCCAGTCCCTGAGCAGAGAAAATCTCCGATCCAGCCGGGAATCGAACCCAGACCCTTAGGATTGACAGTCTGCCGCGCTGACCACTCAGGGGCTACGGTACACTGACAGCCAGCAGAGTGATGAAAATAGTACTTGTCTACCAGAGACCTGCGCCTGATGCGCTACTGGTAAGATGCACTGATGGCAAGACACAAAACGTAAGTGAAAGTTTGTACACTGTCATTTGGTCCAAGTGTTCGTATATTAGTAATTTATCTATTATCACATTTAAATACTAACAATTAAATAAAATTTAATTTTGACACTCGAAGAAGATACTGTAAGTAAATCAATAACATTTCTAATAAAATAAACGCACAGAACTGTTCAGCTGTGCCTTGTGAATGTACAGCAGAAATGTACCTTTTAAAATTGAAGTCTGAGTAGCAAAAGTTGGTTTTCAAAAGTATCACTATATCGTTAAGAATTCAAAACTCAGAAACCAATGAAGTTCTAGACTTCAAGGCTTGGGTATTAATTTATTTTCAAATGATAAATATGATTATACAATAGGGCTGAAATCGGCAAAACAGAAGAAAAGTTAAATTTTTTGGTGGAATCTCCTCTTAATGTGTTGAGGAGTTGTGGAAGTAGAGCTTTTTATGGGAATAAAGCACTTTGGGGCCCACATCCATGTAACAAATTTTCTTCATTTACAAGTGAAACGTCTCCTGAAAATTTGGCCATACCTTGAGAGGTGGTATGGAACTCTTTCACTTTCACAACATTGTCAGTCAGATTAACGTTCATATTTTAGGTCATGATCTCAGTGTTCCCCAGCGCTGCATTTGCTATATGTGGTGATGACTCTTTAAAATGAGGAAATTGTGGGCAGATTGTTCATACAACTGGATGTGTAACATGTAGAGGACTTGTACCCAAAGGGCCGTTGTGGAGGTAACGGAGAACCAGGAGAGAGATGGACTGGGGGCCATAAATGCCGAATACAGCGACCTGGTTAAACTGATTTTGGGAATCAGTGGGTTGTACCTGCAGAAGGACGTTTGGCCATAGCACTGTTCTCCTTCCGCTTGGGGTCGGACAGGAGTGGCACCAGTCTGCAAAACATTTAACCTGGTCGAGGTGGCAGTCTGTAATGAAGGTGGCCAATTGGTGGTAAGTGAGTGGATGTAGCCATTTAAAGAGACTGTTGTAAAGTGATCTAGTGTGCAAATGGTCTGAAGGTCATAAAACTTCATGCATTCTCATGTTAGAAGCTGGGACGATAGGGACAGAGTAGCTGGTGCACTTGTTTAGTGGAGGCAGGACTGTAACGTTCGTGATGGCAGGAAGTCACCTGATCTTTTTAGCGAGTGAAGAAAACATATATTTCATGGGCATGGCTGTCTGGGAGCTTAACAGCCTATTTTCAGAAACAGGAAATGGTTGACCCAGAAAAATTAGATCTCTACTAAACGGGGGACTGTGGTCCCATTTAGGTAGACGTTTTTTGGCCAAGACATGGCCATGCTTACCGTGAGAACGACGCATCCCTACTCTAAAAGCTACTTTTTCCATACAAGAGAAATTTGGAGTCACTGATTGGCTCCTCTCAGGATATGCAAATTTCATATGTAGTCGTAGTTGATTCCACTGAATAGAGTTGAGCCTCACAGTAGATTCATGTAAACAAAGTCAGATTGTGTTGTAAAAGGGATTATTTCAGTGGATAATTTGTACAGCTTCCACCCCGATGTATGCTTTGACAATCAAACGCCATTCCTTTACTGATTTGTGTTTGTCATTTTTGTGTAGTAGTTACAAAAGGATGAATAACACTTCTCATTATTTTGTAAACTTAAGTACGGCACTTATCTCATTCATACTCCTTCAATTATTCACTGTTTTTATTCTGTGGTACGTGGGTACACCAGCAACTTAAGGTTCAATATTATTAAATTAATTAATTTGATAATTAATTTGAGTTCTGAAAGTGGCCACAGTCATAGGCAACAAAAGGGCCATGAGTAAATTGACTGATTAACACATAAAAATTATGGGTGTAGCTCACGTTTTGAAGGATATTGAGAAGGTAATACTTTTCTTTATGCAATAATAACAGCTCTTAGCATCACTTTGACTTATATTTACGATTAAAGCAAGTGAAGGCTTGCAGTCTTTGTTGCACCCTGTACGTGGACACCATCCGTAAATTGTGACGAAAATAGAGTTAGTAATGAAGAAGTAATGAATTGAAACGTCGTGCCTGATGCTGAAGTTTTACTAAATGGCCAGCGAAAACTTAGTAAGCGATAAACTCGCTTCTTTCGTTATTATGTGGTGGTGTCAGCGAAAAAAAGTTACGAAAAGTTTTGAAATTGTAAATATAGGTAAAGGTTACTGGAATACGTTAAGTGTCTTCATTCTCGATTAATATGGTCTGGGTCTTTTCCATATCATTGTTTACGATGCCTCGAGACATAAGTGCGCTCTATAAATTTAATAACTGAGTTAAACCTGTAACATCAAATTACCCTCTTAGTGAGTAGTTTAATGCAGAATTTTAAATTTTTAAGTGAGGCCATTAATTGTATGAAATACTTTTTTCCCTTGGAAGACATTATACAGGCAACCTACAACTAGACAAGGTGACAGGTTGACCGTTTCAGCCGTTTACATATATAGATGCCCTTTACAATTCAAACACTGTTGCATACATTTGAATCAGACAGGGAAACAGTATTCCCTTTCTGATGTTGGTCCCACAGAAAGGATTCAAAAAGGATTCAACAGATCTTAAAGTAATAAAACAGCTGTCGACTCATTTATTTTTGCCATACTCGTCGTCAGGTGAATTTAAGCTATTAGACATATACAGGATGACAATGTCCAGTTTAGGCATCAGTTTTCAGCAGGACTCAGCAGTAGCAAAGGCAGCAGCGTTTCTCCTGAAGGTGGCGGAGAGATGGATCAAGTAAGTATCGAGTTTTGTTGATTTTAGGATCCGGTACCAAACCTGAGGAGGTTAAAACTGTTAAACATTAATTTTGTGTTTTTCTCCGTCAAATGATCATTTTTTTAATGTAGTTGGAATTTTCAGAGTGAAGAACGTTGCGAAGTTTTCTATTCTTTCCCTGATTTTGTCTAAAACCTTTCGAAAACAGATTTTTGTATACCATTCAGAATTAGCTATTCTTCGATCCTCTAAAGCACTGGTCGTGATATGTTCAGTGTGAACCAATCAAACGAAGTGTATGGTACAGGCTACTTCCCATTGCCCACATGTGAGGGTTTCTTCCCGTTCCGTTCATGTATTGAGCACTGGAAGAATGACAGCTTAAATGGTTATTCACACAGTCAAGTTTTGGATTCACGGTACATAAAGAAACGATGCATAGATGGCTGAAGTACTGATAATTATAAATTCCATCAAACATCCCAAAAAGAAATGCAGATGGCGAAAAACAACGTAACAAATGGTACAGCACTGAAAAGTTCTGTAATGGGACATTCTCCTCTAGCATTACTTTTCCTTAACAGTAGTCGTCGATACCAGTATTATTTTTCGAATTTAGGACAGGTCAATATTATCTCAGTTGCTTTTCTGAAAACTTTCATATAGTTTTATACACGCTATGTTATATTTCAATCTAAAATCTATTAAGATGAACTTCCTTATAAAATGTTTTAGTCTCGATGTTATAATCGATAAGTGCTAGTTCTGAATGTCCTGTTGAAATTATTTTCTTAGAAAAATTTGAAATTACACTTAAACTTCCTATTATTAATGATGCAATACTGCACTGGTTACTATGTTTATTTCTGGATCCATTTATGAAAAAAAGAATCGAAAGTAATAATGTAACAGAAATTAGTAGAAATTCATTTGTTAAGAAAAATAAGAAACAGTTTGGAATATTGTTATTACCACAGAGTGAGAGAGTCGTAAGCATGCCTCTGATGTGATCGGACGTATTTTTGTATTTTGTGCAAACAAAGTAATTTCGGTGCCCTCGGAGTCTTTCGCGACGGCATACATGAATAAAACGTTCTCGGTCAGTGAACTCCTGACGACGATGGCAGAGATGGTCATCGAAAGCTCGAGGACTTTATTCTAACTGACGCGGCTTGAAAACCAAGAACGTTTTATTAATGTAATTTCGGCTTTGTTAACGTGAAAACTCAAAAGACTATATGATATACTAAAATATTTAAAAAAATTATTCAAACAAAAATTCTGCAACAACAATCTTCAAATTTACTTAGATAAATTAAATCGTGAGGACCTAAAATATGACATTTTCAGCTTCAAGAATCAGGCCCCTAGAAAAGAAGGACTGGAGCCAACACTGCATGACGAGCGAAGTAAACTAGAAAGCTTATTGTAATCTTCTCCCTCTCAAATTTCCATAAGAGACTAATGTGGGTAATAGATGGAATTAGAAAGGAGGGTGGAGAGCACATCTCCCAAAGCTTTTCTTACAATTTTTGTAATTATTCTGTGTGTCTACCCTTCGTCGCATGTTATACATCTAATCAGTTGTCCAATTATGCCTATGCCGCATACAGCATATCAGGAGTGACGGTTAGAACAGGTGCTGGGATGTGATGTCACAGACTTTCGAGATTCTGTGGCAGATGTGGATTATAAACACTATCTTTCATGTAATACCGCAAGAAGAAATAGAAAAGCGCAAAATATGGCGACCGTGACGGCCACTCGAGTAGCTCCAGTTCAGCATGGCCTATCCAGCGACGTGGCAACGTCTCATTCAGGTAATCGTGAACACAACTGAAGAGTGTATTTTAAAAGTGACTCACATCCACTTAAAAAAAAAAAACTGAGCTAACACAGTTCTCGTATTTTGTTTTCAGAAGGTGCAAAACCCATCTACAAGTATAACAGAAATGTGTTTATTTCCAAAATCACGGTATTGCTTAGATCTTTTGTGACGCTGTTGCTTAGCTCCTTTATTTCCTGTCTGACTTATTTCCACCTGGCCAACAGGAGCAGTGCTTGAAGTCACGTGTTTACGTCGCAGTAGTGTCTGCTTTAGTTGTTTGAATGCGTGTTTTTGGTTGTGTACGGTGCTTGGAGTGCTACTTATTGGCAATTAGGGCATCTTTTAATGACGTTATAACACGAAAACAATGTTGTTTTGCGAGAAATAGTAAACGAGATCCATCAGAATGGCGTAAAAACAAGGAATAGGCCCGGATATATGAAGTGACGGTAGCAGACTGAAAGTATCTTGTAAGAACGATGATTGACACTGCGAAGGGCAACTATTATTAGAGAAGGACATAGTGAGATTTCAGACCTTATATTATAGTGATAGTATTACTGAAGTGCAACAAGATAACTTTACAACTAATAACATTTCAGTAAGCCAACTGAACGTAATAGAAGTAATCATGGAAAGCGGAAAGGCGGTTTTCCGCTACGTATTTTATTGAAAATGCTAAAGGAACCAAGTTAAAATTTTGTTATGAAACTATCTGTAATTTTCTTAGGATTGATTCAAAGATTGTCATACGTTTGGCTGAACATCAATTCGTAAATGGTGCTTTAAGATAGGGAAAAAAAGAAACAGGTGGAAAATGGAAAAACGAAAGAGTACGTTATACCAAGGAACTGATACGTGTATATCTAATACATGTATAACTGATACGTGTATATCTGGACGCTATGATAGAGAAAAGATCATATTAAAATTTTTTAATTTACGTCTTTACATAATTTTATAAACTGGCCTACATTATTAATACCCAACGGAATTTTACGACTTGACCTAGGCCTCTGAATTTCAACATGTTGTCTTAGTGTATAAATACCATTCCCCACTTCTAGTTCCGTAAACATAAATAAAAAAGAAAAATTGCATAATGTACTCTCTTCATAAGAAAATTAAATGCATTATATCGTTCGTTATTCTTTTAGACACCATATAGAAAATACTTGCCCACAGAACTCAACATCCGAAAAATGGGGAAAATGTTTCCGGATGAATATTAATGTGGAAAGATGTTAAAACCTGTAACTATCATCTGTGTTATTAAGTGTTCACTGGTAACAACAACATTGAGTTTGGGAATCCAAGCACAAACGTCTGCAATTACTACGTGGAGAGACTACAAAGAATCCAGTGTGAGCATAATGAAGAAGTGAAGAAAGAATTAGTTTGTGAACTCGCTGTTCATAAACAGAAGACAAAACAGTTCTATAAACTCTTGAGTGAACCTGTTCCAGAAACTTCTGCCAGTTTTGTGTTTGACTTCATGCAGAACCAGCCTTTACCTCGAACATTTTTGGAATAAGTGTTTTAAGTTCTTTAGGTATGGCACTAATATTTATTTTTAGTTCTCCATTATGGAGGTAAATCGAATTAAACTTTGAATGATTCGCATTTCTTTACATAATCCGAAGACGATGCTAAAATGGGTAGTTAAGAAACATCTAGTACCTACTGTGTTCCATTTTTTATCCTGACGTTGTGGTGAGATGAAACACACAAGAAAAATTAATTTGTTTTCCCATGGATATGGGGCTTTAGAGAAGAACTACGTCATACTGGGTACGCTTAGCAAACTCACTGAGCATTATGATGTAACTTTTGATGTAACGTAGCCTGTACGTGGACATAGTTATTTACCAGTTGATACAGCTTTTAAAGTCCACACAGAATCACTGACATGAATGGAGCCCCATGTAGGCCGATGTATTCCAGTCATGTAGGCGTGTGTAAGCATAGTCCACTGAAAAGAGGAAAGCCGTAATCTTCTATAAATGTGCCACAGTTGTAATTGCGAAGCAAACTGAAACTAGAAAAACAAGTGATGTGCAAAAATCCTTTCCAAAATAGATGTAGGACAGCATCATCTCGTTATGCCTTGTTATAAAAATTTGTTCAGATTTGAAGGTTCCATTGAAAGCATGGACTCAGATTTATGTTTCTATGATTCATCACAGTTTTATTGACGTATTGTACAATGTAATTTAAACGTACATGAATTAGTACAGAAGTGTTAAAAGTTGTATTACTGTGGTGTTTATTAGTAAACAGTTTGTTGTACCAAATGGGACATTTTGACTTATTTAAAAATTATAGTACTCTATTTCAGCCACATCTACTTAAAATAATAAAGTGTACTTGTAATAATTATTTAAAACAATATTTTTCATCATGTTATAAAAAGGAAAAATATGAAAGACCATTATTTTGGTTACAAAGTGTCTTACCACCGCAAGGCATGAACACAGTTCCTCCATTTCAAAACATCAAGGATTTAAATAACATTGTTCCAACATTTACAGTTAGATCATAAAGTCAGGTGCTTAGTTGCACAAATACATGTTACATATTAATAACCAAACTTCGACGAGCTGTGATCTGGAGTTCCTTATCCGATGGATATAAGTCACCTCGGAACTACACTCTTCAAATTTGGAAATGTGTAGGTGCTTCATCTTACTGAAAGACGAAATCCCTGCCATCAGTTTCGAGCGGTGGTGCAGCATGTAGACATAGGTGATACCATTGATAGTTCTTTCAGCAAAGGAGGATAGTTCATACAGTGTCTTGTTGGACATGGCACAGAGCATGTCAACTTTCTCGGAATCCTGGACGTGATCGACAGCTGGACAACAGCTCGTATGCGTCTGTAGTGTAGGCTGAAATTCCCCAAAAATGAAAACTGATTCCATCATTGAAGGTGTATTTCCTTGTGAAGTCTTGTCGAAGATGGTTATGCATCTAAATGCAGGACGGTAGACAGTAAAATTTGTCGTTGTAGCTTATGGCTAAGAGGAGCTGCAATTAGTACGGATTCTTTCTTCATCACTTCCGACGAATTCCCTATGTTGGTGGCTGAGGGCTGGTCAGTTCTGGACTAGCTCGATCGGTGGACTTTATAGGACTTCGCAGTATCGCGTCCTTCATAAGGTTCACTGCCTGTTCTGACACGCTCGGTCGACCCGAACGTTTTGCATCGTACAAATAACCATCCTCCTTGAATTTTTAGAACAGCTCCGCTATGTTATTGTAAACTGGTGGTGTCTCGTGGAAATTGCGACTGAAAATTCTTTGCACACTTGCTAACGATGGGCAACGGACAAATTCTAGTACACAAAATGTTCTTTCTGCTTTCCAGGAACTACTGACAGTAACACCCCTGACGGCGGTTTTCCAACTAACTTATCGGCAACAGGTTCAGACAAACTTGGAAAGGCTGTCTGTTACGTACTGTACAATTTGTTGCGTTATGTATAGGTATTTGTCTTGGAAGTTAATTGTCAAAGTGTCAACTTTCAAAACAATTTTTTTCTTTCGATACTGGGTCTCAAGCATACCGCAAAGATAATCTGTACCAAGTGATCGGTAACTAAATGTATCATTGTCTTTGTCTAGGTAAGAGATATACTTTGACCGGTAGAAACTGTAGCAATTGCAAGTCGTGTGCTCTTTGTGCGCATGCCGTTTGCTTTATGCAAGACATTCTAGTGGAGTCTGGTCTGGTCTGGTCTTTTCCCTTTTGACGTTTCTAGGTAGTCATTTGCTGAAACTGTGCATTGGACGGGTGATGTATTAACTTGTTTTGATGTTGTCTCATGATGGTCATTTTCATGCAACGAATCACATATATGTGGTGAGATTCTGGATAGCATTCCGCAGCTTGGCGTAATATCATTTGTAGCATTTTCTGATCATTAACGTACATCTGTTTGTAATCAGACTTAACGTTCGTGGTTCAATGAGTTGGTTATTTTCTAGGTACATGGTGCAGACTCGGATTTTCATTGATTCACCCGAATAACAGGCTTGTTGAACTCGTCACACTCTCGTTTAGTTAAACGTTTTCAGCATTTCCATGTGTATATAGAATTTCTTGTTTTTCAGTTCTTTGTAGGGATCTGTTGGCCATGAATTTCATGTACAGACAATTTCAGTCTCTCCTGCATCGCTGGTTATGTACTGAGACGAAATAATTGTCATTGTAATTGGAGCTTTTAAGTGTTATTCATGTTCCTGTCCAAATGATAGATTGATGTTTAAGGAAGCCACTGCATGCACGCTGCATCCTGTGTTTAACTACATCCTTTGTCCTTATACATTTTGCCTTCAGCAGAAATAAATACCAGTCAACGTGAGCCACTATTGCAATCCATATACACATTTTAAGAGCTGCAATCAGCAGAACACTTTTGCCATTCTTTGCATTTGTTATAGGTTAGAAGGTGAATGACGGCGTGATTGTTTTGGATCTATGTGGTTCAAGTTTCTAGGTGTAAAAGTGTTAAATTATAAGGCTGATCCATGTAGGCTCATTGCACATAGCTTGCCAGAAATGTGGGTTACCTACACGTTCTCAAAATCAGATAATGAACTTGCAAGTAGTAATTGTGATTATAAGATCCAGTGAAACGTACATTTAAGTCCTCCCTTCTTTTCGCTGTGCGAACTAAGAAGTAACTACGTTTAAATATGTTCCTTCCTAGGGTTCCATGCCTCAGTCGGTAAAAACGGAACCCTTATAAAATCATCGCCTTCTTGTCCGTCTGTCTGTCCTCCTGTTAAGACCGCCATTTATCAGGAGCGGATAGACATACAAGCTGAAATTTGCTCCGCATATTAAGATCTGCAGGTCCTTGGCGGAGTAAAAAAAATTGAACTTCTAAGTCATTGAAACGAAAAGATACGGTCATTTACGTAACGCCCTTTGATACTCGCAAACTCACTCATCAAAGCCTATAGCGTACTTCCTGTTGACCTAGAATCATAAAATTTGGCAAGCAGAAAGCTTCCACAGTAAAAGTAAATATATATATATATATATATATATATATATATAAAAAAATTGTTAATCTGTAATTATATCCTAACAAAAAAAATTGTCATTTGTTATCTGATTGTCTGTCCGTCCCTTGTTAAGATGTTTTTTTTTTCTCCGGAACAGGTAGACGTATGAAGTTGAAATTTATGTCACATACTGAGGTCTATGGTTCCTTTTTATTGTAAAAGAAGTTAAGCTCGTAAGGCAATTCAGTCACAAGATACGATCAGTTGTGTTACATATTTTAACACTCGCAAACTCACTCCTTGAGACCTATAGCGTACTGCCGTTGACCTAGCGTCGCGAAATTTGGCAAGAAGCAAGGATTTACAGTACAAGCAAAGGAAAAAAATCAGAAGATTGTTAATTTGTAACTGTATCACAAGAAAAGAATATTTCTTTAGCATTTGTTATCCGACTTAAAACATTCTCGAAACTCTCGGATTTCCTGGGTCCGATATCACGCCAATGTCAAAGTAGATAACAGGCAAAAATGGTCGAGATCCTCGTTTCCCGAAATCTATCAACTGTCTGTATCAATAATTGAGTTTGTACGCACCTCGCCAATTTTTAAAAATATAGTCAGATTGCGCTATAAATCATTGCTTTGGTCTAAACTTTACGTAGGAAATAGCATGTTCCTGAATAAATATTTCCATGAGCTCAGAATAAGATACAAAAGGCTAGTTCGCTTCCACTTTATACAACTGTTCTAAAATATTTAATGAACCGTATATTCCCAGAACCCTCACATAAGACAGGTTCTTGAAATTTTGTAATTAGGCGTTTGCAGGAAAGCTGGCGCCTATTGTCAGGCATCTCCCAGTTCAGTTTCTTCACCATCTCCATGATGCTCTCCCATGAGTCAAGCAAACCTATGAACATCGGTAATGTCCTTCTTTCTATACGTTCAGAATCCCTTGTATATGGTAATGTTCCACACATTTGAGAAATATTATAGAATGAGCCTCACTACTGTTTTGTAATTAATCTCCTTTGTTCTCGCTTCCCACGCCCGGGTTCCCGGGTTCCATTCCCGGCGGGGTCAGGGATTTTCTCTGCCTCGTGATGACTGGGTGTTGTGTGATGTCCTTAGGTTAGTTAGGTTTAAGTAGTTCTAATGTAAATTGCCTGCATTTGCACAGTATCCTCCTTTATAGGTGGGATGGATCACCTCTCTGGTGGGTTGTGGAGCTGGGCAATTAGTAGTCAAGATGGCCTGCAGTTCACTACCCTAGCCGTGGTTGCAGTGGTGTGATGTATGGGTATCTGGTGTTTGTCTCACGTCCAGTCATTCAGACAGCAATTCCACAGCCTCGTTTATTCTGTGTAAAAAATACAACAGTGTTGAAGTTGCAGTCAAAACTGGAGGCCAGCATTGGCCTGGGTGAGCGCTGGCGGTGCGGATTTCATTAAGCAGACTTGGCAGCACGATCTGCCGTGGCGTAAACGCAAGATGGCAGCAGCGCGCTCTCAGCTATGTGGTGTTGAGGAACTGCCAACTCAGCACTCTAGCCTGGGCAACAGACTGTTGTGGTGTAGCAGCAGCGACTCACATCATCACTGTGGCGGCAAAGAGCTGCTAAGTCAGGACTCCAGTCTGAGCAAGAGGCTGTTGCAGCATGGCAGCAGCATCCCCCATCTGCATTGCGGCTGTGAAGAACTACCAGCTCAGGACTCCGGGCTGAGCAATGGGCTGTTGTGGCGTGGGAACAGTGTCCTCCGTCAGTGGTGTGGTGGTGAGGAACTGCTAAGTCAAGGCTCCTGCCTGGGCAAATAGCTTTTGTGACCATTCTGGGAGGGACATCCACATCGGAGCACTTGCTCAAACCTTAGAATGCAGCATGCAAAGGTGTGCAGAGTCGAACTGTTGATTCCAGCATGGATGGCAGCATCAGCATCTTGTGGCAGTGACACATGTCTGCACAGGCAATGGTGGACGACAGCCCTATTTTCCCATACAGGTTGATGAACAGCAACTGAGTTCATCCAGACAGGCAATGACAGCTGCGTGGGTAGACGGCCCTGCCATGAACTGGAGTACGCTGAGTAGGCAGTCAGTAGCAGATGTAAGCCAGAAAGTGATCTGGCAGCTGAAAGTCTGCAAGGACTATCATTCAAACTTAGGGTAGACAGTAGGCCTGTGTGTAGTTGAGACAGCATCTGACAGTAGCATCTTGTTGACCAATTTCCTAGCAGTGTCTAGCAGTCTTTCCCTCATAGCTGGTCCATGTTGGTGACTGATGATGCCTATCTAATATCTGTGGCATATATGCAAGCCTGGTTGCTATTGTTCCTAAAACAACAATGCTCCTGCTCTCCAACTCAGAGCAGAACCAAGGCGCAAGGCGTGATCACTGAACAGCAAGGATTACTAGTGTATTGGTTGCTTTATGGCTCTGGCTGTATAGTTACTTAGCGCTTCAAGAAAGGTTTTTATAGTATCTGCACAATTCGCTTACAGTGTCATAGGTACAAACGCCTAACCAGTCCTGTAATGTGGCTCCTTGCCTCACTGTGGTGTGACATTCCCTAGTAAAGTCGGTCATCGCATTTTTCTCCCAGGAGAACTGTAGCACAACACCACCAATGCAATGGAATCCTCCACCTACTTTACTTGCGACTGTGCCTATGTGATCATTCCATTTCCTATACTGAAAACCTGTTTCAGACTGTATATCATTATATTAGGTTGGTGCATAATTTCGTAGTGTTTCTCCATACGTTTAAGAAACACAACCGATGCACATAAGAGAGACTTGAGTCATCAAGAATATATTTTCCTTCATTATTTACAACATTCTGCCACCGTTGGAGTAACTTTCCAATACTGCGATTGTAGAAATCATGTGATTTTTAGGCGAAGAACTGGTCGAGCTACTTTCGGAGTGCATTTTAGTTTGAAAAGGAAGTTCCTGGAAGGTTGTTTGATAGAGAGCGGAAAAGGTGAAAATCTGAGGGTGCAAGATCAGGTGAATAGTGTGGGTATGCGGTGACTTTCCAACCCATTTACTGTATAGCGTTTTTTGTCGGTCTAGCGTTATTGTGAAGTAGCATCAGTTGATGCAGTCTTTCTGATCGTTGTTCTTTGACTGCGTCCGGAAGATGTCTCAGCTGTTGACAATAAATGTCAGTAGTAATTGTTACACCTCAGGGAAGCAATTCATAGTACACCATACCCTCACTATTCCACCAGATGCGTAACATCACCTTTTATGGATGCATCCAGATCTTTGTACAGGGAGTTGCTACTTTGTTTGGGCTCACCCATTCCTTTTTTTTCTCTTATGTTAGCATAAAGACACCACTTCTCGTCACCAGTAAAGATACAGGAAAGGATTGTTGGGTGTTGTTCATGAGCCAAATGACGATGAGCAAGCAGAGGTATACAAATGGCCGACCACGGATTTTTGATTTTGCCTTATAGCATGCAGTATCCATGCACCCGATTTTTGAACCCTCCCCATTGCATGCAAATGTCGTACGGTGGTGGAATGATCATATTTCATAACACTTACCACTTCTCAAGTAGCCTAAACTGACGTGGATCACTGTGGATCAATGCATGTAAACGATCTTCATCAAACACCTTATGTCTTCCTGAAAATGGAGGGTCACTAATGTCAAAACTATCGTCCTTAAAACGAGAAAACCATTTTCTTGCTGTGCAATGATGAATGGCATTATCCTCATACACAACACATATGTTTGGTGTTTAGTTTCCAGTTCATATAAATATATCCAGTAAATTCTTTAAAATGAAGGATAATAAACATCTGTCATTCACGAGTTAATTTTTTTTCTTTTTTTGAACATCACTCGCAAAGCTCTACAATCTGAAATGCTAACACTTTATCCTCTTTCTCATCTCATTTACTACGATGGGTTCAAATGGTTCAAAAATGGTTCAAATGGTTCTGAGCACTATGGGACTTAACATCTGAGGTAATCAGTCCCCTAGAACTTAGAACTACTTAAAGCTAACTAACCTAAGAACATCACACATATCCATGCCCGAGGCAGGATTCGAACCTGCGACCGTAGCAGTCGCGCGGTTCCGGACTGAAGCGCCTAGAACCGCTCGGCCATCGCTGCCGGCTACTATGATGGTATGCTGAATAAATTTTTCAGGTTAGCAATGGGAAGCTGTGGAACACAAAATGGAAACCAATGATGTTAGCTGATGATGGATGTACGCTACCTTACAACATAATGTGTGTATAGTGTGTGCAGTAGCTGGTAACGAGAAATAAATGGATATGCAGCTTAATGTTTTACATTATTAAATAACTTTTTCTTGAAAAACTGAGTTCTGTACTACGAATAAGGCGAATGATGTTACAATGTTTTAAAAGGACCGTTCTTGTATGTGGGAGGGTGAAGGCTCCAGTCTCCTTTTCCCTATATTAATACAGGCAAATGTGGGGATGGTTCCTACTATGAAGTTACGTTTAGCTATCTGTTCCACTCTTGTCAAACTACACTACTGGCCATTAAAATTGCTATTAAAATTGCTACACGACGAAGATGCCGCCCTACAGACGCGAAATTTAACCGACAGGAAGAAGATGCTGTGATATGCAAATGGTTAGCTTTTCATAGCATTCACACAAGGTTGGCGCCGGTGGCGACACCTACAACGTGCTGACATGAGGAAAGTTTCCAATCTATTTCTCATACACAAACAGCAGTTGACCGGCGTTGCCTGGTGAAACGTTGTTGTGATGCCTCGTGTAGGGAGGATAAATGCGTATCATCACGTTTCCGACTTTGATAAAGGATTGTAGCCTACGCGGTTGCGGTTTATCGTATCGCGACATTGCTGCTCGCGTTGGTCGAGATCCAATGATTGTTAGCAGAATATGGAATCGGTGGGTTCAGGAGGGTAATACGGAACGCCGTGCTGGATCCCAACGGTCTCGTATCACTAGCAGTCGAGAAGACAGGCATCTTATCCGCATGGCTGTAACGGATCGTGCAGCCACGTCTCGATCCATGAGTCAACAGATGGCGACATTTGCAAGTCAGCAACCATCTCCACGAACAGTTCGACGACGTTTGCAGCAGCATGGACTATCAGCTCGGAGACCATGGCTGCGGTTACGCTCGACGCTGCATCACAGACAGGAGCGCCTACGACAGTGTACTCAACGACGAACCTGGGTGCACGAATGGCAAAACGTCATTTTTTGGATGAATCCAGGTTCTGTTTACAGCATCATGATGGTCGCATCCGTGTTTGGCGACATCGCGGTGAAACCACATTCGAAACGTGCATTCGTCAGCGCCATACTGGCGTATTACCCGGCGTGATGGTATGGGGTGCCATTGGTTACACGTGTCGGTCACGTCTTGTTCGCATTGACGGCACTTTGAACAGTGGACGTTACATGTCGGAAGTGTTACGACCCGTGGCTCTATCATTCATTCGATCCCTGCGAAACCCTATATTTCAGCAGGGCAATGCACGACCGCATGTTGCAGGTCCTGTACGGGCCTTTCTGGATACAGATAATGTTCGACTGCTGCCCCGGCCAGCACATTCTCCAGATCTCTCACCAATTGAAAACGTCTGGTCAATCGTGGCCGAGCAGCTGGCTCGTCAAAATACGCCAGTCACTACTCTTGATGAACTGTGGTATCGTGTTGAAGCTGCATGGGCAGTTGTACCTGTACACGGCATCCAAGCTCTGTTTGACTCAATGCCCATGCGTACTGATTTCTCAGGATCTATGCACCCAAATTGCGTGAAAATGTAATCACATGTCAGTTCTAGTATAATACATTTGCCAAATGAATACCCGTTTATGATCTGCATTTCTTCTTGGTGTAGCAATTTTAATGGCCAGTACTGTAGATGTGTAAGCAACTACCTGTGTGTATGTTTAAATTATGTTTCTTGTTTGTTTGTTTGTTCTTAAACTGCAATTGCATGACATGTCCAATATCCTTGTAAAAGTGAGTCACGTGTGAATGTGAGTAAAAGAACTACTGTACTAGGATGCTGCGCTCCAGACGTACACTTTCAAGAAAGTCTTCCTAATTCTAGTCAACAAGTAATACCACTAGAGCTCTTTTACTGAAGAAAACTTGCTACTACTTCTGCTAGCTTTCTTGGTTTTTACATATCTTTCTTGGTATTTAGATGGGAAAATTGTCTTATTTCTTTCACTTCTGTCGTGTTAAAAAATGTGAACGTTACTCATGTCGTCGCTCTCCTTTCAACTAACTTGACATGTACCAAGATAATAAAAACAGACTTTCTTCGATGTTAATGTGAACTGTGAGGCGGCCAAGTGTTACCCACCTTGCCCGTAATTGTGCGGACAACTACAGGTGCCCTGACAGGTGGATGGGAGTTGCTGCTCGTGTGCCAAGGGGAAGAAGCTGGAGACTTACGGGGCGCGGCGCATGCCTTTGTTGGTGCAGGTCGGAGTGCACCTCCCACGACCTGCGGCGGCGGCGGACTCTGCGGTGCGGATGAGGTCAGCGGCGGCCGTCTGCGCTGATTTACCGCCTGTCGCCAACGCGCATGCGCCGCTTTACTCCAGCCATGAATCACGCCGCGTGTACAGGTGTATTGCAGACACCTCCTCTTCGCGCTTTCAGCAGCGATTTCTCTCGCCTTTGTGCAGGCGTAACGCGACGCTAGACGGCGGTAGCCGTCTATGAGTCACTTGGGTTTCCTCACTATCTTGGGATTCCTTCTCCCTGTCGACTCCAATGCGCACACCCTTATTTTCGTCACTAAGCGCTTCATCCACATGGGGCACTGATCACACTCAACGTTTTGCTACCAAGAAAGGAGCTGCCACAGGGCTGTAAATGTGGGGCTGTAGATGTATGCAGGGTGTCTCAAACCTTTTGGGTCAAATTGAAAAACATGATAGTGGGTCCACAACCACTTATATCGAAATAGAGAACTAATGGTCGGAAATGCATATTTATTGTAGTATTACAGACTTAGACAACATACGCTGCATAACAACAACGTAGCCCATAGTAACTGTTCAAAGCGACGACCACCAGTCTCAGTGCATGCATGGCATGAAGTTCTGCTGCACTCTCTCAAAAATTCCTGGTGTCTATTGTACCAGGAGACAAGCAGCTTGGACACTGCCAAGCAGATCGTCATCTGTTTCTACAGGGATTTCGTACATTAACATCTTGACACAACCTCAGAGGAAAAGGTCCATGGGTGTGAGATCTGGCAATCGCGCTGATGGTGGGATAGGACCTCTGCTTCTAATCCAATGATGATGGTATATGTTGTTCAGATGCTCGCAGACATTAACATTGAATTGGACTAGAACACTGTCACACTGAGACCACATCCTTGCTTGGAAAACAAGGACTACAGCCTCCAAGAATTTTGGCAGCTCATCTCGAAGTAACGTCAGGTAACACAGACCAGTCAAATAGGGAAGCAGCAAATAGCGTCCTATTAGGTGATCTTGGACAACACCCACCCATACGTCGACAGAGAATAGTTGCTGGTCGCCGTCAGTATGGGTGGCGTTTGAGGACTGTCCTACTCCAGATGTGGCTGTTGTGGCTGTTGAAAACACCATCACAGGTTAATGAGGCCTTATCTGTGAACAACCAAGAGATGAATACACTAAGCAGATTCAGAAGGATGTAGGTTGCAGTAAGTACTGGGAGATGAAGAAGCTTGCAAATGATACAGTAGCATGGAGAGATGCATCAAACTAGTCTCAGGACTGAAGACCACAACAGCAACAATCTGTGAACAATACAAACTGTACAAAGTTCGGCACTAGGCCTCAAAATCCGTTAGTATCAGTGCTTGCACACATTCTTAACGATAGGAGAGTAATACCCTTCTTTGAAATGGGAATTTCACAGGCAACTTGACAGATTGCTGGGTGGTCAGTCACATGATCCAACATCATCACCTCAAAATCTGGTGTCCAGACACAGTACTGGCAGGAACAATCCTGTCTCCCGTAATTTGGTATCCACAGAGATAAACTTCTTCCAATGAAAATGATGCCTGCATTATCTGCACGTTTCTGCTGCTTTATGAGCACTATGCCTTGCCACACCATACAATGAATGCATATCTGCCAACTCTCGTGATGAGAAAAATTCCATCTCATCATGCACTGTACAGAGTAACACACCTCTCCGTGGACACATCACAAGCTGTCTGATGCAATAGTCAACTGATACCAGGTATATTGGTGTGCATGCAGCATGCACAGGTTAATTTGGTGGTGTGATGCGTTCGGTTGTCACATGACATACATGCTATGAGCTAAGTTGTGTACAGTATGTCTGTTGGGTGGTCAGGGGTGTGTGCTGTTTATCACCTGCTGTCTGTTCCATTATGCAACACACAACTGAAACCTTCGCAAGACTTCGTCAGAACAGCATGCACCACTGTGATACATTTATTGAGACTAGCAGCCGTCACTTTGAGGAATTGTTATGATCTTTATTATTATGCGCTGTATGCAGCGTATGTCCATAATACTTAAAACTGGCGGCGCAAATAATGCGGAAAAGGAAAGCGCTGACGATGGACGCTTTTGACAGAATGGATTGGTAGTCAGGAGCTTGTAATGTTAGCCAATAAACAGATTGTAATATTAGTTAGAGTGTATATTTTTTGTGCAAACGCATTATTTTTTAAATGTAAACATGCCTATTGACATTAACAGAGTAAAAATAGGGTAAATTAGAATATCAGTGGTTTTTGCTGTAGGATTTTGGTGTGGGTTGTTTATGAGATATCATTTTTGGAAAAGTCCCCACACCGACACTTGTTTGTGCCATTCAGTCTGCATAGTTGCTAGGTATAATGTCATTATGTTCGCTTACATAGTGCTTGTGTGTTCCCTAAGTGCACTGCAATTACCTAGTCAGATAGTTTGTGGCAGTCCAAACAACAGGTAATGGGTGGACAATCGGATTTACCAATGCAGAAAAAGCTGAATGCTCATGGTGTATGGATAATGTAGGAAGAGTGCAGTTCGTTCTTGTATGGTTTATGCTGCAAGATATACCAATAGACATCAACAGTTATTTATTAATCTCGTCAACCACTTACAAGAAAGTAATAGTATAACACCTAGATAACGTAACAGAAAGAAACAAGTGACAGCACAAGAGAGGGAAATATTAATGTTCTTAGTGCTGCTGCAGTTAATCCACATCTTAGTTCCCACAAAATTGCACAAGGAATTGGCATGAGTCAGGCAATTGTCTACACATTCTGCATCGACAAAGGTTCCATTCTCCCTCAAGAGTTGCATGGAAACAGTTATGAGATTCGTCTTAACTTCTGTACATGGGCATTAAGACAGGATACTCCAGATTTTTCCTGTATCTTGTTTATTGATGAAGCCACGTTTACCAATCATGGGCAGGTATACCACCAAAACGTGCACTATTGGTCGGTTGACAATCCCCATTTTTTTTTTTCATCAGGTGGAACGTCAGCATACATTGAGTGTAAACATGGGCTGTGGGATAGTGAACCATCAGTGTCTTAGGCCCATTTTTCATAGCTGGAACACTGAAGGCACATGAGTATCAGAGTATACTAACAGACCATCTTCCGGAGATGCTAGAAGCCATTCCTCCGGAGACTGTGGTACCAACGCAGTGGACGTTCAGCCCATTGTGCACTACGTATTCTAGCATGTCTTCATGAATTGTTTCCAGATCCTTGGAATGCCTGTAGACTTTTTTCTGTGGAGAAAGCTGAAAGGCGCTGTCTACAAGGACACACCAACTACATCTGATGATATGCAGTGATGTACTACTGCAGCCTGCTTGGATATATCCACTAAAGTGTTAGCACATGTGCAGCAGTTGTTCCATACCAGACTGGGTGTATGTATTGATGCTGTCGGTGGCCATTTTGAACACAAAATGTGATGGTCAGTCGTCTCGATACTGCTCAAAATGGACGTAAGTAGTGTATGCATTTTGTGTTGTTCTTTAGTGTGTGCCAGCACAGGTATTGCACAAGTGTCAGTGTGGGAGCTTTGCAAAATACGATATCTCACAAACAACTCGCACTAGAATCCTGCAACAGACACCGCTGTCATTTTAATTTACCCTTAGTTTGTTAATGTCAATAGGCACTGTTGGATTTAAAAAGAGTGTATGTATGAACAAAAATACACTTTCTGAGTACTATTAAAATCTGTTGATTGGCTAACAATAGCAGCCTCTGAATACCAATCCATTTTGTGAAAACCACAAGTGAATAGCATTTCCCATTTTTGCTAAATTTGCGGTGTAAGTCTTAGATGATTTACACTGTGTATGCGTTCCCGACAATTGGTTTCCTGTCTCAGCATAGTCGGTTGAGACATGTATCATGAAAGAAAGGTTAACTACCAAACTTCTGAGGGATATATATAATACATAAGGGACGATCAAAATGTTTCCGTTTGAGGATTTTACTGTAGCCCACATACAACGTAGTGCGACTCGGATGTGGGTGTATAAGCTCCGACATAAAGGCAAGGTATTAGTGTGGTATTCGTGTCTTTCCGAATTGCGTGTGGGAAATGCAGAAACGTGAAGTATGGCGACATTATTATCAAATTTGTGCAAATAAGACCAATGTGTTTTTGCTTTTCTTGGCTACGGAAAGGCAAACAGCGGTAGACACGCATCAGAGCACGAAGAATGTGTACGGCGTAGGATGTCTGTCGAAAACCGCAGTTGTGGAAAATTGTGACAAGGGATGCTGCTGCTTTGTGATCTCGCATGTCCCCAAATCGCAAATGTCGTTGCGCAGAAGTTACGCCAACTCATGCTGGAAACACTTGACCTTCCCCGCTATAAACCTGATCTCTCCTCACGCGGTTATCACGCCTTCGGTCTCTTAAAAATGCTCCTGAGCGGTTAACGATTCCTGCCGGATGAGGATGTGCAGCAGGCAGTTACGGAATTCTCTGCGCGGCAGGACACATTGTTTTACCAAACGGTTAACTCCAACCTCGTGCGTTGGTGGGACGATTGTCTCAGTGCTCACGGCGCTGACATACCGATTCTGGACTGCACAGCCTTCGAAAGGAAACTTTTTGATCGCTTATTATATGTTGTTGTTGTTGTTGTCTCCAGTCCTGAGACTGGTTTGATGCAGCTCCCCATGCTACTCTATCCCGCGCAAGCTGCTTCATCTCTCAGTACGTACTGCAGCCTACATCCTCCTGAATCTGCTTAGTGTATTCATCTCTTGCTCTTCCTCTACGATTTTTACCCTCCACGCTGCCCTCCAATACTAAATTGGTGATTCCTTGATGTCCAACCAACAGATCCCTTCTTCTAGTCAAGTTGTGCCACAAACTCCTCTTCTCCCCAATTCTATTCAATACCTCCTTATTAGTTAATGTGATCTACCCATCTAATCTTCAGCATTCTTCTGTAGCACCACATTTCAAAAGCTTCTGTTCTCTTCTTGTCCAAACTATTTATCGTCCATGTTTCACTTCCATACATGGCTACACTCCATAGAAATACTCTCATAAAGAACTTCCTGACACTTAAATCTATACTCGATGTTAACAAATTTCTCTTCTTCAGAAACGCTTTCCTTACCATTGCCAGTCTACATTTTATATCCTCTCTACTTCGACCATCATCAGATATTTTGCTCCCCAAATAGCAAAACTCCTTTACTACTTTAAGTGTCTCATTTCCTAATCTAATTCCCTCAGCATCACCCGATTTAATTCGACTACATTCCATTATCCTCGATTTGCTTTTGTTGATGTTCATCTTATATCCTCCTTTAAAGACACTGTACATTCCGTTCAACTGCTCGTCCAAGTCCTTTGCTGTCTCTGAAAGAATTACAATGTCATCGGTGAACCTTAAACTTTTTATTTCTTCTCCATGGATTTTAATGCCTACTCCGAATTTTTCTTTTGTTTCCTTTATTGCTTGCTCAATATACAGATTGAATAACATCGGGGAGAGGCTACAACCCTGTCTCACTCCCTTCCCTACCACTGCTTCCTTTTCATGTCCCTCGACTCTTGTAACTGCCATCTGGTTTCTGTACAAATTGTAAATAGCCTTTCGCTTCCTGTATTTTACCCCTGCCACCTTCAGAATTTGAAAGAGAGTATTCCAGTCAACATTGTCAAAAACTTTCTCTAAGTCTACAAATGCTAGAAACGTAGGTTTGCCTTTTCTTAATCTAGCTTCTAAGATAAGCCGTAGGGTCAGTATTGCCTCACGTGTTCCAACATTTCTACTAAATCCAAACTGATCTTCCCCAAGGTCGGCTTCTACCAGTTTTTTCATTCGTCTGTAAAGAATTCGCGTTAGTATTTTGCAGTCGTGACTTATGAAACTGATAGTTCGGTAATTTTCACATTTGTCAACACCTACTTTCTTTGGGATTAATTAATTATATTAATGTGCAAAACTTTTGGGTGGAAGTAGGTTTCGCATGATGTATCTATGCCACGTAACACATCTCATGAAACATGAACCATACTTAGAATGAATGTACGAATAAGTGAAAGAAACACGCAATGGGACGAACAAAAAGCACACTTTTTGAGTTAGACTACTAGATTTTAAGAGTTCGATTCCGGGTCTAGGTGCCATTTTTTTTAATATTCTAGTTTTTGACTACATGGTATGATTATCGTTATGTTATACAGCAACTACAGCAGGCCTTACACAAAAGAGTGCAGTCATTTTGAGGTATATTGTAGCACCTAGGTTATTTAAGGAGGTCGAGTAGACACTGTAAACCGTGATTTATATTCAAAGAATATTCTTAAGAATTTATTTTATTTACTAGCGATTCATCAAGAACATTAACACATTTAATCACACTATGTAAGTACGGAAGTAGTTGCCAGGGAGTAACTGATGAAATCATAAACAAATTCCTTTTAACAAATGGGAATTTTATTCACTTTAATAGTGCCTAAAAGCATTTTTTAAAAGAAACAGATTTAAAATTATAATCAGAAAGCGCCCTCTAAATATCAAAGTTACTATTTATTCACAGGCAGAAAGAATCAAGTTTTGACTATATGAGCTTTCGGGCAGAGAACCTTGCCGTTCCCTTTGACACGGCAGTAGTTACGACCGCTCACAACAGCCTCTGAAAGACTACACTGGCGCAAATCTGCAACACACCAGATAACTTTAAACTGAGAGTTTTAACAATTTACACAAGCACACAAACTATGCACCACGCCTAGGAGGGATGGAAATGGTACAAACACTAAAAATTAAAATATTAACCTTGCCACCGAAGGTGCAACTTGATTTTAACTTCTAAGAAAAGTCTTACGGTGAAAGGATGGCAACTTTATATACTAAAATGATCATTTAAATAAAAGACCATGAGATTGTTGGCCAAACAATACTTAAGATGCTCTACAATACACAGGTACCGCCTCTCAAGATCATAGAAAATAATATCGAAGTTTCCAAAGATCAAAACATATTTCAGGTATTAGGCCGTTACACTCCAAGCAATAAATTCGTTAACACACCAAATCCGACAAACATGACAGAGGAAGCTACTAACGTACGGTAGATTGATAGGGAGATTACCGAACAACCCGAACCGCAGGTTGCTCTAACCCGCCCCTAGTCCACAAGGGAAAAACGATCACCCAATTTATAAACAACCACCTTCCCGCGGGTGGGCAAACGGAGGAGAATGGTGGGGCGACCCCAAAGCAACACGGCTGGTGACCTCACCAAGAAAACAAATAGAATTTAACAAGAGTAAATCAAACAAGATATCACCAATCACTTAACTTCTAATAAACTGCGGTTTCTCGAGAAGACCTGGCGCTGCACCCCCAAATCGCTCTCCCGAACCGTCCTCTGCCAGCCGTTTCGACGGACGGCGTCGCAGCTCGCACCGGCCAGACTGATGTCGTGGGTTGACTCCTGCTGCTCTCGTGTCGACCGCGAAGTCACTACCCTTCGCTATACGCCGCGGCCCACTGGACTCACGTGGCGACCTCAAATGCGCCGACGCTGAAGACGGACAAGTCATCTTGTGTCTCTGTGCGCGACCGACCAACCGATCGATCCAATCGCCAATGAGCATTGCCTGAGCAAACTCGAGTAGACTGGCGGCCTAACGTGCAGACTCAGATGCAGGAACTATGCCCCGACAGGGCGACCACTCGCTGAGTTCTCTTACTGGCGGAGTGGAAAGACTCTCATTTTGCCGGCTTTAAAGGTTGATCCGAACGACAGACATACTACCACTCTGAACGACAGGCAGGCACAAATGCGGACGAGAGACAGACTAGCAAGCTGGGGACGAGAGACTGACCCTGAAAAACACAAATTATTAGTAATTTATGAAGGCTTAGACATGGCAAACACTTAAATTTGGAAACAATTAGTGTCCACATAGATGATATGTATTTGACACTGTCGCTGACATAACATTAGCGCTTTGTTCATTGCAGAATGATTGTTTCACACCAGGGTACAATGATCTGTAACTTCATGTAAAATTCAGAATAAGAGCTCTATCCGTACGCTATCGTATCTGTGCCTACACGACACTATTGTCTGTTGTCTGTAGTCTGAGTACAAGTGGTGACTGATTGTCTAGGGACAGGGGGATTATATAGAGACTGAGCTGAGCGGCATTGCGCTCGGACACAAATAATTTCCAGGATGCCTCGACGGAAGAAAACACATGCGGGCGGGCCTACGCCGACGTTTCCGATTCGTTGCTTCTTCCGGCAGCGACTGTCTTTACTTGTAGTGCCATCGTGAGATGCCAACATTTTCATGAGACTTCATTTTGCAGACGAAGCCACATAGTTAGTACTATCGCAGAAATGACAGTACAGTCGCTTTCATTGCTCCGCCTTTAAGCGATGAGTTCAGATACACATGACTCAGTGACTCGCTAAACATTTGGAGATTCAGAGAGGTCGATTTGAGCATGTGCTCTGAAGACTGTGTATGCCGTTACTGACAGTGGATTTGAAATATTACAACTGGACGTTCATAGTGAATGTAACAAGTATGTTTGATACCTCCTCATTGACAAATTTAGTAGTTATTTTTGCGCTATGTCATGTAATTTATTTTTAACTGATTATTATTCCTCATGAATATTTGTGACATGTCTAAGCACTAATTGTTGTGTTCAGTATTTAAAAAGGAATGTATTTTTGGAATACATATCGTTTGATAAACGGTGTATACTGAAGTGATGAAGTCTTGGGGTACCTCCTAATATGGTGTCGGACCTCCTTTTGTCCGGCGTAGTGCGCTCGACGTGGCGTGGACTCAACAAGTCGTTGGAATCGCCTGCTGAAATACTGAGCCAAGCTGCATCTATAGCAGTCTATAACTGTGAAAGTGCTGCCAGTGCATGATTTTGTGCACGAAGTGATCTCTCTATTATATCCCATGAATAGCCGATTGGATTCCCGTCGGGCTGTCTTGGTGGCCAGATCATTAGCTCGAACTGTACAGAATGTTATTCAAACCAGTCGCGAACAGTTGTAGCCCGGCGACATGGTGTATTATCATCCAAAAAATGAATGGCTGCAAATGGTCTCGCAGTAGTCGTACATAACCATTTCCAGTCAATGATCGGTTCAGCTGGAGCTGAGGACCCACTCCATTCCATGTAAACAGAGCCTACACCATTATGAAACAACCACCAGCTTGCCCTGTGCATTGTTGACAGCTTGCGTCCATGGCTTCGTGAGGTCTGCGTCACACTGGAACCCTACCATCAGCTCGCCTCGATCCAACAGATATAGTCACGAGAGCAGCAGGCGATGTCAAAAAATGCTGTTAGCAAAGGCACTCACGTCGATCGCCTGCTGCCATACGCCATTAACTCCAAATTTCACCGCGCTCTCCTAACGGATACGTTCGTCGTACGTTATACATCGATTTCTGCGGTTATTTCACTCGTTGTTGGTTCTCTGTTAGTACTAACAACTCTACACAAACGCTGCTGCTCTCGGTCGTTAAGTGAACGCCGTCGGCCACTACATTGTTCATGGTGAGAGTTTTGCTGTTTTCTGGGGCACGCAGCTGTGTTATTGAACTCATTTTGAAGTGTTCTGTCGGGTGAATGTCTGCTCCCCACTTCAGTGTATTCTTTTGAGTAGTATTGTAAGGTTTTTTGGATATTTGTCAGTGGGGTGTATTGATTCAATTTTGTTTTTATCTTTCTTTTGAATTACGGTGAATTGTTTAGTTTATCTGGTTATTGGCTTAACTCTCGCTTCACCCACTAAATCAGCTGATATTGAATTTTTTTTAAATTCCCGTTTAATGTCAGACAGATTCAAATGTAACTTCATTTATGTTATTTTCAAATAAATGTGTTGGATTGACCTTAATGAATTGTGTGCAATCGAAGTAAGGGAACCAGTCCTTCATTAGTGCTTAACAGTGGCGTGTGGTTCGGGTTTTGAGCCCCGTGCTCGGACCAGTAACCATAATATATTCGGTCTTATTCTCTTTCTTGGTCTAACAATGTGATGGCAGTAGATATGTTCGACTGCCAGGACATGTATATCAGGTCTCTATAATGGACTAGAATATTCGTCACTGATCGCTCCTCTATGCCGCTGTGCTGGTGCGATCTCAGGACGTAACATAAAGGGGTTTCACTCTGTTTTTAATAGCACGCATTAGCAGTTTGAAATCGGGGCTGAACAACGTAATCGGCCGCAGAGTTTCTATGGTCGCGACACTGGTCTTTTTGGGAATGAGTGCTGAGTGAAATCCGCTCGTACGGTCGCACCTTGAAGCAGTTCATTAATCATTTCTGGAAAGAACAACTCGAAAAGATGCCAGTAGCACAGATAAACTCGACAGGTAGTGCGTTTTTAAAGCTGAGTGCAATTCCTGTGTTGAAAATCGTGCGGTTAAGATTCTGTTTTGTTCGTCAGTGATTTTTGTGCGTTGATTAGGTGTTCCTACCCAGGGCTCGATGTGCGTACAATATAAAGCGATGTAGAGCTTGTAACACCTATATCGATTAGAAGTAGGTTTATACTATGTAACTATGAATCTGTGATTATGAAGTGTTTGTTCTTTCTTACTTATGGTCATTGATTTCTGACAGGAAATTTAAAATTTGTAATGTATGTATGGAAAAAACTAAATAATGTTTAAAGTAGTGAAATTTTATAATATGTGTTTGTTTATATAGAAAACGTTGTATATTGGAAGCTCGTTCATGCTTAGGACACTTGTATAACATAAAAGAAGTAGGGAAGTCCATCTGCAACGGAAGTTTCTTGGTGCGATGTAAAAGGTGGTTTTGGCGGTCGAACTGAGCGGCTTCTTGGTGGAAACGGTACGCAGTCAGTGGCTAGTCGTTGCACGGTACATATCGAAGGCGCCAAGAGAGCCAATTGGAAGCCGGATCTGGATTTGGCTGTTGCTTCGTACTCTCGGCAATAAGGAATGGCTCTACCAAGTTAAAAATCCGTCGCCAAGAAGAAATTTTAAAGACCATTCAAACATCAAGAGCCGTGAGTGCAGTCAGCCGCCACGTCGCTTGCCCCAACTACGTCGCCACTGCTCCACCAACTTCATGCATACAGATGTGTATCAGAGCATGGACCAGTTAATTTGTGTGAGTGTTTTCAATAATAATCCGTGTCTTATAAACCTGTGTTTAGAACCATAAATTTTGTCCTAATCACGAACCTCTGCAGGTTCCCCTCCTAAGTGTTCAGAAAACCGAGTATCCTGTTTCTAATGAACTAGTGATTTATTTCTGTGTATTAAATGTACTAACATTCAGTGCCAAGCTGTGTAAATGTCACAGTCTAAAATACCTGCTTCTCAGGTGATCAAAAGGGCACACAAGTTAAACTTATTTGAAACATAAATTTGCCTTGATTGCTACCATGAACGATTTTTTTTTTTTTAAGTTAATCGAGCTCAGTATTGAATATTTGCTTTGAAAAATAAAAAAAAAACATAAACTTCTCCAAGTCACACTACGGTATATTGATAATTTTCACTTATGGACCGTCTGACAGCAACTGAATAAAACACAATTTTAGTGCCATACGCGTTTCGCCTTTATTTTCTGCAAGGCATCATCAGTGGCAGGTTGCGTAGACAGTTTCTTACATATTACGCTCCTGTTGCATTTTTGGTGTTGTTCTTCTTCCTATGAGCGCCAATTTCCTGTTTTTTCCGCATTCCACAGCACTATGCACTGAATGCTTGTTTTAATGCAAGTCAGGCTAATAATTAAATTTAGTTGCATTGAATCTTACTATTGAAATAATCACAGAGTTTCACCAGTGAGACAGTATCAGTTTATAGGCCCCCCACCATATTTTTCTCATATTAGAAAGATAATTAGATTATTATCGCTACTAAAGAAATTTCTATAGATGGGAATATAAAGTGTAATTGTGGTATTATTTAATTTTATTTGTGGTATTTATATGTTGGTTAAGTCAGTAGCCTCTCTGTGTCCAACTTAAGTTCGGTGCTTCCTGAAGTAACATCTCAATACTGAGTCACGCACAGAGAGTGACTGTAACTGTTATTATTATGAGTTGGATACAATTTGCTTTCTGTGGTTATTGGTTTGTGCATTAATAGTAACTACTGCTACCTACAACTTAGTTTGCCCAGTATTCGTGTGTATTCACTGTGCTATTCAAAGGGAATCTTAATGAAAGTCACTACAACAACTAATATTCAATTTTTTTTAACATAACATTTCAAATCAATGTGCCTAATTGGGCTCGCGATCGTTTATTGCTTCATTCGTATGAACTTTTCGGCTTTCATGGAACACGAAAGTTAAAGCCTGTTTAATTTTTCTATAAGTTACAACATATTCAAAATTGCTGTCCGATACCCTATATCCATGAGACAAACACGCGGTCGAAAAATTAAAAATCCTCTCAGAGGGTAACGTTAGCTTGTGTCACGACAGGCAAGATAGTGGCGTATAGCAAACTAGTGTTATAAGCTCTGTGAGGAAAGCTTTTAGGTCAGTCCGTGTACCGTACTGCGCGCCCTTCTTATCGTGTATGGTGGTGATTAAATAAGAACATGACGTTAAAATCGTGAGGAGCACACACTATTGGTAACGTCTGGTTACGTTGTCCATCGCCAGTGTTTTGTTTTACGTGTGTCTGTTGCCATGCGAAGTACGTCATTGCTTGTTTACATGTAACATCAGCTGTTCCAGCGATCACTACGACTAATGCAAACACACGGGTTGCTACGTAGAGTTAATCGCAGACTTGACCCGTGCAGCGACAGTGTATACAAATGGCAGAGACGGTAGATGCCCCGTTTGATGTACGGATTAGCTGGTGGCAATGGCGCTGGCGCTCAACGTTTGTACCTCGAGAGATTTCCAGGACGAAGGTGGCCAAACAGGAAAACGTTTGAAGCCCTCGTCGTCTTAGGGAGCATGAGGCATTTAAGGCTGATACTTGCGACCGTGTGAGGCCTAGGACACCGCAGTGGGAGGTGGCAGTTCTTTATGCGGATGACGACTGCTGTGTCGTCCGAACAAGATACAGCCAGGGCAAAAGCACACAGGTGCAGAGATGCGAGCTGGTGCCAGTGCCGTAGAGCCTCGCCACTTGAGCGAGCTCCACCAGCGCCGGCGCCGAGGATGTGGATATCGACTTCGCCTCGGCCAGTTGCCGGCCGAGTACAGTCCGCCAATGACCGGACGACAACGGGCAGAAGCAGCTCTTGGCCACTTGGTTACAGATCATTGTCCAGGCCTGACTTAGACAGGGAACGTCGTTTAGCGAACTCTTAGAGGTGAACAGACAGCTGTTGTAAATTGCATTTGCTGTTCACTATGAATTTTGTCTACGATTACTTGCAGCTAGCCCTTGAGGGTCTTTTCTGGGTTACATTGCATGCAGATGCATGCTGGCATTGAACATCTTTGGTCGGAATTCAAAGGTATTGTCCACCATGTGCTAGAGAAGTATGTGCCTAACAAACATATAGGGGAGGCAAAGGATCCACCTTGGTACAACAAACATATTAAGAAGTTGCTGAGAAAACAGAATTTTGTACAGTCGTTTTAAACGTAATCACTGCCGCCCCGCTGACAAACAGAAATTATGCGAAATGAAAGCATCTGTCAGAAGGACAATGAGATATTCTTTTAACGAATTTGAAAGCAATATTTTATCTTCAGATTCTAAAACTAACCCCCAAAAAATTTTGGTCGTACGTAAAATCAATGAACGCTACAAATAATTCAATACCGTCTCTAGCTGACAGTACAGGTAATGTAACTGATGATGATAAACAGAAGGCCGAAATTCTAAACCTAGCTATCAAAAACTCGTTTACGGTAGAGGACTGCAGCACCATTCCCCCTTTCAATTATCGAACAAGCGCAAGGATAGCTGAGATAGTGTTTAGTGTATCTGGGATTGTAAAACAGTTAAGTTCCTTAGACGCCAGGAAGGCATCTGGCCCAGACGGTATCCCCGTAAGATTATGTGTTGACTATGCTGCAAATATAGCACCATTCTTAGCCCCCATCTATCAGACATCATTGGAACAGCGGGGAGTTCCACGGGACTGGAAGAAGGCCCGAGTCATAGCAGTCGATAAAAAGGGTAGAAACTCGGATGCACATAATTACCGGCCAATTTCCCTGACATCGATTTGTTGTAGAACCATGGAACATATTTTGTGTTGAGACATAATGACCTTTCTAGACTCTGAGAAGCTCATCTGCAGAAACAAGCGCGGTCTTAGGAAACAGCAGTCATGCGAGACACAGCTGGCCCTCTTTGTGCATGATATACAGCAGGCTCTAGATACCGGCTCCCAGACTGATGCCGTATTTCTCGACTTTCGAAAGGCGTTCGACTCAGTTTCGCGCTGCCACTTACTCCAAAAAGTGCGCGCTTACGGTCTATCCGATGACATATGCGGTTGGATAGGAAGTTTTCTAACAGACAGAGAGCAGTATGTCGTCCTGAACGGGGGGACTTCAGTAGTAACAAACGTAACTTCAGGTGTGCCCCAGGGCAGCTTAATAGGTCCTCTGCTTTTTACGATTTACATAAACGATCTGGTTGATGGTATTGACTGCGGCCTTAGACTGCCGATGATGCTGTAGTCTACAGGTAAATTGTATCACACGAAAGTTGTGAACAAATCAATGAGGATTTGCAGAAAATTAATGCGTGGTGTAATGACTGGTAGTTATCTCTCAATATTAGTATGTGTAACCTACTGCGTATAACATGACCAAAATTTCCATTAACGTACGAGTACAAAATAAATGCCCAGTCTTTGCAAGCGGTAACATTCGTCAAGTATCTTGGTGTGACTATTCGAAATGATCTCAAATGGAATGATCAGATGACACAAGTAATGGACAAGGCGAAGTCTAGATCGCGGTTTATTTGTAGAATCCTGAAGCGATGCAGTCCTTCAACAATGAAAATAACTTACAATACGTTAGTTCGTCCAGTCTTAGAGTATTTTTCGTCTGTGTGGGACCCAGTTGGGTCTGATTCAAGAGATTGGGAAGGTCCAAAGAAGAGCGGCAAGATTTGTGACTGCTACATTTAGCCATCGCGAGAGCGTTACAAATCTCATAGAAAGTTTGATGTGGGACACTCTTGCAGATAGACGGCGCTCTAAACGGAAGGGGCTGCCCGCTAAATTCCGAAATCCGTTCTTCACCGAGGATGTAGAGCATATATTATTACCATCAACTTTCAAATCGCCCAATGATCACCATTCAAAGATAAGGGAAATTAGAGCTCGTACTGAGGCGTTCAGACAGTTGTTTTTCCCTCACGCGATCCGCGAGTGGAACAGAGGAAGGGGGGGGGAGGGGAGGAGAGAGATATGACTTTTGCGCAAATTGTGCCCTCCGCACACACTGCTTGGTGGCTAGCGGAGTATATATGTGGATGTAGATGTGTTGCTGATTTCATTATTCGACAAGTCACAAAGATAATTAAACCTTTTTAACTCCTTTGTGTGAATTTGTCACTAATTTGTTGGAGTGTTGTGGAACCTTCGTTCTCCTGTCCTGTTGCCTTACCCTGGGGTGTGGTTGTGTAATAGTGGCAGGCAGAAATTGACTTAGCGGTGTACTGCACCAGAATCCGTTTCACCAACTCACACACTCGGCCTACAGTAACAACAGTGGAAACTCGGCCTCCACTGCAGTAACGACGAGGCCTTTACAAAACTGGCGACGAGAGTTTACAAAAACGACGACCCTAGTGTCAGTATAAGACACGTAGCTGCAACGCTGAATGTTGAGTACATGACTGTCTTGCGAGTGTTACACGAGGAGCAGCTGTATCCATACCACTTATAGCGTGTGCACGCACTATCACCAGCTAATTTTCCTGCACGTGTACTCTCCTACAAATGTTTTGTTCAACAAAGTGTCAATGCTATTTTTAGTGCAACGGTGCTGCTCACAGATGAGGCATCGTTTCAATGAGAGCAGATTGTAAATTTTCTCAATCGGCATTGGAAGATGTTAATCCTCATGCAACTGTTGCAGCAAGTTATGACCAATCATTTGCTGTCAGTGTTTGGGCCTGCTTGGTAGGTGTGCGCTTGGTAGGGCCTCACTTTCTTCTACCCTGGCTCAAGGGACGAAGTTATCACAGTTTCGTAGAGAATATTCTGCCTGTTTTATAGCAGATGTGCCTTTAGCTGTGTGTCAAAACATGTGCTTCATACACGATTGGACACCTCATTTTAGTGTTAACGTCCGTCGGCTTCTTAATAACAAATTCGGTAACAGACGAATGGTAGGGATGGACCAGTTACCTGATGTTCACATTCTCCGCACCTAAATGCATCATTTGAAGGCTCTTGTGTATGGAAGCCCAGTACAAGGTGTTCAAGAGTCTCCGTGCCCATATTATGGAAGGCTGAAAATCCCCACCAGGGATACATCAGAGTATCCGGGATTCGCTGCGACTGCGGGTGTTCCATGTAGTAGCGCCTACGGATGGAGTATTGAACATCTCCTGTGAGAAAGAGTAGCATGGTCCGTTCTGTTCGTGTGTGTTTTCCGTGTTTAATGAATTGGAGAAAATGAACTGTAGCATGGAAACAAGGCGTTTCCAGACCCATGTTAATATAACATGTTTCCTGTTCCGGTCACGAATAGTACGTGGGAAGAACGACTGTTGGAAACTTTTCATGCTAGCACGAAACTATTTATAGGCAGGTCGTCCAACGACGTGTCAGCGTAATGGTGAGGAGACTCATACAGTGAGGTGCCAAAAATATTACGAACACTATCCAAATGGTTCAAATGGCTCTGAGCACTATGGGACTTAACATCTATGGTCATCAGTCCCCTAGAACTTAGAACTACTTAAACCTAACTAACCTAAGGACATCACACAACACCCAGTCATCACGAGGCAGAGAAAATCCCTGACCCCGCCGGGGAACACTGTCCACCGCGAGAATGAATGCATCTGGTGAAATCGCGGGCAGATGAGGCGGTAAGGAAAATATGTGAGCGGAACAGAAAAGAATGGGGAGTGAATTGGTGACAACACGGACTTTAAATCGGGAAGAGCGTTTTTGACAAGTTGTTGTGGCGCAGTGTTTGGGTTCGAAAATAACGAATACGGTGAAGCTGGTCGGCTGTACATCTACGGGACATGGTTGAAGGACTGTGGAACCAAATCCATGTGACAGTGTTGGACGTCCAAATATAACCATAAGACGTGGACATCACAGAGGCTTGTTCGCTCTATAAAGTGGTATAGGCATATCTGACGACAGAGTACGATGCTGGTGTAGGTACGTTTCGGAGCACACCGTTCAATTCGTATTGTTGAAGATGAGTCTCCTCAGCGGATGTCCCCTGTGTACTCCCGAACGATGTTGGCAATTATGACTGCATTGTGCACGGTATCATCTATACTGAACGTGGATCAGTGGAAATATGTCACCTGGTAGAATGAATATCGTTTCCTTTGCCAGTAGATCGATGATCGTGTCCGGTTACTCCATCATTCAGGCGAATGGATGCTGTAAACATGCAGCGCGTCACGGACGCAGCTTGGTGGGAGCTGTAGTGTACCATAGAGGACATTGACCTGAGCTTCCATGGGGCCTGTGGTAGTAATCGAAAACACTATGACAGCCGTGGGCCGTCTGCATGCCTTCTTTCATGGCAATGTCAAGTTCCAATAGGATAAATGTCGTTGTCACAAGGCCAGAATCGTGTTACCAGTGATTTGAGGAGCTTGATAGCGAACTCAGGTTGATCTCTTGGCCACGAAATTCCCTTGATATGATATGTACGGAACACATCTGGGACGTTGTTGGGCGGCATCTCAGCGCCCTCAAATCACCTGGTTGGTATTTACGGGACGTAAGTCATTTTCAGGCAGACATGTGGTGTCACACATCCGCGGAAATTTACGAAGGACCTGTAGGATCCATGCAAGCAGACTCACTTCACTTTTGCGTTCGTAAGTGGACCAACATGATATTAAGCAGGTGGTCAAAATGCTGCGGCTCATTAATATAAAAGCTCACCGGACAGTTCTCGTCAGTTCCTTAAAAGAGCAACTGGTTGCTTTGAGAAGATGATGCGGGACTGGTACGAGGCGGTAATGTAGCCTTCCACTGTTGACGTTGATCATGGAAAGGAATTAGTGTGTACATGCTAGTCGATTGTATGAAATCAGTGTAGTAGCACTGGTCGACGTGCAGACGTGATAGAATGAGAGAAACGAGGTATAGTTTTAGATGTGTCCATGACAACACAATGCATCACGTTGCTCGATTTGCTGATGTATAAACGCGAGACATCCATCGTGTCTAGAAATAATGCTGTATTAGTTGCAGCCGTATAACATGGCGCAATGACAGTGGTCGTAAAGTGTTTGGTACCTTGCTAAAGGTCACTGCTGACATGGGCCACACAACACAGAAACTGAGAAGTATAGTGCACGCACATTGCCATGGCTGCTAGATACATTAGACAGCAGGGCACTCATGGGGAGAGCTGTAGTGGTGGGGGTTACGGGAATGCGCTGTAGGGGAAATGCCGAGGCTGGAAGCCATGTGCCACTGTAAACTGAAGCCTAGATACACATTTCCTGTAAATATTAAATGGGGGCCTTTCACGCCCACACTTGCATCTATTGTAACTTCTGCTTTGGTTTGTATCTAAAAAGAATTTCGCCGAAAATACAGCGTTTTTTAACCGTTTGTAACTTTCAGAGAAACATCATGAGCGGCGAATTTTTAGTAAAACTTAAACATTTCTCTGGTTATCATGTTAAAATTTGCTTCTTTTGCCAAAACACTGCAGAGGTTACACAGTCTCGCCTCACTATCATGTGTAGACACATTTGCATAGGAGTTTTGAAAAACCGGTTTGTTAAGTGAGGAAATGAAGGAAAAGTTAGGTCAGTACCTTATGGAATAGCACACACTCGGTACAAACAAACGTGTAATGTCTTCACGTTGTTCCGAAACCCATACCATTTCACTTTTCATCAGCTATCGATGATCCTTAAAAACTGCAGTCTTCCATCGAAAAAAGTCTGTAGTTATGGAATAACACGGTAGATAATGAAGTTTTGTATAATAACCATATTGCAAAATGCTCTCCTCTTTTGTGTGCTCTTATTTGCCAAAACCTCATTTCGATATCTCAAACCGTTTATGAAATATGAGCGATGTTGTAGATATTTCACTCTGGCTTTATCGCTGGCGCGGCGCGATCGCAAATGAGTGTGGTACGTCAGATCAGTTTTCTCCAGATTGGTGATGGATAGAGGCCTCCAGCCAAGTCTAAAGAAAAATTCAATACGTTAGCTAAATTTCATACCGTGCAACTTATTATGTAATACACATCAAACCCTTATTCATAGCGACCTCTATTCTTCATTACAGACTTTTTCGAATTTCGCACAGTGTCTTACTTCCATGTAAATATCATAATAACTACGACCATTAACGAAATGATGGGGACGCCGTCATGAACATTATAATGTACTGTCAGTATCGTTTAAGATTCATGTTCACTAAATGTAAGATTCAAACACACTACTGTCTACATTTCCTCGCAGTGGGTATAGAAAATGAATTTCTTGAAATATCTTTGTTTCAGTTCCTCTGTCATTTTTTCTTCGACATAGCTCATATCGGCCTTTTAGTATCAGCGGCCCTCCTGCAAGCTCCGCACTCTTCTCTTCCGCTGTTAGATTTCTAATACCATCGGCAATAACTTTGTGTAGGCCCTTGTGTACCCCCTTGTTCACCAGCTCCTTTCCTAATTCTAGAAGAAAATATCTTCTATGGTGTGAAGAATTTGCTTTCAACATATTTTTTTAATGATAATCAAATCAAGACCCTACGCTGCCGACAGGCGTTGATATACATCAACGGGGACAGTAGAAAATCTGTGCCCCGACCGGGACTCGAACCTGGGATCTCCTGCTTACATGACAGACCCTCTATCCATCTGAGCCTCTGAGGGTGACTGCAGGCACTTATGCCTTCCACGCTCCCCATGAGACCCACATTCCCAACTTAAAGTCCGCACACTACATTCATAGTGCCCCTGCCCATTACATTCATTACTTGTGGCAGACAATCTTACCGAGTCCCGTAAGAGTTCGGGCAATACGTGTGCATCTGCACAGAAGAAGAAGGTCAATGGCCGGTTAGTCTTAACCACATGGGCATGGTATCTGTTCTTTCGGACATGTCCGAGAGAACAGACACCATCTCCACATAGTTTTTTGTTGTTGTCTTTCATAGTATGTACACATTTACGGATCCTATATCAGTAATGCAAATGAGCAGAAAATACGGTCATCTTGCTGAGCGATTTGTAGAATACTCTCTGATCATTTTATCCATTGTACCCATACCTTTTGTTTGATTATAATGCCTTTGTTTTACACTATCAATTTTTTGTCGTGGTTCGCAGTACTCAGTAAAATTACAGCCGGAATACAGTCAGAATACCACTGTTAGTTCACCTTTGAAAGCAAAAATTAGAGGGATCCACTGGTGTGGATGCATTAAGAAGCGTAACTTCAGGAATATCTGCCTTGTTCTTTCCGAGGGTACCACGAAGGATAAGATTTTTCTTATAAACCAGAGGTTGGAAATGCCGCTACATTTGCAGGGTTCTTTTATTTAGGACACGAGCGGTTTCGGGTTCTTACACGTCTATCTTCAGGTGTTATTAGTTC